>NC_092560.1:4905000-5560000 GCF_037038585.1 Patagioenas fasciata
CAAGAATCTCAAGGCAAGAAGCAGATTTCTGGTATTCTGCATAGCTGATTCTCCAGCAGCCAACTGACCCAGATGGTGATATGCAACATGGTAAACAAGGTGATGATCTGGTGGCTACCACTGATTCCTCTGTTCTACTCTGTCACAAACTCTAGAGTATCAATGTTGAGTAAAAACCAGTGGAAGACTTTGTCAAGATGCCTGGAGAATCCAAGGAAATGTGATGGACAGACATCTTGTAGTTAGAGGTCATGACAGGCTTTGGGTTTTCCTTCCAGTTCAGTTACATGCTTGATGAAAAAATTCAACATTTTGTCGCTCTCCTAATCCCCGTCCTGAACAAACAAACAAATAAATAAATATGCATTTTTAGCTGTTTTACAATGGGATGAGTGAGATTTCATTCTCAGGTAGATTAACAAATGTTTTGAGGTGTTTAGAAGGCACAATTAGATTTGAAAGGGTCATTTAATTTGCTGACTTTTGCTCCTTACAGGTGGTGTTTCAGGGGCAGAGGCATCTAAATTAGTCACACACTACCAGAAGGAATGAAAGAGAAGAAAGGAGAAAGGCTCTTGTAGATTGACATAGGTAAGTTAGGTAGCTCTTATTTTGCAAAAAAACCCCTCACGATTTCTAATGAAGACATGAAACTGAAAACTCATTCCAGAAGCATTCTCAACAAACTTTAACAACTGTAAATCTCGCACGATACATCTGGAAAATTTCTGTTCAGTATTTCTGTCTCTCTTTATGCCATTGTTCACATGATTCCATTATTAGATAAGGGAAGATATTTGAATTCAGCAACACAGAATACACTGAGTCTTACATTCTGAGTCAAATTGTGTACTACACTGAAGTAATCCAGCTTTTTTTTTTTTAATTGAAAATTCTCCTTTCAAAGCTTTTTTACTTTTTTTTTTTTTTTTCCCTTTTCACTTCATTTTCTTCCTCTGCAAATATATTCTGGATTTGCTTCTGTTCTTCCAAACTATTGTCCTGCTTCCTTGTGATAAGGCTGGTATCAACCTAACAGTGTCTTCAAGAGCCTCCCAGGATACTTGCAAAGCAAAGCTAAATGGTGCAGCTGATGGGGCTTCCTGACGCCTCATTGAGTTGAAAGGATTGCTTTCACTCTTTGATAGTCACTTCCTCATTTTCTTTGCTAATGCATTAAAACTGAAGGGATTATCAGGAACTGTGCAGGAAAAGGCCGTATGGTAATTTATTTTTAATGTAAATACACATGCACAAAAAGACACACACTGCCTCCTTTGTTTTTAGCGCCAGACCGATTCTGTGAGCAAAAATTGTATCTGAAGTGCTTTCCAAACTCTATAAGCTGCATTATTTCTGAACATCATGTTTCATATAATTAAGACATAAATTATTTTGCTCCAAAGCTATTATGACTACTGCATTCATCACAACTAAATAAAACCCACAAAAGCAAATGCTGCAAAGCCAAGTTCCCAGGCACAGTTGTATGTATGCCTTTACCTTTAGACAGTCAATTTGCTTTTCACAGAGCTATCAGTCCACAGAGTGAACCTCGTAGTCTGCCACCCTCAAGTTAGCTTTCTGCACACGATTTTCTGCTCGTTCTTCTTTCCCAAGCTATATTATTCGGAATAAAATAATTGAGAGACCTCTGAGAAGGTTTTTACTGGATCTGGCTAAGCTTTGCAAGGTCATTCATTATTAGTCAATATGAAATATCAAGTAGAACTGATCCATTTGATCCTATTTTGTTTTGTTTTCTAGGTGGACAAGAATGGTATATGGCATAAATCTAGTCTTTAGAACTGTCAGAAAAAAGCCATAGAGCACAGACAGACACAAACATCTTGGTCAACAAAATATCTTGTTGAAGATGAAAGAATAAATAAATTGCTATGAGGAAGTGTCTTTGGACTGGCCACCAAGAGTGGTGTTGCAGCAGCCTGGTGTTACCATCTGGGAAAGTTCAAACAAGTTGTAAATCCCAGGCCCTCGTGGCTGTGGGAAGCTGGCTTGGAGAATTTATTGTTTTGTTTCTTGGGAGGTAAAGTAGAGGCTGGCTAGCTGATGCTATAAGCATTCCCTGCTGGCTGATCAACATCAGTCAGAAGAGTTTTCTTAACCTCTAGGCAAAGATAGGGCCAAAATGACAATACTGTAGAAGAGAGAGAAAGAATTTGCTGAAATACAGGAGAGAGTTGATAGAAAAATTTCATGCTAGTTAGAAAGGACAATGTCTATGGACAAACGGACTTAAGATTTTTAATCTGTTTAGACTGTGTTATGCTGAACAATGGAAGCCCTGAGGATCATATTCTTAGAGGAACCTACACATTTCAGTGAAATGGGCACACTGGACACCTTCCCACAGGATTCACGGTACCTGAGAAAATCTAGCACCAAGCCCAGCAGGGCAACTACATGAAAATATTGAGCACAAAGATGAACTGAATAGGCAACTTTAGGCAGTCTGAAGAGTTATATACACTGAATGTGTCTAATGACTGACCAGGCAACACAGATCCATGCAAATGTATTTATATGGGAATTGCCTAGTGGCAGCCAGTAGAAAGTGCTGAGTATAGGAGTGTATATGAACTCCTGGAAATGTCTGACTTCATGGTCACTGCTGGCCCAGAATACAGAATAGAACACCAGTTTTGACAATAAGTGCTTAAATACACTGCTTAAGTACCTCTATTTGTAGCAAATCTCAAGGTGATGGAGGTAGTGATGCTGGAATGCTCTCATACAACTGCTGTTGCTTAGAACATTTGGAAATGGGAGATGTTGGCTTAATGCTTTCTTTTCTAGAGCCAGGGAAAACCCTCTTTATAGGAGATGATAGCCTTAACCACCAAGCTCTAAGAAGGTTAGTGGATGGCTTACCTTCCTTTTGAAGTTCAGCTACAATGCAAGAGCCATCAGGATAGGAAGAGAGCAAGTTAGGTATGATATGAATATCTGTTCCAGGCTGGGTCTTTGGTGGATTTAGCTGGATTTGGGTGACCTTCCATCGCACATAAGTCTAACTTTGGATACTGGGTACTAAGCTCCTCAAATGAGAACGTGTCAGAGCATGTGTGGAAGCCTAACTTTGTCTGTAGGAAATATTGTTTTTTAAAATGAAAGCACTGCATTCTTGCAGGCAGCTAGCAGGAACTGACAAAAGGAACTTCTGGAAGTGTACTTGAATTTGGATGCCAATATCCATTGTAAAGTCTAATTTTAGCTCTGAATCTTACTCAACATTTATTTCCTAAAATAATTTTATTTCAAGTCTTCGTATCTTTTAACTCATCCTAAATTCTTCTTCCTTTCATAAGAAATTAAAACCTGGGTTCTGAAACCATTATAATCCTGAAACTGTGCCCCAGAACTTGTTTTTTTCTCATCTGTGAGCGTCAAGTTTTCACTGGGATAGGAAAATTAACCTCATATGTAGATAAAAGTATCTGGAAAGATGGCATCTAGTGTCTCCCTTGGGTCTCAAATCCAATAGGAATGTAGCAACCATCTGTTCAAGATGAATCACTCTTCTCCACAGGAGAGAGGCTCAAGCAGTGCTGTGTGAAGCAGAGTCCTCAGTTCACCAGAGATCCTCACTCAGGTCTAACTTTCATTTGAGCCATTTTTTCTATGCACTCATTTCCCAGTGTGTGAAAGGTTTATCAGAAGGAGTCGGGGCAGGGCAGAGGTATCAGAAGAGACACAGACAGGTGGAGATGAAGTTGGCTGTGTGCGACCACAAACATCATGCGACAAGACAGTAGGCATTAGTTAGTGTGAGACCAGAAAAGCCAAACAGCACCAGAAGACAACCAATTTTGGTCAAAAGAACTAATAAAGGAGAGGATGAGAGCAGAAAAAGCATTTTCTGGGAATCTGCTTCAAGCCTTGCAGCAACTTTTGTCTTATGCATGTCTTGCATCAATAGCACCCCATTAGAACCAGTGGCTTAATGAGAAGGACCACACAAGTGACACCAAGTGAAGTAGTAGCTTTGCAAAGCAGAATTGATGTGATGACCCACAGTGGCCCACTTGGCTAGTTCAGGATTGGAATTTTCCGAGAGGCTTAGGCTGCTCACTGGGAAGTGCTGAAATGAACTTAGACTTAAAGCAAACCTCCCAGACTTCCCTATTCTGTTTTTCACAGTAATGCAGAAGACAGCACATTACTGCCCAAGTGCTGAATGTTTGGTACTGCATCTTTGTGATTGGTTTGCAGGTAAAAACAGCTTGTGAAATTGAATAAAAAATACTATGGGTAGTTTTGGCATAGGCAGTTTGAGTGCTAGGGTGTTTTTCTGTGAGCTGCATAATTCAGTGTTAATACAGTGATGGATGTTGTCAGCTACAGAACCAGAACAGCTCTGTAGTCTTACCAAGAAAAACAGGGAGTGCATAACCAATACTCGCCATTTTACTGAGTTTTTTTTGCAGTCGTGTCTGACAGGTTAGATCAAATTAGCAGTACAACGTCCAACACCATCCACAACAGTTTATATACCTAATCTGAGGTGTAGGTGGGACTTTTGTGCTGGTCTATGCAATTGAGATCCTCAGAACTCCTGCTTAATTTACAAGCAGACCTAAAACCAATAAAGATCTCCGTTTGCCAGTTTCTGACATGTCTTTAGACAGATGCTGCTCTATTTCTAGATGTACCTTGGAGTATTTATCTCATGACAGCAGCAAACAATTGCCTTTCTCAAATGCTGCCCAGATCAACACATTAGGCATTGCTTCACCTAAGGGGCTGGATGTGGAAGGTGGTTTGTAGGGCTGAGGTTGGCATCTGCACAACAGCCCTGACAGCTTTTATTCATCATGAAAAACGCTGGCTGTGCTGCCTGAGATTGATTGCTCAGTGTGTCCAACACATCCTAAGCAGACTGAATTTCTTCTGTCTGTGAGGCAGAAGGAGGATGCTCATATGCCTTTCATCCAACCATGCTTTTGGAAGCCAGACATCCCAGACACGTGTACTCCACCAAAATACGATAGCAGTATCCATTGAAAGCAGACAATGGAAATCTGCTGTTAAAAGCAATGGTGTTGACACGGTATAAAACCTATTCAGGTTCTGATCTCTCAAATGCAGATGATCCTGGGAGCAGGACCTGGTGCTTGGACCTCTCCATCCATCAGTGCATGTCTGATTTTGCACAGGGAGGCAGCAAGCATCCTTATCTGCAAGGACTTGAGGTAATGGATTGTTTTGCTTATATCTGCTGCCCAAAACATACTGCGGAGTTTGCTTCAATACAATCAGCTCTAGGTTTAAAAGCACCTGCTTTCTCACACTAAAACAAATGTATTGGGAACAAGAAGGTTAGGGCCGAGGAAATTGCATTAGAGAATCAGGTAGCAAAGCAGAGAGAGTGCATTGATCAAACCAGCAAATCTACAACTAACTCACACCCAGACTACCCACTGCTTCACTGCCCAAACTTCCCACTGTCTCCTAGGATTTGTAGGATTTGTAAACAAGTGTGGGTTTCATGCAGAAACGTGGAAACAGAAACATGTTGAAACTCTCGGCAAATTCCAAGAGTTGGAGGTTCGACACGGGATCTAAGAGGAGCGGAGCCCTGCTCTCATGTCCATCTCACAAGACCATGCTCCCAGCTGGTGTATTCTGGCACAGCTCCAGTGAAAGCTGATGTGTCCCAGCCCAGAGTCTTTTCTCCTGAATAAGCTTCCCTGTGCATTTTATAACACTGCTCAGACTGATTCCCTGCAACACGGCCTCCAGTGTCTTCTCTAACTCTTTTCTAAGTCCAGATGAGGTGTTGAATACATCCTTAGCTCAGTTGCTGATGGTTTCCCCTAATCACTGATGGTTAGTTGAAATGGTGCAAATCATTACTTGAGAGTAATTTAAGAACTTCCTCCTTCTCATACAATAATTACTATATTGCATATTCTGATATTAAAAGAATTTGAATAAGTAAATGTCTTTTTTACCCTGCTATCAATGTTTGTAATTCTTATTATGGGTAAAAAGAGAACACACCACAGACACAAAACTGAAAATTTATTATTATAATTGAAATCTTCATTGTCTTAGTAGTAAATTAAAAAGATTAAGAGTAGCCTAGATTAACATTACAGAAAAAAATAAAGGAAAAATAAAATAAAAAAAAAATACATAAAAATATCAATTACAAAAAAAAATACTGTTTCAATAGGATGAGCTTTATTTTTTTCTTCAGCTTTCTGTTTTTTTAATTCACCTTGGAGGAGCTATTTTTCATGTTTTCTAACATGTTTTTACAGCCTGCTAGTCCATGTCAAACTCAAATTCATTTTGCATGGATGTAAATGAGTTTTATCTACTTTAAATACTGTTGCTTGTTCTCTTTGTTACCTTGGAAGCGATTTTGTCCAGCTCCCGGGCTTCATTCCTATAACTTACCATGGAGTGGCTGTTCGTCTTCAGTGCCAACCTCTGCCTTGTCTCGTACCACCCCATAGACTTCTCTACACAGCATTAGAGCAATAAATACCTCATTCTTCACAAAACAACTACCTCTTACCACCACCTTGCACAGAAACTGCAGTTAAACTATACAAAGACAGGCAAAAAGTAAGGCAAATTGGCCATAGCCACCTGGTCATTAGAAAAATCGCTCATACAGCTAAATCAAGGTAAAACAAAGCTCCGGGCAGGTCAAGACAAAATGAAGCAAAGCAAACCTGACATGCCTCACTCCTGCAGCCTCTCAAGTGCAGTGCAAAGCCTGCGTACTGTTACAAGTGATAGTAATACTATATTTCCCGGGCTACAGGGCAACAATAAATATCATTTGAGAAGGGGAGAGCACTGTCAATATCAGAGGCTATGTTTTCAGACAGAAACTTGATTCTCCAGGTAATAATAAATCTTTAACATTAGGCCTTTTCCTCATTGCGATCTGCAAGGCTTGTCTGTTGAAGGACATGGCAAATATTTCCCTTTTTCATTAATTACTTCAAAGTATGTATAGCCTGTGATCATGTATCTCACATGGGTGTGCTCTGCTTCTAGAGTAAATAAATTTGTCCTTAATCTCTGCTCAGAGACTTTCTTTGTGTAATTTTTATTTTCCTTGTTTTGAACACTTTGGGTACTTACTGTGAAGAGTGCATAACTGCATTGTTTTGTTTCTTTCAACGTTTTTATAACCGGAGCAATGTTTATAATTTAGCTGCTTGCTAGAAGGAAATAGTTTATACGAACCGATTGACAATAGCCTCTTCACTGCCTCTGCTCTTAGAGAACAACCTGACAATAACTTTCCTTTCCGCCAGCAGGCACTTAGGTTTGTCAGGATTTTGTGTCGTGTCCACTGCCCATTTCAATTATTTTCTCTTTTATAATGTGCTTTTCTGTTTCACCATCATTTCCACTGTATCCTTCTGCCAGTCTTCATTACACTCACTGCTTTACAAGGTGGAACTCGAGCACAAGCCGGAACTCAACCACACCGCTACTCCCATGAAACAACGAGGAGCAAAAATTGGCATTTGTACACAAACACTTCACTACTCACAGTTTTTGGCATCCCTGATAGACAGTGTGACAATCTTACATCTTTCAGACTATCACGGTGCTTTCTGACAAAGGCCTTTCTGAGTTATAGGCAAAGAACTCTCCAAGATGGTGGCGAGGTGTCTGTCAATTCTGACTTGCTTTGGATCAAACTTTGTTGGAAAAGTATTTCCATAATTGCTTACTTTAATTGTTGTGTTTATAGTCAGTTCATAAATTTCTAATTTAAAACATTTTTTTTTCCCTCTTCAGTGTAAATGGCACCTGAATGAATTTAAAATTGTATAGCCCCACCAAGTTATTAAGCTAATTAAATGAGGCGTTGAGGCTTTAAGCCCTCTAATTTTTTGCAGTGTTGCTAATGATAGCACATTAAATGGCTTCTGAGATGACATGTGACAATTTTTCATGGTCATTTTATTTCACTTTGCTTACCTTACGAAGTGCTCCTCTGGTAGTCTGCTCTGCAGGAGTATCTTCTGCATTTATCATAACAACTTTTGCACAAATTACAGTTATTCTGTCAAAATACAGAATTAATACCAGATTAACTTGCATAAACTGACTTGTATGTATTGAAAACAGGTATGGATGGTAAACTTTTACACTGATTTGAACAGGCGATGTGATCATGTAAGCTAAGTGAAGATTGCCATATACCTGGATATAAATATCTTACCTGACAAGCTGAATTCACCTCTCCATTGATGTTGACATATTTGACATTGATACTTAATTGTTGAATAGGTGAGTGAAAGTATTGCAATGATTTTGTAACTTCCAGCTTTCCTGCAAGATAAACCTTGATCCTTCAGCTACCTCTATGAAGATGGGTCCTCAGGCTCAGCATATCCATTGCCAAAGACAAATAACACAAAAAACAAACACCCTGTTGGAAAATCTGCACATTTTACCTCAGCACAAAAGTTTTAGACTTTAACTTCTCTGAAGCTGAATAATGAAAAATAGGCTAAATTGGACATTTTTGCAATTGCTTGGAAGTGAAGGATCACAATTGTTACACACCTGGCTCACATCTGGGGAGGCCAGCACTGTTCATACCGAAGTCTGCACAGTGTCTATTTGGCGTCAAGCTTGCAGACTTGAAAGCGCTAATACAGTAGCACGACTTTCGTTCAGTTCAGCAGAAGTTTGACTGAGTGCAGGCACAAAGATAAGGCCTGAAAGAAGCGATAATTCAGTGACTCTGCCCCGCCAGCCACTCCTGTCAGTAAACAAGATCTTAACTTCCTTTTAAACTTGAAGATGAGGGAAGTCTGAGTGTGTTCCTGTCTATGCATTACACATGACGTGGTTGTGTTGACTTCCAGTTGTCCTTGGCAAAGAGAAGAAAAAGTTCTTCAAGGACCTTTTCTGACCTGGAAGAAATGACTATAGCTCAGTGGAGAGGGAAACTTATTTTCGGCTTGTTCAGCTGTAAAAAAGCATCAAAACACCACTAACAGTTTTGGAGTAAAAGTAGCCATAAAGGTTTCTAGAAGAAAACAAAACAACCCTCAACAAAACTTGCAAAACCTTCCCCTGCCCTTGCTTTGTTGTAATGAACCCAGAGTGGAGGGTGACATGAAGTACACATCTCTTATGTTCCCCTTTTACAAAATTTAAAGTGCGGAAAAGCCTGTATCTGACAGAAGTCAGGAAGTGTTTGCACTTTAGATCTGTCAACAATATCAAACAAACTAAGAGCAATACTACAGGAGCACAGTTTTACTGCTTTTTCTTTTTCCCTATTCACTTCCCCACAAACATACTTTCTTACCAACTTCACTTCACTTTCTTGTTTCTGAAAACATGTCAACACCTTAGCCTGTAGCGTAACCCTTGGAAAAAATCAAATTTTGTGAAAACTGTGAACTCTGCACAGCTTGAGTCTCTAAAATCATCCAATTACTTAGGAAACCTCGAGTATTTCAAGTCACAAATCAAATCCTCTTCAAAAAGTTAGAACACAAACAAAACCACTGCGTGTATGAGAAGAGAGAACACATCTTGTTCAGAAATGGTAAAAGGCAGCAGCACTTAGCAGTAGGAATGGTTCAATTATTCAGCTGGGCAAAGCAGTTGGTTTATGGGGCTGCCAGGTGTAAGCAGTTTACAAGAGCATAATCTCCCCAACAATCGCCACCAACTGCATGTTATGACAGTCAGTTATGAACTTCTAGACTAATGTTAAACAGTGAAATAACAATACTTCTTTAAAAATATTTTGCTTTATCTGTTGGGAGCAATGAATGATATAAAGACCTCTTGGTCAGCTGGATGTCACCTGTTTTTAATTTACAAAATGGGAAAACAAACTTTCCCATATTAAAACAAATTTTTATAATAAATCAAATCAAATAATCAAGATATCAAAATAATAAAAGTTTACTTAAATTGAGTTCTCTAGCAAAACAATATATAAAAAATCCATCTTTTCCTTCAGTCAATGTGAGTTACATGTGTGCATTGGGCATTTTTGAAGCCCACTTAATCATATGCCTTTGCTACTCAGAATTGTACTCAGGATTCTCTTTCAAAGGTGGTTTCTGCAACTATTTGAAAATTGTAAGACCTTTTAACTTCATGGAGGCCTAAATAATAGCTCTTTGCCTTAATTAATTAGTTATTGGCTGTTCTCATCATGCTTTTTTCCTGTTTTTTGTACTCAGGTCTAGTTGGCAATGTCCCATCTTCTCTCATCACCATCATTTCTTTTCCCTTTATCTATTTAGTAAAGGTTTCTCACCACTGTGTCCAAGTTAAATCTGTGTAAAACAGGTTAGCAGTGGTGAAGTCCTTAGAGAACCTGATTGAAAATATTACCCTATCTTTCTCTTCAGCTAAAGGAAGTTGCACTAGTAGCAATTTCTTCACGTTATGAACACTGTTCTGTTTATGGTGCATAAGTTTATTAGGGAAAAAAAACCAATAAAACAACGTTTTCTGGAATTATCCAAAGGTCATCCAGCCTCGGTTAATCTAATAAACACCTCCGGGAAATTAATTTTATAGCCACATTCTTTAATTGAAAAAACTTTGTCCTTGTCTCTTCTGGGATACGTTCTGTGTGGGTGACAATCCTGCAAAAGAAAAATACAGTAAATAACACACAGTATATGCTGACAGGTCATGCATTATACATGGAAAAAATAGCACTGAATTGTGATATCTTAACTGAAGGAATCTCATTCTGTCATAGGGCAAGAGACTCTTCAATTCCAATTTAAGAGAACCTGGTTAAAACAAATGTATTTTCCATATACATTGGTTCTCTATCAACCTGCCTGAAGCCAACATGTATAACCCAGTATGAATGTGCAAATTCAGTTTGAATAATTAACTGCAGCAGATGATGATCCTGTGTTACAAAGATTGTAGTCTCGAAGTGCAAAAGTTCATAATAATAATTCAGGAGCGGTTATGGGAAATTTGTTTCCCTGCCAGAGCTGTGTGTGAGGAGAAGTCTCTCTGATGTCTCTGAGCCCATCACAGAACTATAGAAATTGGGCTGATAAAGCCTTCAGAACAGCGCTCTAAGGCAGGACCTGCTGGGACCAGGAACCACATGCTGATGGATTCAGAGGGATTAAAAAAATATCAAAAGTAATTTGATAATAGCAAAATCTAAACCAGTTACTTAAAACTCTATAATCATATTGATAAATCCTCGGTGTCTAGTGAGCATAAACAGATGAAAGTCATGATCAAAGCTATCTTAAAACACGCCATGCAAAGCTGTACCCTATATAATACTCTTAATTAGTGTCACCAGCTTATTTTTGTTGGTATTAGTATTCATTCCCCTTAGCAACAGGCTCTGCCTTAGGGACGCATGGACTTTTATAGGTTCATATGCCCCAGAACTGAAAAGTTCTGGGATGAGAATGTGAAGACTGAAATGCTGTAGAGTTGAACCATGTGCATTGAGAACAGCAGTGTAATGCCAGCAAAAAAAAAGAGGTCTTTTCTGTTATTACTACCATTTAATGACTATGGCAATCAAAGTGTTTAAGTTGTATGTCTGTCAGTTCTTTGCTATTATATTATTAGAACTATATAAATAAAATTAATGCTGACAATGTATTCTATACTTGGCACAATTGTCTTTTATACCATCATTGAAATTCAGAATAGCATAATGGAAATTAAGCACAATTTTCCAATTATAGACAAATTATTTCTGTAGAGGACTATGTCAATAAAGGAAGGGGGAAAATAAAAATAGTAGTGAATTAAAAATGAAATAATTTTCTTGCTGTGTCTTCTGTTTTTTTTTTTTAATATTTCTGCACACATAAACAACTACACAAATTGAACTGAATGCAATTTGCTTTACTTTATTCAGTTTCTACGTTACACGCCTAGCCTATAGTATTACTAAAGACTTTACCTATACATATATTGTAAACTAGGTGAAAGAAGTTATTTAGACCTAGAAAAAGTAAGTCCCTGTTATTGGGACATTTGAAGACAAAAAAGACATAATTGTTTCCCAAAATTCACTTGCATAGAAAAAAAGTATCATTTGCTATGATTCTGTGATTCTGTGATATGAAAATGTATTACTATTCTTATCTTACTAAACTCCCCATGGATGAAATGTCTTTAAAATAATGTTGTACACAAATATTCAATGAAAAGTTTGTGTGAATGTATTCTGATCTGTGAGTTTTGTCAATTATTTGCTTTCACTGCATTTTTGATGATTTTGTGTTGAGTTGGTGTCTGGTTTGTGCAACTGCTCACGAAAATTAGATGTTGCCATAGCTACTGTCAATCTCTACCTAATAATCTTTCAAATATAAAACTGGAAGATGTGAGCATTAATCCATACTTAAAAAAGCATGGGTTTTCTAGTAACTTCATTCACTTTTAAAAATTATGGATGCAATTGCATTGATTTTCATGACGTTGCCAACACCGAATAGTGTGGAAATTGACTCCAATGCTGAACTTTCAACTCCAGAGTGAGGAAGCACCAGGACGATATTGCTACCTGTACTAAATTTCTTTTCCAAGTGACTTTTAAAGTGTATCATACTATGAAAAAACCTGTCATTTTATTTATGAGCTGAGAAAGGGTTTCCTTCACTAACCCCTCGCTTGAACAATTTTTACACTGGCTGCTGTCATTTGACCTCATACATGAGATCACTTTATCGACTTAGAGATTCTACTGTGAGAGAAAATGGCTAAGATAACGCTTGGGAAATGAGAATAAATGGAGAAAATACCCTGTGAGCTGTTAAAGAGAACTGAAATGGGTAAAAGAAGAGGATGGGAGGGAGAGTTGAAGGGAGGAAATAATATTAGTGAAATGTTACAGCCGTAAACAGAGCATAGCTAGAACTGTTAAAATAAATAGCAGTATTCATTCATGTTGGCAATGAATCTCAGCCAAACTAAACAGTTCTAAGGCCTTTAATCTTGATCTCTGTGGCACCAGCTTGTTCTCCTCTCCAGCCTAAAACTGCAGTGCATCAAGGCTCCCTGGAAACTCGCAGCTGCATTACGTCTGTCCGGCCTTCATCTTTCTCTGGACAAACACTTCTTTCAAAATTCAAAACACATCAAAGTCATCCTTCAGGACCCTGAGAGCCTTCTTTGTTTTCCTGTGCTTATTTGCACATGTTTGGCTGTGTGAAGGGTGCTAAGTTTTCATTCACTGAAGACACTTTGTGAAATACAGAGTGGACAATCTCTTCCATTGTAATGTGTCATGAGACAGAGCAAGGACCAAACAAACAGGGTTGGTTCTTCTCTTTTTATTTTTATTTTTCCTATGAGACATCCATATTAGATATGGTAATGTCTTCAAGGATTTCTATTACCTTCCCTTTCACAGATGTTCTTGGAGTGAGAGAAAATACCAGTATGTTAATGTTTCTACTACAAGTGGTGACTTTGTGGTGACTACCAAGATGAAAAATAAATTAAGAGCCTTCAACCAGTCACTGGAAATCAATATCCATAACAACTCACAAACTGAGTAGCCTGACACTACAATGAGAATTTCACTGTGGTTGATACTACAGTGAACAACATCAGCAACTTATGTGAGGCTGAGAATCCAGCTGAGATCTGAATTCATTCTGTATTATTTTACTGAAGTGCCAAGAGAAGCCTATGCCGTGAGCTGGAAATGAGGTCGAGCAGCGCAGACTGGAATATTGCTTTTAGTTGTCAAACAAACTTTATTACTGATAATAACTCCTAAAGTCATGTAGGCTCTATCCAGGTGACATACTCTCACATTCTGTAAAAAAAAATATATATATATATATATCAGAAGAATTAAGAGCCTATATATTATTTACATTTGAACTACATTTCTGCATGATATTCAGTTAGTCAGATAATTTCTGTTCCTTACACTACATATGTTGGCTTTTCCGAAAACATGACTTCTGAAGTGACCCTGCGTACTTCACTCTCATTAGAAGTTAATGTGTGGTAGTCCTGCTAATTCAGTGTTACTGTTAACTGCCAAGTCAGAAAAAAAGTGCTTGTATAGCTGGTTTGGTCCCCCCCAAGCCTGTGCTCTTTAAATCAGGAAGTACAGGCGATGTGTGATCCATATCTAAAGTAAAAGATCTATTCCTATGCTCTGTCATAGCATTGTATGTTTTTACTGGCACTGCCTAGGGTATAAATGATCCCAACGTGATCAAGGAAGCAGTGAATAAGTGAATATCACTGGTCCCATGTCAAGATGGGCTGGAAGTTTGGTCTGGGTACACCACCAAAGCAGCAAAGTAAATTGCTTTGATGTATCAGCTAATTTTTTCAAGTATTTCCACTGCAAATGATTGATGTTTCTGGAGACTCCTTAGCACCAAAGGAAGCACTACAAATCATCTTCCTTTTTTTTCGTTTTAGAGATAACATGAAAGAGTTCAGAACAAACTATTCAAAAGAGGACAGTCATAGTTTTATGAACAGGTTCAATTAAAACTCAAGCCCTGAAATTTAAGAGCACAAGTTTAAGGTGCTTGTGTTACTGCAGCCACATACTATAGAATCATAGAATCATTTTGGTTGGAAAAGGCCTTTACGATCGTTGAGTCCAACCGTTAACCTTAGCACTGCCAAATCCACCACTAATCCATGTCCTTAAGAACCTCATCTACACATCTTTTAAACTCCTCCAGGGATTGCTTTCCTCTTCAAGAGTATATTTTTTCCCCTTTTCTGATTATATTTCAGAATCAAATTGGTTCAGTGCAGTCCTTCTACCTGTGATAAGATAACCACTTAGTAAGCAAGCAAGCACAGTGGTCTTCTAAACAAAGCTGGCACGTCAATAAAATTCACAAACATTAAACCACATGGCACTGAGCCAGCTGCATGGTCTTCACACTCTTTATGGAACTTGTAGTTTCCTGTTGTAGTTGACATCCAAATGTAAGTCCAACATTAAGGACTTCATTGGATTTTGGTTGTGAATACAGAACGTAAAGTAACGCACGAAGCGCATTCAGCAAATCCAGCCCTGAAGTTGTGAAATTCCTGGTCTCCTTTCTTTATTATTTCTGAAGCACAAGAAAATATCACTAGCTGGGAATCTCTAACAAAGACAATTTAATCAACCAGGGAAGAACAACTGTCAGGAGAGTTGAATTATTACAAGACATTTTTGTGGAGCATATTGAAAGGACAACTCACAGAAAGCACTGTAGCTGCATAATAATTTAGGAACTTGGAAAAGAAACCACTCCAGTCTATTTAATCTCCCTTTATAAATTAAAGGGCCTCTTTAATCAAACTGAACTGTGCCGTTTACTTCCATGAGGGCATCTGCAGATGCCATGGACTACACCAGAAGAAGCCTTTGAAGTCTGCTGTGGACTTGTTAGAGTATGGGAAAAAGTTGAAAGTTAAGCAAAAAACATGGGAAAAAACCACTTCACACCCAGTCTCATGGAAACTACCCTCCTCGTGTGATAAGAGCTGCACTGTCCCTGTTCCCAGGACTCTGCTGCTGCCTTGCTTGCTGTTTTGACAGAGAGACGTCCAGCAAGAGAAAAGTCACTTTTCTACACTCCCACTGTATTAAAAAAATAAGGCATTAAATCACAAGGTAAATTCAAAATGCTTCTGAGGCCCTATTTGAACCTCTTCAGCTACCGTCTTGTTTAGAAGAATACTTAATGGATTTTGAAGAGAAAAGCTCTTTGTAGGGCCCAGTTCTTATTTTTCTTATTACTTAGGTGAGTGTCTTATCATTTTAGCATTTGATGCTTACATGTAGTACTTCATCATCAGTACTGCACATGACACTCTTCATGGCACAGGTCTCCAAATTGCCATTTTCTGTGAAATATGAGTGTGAAAAGAAAGCAATTATAATTGTTTTGAAGTATGGTTTTTTTCAGTGAACTGTCAGTTCTTGTTTAAAGAGAAGTTTTTAAAGGTTAGTTGCTAATTAATTACATAGTTCTTTTTTTTTTTTTTTTGTTAATAAGTGCAACTTTATCAAATTTATTTTAGTTTTCATAATTAAGAAAGGAATAATTAAAAGATTTTTTTTTTCCTGGTAAACAGCTGCCAGATGGGCTAAAAACTGTTGCAGAGGATCATTTATCAAACATCTGCCTCACTTAATCTTGACTTTTACAAGAGGAGAGTACACACTGCTGAAAAGAATTGAAGTAGTTATGCTGCACCAGTTAATTAAGTGAAATAATTGGACACATTTGCAGACTATAGGGAAGAGTGAAATCTTGTGATGATATGTGTTATTGTTAGGGCTATTTTTTCAGAAGAACTTCATTAAAAAGTTACTTTCTGAGTCAGAAGGTTGGTAAGATAATTATTTGCAAAGCCCTACAAACCCAGCTCAAGTCATAGAGGTTGGAAATGCTCTACACTTTTCCCTTCTTAAAGAATGTTTCAGCTTTTTATGGCTGAACACTAGATTTTTAAGCAAAATAATTACATATATATATATATACACTGCCCTGTCTTACTCTCTGTATTTTGTGTTTATTTACAAGAATCAGAAGAGGAGACATTTAGATGTTTCTGTAGGCCCTGCACTTCACCACATATAGCCTACATGTTAAATATAAACTTACCAAATCCCTACATGAAAGGCCTCAGTTAAGACAACTGTGATATTAAATCTGCATAGCTCAATCTCTCTCATGTCTTTGATTTTCTCGACTTTCCCACAATCTGCTCCATAGAAGCGAGCTAAAGTTCCTTTCCTTTCTCATCGTGTAACATCTTTGGAATGATCCAGCTGTCCACCAGAAGTAATGGGATCTAATGATGTGACGCTCATGTGTTATGTATAATACATTACCTGTGTAATGTAAACATACATTTTATGAAGTTATCCTCTGTGGTAAGACAGACAGAGGCTTGGCGATGGCCAGCTGATCTTTGACTACCCAGCTACTGCGTTTGCTGGGTTATCTCTCTCCTGCCTTAATATTTCAGAAAACCTATGTAGGTCTGAGATGCATTCAGGTGAAAACTTCAACATGAAAATTTAAAAAAGTTAATAAAGTGTGATGGTTTCTTTATCTTTGTCTCTAAATGTTTTACTGAAATACATGACACCAGATGCAGGAGTAGCATCTTGCACAGATAACAAGATTCCTTTGTTCTTCTCCAGCAAATGTCTAATCAGGCCATATCAACTATATTTAAAGACATTTCCTCTTTGAAATAAATGCACAGCAGTCTGAAAACCTGCTTTTATAAAGGTGCATAAAGGCCTAGAGAACCTCTCCCAGTCTTTGTTTGATGAGCTGCTATGAGGCTTAATTCAAAACTCATTCTCTTGACTTCGGTGTGTGTTGGATCGAGTTCGTGGATATTAATGACATCATGTGAAAAACATTTAAATGGTTCACACGAATGATCATTTTTAATTATTACAATAAAAGTATGCAGTAATGCAATGCATAAATCGCTTAGCACAGTTTTTACTATGAGCAATACTAAGGTATTTTATAGGCAGATGGACAGCATTCATAGTCTAGGAGAAATAGATTGTATCTTCCTCTTTGAAGTGGTGATAAAAATGAGACAATAACTACCACAGAACATTGTCACCAAAGGAACATACAAGGGTTTGATTTGTGTATTTTCTTACCCATTCAATACCTTCTCCTAACATCTATTGCAAGCTGATGTCTAGGAATATGGATCCAAACATATTTTATTGATAGGAGGATTTGATGTACTTAAACATCTCAAGATTTTGGTCTTATCACACTTTTATTCCAGTTATTTTTTCCAGTGTTTTGGATCTATGACAGCTTGCAAATTCATTTATTCTTAAGTACTTAGTCTAATTTGGGGACTTTAATCTACATTATATTTCCATTAGTTGTTATTAAAGGGTCCAGTCCAGATACAGACTCTTAAAGCCTGTACAACCCTTGCTGTGGTTTTCACCAAATGCTGTGTTTGGCTTGAGTGGCAAGAGTCCTTTTCCATGATTATTTCAATTCTAAATCTGGCTGGAGAGCTGTGAGCATGACGTAACTTACTGAGCTGTAGTAACTCAGCCACTGGTGGCTGTGTAAGCACAGAGACAAGTAATTGAAGAGATAACCCACAAATATGTTTTCTTTCATGTATATGTTCCTAGATTATGTTTGCTTATCATTTGAGGCACAATCAACTGTATGATGTAATTATCTTGAAATTAATGCAATAAATGTTTGGGAATTAGAATACATGCTGTTTCTTATTTTGCCTACACAGCTTAGCTAAACATCAACACAGGCAGCTGAAGTGTGCAGGTGATGCTCATGAATCCTTACGTTTGGATGCTTCAGTTAGTTTAAGAGCTAATGTATGCTGAAGTTCATTTTCCCTGTAGTTTTACGAAAAGTGGTAGCTGTGTGTTTCTTGGTGATTTTCTGTCTTTAGGATCTTCTGCAAACTTCAGATTTTAGACAAAGGCACACAAAAAATTAAATGCATTTCCTACATATGCAAAGCATAATAGCTATAGCCAGGTGTTCTGTCGTCAGTTTTGGTGTGTGATTAGACTGCCTAAATAAATTAATTTAGTGATTATTATTTTCTTTAAAGTGAGAAGACAGATAACAATTTCAGGATGGCATTAATTTCATTTAACTTTAATCTGAAAGTGAGCTAAGCCTTAATCAGAGACTTTTTTTTTGCAGTTGGTAAAAAGAAATTGATGAAGTCTGGGTTAGTTTTCTGGCTAGAAATTTAGCCTGACTTTCAAATGTTTTGAAAGGAATTCTCTTATGTAGTATCATGCCTACATTTTCATTATTTAAGGGACTGTTCTGTATGAATTTACTTTTAAATGCGTTGTGGTCTAACAGGGATTGAGGCACATATCCTCAAGATAAAACAGTTGGATATGAAATAGTGTTTCTTGCATTCTTTCCCAGCTAAACAAGAGTATCAAAATAAAGTAGTTTCCCTGTTCTTATCATGAAGAGGTATGTCAAAGTGTGATAATGAAATAAATTTGAGAACAATGAATACATGCCAAAGCTGACAGTACCAAGTAGCTTTTTCTTTTTTCTCTTTTCTTTAAAATAACCCATATCTACAGTGAGGTAACATCTTGATTGTGATCTTCCACAACTGGATCAAAAATTTTCATAAGAAAATATTTATTTTGTGGACTTGTTTTGGGGGCAGTGCTTCCTACCAAGTCACATTTCTATTAGTGCTTAATTAAACAAAATGGTGATATGCTAACGTAAGAAGAAGCAGGAATAAAGACACATAGCTAAAAATATTTATTCCTAGTTATTTTTCAAGCCTCCAATTGCAGTATTGCACGTAATGTTTAATGCATGGCGCTACACAGAAAAAAGTCTAATTTAGACCTAGCTGTGAAATTCCTGAACATTTTTTTCTTCCTTTGTTTGTGCTAATATTCTTGCAGTGCTCAACTTAACTGGCCTCCAACTGCTTTCTGTAAACTCAGAGTTCTTTTTGGAATAAAGAAGCAGTCTGCCTATTGACCTCTTCTTCTTTTGGCTTTGTTTCCAACATATCTTATCCTTGGGATTTTGATATTATTCTCTCTCTGTTCAGATCAACCAGCTCTCTGGTGTGTAATGTCTCCATTTCTTAGTAACTATCTGAATGCTCGCTTATTTTTACTACTGTCAGTGCAAGGGACTCCAGACATCCCCAGGCATGAGGCTTCAATGGTCTAATTTTGAAAGATTCAGCATCAGTGAGCTGGATTTTCCTATTGCAAGTGACAAGAAAAGCAGCAGAATCATGGGAACCACTTTATGGTCCTGTAACTAAAATAGATATCTTCTCATTGAGACCTATTTAAGTCTTAGAGGTAATTTTTTTATTCCCTCAAAAGAATTCAGAGAGGGAGAAGTGGTGGAAAAAAGTGCAAACTTGCTGCTAATGATGTTCTAGTCTTCCTCCTGCTTTGGTGAATGAAACTGTTAGTGGAAACATGACAAATTTTGAAATGTTAAATTTGTAGCTAGTGTGGTGAAATGCAAGAACGTAAGTTCATTAGAGGTGGAATACATTGGTCATAAAAGTCTCAATTTACACCTGCAATGAACAAAGTCATCATGCAGAGGTAATATTTAAATTTCATTTTGAAGTATTAAGACTGTTCAAGCACAACCCTTTTCCCCCCCACAGAACTAAGTTCTTCAATTATTTTAATGATATACCTTTATATCTAGCAAATAAAATGCTGCCTTCCAGAAAAGGATAGACTGTGGATTTACTTATTAAAATAGGGAGAATGAGATAAGAAATAAAATGATGTCATTGATTTTGATGTGCTTTATCTTAATGAATGACAAACAGTGATTTGATGTTTTGTGTGAACAAAAATCCAAAGCCTGGTTTTCAGAAGTTTGGAAAAGTTGAAGTTGTCTGAAAATCAGGTTACTTTATTTAGGGGCTTAATTGAAGATTCACTGCTTTTGGCAGTCTGACACTAAGGTGCTGGTGATGGGTCAGATTATCAAGCCAGATGTAAACACTTCCTTGTCCTTGCCTTGCTTACTGCATGTGTTCACTGGTTGTAATGACAGCTGCAAGGCCTTCCTTTTTGAAATTCAATTGCTGAATATGAAAGCAATTACCACAAATAGATGCAGTCAATTAACACAAAAGGATGGAGGTGTTTGAGCTGGAAGCTGTTAGATGATGCAATTCCACGAGACACGTTGTTTTTCGCTCTGCATCAGCAAATATCCCCATGCCGTATAATAAAGACCTAGGCAATATGGAAGCTGTTGTGATCCAAAACAGGATGATGAAAAGAGGTCCCTACCCTGATGTTGGTACCTGCTGCTCCTTGTATTTTTTATTGCTGTTTTAAAAGGGACCATATGTTCCATTGTCGTTATTTCAAACCTGCCTACAATTTAACAGAGCACACAAGGACATGTTTATAACGTATTTGAACCAAAATTATTAAGGCAGACTCAAGAACCTGCAACATACCACAAATCCTTAAATTCAAATTAAATAGTGTAGCTAGTATAGACATGCTATCATATACTGTAATATGCCATCTGATTTCAGGAAAAATATGAGTAACCTTAACTGTAAGGAAAAGGTTGTTTACTGCCCAGTCACACAGAACTGTGTCTTTACTCTTGTCATGAGCATCCCATGGTTTCCAAGCACAACTACTCTGTGAGTGATTTCTCATCCAAGCATTCAAGAAATTCGAGGGAGGCCATTAGTGTGTGTTTAAAAGCACAATCTAGAGTGAAATCTACTGCAATTTAATTGTCTTACAGTTCTTATGTCTAATTTGCTGCCTAGTGGTACAAACTGTTTCTTAAACTAATGAGTTCTAACATAAAATGTAGGTTAATCCTGAGAGGTAAGTAGCTCTCATTTGTTAGGCAAATGCAGTTCAGTCTGAATAGCTATTTTGGATTGAGTTTTGCTGTTGTGTATTGTTTTGATTAAACACAGAATGCTCTTTTCTACGTTTTACTTTTTCCGTATTAAATCTTTTGACTTGCTTAATTTCATCCTTGATGGCCAGCGTTTTCCAGCAAGAATTGTTCTGATACTGTAACACTGCAAACACACATCACAGTTCTGTTTTAGGATAATTTCTACCTCTCCATCAATGATTCAAATAGGATGAACCTTATTGCAATCACTTTTCCATTAAACTCCAGTTGGGAACTACAAACATGGTAAAATGGTCTGAACTCTGGTGTTGCTGTACCTCGGTTTAGACTTACAGCTCTATAGAGCTCTCCAGAAAAACAGACAGTGAAGTATGGTTGATGACATCTAATTAGCAAGCCAATTGCTGATGTTAAAAGAGAAGTTAATGATAAATTTATATACGTTATATACTTTTATTTATTTTTAATATATCTTTTAATAAATATTTATGTTACCTTAACATAAATATTAAGGTGGAGCTGGATGATCTGAAATGGATGAACTCTTCAACAAAACTTACTGGAATACGAACTCTCACTGTAAGTGCATGCCCATAGCTCCTGGTTTTTGAAGGGATTTTGATAATCTATATGAACTATGCTTGGTAGTCAGATCTTAATTCCTGCTGTGTTGCAGTCCACAACTGATGTAAGAAATCAAACTGTTCAAGAGCAAGAGTCACAATATCTATTCAGATATGTTGAGATATTGAAATGTTACACAAGTTTGTGGTTTTTTTTTTTTTTGGAAGGAGGTGGTCAAGTGAACATCAAAGTCTGTTTGCTGTCTGATCTGCAGTAGCTGCAGTTTCAGACTGAGATATGGTGGAAATGGCTGGATGTGACTCAGCTGAAGTGGATATTACCCAGAATAAAGTCATCAGTCCAGCACTCCAGAGGGATTATTCCCAGGTCACCGAAAGGTTACATTCCTGAGAAGTTAGACCTTACCTCCCCTTGTGTGAGTGCTTTGTTTATTTTAACACTTTTATGGTAACCTTAAAAACACTTGCAGACACCACAACAACTTTAGATAGCGTTGCTGAAAGGGTTTAAACAACCGTGGGTTAAATTTTAAACAGGAGATATTTTCAGCGAGCTATGCTAGTGAAACATCTGGTGCAAGCATCATATGCAAGATGCTGGATCCACTCATTTCCCAACGCAGTGTTGCACCAGCATGTTAACCATTAGCTTCAACATCTCAGGACATAAACTGACATCACCTGATTTCTGCATACTGGGCCAAGACCTTCATGGGGAGTAATAGAGGGATTAGAAAGCTTCCTCGCTCTATGGGGACAGAGCAGACATCTGGCTGCTGCTCTACTCCCTCCTAGGAGTCCAAGTGATGCTTACCATATTTTGATATACAGACCGAGGGCCCAAAAAACTGAGCCAAAATGTACTAGTGACATTATATGTGATAACATCAAAACAGACAGCTCTAAGCATTATAAAGATTTCTCTTATATTCTCAGCTGTCTCTGTGGAAATATATATCTACTTTATTCATTCTTCAGTTTCTAGACAGTGTGCTGGTAGACTTTTTATAAATTAGGTAAGAGATGAAGAGGCAGAAATCACATATTTGAAAATGTATTTTTTCCATCTTCCAGGGACCTCAGTTCACTGTGTGTGATTTTTCTTTTCTTTGCTGGTCTCCTTTGCAAAATATCAGCTTTGTAGCTTCCTGACCAACAGGTTTTATCTTTATATATATATATATATATATATATATTTTTTTTTTTTTTTTAACCTATAGTCTAAATTGAGAGGAGTGAAAGAATTTGAGCAACTGTTGAAACAAAGACTAGCTTATTTGAAGCTCAGCAACTAGCTTCATAAAACATAAAATGTCAGTAAAAATCTTATTTTGTCACATTTTCTAACTGCCACGGCGCATTTTAAGGCAGGTTCAGTGTCCTACAGCGGCAAGACAAATATTGTGGTGTATCTTCAACTGATTAAACACACTGCTCTTTTAATACAGAAGTGCTACTAGGAGTTGTCTTTGCTCTGTTCTTACTAATAGTTTCTTCTCTATTCTACAGTATTTTTTGTATTATTCAAAAGAAAGACAAAGGAATGTAGATGTCAGTAAATTCAGTCAGTGATTTATGGGCTCTATGCTGAGAAAAATCTTTCAAGTGAAATTAGCTTTCTAATTAAACATGTATATTTACAACAAACAAGCAAACAAAACCCCCAAACCTTAGAAACGACCATTAATAAATTAAATGTGTCTGCTTTTATTTCCTCTTACAGAGATCTTTTGTTTTTCTTTCTTTATTATTTACCTAATAACTGCAGCTTTTGTCTAGTGTAGCCAACTGAAATGCTAACTGCTGAATGGGTAAATCGATGTCTGCTAGGAAGTGAAGATTAAAACTTGTCTGTAACCACACAAAAAGAATAGAAGGAAGTATAGAAGTTCTCAGCACACTCAGGATACTCTGCAATCATGTGATAAAAAGCCAACTCTGTCTCCCAACTGGGAGCTATGTTCTCTCTCTGACATCTGTAATGGGGAGCAGAGTTTACAGCTAAGCCACCAAAGCAAATAAGGCTTAAAACAGGTGGGTGGGTAAAAGGTAGGTTTCCTCCAGTTTTTCCAGCAAGTATCCTCTACACTGGTTATAGTTGAGTTCATACGTTCACAGCTTGGGAGGACCAAGTGGCCCTCTTCCCATACACTTTTTACTGTAGGGAGAAGGTGAGGAGTCATGTGCCACTGAAAGAGTAGTTTTGGGGTTCAGGTTGTGACATTTGTGCCAGGAAGACCTGTACACTTGTGTGTTGTCACTACCAGTGCAAGGTCTTTCATCCTGAAAACCTTCTGTGTGGATGTCATGATACCCCAGTGCAAGCTTAAAGGAATTCTGTGTTGTAGAGAGGACCTGCACCCTCTCCCTCTCTTATCTTTCCTGGCCTAGAAGTCATATCACTGCTCTGCATGAGTCGAGTGGAAAGAAGGAAATGCAGAACAGAGTAGACTGGAAGACTGCACTTCCATACAGTTCACCCACTTAATGTGTCCATAAAGAAAAATGTCTCATTTATAGGCAAGAATGAAGCTCTCAGAATGGATGCAAATGCCTTGCCTCTTGTTGGGGTGCTGGGTTTATGCTAAACAGCTTTTCTCTACAATAAGTCAGCATGACAGACCTCCATGTAGGACCAGGACAAACTGTAGATCAGGCTACTCAATCAATTTTGACTGAAGTCTAATAAATAACTTGCTTGAAAACATCACACTCTACGTATGCTGCCTTTATGTAGACAGAAGCAGGACACAACTATTTTCAGAGAAAACTGATTTCACCTTCTTCCACCATTTTCCCACCCTGATGTCTCATACATGTTGATGTGATCCTAGAGAAAGGTACTTCAAGTCCACACCTATGCTAAAGCTGCTCAAGTACCAGAGTCCATCTTAACTCTTCGCAGTAACTTCCTTATCTCTGTTGTGTCTCTTTTTTTCTGACACTCCTGCATATTTTCTCTGGTTACTGAATAAGTAACCAGAGTTAACCAGTATCCAGTAGCTAAGTCAGCTTAAAAATTCACAGGAAGAAGAAAAGAAAAAAAAAAAAAATTGGTATAAGGCTTAGCAGAGCTTAAAACACCTGCCTTTTGCCAGAATTATTGTCAGTGTTACTGACATATCTACAGTATCTACAGGACTCTCCAAAAGACTTAGAGCTCTTCACACTCACTTACTCATTATTGTTCTCATGATGCTTTAAAAATAAAAAGTATCTCTCAATCTCTGTATCAGGACTCTGAAGTTTTTAATGCAGGTCATTGGAAGACTGGATTGATTCGAAGCTATAAGTTCTGTGAACCTTAATTTTTAAATGTACTCCATGCAGAACACCTGAAATTAAATTTTAAGTAGTATTTACGAAGAGGGAGTAAATTCAAGTCTCAGCACTGACATAATTAAGGTAGATGAATGGGTTTTTTTATAGGTCCCTTTGAAATCTGCAAATGAACTTGCCCGCTCTTAGAGTCTTGCCTTGGTTAAATATATGGCTCTCATTAAAGACAAATTCTAATACATATACTTTTATTACCCATATGTCCACAGGAAGAGATTGATGGATGAAACCATATACTATCTGCATAAAATCCTGCTCAAATAAGGTTGAACCATTAAATAGAGCATTTTTATTAAATCCTCAAATACAAAGCATTTGTGAAGATGACCTAAGTAAGAACTTATTAAAGGTATTAATACGATGGTTATATTATCACAATAAACTCAGAGAACTCTAGAATTTATCAGATTTGTTCCATATGCAGAAAATTCGGCAAAGTTGGTAGCACAGAGCTGTAGTGAGAGAAAGGCTTGAGATAAAATGATACTATTGAAATACATTTTTAGTCAATAGAAAGTATGACATAGGTTTTTGAGTTTTAACTTTCTTTTTATTTTCCTCAGATGAATGCACTCAGAATATGCCCTGCACAATGTCAGTGTTGCTCTTCACTCTGTTCAATTTTTGCTCAAAATGCAATGTTGTATGAAATACAGCTACCAGTTTTCCCCTGCTTAGTGGCCATGCTTCCTTTTTTCAGAAGAGATGTAGAAGGTGATGCAACGCAGGTGCAGGAAAATATGGATTGTCAGTGCTATGGGTGAATTTCCACCTAGGAAGCTCTGTTCTTTCATCTTTGGCTCCATGCATCTCTTTCTGCTTCACTGGGCAGGTTTGGGGATAGAGGCATCCTCTCCAGCTGAGGCCCCAACCTTGGACCTTCCTACTGGGCCCAGTCTACTCTGTGCTCACCATTCCGCCAACAACAAACATAAACTCAATATTTTCTGTAGAGATAAACTTTCCAGTAACATGATATCTGTGTGGCCATGTCCCTAACTTTTCCCAACAAACTGGACCCAGTGTGATTTCAATTTTTTAAAAAATCCTCTTCAATAAATAAGACTAAGCAAGAATGAACAGGCATACAAGCAAGATACTTGTCTTTGAGGTCCTGGATTCATTGCCATAAAAAGCCAAATGTTCCAGCTGAGCATTGCTGGGTGTGCAGCAAGAAAACACAATTCCTCTAAATGTCGGGAGCCTTAAAGAGTTCCTTGGGCTAACTGGGAAAAACATGTACGAAATCAATCAGCTTTCTTACTTCATTTTTGTTAGCTGCCATTAATTAAGGGCAGTAAGGAACTCATCTGGGAATGATGGTAGTCCAGACTTGCAAGCTGTTTCCAGCAATTAGATTTGTATGAACTGAGAGGGTTCAATGAATCTACTACTTCTCAGGCATTAACTGCAGAAAATATATTTATCCCTTAGGAAAAAAAAAAAAAAAGTGCCTGATGTCAAATATGCTACAAGCTTAACATTTCTTTTATTATTTTATTCTTCTTGTTCCTTTTCTTAAGAACATTTTAGATAGATTAAAACTAAAGGTTAAGAGCAAATTTTCTCCTATGTCTCTAAAAATATCAAAAGCAAATATCATGAGTAAATTGGATTTCTTGTAACTTTGCAACCTCTGAGTTCTTAGCTTTTGCCTAGCTTTGTATACTTGGTCAAAACAATTTTAAAAGAGTTTTACATAACCAATAGATATCCCAGGAGTCCACCCGCAGCATCTTTGGGGTACCAACACTGTGCAGAGGTCCTGAAGTCTGAAGCATCGTGGTTGTGCCTGTTCTCCCTGCAACACAGAATCACAGAATGGTTTGGGTTGAAGGGACCTTCAAAGCTCATCCAGTGCCACCCCTGTCATGAGCAGGGACATCTTCACCAGATCAGGTTGCTCAGAGCCCCATCCAGCCTGGCCTGGGATGTCTCCAGGGATGGTTCATCCATCACCTCTCTGGCCAACCTAGGACAGGATCTCACCACCCTCATTATAAAATATTTCTTCCTCATGTCCAGCCTGAACTTCTCCTCCTCTAGTTTAAAACCATTACCCCTTGTCCTATCACAACAGGCCCTGCTAAAAGGTCTGTCCCCATCTTTCTTATAGGTCCCTTTTAAGTACAGAAAGGCCACACTAAGGTCTCCCGGGAGCTTCTCTTCTCCAGCTGAACACCCCAGCTCTCTCAGTCTGTCCTCCCAGCAGAGCTGTTCCAGCCTCGGATCATTCCTGTGGCTCCTCTGGCCCCTCTCCAGCAGCTCCATGTGTGTCCTGTGCTGAGGACCCAGAGCTGGACCAGCACTGCAAGGGAGTCTCACCAGAATAGGGCAGAGGGGCAGAATTGCTTCCCTCCACCTGCTGCCCATGCTCCTTGTGATGCAGCCCAAGATACGATTGGCTTCTGGGTTGCAAGTGCACATTGCCAGCTCATGTCCAATCTTTCATTCACCAATAAGCCCAAGCCCTTCTACACATGGCTGCCCTCCATCCCTGCACCCCCCAGCCTGTGTTTATACCAGAAGTTGCCCTGACCAGGTGCAGGCTTGACCTGCATTTGCTGTCCTGACCATGACAACCACGACAGCTGGAGCCAAACATGTAAACTACTGTAATGTGGTAAATATCCTGCAAATCTATAATTCACCCTCCTCTCTCACATATTCAGATCAAAAAGAAAGAATAATCTTCTTATCAGCTCCAAATGCCACGCTTGCAGTGCTGACTCCATGATGCAGGGTGACGAACGGTACGTGAAGAATCCTCCTCTCACCAGGAAGGGTGTTGGCTTTGTGACTGACCTAAATTTTCAGATTATGTGCCTCATTTTCCAGCTCAATTAGAAATGCAAGACAGCAAAAAAAATGACAAAAGAAAAGCTTTATGGATGTGGAAGTTTATTGTTTTAAAAAGGAATTGGGGAAAATCTTTCTGTGAATGCATTTTCTTTTTCCTCTCCAGTTAAAATGTAGCTTTTTACTCAAAAGATTCTAATATACAGACTTTCCTGAGTATTTTTTCCTTATTCACCTTGTTTCCCTAATTAAAGTAGATTAAGATGGCACTTACGGACATGGTTTAGTGGTGGACTTAGCAGTGTTAGGTTTACAGTTGAACTAGAATGGTCTTAAGTGTCTTTTCAAACCTAAATGAATCCATGATTCTATGTATAGGTCTTAGTAGTAGCATCTTTCTCTATAGCTGCACTTCAAGTTGAGATGCAGGTATACCTGATGTGGCCCTAGGAGTTGTAATTGGACCAGGTTGCTTTGTGACTTAAGCCGAAAAGGGGTACCCAACGTCCAGCTGAGGCAACCAGGAGCTTTTCTGCCCATACCTGGGAGGAGCTCTACTTTCTGCATTGCCATTGTGATCTATATTGAGAGAGTTATAATTCCCTTCCCCAATGTTTCTCCTTAGTCCTTCATCCCCTTTGTGGTTGAAGATGTTGGAGGAATAGAGAAATAAAGAAAAAGGACATTAATCAGCCTTCTTAGAATATTTAGCAAGACATGGACTTGAAAGGAGGAACAGGATGACGCCATAAATTAACTAAGCAAGGGAACACGAAGATAAGCGCGAGTAGAACAAGGCTGCTGATAAAGCCGAGGTAAGGATCACTTGAACTATGGGTGAACTACTCTAATTTATACAGTAAAAAAAAAATACCTTTAGGTCGTGAACACCCCCTGCCAACAAAAGCTCCTTCCTCACTAAATATGCACAGTAAAAAGAGAGGAAAAAGAGACAGGAACTGAAGGAGCTAATGGGGATGGGGCTCATTAAGTGTAACGTATAAAGTACTAGTAACTTCTGCCTGAAGCCTATAAATGTTTACTGCATGCTAGTTAAGGTGTACTAGTTTTGTGGAGTTGCTACCTAGCACCTATCTCTGCACAGACATGAAATAAACAAATAACTTGACTCTTGTGTGTTATTCTTTGCACAACTGGTGAAGAACCCAGTTTTGGGAAAACAAGGAGAACTGTGCTCTTACAAGACTAGCAACTCTTCTCATACTCAAAGCATGTTCATCCTTTCTCTGCCAGCTCCTTTAGCTTCCCTCTTTTAAAGGGCTCTAAAAAGACCCTGGTCTGTCCAGCTCGGCAAGTACACCACAGCTGCAGCATGCAGCTGAGACACTTGCAGACATACCTGAAGATCCTTTTATTGAGCTATTTCGGGTACCAGTGCCACATCTGGGGCATATTCTGTGCAGAACTGCCATGGGCCCCCAGGTTTTCTCTGACAAAACTTTGGACCAACAGTTCTTCTGCTTTTTAGCTCAGTCCTTTGTACCTAATGATGTTCTGTGGTTTTGGTTGCAGGGCTCAGTCAACCTCTGTTCTCTTTCTGCCTGAATTTTGTGCACATTGCTACTCAAATGAGCTCACCGTGCTGCTTCTCCTCGTCAGCAGCTCACCTCCTGCCTCTGCTCTCACTGAAGTCTGAAGCTTGTGCAGATCTGACCTCCAGCTCCAGTTTTGGGCTTTGTTGCTGCAGAGGTCCCTCACAGAGGATCTGCACCTTTCCTTGGTCTGATGCATCCTGTGCTCCCTTTCTCTGTTGAGACAGAAGAGGGAAAATCAGGTTTGCCTTTCTGCTCTGGAAGATTGTGTCCAGATAAGGCTTCCTTCCACAGTAGATCCATCATTGGTTCTTGTCTACATGCTTGTAAAAAGGTCACAGACTTAACAGACTTCTTATCTGTTAACGAAGCAAACATGGAAATACCAAAGTGCTGAAGCTGGGAGTTGGATGAAATGTCCCCAAGATATGAGAGAAGGTTAAATGTATAGCTCTCCCTCCTATGGTACATACAGGAGCATTCTGGGGAAAGATGACCTCCAGGCACTTCCAAGTATGCTGTTGTAGCAGAAGGATACTTAGAGTTGAAGGTCAACCTGTAGACTTAGAATCATAGAATAGAATCACAGAATGGTTTGGGTTGAAGGGACCTTCAAAGCTCCCCCAGTGCCACCCCTGCCATGGGCAGGGACATCTTCACCAGCTCAGGTTGCTCAGAGCCCCATCCAGCCTGGCCTGGGATGTCTCCAGGGATGGGGCATCCTGTTCCAGTGTCTCACCACCCTTATCATAAAAGATATTTAATGTCTTAACTTGAGGTGGCACTTGAATATAGCCAAGCCAGATTTTAATGAGGCATTGGAAGCACCTAAAACATTGCAGCATGTAGTTCAATTGTCATTCAATTTATCCTGCCATTTAGATGATGTCCATGTCCTAGGTCTGTGTAGCAATCCACTTGTGATTCCCTCTTCATAGAAGTATAAAGACAACTTTTCAGTATCGATGCTTGTGTTGATTTTCACCATAGCAGAATGACACAATATAAAATAAAAAGCCTTATCAAGTAAAGTTTTTTGTGGAATAATAAAACATATGACTGGAAAACAAAGATGACCTCACAAGGTCAGCTAGTCAATGTTCTGGCCCCAATTACAACTAAAGCGTTCCTGATAGATGTTTGTCTAGCTCTTATTTTTATCATCCCAGCATGTCTTTATTCTCTGGCTGAACTTATTCTATTATGAATCAGGCACTATCAAGTCCCCATAAAAGATTAAAAGTTCTCTCTGAATAAGAGACTGTACATTGTAAGACAAATTATGTACAGCAGAGAAGGGAGAATTTCAGAAGAGAAAATATCTGACCTAGAAACTGCTATCATGACACAAAGGTCTCCTTTAAAATTAATTTATTATTTCATAGATAAAATAAACAAATCTTTAATAAAATAAAAGAAAAAAAAAACAATTATACCCTAAATGGTGTTAAGAATGTGTATCAAGTCCTATACAAATCTCACAGGAATAAATAGTTAATGCTTATTAAGTGAAACCCTTGGCTGAAAGACACCATAAAAATGTGTGCTATTACTACCGGAAAGAATCATATATACATTTTCCAAATTATATTGTTATAACTGCTTTAATGAGCAGATTTCTTTTTCTTTACATGTTTCTAGCTTTCGCCTTCCCTTGAGACACTGTCTGTCTCACAAATACAAAAATACTTTTCTTGGTGCTGACTGCAGCCTGGGAAACATTTAGACCTCCAGCATACAATGCAAAGCAACATAAGACCTATGTAGATTTTCTGGAATTATGTATTTTTGGCACAACATCCTTTGCGTGTGATGCATTAAGGGTCAAAGAATGCATTGTACTTAGAGCCTCGCAGAATATAAAGACATGCTGCAGAGGGCACTATTAACTAAGAGAATTAAAATAGGTACACGATTGGGGCTAGGGAGTAAACAATGCTTATAAAACATGTAGAGTGCATTGATCCATTTATTTTCTTACACATTTTAATCAGGTATGAAGTATGGATTCAATTCCATCTTTTTTTCTACCAAGTTCATAGATCTGGGAATTTCTGCACTCTGAATTTTCTCAGAATAACGTATACTCCATTATTATTTTTTTTTTTCAGGAGGAAAACAAAATTTACTAAGATGATATTATCTGACACAATGTTATGTCTGAGACAGGAAGTTTTTATAGTTTGGATTTATTCTGGTCTGCAATAAATTGCTGGAAAATGAAAGTAAGTCAAGATATAATCTCACAGAGACTAACATTACATGGTAGTTTTCCACAAAAAGCCCCGATAGTAATAAAATGACTGAACAAGATAAGATGGCCAAGTTCACTGTTTTAATGTTCTCAGAGAAGATAAGCATATCACTCTCTGTCTGTGCACAAGGTATTCTGTATGTTAATTTAAATGCAGACATCCTGCTGGTAATAATCTACATATTGCAAACTCCCTGATGGATGTTACACAATAAACAAATTGGGAATTTTCATGGGAATTAGAAGGGAGGTGGGAAGATATCAGGTAAAAGAATGGAAATGTGTTGTAAGATGTGGAGCTCTCAATATCAGTATATCACAGTATTCCAGTCAGAGCCTGACTGCATATTTTATCACAGTAGGTAGCTTTAAAAATAATTTATGAGACTTGCAGAACACTTAGTGTACCAAAGGAAGGACAAATCACTTCTGCTCAGGATATACTTATGCTAAATTCTCACCGGTCTGGAGCAAGTTTGAGATAAAGCTTCTCCTCTTTTCTTTCTGAGCAAAGCAATACAAATGTGATAGCAAAAAGCATGAGACATTTAGTGCTCCAGCACTTGCGCGCTTGCACCAGGCTGGGAAATAGTTTTCTCTCGCAGGTCTGCATCGGCAATGCAAGCCGACCCATCTTGTGAGCAGGGACTAGCTCCAGATTTTTTGTGGGTTGTTACTCAACTGAATTAAAAATGCGGAAACATGCAATCAGATCAATCTTGTGTGCGTTAGTTCGGAAGGAACTTTTATCTCCAAATCAGGTCACATCAGCCAGATCTTTCGCTGTTGCTAATAAACTCTGAGAATTAGATTTGATCTTAGCCTAGAGAGTGAAGCAGACTCTCTGTCTTGGGATGCTTCCATCATATTAATCAGGAAAACCTGAATGTTGATCCAGTCACAAGGCATAACCCCCACAACCCATTTCCATGCTTGCTGCAAGCTTTGTAAAGCAGCCAAAATTAAACATGCAGGAAGATGTCCTGGCCTCACAGGAGACCATGTCTCTTGCTTCAGTGGCTGGCAGGGTGGAGGCTTCAGAGTGATCAGATTAAACACCCACACACACCTGATGGGTCCTCTGCTTTGGCCGGACATGGAAGACTCATTTCTTCGAGCCATGTAAGAAGCACCAGCTATGTAACTCATATAATTCGTTGCATTCTGTTAACAGGAGTAATTCAGCAGCTGATGAAAAGTAACCAGCACAAAAACATATAAATTTGTTGCTGGAGGAGAGTATAAGTTGCCCACATTTCACAAATATTTACTACTATTTGTTCATTCCTACTCCATCACACATGTGGATCTATTACACACGCTCACCAATTTCTTCCTCACTTTGTGTTATATGAAGAAAACAAAGTGTTATATGTTTCTCTTCATATTAAGATTTCCAACTATTTTAGTGGCATTAAAAAAAAAAAAGGTCAAACAAGCTGTGGAAAGTGTTGATTGTTATAAGGGAAATTAGGTGATTTGTGTCTGATAAGGAAAGGGTTTGCTTTTTGAATGCCGAAAGAAGCAAAAAAACTTCTGATGTGTTGCCTTGTTAGAGTCAAACATGTCTACATCTAAGAATGTTTCCAGAAGATCACTTTGACATTAACAATGGTATAAATATGGAAATGGTACAACAGCAAGTGAGCTGATTTTTAAGCAGTGGAATAAAGGACATTAAAAACATAAGGGTGATAAATAAGTCTGCGAACTTATGAAAAATAATTTTTCTGTAGATACTTTAGAGGAATGGCTGCTTTGCTATTCCTCTAGGATGAAACCTTTTCATGTAGTTTATTTGCCTTGTTCTGCCAGAATGAAGGACATTGTGAGAATGACGGACGGAAGAATACTTGCGAGATTTCGCTTTGGAAGAACACAACTTCAGTTTTAGTAATAGAGCGCTAATGTCTTCTTTTCATATCTGCTTTAAACTCTGATTTTCTGTAACAATAGTCTCTGACTCTGTGCACTGTGAGCGCTCAGAAATGAGGAATAGAAGGTTTTGTCCTGTATAACCACAGCCTAAGCTGACACTCAACATTATCTACAGCACCTTTTTGTGCCCTCATCCTGTGCTACATGCAGCTGAAGTAATGTGGGTGGGGATTTATAATTAAAATTGTGAATATATTATTTCTTCATGAGGAAATGAAAACATGTTTAAAGTGCAGAACTGCTGCCACAGCATAGGCGATGAAATTGAAAGAGGCCTTCAGAAGTCATCTAGTCATTACTGCTAAAGCAGGGTGAACTAGCTCTAACTGTAAATACATCATTTACACCAGCACCAGGTATAAGAATTTGGTCCACAGCTGTTAACAATGAAGACAGCAGGTCTGGCAGTGGCCCATTAATGCTAGCTGCATTCAGTCTTATGTTAAGCTACCTAGGGAAATCTTTGGAGATACTGAACAGTTTTATTTGTTGAATGGGAGTTGGCTTTGTATCACTTTTGTTTTGTTTTTGCAGTCTTTTTAAACAACTTTTATAAACCTTTGTTGAAGCAGCAAGATCAACAGTATAATCAGAGTCAGTTGATAACATCATATTTCCTTTCTTTTTGCTAAAGTGAGAGAAGAAGAGACCTGCAAAGCTCCAGCTTAGCAGAAAAAAGCTCAGAGGTCCCTGGTTTTGTGAAGGCAGACATCCAGGCCATTTTACTGTCTCATTCCAGAAGGCTGTTTGGACATGCTCCCAGCATTTAGTGCAGGCTACTAATTGCTTGGAGGATAAATTCTGTGGATAAATTTTGTATACAATGGCAGTAGATCAAGTTTGACAGTGATATCCTTGACACATTCTGACATCTAAATTATATACTTCATGCTCAGCCTTTTAACAACATTTCTTCCTTCCCTTTTAGAAAGTGCATTTGCTAATAGCTGTCCTAGTACTGACACACTCCAGTAGTCACTGTTGTTCATGAGGCAGATCTTCTTGTTCTTCAATCTAACATTATGATGAAAAACAGTGAAAGCTCACGGAGGCTGCAGAGCATGCTCTTTTTATTGGGTTGTGTACTTTCCACGCTATGTGGGCTGCTATAAGCTTTAAGTAGGCTCCTTGCTAAGAACAAGTCACCTCTTTGTGTGAGACGGAAGCCCAAGACTGATTAAATGTAATATAATCCAAGAAAGGACAAAGAGCAAAACTCAGTGGTTCAGTGAACTGCACATGGCAAGACAATGCCTTTATAAAGGTACAGGAGGAAATATTATCAGTTAATACAGCTCATCAGGGAGTCCAGGATAAGATTAGATTCTCCAAAACTACAATACTAACCTTTGAACCAAATACTGAGATTGTTTCCTATTATTTTGTTAAAGTAAACCAGCTACGGTTACACGCTCAAGAGAGATGAGACAAAATCTAGCTATAAATAACTTTTCATAACCGTTTGTCTTAGCTCCCTTAGGTCTTCTATTGCAGTCAGGTTTGTCATACCAAACCAGCAAAACATAATCTTCTGTGCCTATGTAAGTGCAGCATCAATACATTCACTGTGTCCTGAATTGATTCCCCTCCTGGAGTTAAGAGAATTCGCTTTGTTAATTTCAGTGGTCAGTGAAGCACGATCTCAGAGAGACATCACTGTGATTCTTGGTGAATCATATCAAAAGATGCTTTTACTGAACCTTTTTCAGAGCCTTGAACCCATAAGAAGATTTTATTTATGGAATCCCTCTAGTTGTATGTGCACCTTCAGCCTATCTGTTTCTACAGTTTAAAAGAACACCTAGTGATTTATTTTTTGGGTTGTTTTAGCTTTATCTTATCCACACTGCCCTTTGTAGCGTGGACCATGTAGTGAGCCATGCTACTTTAGCTGTTCAATATGGCAAACTGGTCGCATTGGCAAAGCCAGCTCTTGGCACACGGTGGTGGCTTCTTCCCACCCAAGCCTGGACCAGAGGAGTGTGGGCTGCAGTGTGTGAAATGGAACTGCAACTCCTAAGAGCTTTGAAGTATCTCCAGTTATTCCATTTCCAGTCTTGCATGGGATTGTTCCCCACCTGTGCACCTGTTCCTTAGCATGTTTTAACTGCGCTTAAGCCTAAAAATAATTGAGAGAAGGAAGTCATATAACACTAACGATTTTTCTAAATAATCAGTGATGTGATAAGAATTTAGGAAAGAGAAATGTTTATGGATTATGTGACTATATTGACGTGCTAATCACATATCACATTAGTTAAGTGCTTTAGTTCAGAAGCATAAATACTGGCAGGAGATACAGCATCTGTTATCATTACTGTAACAAAAACACTAATTGTCCCAGTAGACTTGCCTCCTGAGAAACCAATTTTAACTGAGAATTAGTTAATCTTTTACCTGTACACTAAAAAGCATGTTTGTGCGTTTCTGATATCTTTACCTGAAAAAAAAATTTGAAGAACATCATTCAAAAGCTGGAATGCCAATTTCTCCACAGGATAATAGTATAATTCTTCTTACATGTTGTGGAAGGATCCTTCCTGTTCCTGCTGATGCTGGGTCTGCAAACAAAACCGCCTGGTTCCACATACGTGGATAAAGTGTGTTAAATACAGAGGAATTGGCTCTTGGTCTCTAGGATGGTGATGATAGATCTGGACTTCCACTGTCACGTTTTCAGGAGAAGAACTAGTGTAAAATGAGAGAGGAATATGCCTCAACAGGGTTGTGCAGAGACATAGCAGGGTCTGCACAGCTTCTTTGGTGAGAGATGGGGTTGTATGTTGGTGTGGTACCAGGCTTGGTCTCTCCATCAGCTGTACCAATGTACCAACACTGAAGGCTGTACATTAAATAAATGTTGATGGCACTTGTATTTATGCCCTGACAAATAAAAGTTCCCCAAATCTGTGATGCTTGTGCAAGTATACAGGCATAGGTACAGAGATTCTCACCTACAGGGAGACTAAAGATGTTTTTAAGCCATCAGTTGTTTCTAAGATCATACTTCTTCTCATTATCATAGATTCATAGAACCATTTTGGTTGGAAGAGACCCTCAAGATTATTGTATCCAATCATTAACCCACCACTGTCACTAAGCCATGTCCCTAAGAACATTGGAACATCCAATAATGTCTCATAAACTGCAGCTAAAATTGTGTGTACTCCTGTCATCTTCATCGAATTTACATGGTGGGGCTGACAAGTAAGCACATTCACATTGTTGGCTAAATTCCTCCCAAAAGCCTTGCAAGGACCTTCAATGTCTCCTTCATGCGGTTGGGCTACCACATTTCTAAAGCTCAGGTGGCTATAGAGGCTCAGTTTTAGGACTTCAGGTAGGCACTTGGTGGGGTTTTTTGTTTTGTTGATTGGGTTTTTTATCAAGCAACAGCAAAAGATTTCTTAATTGTGTTTTCAACTCTGAAGGAGACTGTAGACTAGCAAATAAGTTATGCATGTATGGGGGCATAAACCTGGTGAACAATTGAGTGCTAGATATGAGTCTCAAGCCTTGTCAGCTGAGACAAAGAAATAGACAAAAAGAATGGAAACAGCTAAAGATTTCTTCGTCTGTGGATCTGTGTGGTAAAGTGTTACCTACTTTTAGAAACAGAAAAAATAGGTGCAATATTTTATTGGTTTTAAATAGTTGCAATATGCTGTTAGTTTTCTTGGCTCTTCTCACTGACGAATCTGTTTCCAGCTAAGCCCAAATGTGGACAGTGTTGTTTCAAATGAGAATGGGAATTGTAATGGAAACAGGTGTGAGATCTTAGCTGCAGTGCTTTGCCATCAGCACCAGCTCTACCACTGGTGATATGTGGAATAACCATGTACAGGATTTTGAGATACCAGCTTCTTTAACTTTTTGCCATCCATGGAGTTGGGCTAAATGCTATCCCCACAGAATGGGTATAAGTGAATCTTCAAAAATATTAAAAACCATAGAAACAGGACACAAATTCCTGTAAGTTTTTTGTAGGTTTGAGCATGGTAAACTTGCACACATTATTCAGAGTGTTTGTAGAAAACGAGTTTCCTAGTTCTTTTTATTTTTAACTCCAGGTCTGTCTCAAGTGCTTGTCACACATATATAATTTTGTTTGTAGACAGTATGTGCTGTTAAGGAAAAATATTAACCTATTTTAGACAATAAAAAGGAACAAGTCTTAATTTACACAGAAATACCCATAGAAACTTAGGAATTGGTCAAGCTTGTAGTTATGACCTTCCTTATTTTGATGTCCAGGCACTATTTCCTTATGTGAGTTTTGAAGACCCGTTTTAGTACATTGCCTCTATGACAACTTGTGCATTGTAGCTCTAAATTACTTTGTAGGCTGGAGTCTACCAAATGAAAATAGAAAATCAACAAAAGAAATGGTTTTTTTGCCAGGTGCTTGCAAACTAATATGTTTCCCTGCAGGCAAGAAATAAAAAGCATCTTATTAAATCACATCATAAATGACCCATGTAGCACAGTTTATTTTACATTACTTAGGTAAGAAGGCAGTAAGCCAAATAAATCAAAGTGAACAAGGCAATAATTGTTCCTCCTTTTATATCACCTAAAATATGGGAGTAATGAAGAAAACGTGATTAAAGTGAGAGTACTTTATTACTATTAGTATTTTCTTTCTCTAGGTTTGTTTAGGCTTTGTTTGTTTGTTTTTTAAGAGAAATCATGTTCACTGTGGATGTGGAAGCTCTTATACCTGTAATTTCAAGCTGACATTTCATATATTTGAAAGGACAATTCTGTACTTGTAAAATAAGATCAAACACAAACCGTAGGTGGCTTTTTTTAGAGTACAGATTTTATGAGTTGGATTTGTTTTGAAATTTTTTTCATGACTCCTTGCTGTGAGAAATCAGATGTTCAGGAAGAGGTCAGAATATCTCTTTGGTGTTTCTATAAAAAATTCCGTGATTTTTCGGAGACTAAAGACCACCATAGATTCCTTCTTTCACATGTCAGCTAGTTTTATTGAAATAAATGGAATTCCTTAATGGAGGTTACGTGGTGAATCTGTCTCTTAACTGAGCTGTGTAGTATATCTATTAGTCTTCAGTAGGATTAAGTTTTCACAGAGTAGCAAATTAGATTTAATCATCACAGCTTAAGTAAATGAAATAGCAATATGGCCCAGAATAGAAAAATGACCTTAATTATGATTAAAAATATAAACCAAAGAGAAATGTATCTTCATGATCAAGATTAATCATGCACTTGCCAGGTCTGAAACACAATTAAATTTGTAAAGGTGCATCTTAGAGGACCGGTTGTTTAAGACAATATTCCAACCTGCTTGCATAGCAACATGCTTACCAGCTCAGATTGAGAGTCCTCTTAGTGCGGTGTCCTGTCTGTGGGGCCACCCAACAGCAGACACACAGGAACACAAGGAATAGGAAATTAGAGAACTGTATAAAGGTACTAAATACAGAATTCTATACAGATCCTTTTCCAGGATATTTCCTAATGTCTTTCTGTCTTACGATCGAGTTCACATTGTGTTTGGGCCATCATGTTTATTTCATACCGATGGACCCATCATCTTTGAATTTGTCTGAACTTTTTCTGACTCTTCCACATGTTTTATTCCCTTGGAGTAATATGTTCTGCAATGGAATTACATAATCTGCAAAAAAATATATATTTGTTTCTGTTTCTGTAGGGTACTTTTGATAGTTTAGGAGAATACGAACTGACGACCATTTACTTCCTGCTCAACAAGCGATCATGGGCAGTACTGAAACTGAGAGTTTCAGCTGGATATTGAACTCAGAGTTTGGACTTTCAGGTCATCCAGACGTTGGAGAGGGGCAAAAGGCCACACCACATAAACACTGGACAGCTTGTTGGTCTTTTTGACTGCAGCACAGTGACATCTAAACCATAACTGGGAACCAAAAAGACCATGAATGCAACTTCAAATTATAGTTTTTCCCCTGAATGACCATATTTGCCATGAGACACAAGTTGTTGCCTACGTTCTCTAAATGTGTCATCTACAAGTGGTATTTATAGCTCTCCAAATTTTCTAATTTTCTGGTAAAAGCTATTTGCCTTGCTGCTAACTGGGTTCTCATATTCACTGAGTTCTGTATTTTCTGCTACTTCTTATCTGTACTTTAACCACTGGCCTTGACTCAAATCATTAGTTCTGCCTCAATTCACTTATAGCCTTTCCCTTCAACTACATTTTTTCCCATGCATGGGGACTATCATATATGGTCCATGGATGATGCTCTGCAAATATAATTGTATGTCAATTACATGGTTTTTTTTAAGAAACACTGGAGATTAAATCCGATCTTATTCTGAAGGTATTCTTCTTTACTTTTCTATTGAAATTATTTCAGTTTCCATTTGGCCAATTATTCAGATTCCAGGAAAGAGATGTATAACCTGTATTCATCACTTTCTCCCGATCTGTAGTTGAATCCATTGACCCCTCATGCTGCCATCTATCTCTGCAATTGTGTTGTGCAAAATACTGTGGGTTGCGTCTGTATGAAGGATGTTGAACATGGCAAACGCATGTATATGAGCCAGTTATGTGAACAGGTGACATTGTGGGCCACCACCTCGTGTGTTTTACCTTTGAAATTGACCTCTGCTTGCACGTCCATACCTACCATGTATTTGTAGCAGAGAAGGTCAGGGCCAACTCAAACTCTAAAACAGGTGGGATAGGCAATAAGAGAGCCCAGTAACAACCCACTGCAAATCTTGGTTATGCACTTAGCTGAGTGTCAGCTGAAATTCAACCTCATTTCCCTTAGGCAGTCCTTCAGGGATGAACTGGATACACAAACCCGCTTGTTGTGTCTCAAGGGAGCAGTGACCAACCTCGACACAGAGGGCTGTAATCCGTATTTCCCGTTACTGGCAGGTGTGAAACAAGTTGACACTTCATGGTGTGTTTTGTGATCCTTTTGGGGTGAAAAAAAGCCATTCTATAAGTAGCATGATCCTCACTGGGCCTTGTGACTCCCTCGTGTCAGAAATGAATGGAAAGGCAGAACAGGCCATATCTTTTTTCCTGCTTTGTAAAAGGTCTTCCATAATTTAGACACCTAAAGCACCTCAAATTCACCTTTACTCAAAGCAAATACCTCCTTAGAATATTGTTTTCTCATCCCAAATCACCCCCAAAGGTTATAAATGAATTCCTGGAGCCAGCTCACAGAATTGGCTCAGGAGTCAAATACCTGGGAGAAGAACAGAGGGAAGAGAACTGGGCCAGTTCCCACCAGCTGTCCAGAGACCTGATCAACTCATTTGTGCATCTGTGTTAACTCCAACCTGCCAACCAGCCTGTGAAAAACACTGATTATTTTGATCTCCTGCATAATGGTATCTTTCAGGATTAGTCTTTTTGTTTTAAGGAGGAACGGGATCAGCTCATCGGTATAGAATCAGAATAGTAACACTTTGTCAGGGGTTTTATGGCCAAATTAGACCCAACGCACTACATTCTTGTATTTGTTTACAACAGCCATCAAGCAAAAAATTGACCAAATGACTCAGGGGTTGTAACCCACGTTTTAGCACCATCTGGTGAAGGCATGATACTCTCTTCCATACTGTGTCCGCATTCACCCCTAAGTGTCTCTCATTGAAATTAGCAATTATATTGGGCGCAGGCCAACAGAAAAATAACAAAGGCTATTGAGAATGGTTTCAAAATATCAGTTTTCAGCTAAATAGCTCTGTGTAAAATGAGACATTCCTGGGCTGTCCTAACAGCCTTTTGGTGTAGGTCAGAAGGGATAACAAGCAGCACTTGCCATGAGTCATTTCTGACAGGATTCAGGACCGGATTAAGGAGCCTGATGCAGGAAGCCAAAATATAATCAAAAGGGCGTTTAGTCCTTGTGCCCTTGGCAGATGAGCAATACCTGTACGTAAATGATGGCTTCAATCCACAGCTGAACTGTGCATGGATTTTGTTTATTGTTACTGAAGTTGGAAGAAGAGTAAATGCTGCCTTTGTATGTTGTTTGTTGTCTTAAATTGGTAGATTTCAAGCTTATTTCTGCTGTGCCCTGCTTATTTGGGTGGGATGGGAGTGGGGGTTATGAGCATTGCTCTGATAAAACTGATTTTACATTAAAATTGGTCGTAATTGAAAGAGTTAGAGTACATCCGGAAGCAACATTAAACAGATTGTGCTAAATATGATGTGTTATGTTAATTAAATATATCGTTTGAAGGGTAATCAAATACGGTCATAACTTTATTGTCACTGCATGGTCATTTACTAGAAGCCAGTAAACTATGTACTGCTTGTTAAAATCTGAGTGACCTTTTCAAGGCTGAGCAGAGTGCTAAGTATATTAAATGAATCACGTTTCCTTATCTGGCATGACAGATGTTTGATTTTGTTGACATTTGCAGGAATGCACAAACAATTACGACTTCAATTGTTTATTCATCAGAGAATGTGAAGTTACCTGATGGTGCGTATATACTGGGGGGGGGTTGTACAATAAATCTTGGTTTTGTTGTTTGTCTCACGTAAGTTTATCAGTGTTTAAAAAACATAAGCAACAATTGTTTTCTTCATTGAAAGGTCATTTCTTATAGACAGGTGATGTGTTAGACACTGGCAGTATCCCAGGAAAGCCTGAGACATTTAGCAAATAATTTCCAGACATTGCAGAGAAATCAGGCATCTGCACAAAACTATATGAAAAGGTATCTAATTTAGGCACTCCTATATTTTCTGAGCCACACCAAATGAAGGTATATTCTATACTTTTGGGTACTCTTTGAATAGATGAGTAGTATCTGCTGGATGGTTTACTGGGAATTATTTCCCTTTTCCTTGGCAGCAGTCCAGAACATCTAATTTTTTGGCAAACATTTGGGCATGTATTTCAATTTTCTTCCACTTATAATACTTATTATAGCAACGCAGCAATGTAAAAACACTGTTGAGAAAATGGAATATGGGAATGATTGCAGTCTTTTGGATCTTCATATGAGACCACTTGAACTGAGCAAAGAAATGAAGTAAGAGTTATACAATATTTATTCAGATTCACGTTATTCAGTGCTATGTAAGTAATCCTTCTGTGCAAAGAAGTTTTAGGAAAGTTAGACTTAATGGCTAAGCACTACAGAATAGAAGGAAATGTAATGGAAAGTTTTATGAATTGTTTTAATGTCTTCTGTGCTTATTCATTCCCACATAACAAATACTGTCAGTGTAACAGAGAGCAACTCTATGCATTCAGACATTTCTATCAATTTTTACTACCTGTACACCATCGTACACACACATAAGAAAATAAGGAAGTCAATGACTAGGAAAAGATGCATCAAGTAGAGAAAAGTTGTTTTAGGTGACTGTTGTAGGTCCCCTACAACTGGAACTCTTCTGTTCTAAATAAAATGTTGTCACAAAAAGGTGACATGTTTTTTGACAAGATTTGGGGCTTCTTTTCTACTCCCACAGAGGCTTTACTGTCCATTTGAAATTAAAAGGAATTTCTTAATTAGCTCGACTTTGAATATATCCAATAGCTATTTTATAGTTCCCCTGGCAAAACAAAATCTACACAACTTTTTGTTAGGACTTATCTCTTTAGGAAAAAAAAAAAAGCCTGTATTTCAAGAAATGCTAATATCTTTTCTAAGGTCTGAAAATAATAAAGAAAACCTGAACCTTCCAAAGTCACTTAACTACATTTTTTTTCTAAATATCTGCTTTATGTGATGTTAACTGTGTCATCTCTGATAACTTAAAACTGTATTTGCATTACTGTGTGACAACACCATAGGGGTTTGGCCCTCTTTTGGGCTTTGAATGGTTTCTGAATCTACTAACTTTTTAAGATAAAAAGAAGCCAAATGTGGCAGAAGAACCTCCACAAGAGTATGATGGTTGTATAGCACTGAAAGAAGCACTGAATTTTTGATGTCCTGCAAGAGTAGCAGTGACATTATGAGGCCAGATGGTGTTTTACCTCCTGAAGTGCTTTTTAATTTTACAAGACTGGAAAATTTTGAAGTATCAGCATTTGAACAAGATTGTCAAATAAGCAGCTCATCATCAGCACCAAACATGATGAGTGTTGAAGTTTCATCGGATGTCTGTTGCTAGGAATGGAGAAACTGTAGTTTTCCAGAGTGGCTAGTGAGATGATACAAAATTTTGCGAAGGAAAATGTTTGGGATTAAGGGTAAGAAACAACATAGTTTTTACAATATTTGTGTTGAAATTTTTCTAAATGGTTTTTAGTTTAATGACTTCTAATTTTCTGGAGTATGGCTTCCCAAACTCTGCATTGACCTGGTGTTCACAAAGACTTTTTCTGAAAAATTGACCTTCCTGAACCATTCAGGACTGGATATTCAAACTGAGCATTTTGAATCACAGAATCCCAAACATTGAAAAATTATGAGTCAGAATAAAGAGATCCATTGCTGCTGTTCTATTTTTACAGATGTCTTAATTTAGTAACAGTTAACATAGCATCTAAACCACAGATAAGAATCCTGATTTCTGTTTCTTTAGGAAAATTAAGATTATTCTGTTCTTTAGCACACAACTACCAAAACCCATTCACCCGTGTACGTCAGTGTGTGTTTTGGTGCTAAAACCACCTCTCTGCTCCCCGAGCAGTGGCAGGGTGTAGTTTGCACCCACACTTTTCACCCGCACCCCAAACTAGACCTGCCAAAAAATGTCACTAATCGTTATGCACATGAAGACTGAGGTAGTGAGGAGAAATACCTGGGAAAATTCAGGTTCAAATTCTTCTCCTTTTTTCTTATTTGCCTGGTGGGTGGGTGGACAAACACCCTTCGGTGGGCAGTTTCTCTTAAATGTGATTTGTTGCAGATGTGGGACATTTTAACCTTGACTTAGTATATCTCATCCAGCAGTGCCTCCACCATTTCATCGCTAGTGAGACGGTTCGAACTTGTGTGTGGTTTTTTTTATTCTCTTTTGTCAATAGACTTACCTTGAATTGTCTCCTGTTTCTGTTTGGCCACTAACTTTTCAAAGGTCATTGATTTCTAGGGGAGACCAAAGGTTTCATTTAGTAATCTTACCTGAAAATTGCTAGAGGGGCTTAAGAAATGAATGTTTTCAGTCCCTGATGACAGATTGTATTTTCCCTTTCCTATAATTTCAGGAAAAGTTTTTAGAGTATGTATCTGACAGTAATGCTGTTTTCAAAGGCAGAACCTGCGGTTATTTTCTCTCCTTCATGACCTGATTTAGTGGGTGTTCATATGGCTACTGGAGGGGTATCTAAATTTAGCTGGAGAAAGAAGCTGTATGTGTTCACCTCCCACCCAGGGGAGCTTTTGTGCAGAATATGAGAGACCCAGGTTCAATTTCAAGTGATCTCCAGCAGCTTCCAAAGGGTGGGCTTTAACACATACAGTTTCAAGCATGCTGATGAGGGTGTGCTCTCAGGACCACCCGCTGGAGCTATTCCAATTTTCAAGGATTATTTAAGTATTTGTTGCATAGGAGGGGTGGTTGGGGCATTTCGCTGGGAGTTTTTGTTCTAATAAATTAAAAATATTAATTATATACAATCGTATTTAAGCAGTCACCAGAGCAAAAGCTGAAAGTCAAGACTTCTCTTCCATAAAACTAGACTGACTATTAATTTATGGGCTTTCTACAATGAAATGAGAACTAAACCACTAAAAAGCATGGGACATTACCTCTACCTTGAGCTTGTTTCCTCCCTTGGGACCACAAACGAGGCACCCAATGCCCCAGAGGAAAGGGAAGGTCTGAGTCCTACCCTTGTGCTTGAGACCGTACCAATGCTGATACTCAGCTTTCTGGGGTTGCATATCCCATTCTTAGGGTTGTCTATATGGTAGACCTCAGGAATTATCTTCTTAAATAATCAACTATCGGAAGCGCTGTTAGTTTTTTCCTGACCTACTTAATATTAGAGAAACTAGCATTTTTTTTTTACATAAATTGATTTCAGAGGTAAAGTTAAATTGAACTGATACCGGGCTACTTTAACTTGAAAGCAGTGTCAAACTGAGAATTAAATGAAGTTTAAATAGTTTTGAAGTCACACCTTCAGCTAGTTAATTGTCCTGTGGATAAGCTCTCAGGTGCCTGTACTCTCCTTTTGCATTATGTACTGGGCAGAGGTGCTTAAACTGCAACTAACAAGTTAAATGATGTAGTACCCAAATCCTCTTGAGGAATATCTGTATCTTGTAGAGTATCTACCTCTTGCAGAACACCTCCCCTTTTGTCCTGCCACTTCAGAATATGAAAAAGATGACCTTACCTAGGGGTTACCAGCCTTCCCCCTAACATCTCCGATAAAAAAACCCCAGTTCTTCTTCAGCAAGCTTGGTAAAGCTAGCACTAAAATACTCCCAATTGGGCTGTAAAGAGCCATTACAGCTCCTGACAGCGGGCTGAGATAATAGTGAGTTAACAACTTAACTGCAGCTGTTTGGCTGAAAACAATTTTCTGCAGTATTGGATTCAGAGGACAGCAGCACGTCTGGAAAAAAAAAGACACCAAACAAATAGGAAAGAAAAGTGAGAGCAGTGGGGCGAGGGGAGCTGATGCACACACGCTGCGCTGTGTTGGAGCACAGTGATGTGCGCGTTTCCAGAAAAGTTTCCAATTAGCTGTCCCTAAATCTGAAGTGGCAGCGCTTCAGGACGTCAGAAAATGAAATAAAATAAATAAAATATCCACAAAACAAGGCATTGGAGAGACGGATCTTCTTTAGAAAGGCACATCTTCCTTAGGTTTCACTTTCAGTTACCTGGATGGCTCATAGATGTGTGCAAGAAGAATTGCTCATTCATATTAATGAACCATATATATATATATATATATGTATATATATATATATATATATATGTATATGTATCCGTATATGTTTACTCCTTTCCACATCCTGTCACTGTTTCAGGCAACAGGTAATAGCTTTGGTCAACTGCAAAGCCCAATTTAGTCAAATATCAGTGCTGACTGATGAAGCAGGCTAGTGGCTACCAGGTTTTCACTTCCTTGAGGATGAGATCTTTATAATTGTCTTTACCAAAGCATATTTAGTCCAGAATCATGTCACACCTTTTTTCTGCAATGGAGCCAGGCTCTTCTCGGTGACAACCAGTGATAGGACAAGAGGCAATGGGTTCAAACTGGAACTCAGGAGTTTCTGTTTAAATTTGAGAGGAAACTTGTTCGTGGTGAGGGTGACAGAGCCTGATCCAGGCTGCCCAGGGAGGTTGTGGAGTCTCCTTCTCTGCAGACATTCAAACCCGCCTGGACACCTTCCTGTGGAACCTCAGCTGGGTGTTCCTGCTCCATGGGGGGATTGCACTGGATGAGCTTTCCAGGTCCCTTCCAACCCCTCACATTCTGGGATTCTGTGAATGCTTCGTCTAAAGAACACTCAAGTAATTTTGGATTCTAACAGCGGAATCGAAGTTCTAGAAAAAAGAAACAAAGCCTCAATTTGCACTCTCCCCTCTCAACACTCCCCTTCCACCTCCTGTTCAACAAAATTACAAAATTTTATATGCACTGTTTTTCACAAGTAAGTTGTATTACTTCATTTTGTCTCTTAGTTAGGTTCTCAGCAACGCTATTTATGCACTGACATTATTCAAAGAGCTGCATGCTCTATATCACTAATGGAAAAGGTGGCACAACCACAGAAAAGAGCTTAATATTATTCATGGAATACCGAAAGAGAAAATGGAACAGCGGATCACATTAATTCCGGCAAATACTATTATTTTAAACTCATTTAAATGCAAGTCAAACTTACTGAACGTATCATCCTAGAGAGTAACTATCATTTATCTTCTTGCTACAATCAGAGCAAACAAAAGCTGGGTATGGAGCTGGGCAGAGGTTGGTGTCCACAGCTTGCAGGAACATGACATTAACACATCTGCCTCTGATAAAACATGTGTGTATGGCAGAGAAAGGGCAACTCTACCTCTACATTTTATTTATTAATAATTGGAACAATGATTAACTGCATGCATTCCCATCTCTACAGAGGGGCTTATGGTCACTGTCTCTCCATCTGGATCTGCCATAGACCAGTCAATGCTGTTATGAAGTCTGTTTCCACAGACCCCAAAATCACAGTAGCCTTCTCATTTCTCTACCTATGTCTTTTTTTTTTTTTTTTTGGTGGAAATTGGAGATGTAATTACAATACCTATAACCATAAATTCTCATGTTATTGTGTTCCCCCGATACCCATTCCAATTTCCACTTAAACAATCCACAGACTTAACCCGTTTTGCCCCGCTCTAGATATTTTCACACACGAAAATAATGATTATGTGTATTTCTTATGGTTTTCTAATGTAACCCAAAGAGGTGAGGACAGGAAGGAATATTTTTATAGCACCAGACAGCTGGATTGTATCCCAGCTCTGCTATGACTTAGTGGGTGTATAATTTCATTTAATTTTATTTGTCATGGAATCAAACCCAATCAATTTCCTTCACATGGAGGCAGCAAAGTTAGTGCTCTTTTTTTTCCCCTTGACAATTCTATTTAATTTTTAAAATTATACCCACCAATATCACTACACTGAGATTCTGGAAATCAGCCGAGGTAATGAAATGCCGTATGTACATGACCTTTGTCTATAAACAATAAAATTAATTTCCAAGTGTTATTCTGTGCAATACTGTCCAAGCTCTCATCCACTGCCTGCATTCAAGAAGAACGGCTGCTAATTTGGTTGTCATGACAACCACATCTCTACTTTCATATTTTCTTCCTCAAGCCCAATTTGTTTATAAACCTCTAAATTGTTTAATGTTCCTGTGTTAACCTCAAACAGAAATAAAATTTTCAGGCCAGAAAAAAAAAAAAAACAAACAAAAAACAAAAACAAAAACGAAAAGAGTAGTTGAAAAATTAGAAAATATTTTGAATTTTTAGTATTTAATTAGTTGTAAAAAGACTTTTCATGTAATTTTTATAAGTAACTCATACTCTAATTGTTGTATATGGCAGCAAATCACTTCAAATGGTTGTAAATAACTCAATTTAAAGCAACAAAAAACTTATCCCAGGTTTCTCTTGTACTAATGTTGATCTATTATTCAAAGGTTGCCCACAATGGTTGCGCACAATGGCTCAGAAGTGTGGACCATCAAATGCAGTATCCTGTCTCCAATGTGGGTTAATACCAGGTGCTTCAAGGCACAACTGAACAAAACCTGGAATTTCTGTTCTTTAGGGAAAAGATAATCTAATGCACATTGCTTCTTGAAAACTGGATCTGATCTGAAAAGGGTACACTGTAAAAGTAATTGCTGAACAGAAATTCCAGAAACATTTAATTTGAAAAATAATAGGTATGGTATTTTTCACCAAATTAAAATATTTACCATATTTAATGTAACTGAACACAAGTCTTTCATTCTCCTGTCCAAGTCAATAATAAATTTAACTCCTGTATGATAGTATGTTGCTTAGTGAAGGAGCAGTTCAAAGTTGATGTTCCATTTTCCCCTCAAGCAAACCAACCAACCAACCAACCAACCAACCGACCAACCAACCGACGTTCTTCAGCCCCCTAACCTGCTGCAGAAGTCGCAGCTGAGAGGTGCAAACAGTGGTTTGTTGTCATTGGGACTAGTAATGTTTTCGAGATGTGAAAGACTTCCAGGGTTTAGCTTTTTCCTCTCACTCATTTCTAAAGAGTTCTAATGGTTTATTCCCTCTTCATATTAAAACCTTTCCATACCAGGAAGGTCCTTCAGTAATCTGGGTAGAACAAGAAAATTCCACATGGTGTTCAACCAATGGCATACAACACAACTATGGTTTCTGTCTCTTTCTGTGGAAGAAGTTAACATCCTCCTCGCCTTTTTGATTGCCACTATACACTGAGCAAAATGTTTTCATTCAGTAGTCCACAACGGTGTCTTCTGCTAGAATGACCATGATTTATTCAGGATATATCACTTCCATGAGAGTTTAAATTGCCCCACTACCACTTTGCATTTGTTGACATTGAATTTTATCTATATCGTGTTGATTAAGGATTAGCAACCTCTGTACATCTGAGATATGCAATATAAACACAGAGAACAAACGTATTTTGACTGTTGCTTTACCATCCTATTTGTGTCAAACATTAATCATTTGTTACTTCTAAAAATATCTGACCTCTGATATACTCCTTCTTCCTCTCTCCACCAAAATGCTTCATTTGATAACTTCAGAGCACTTTGTAAAGGTTTTGCAAATGTTCAGCTGTGTTTACGAAATGAGACAAAATTAAGCTCCAGAGTAAGACAGAAAGATCCCCAAATCAGAAACATTCCAAATATTACAACATAGGAACATCTAAATCATGTCTGCTTAGATTTAACTGAGAAACTGCTTGAAGACTACTGATATCTAATGCTGAGACATGAACCTCTCTGGAAACTGAAACTATTTTGAGTTTGAGTCAAAACAGAATTTGTGAAGGGGAAAACGATAACAAAAAACCTGGAAACAAATAAACATAGAACATAAAAGATTTTCATTAAAATTGGCAAACAGCAAGAAAAATATATTATCACCCACACGTGTTATTTCCCAGATGTCCTTTAACCATGATCATTTCCTTAGTACAATTTTAATGACAGAAGCCACTTACATATTGCTCATTGCCTATAACTTCAAGCCTGTGTTTTATTTTTCTACATCTTGTGTTTTGGTTTATCTTTTATTTTTTTTTAATTGATTTATCTTTTATCAAGTCAAGGTGTGCTAAAGGGAACCCAAAGGGTTACTTTAAAATATATATATTTCATTGGGTACTCAGACTATTATAGAACTGACCATGACGAAATATATGTTTTGAACAACTTAATCCTACAACTCCTTTAATTAATCTGATCTGTTTCTTTACCATTAACTATCAGTACACATATGCACAGCAACACCTCAATTTTTGGAAAAATTCAGGGCTGAGTATTTCCACATTAATATCTGTGGTGGGAATGTGTTCAGTGAAGTAATTCCTGGATGAGATTCTGATTCTTTTGAAGTCAACAAGATCAACTAATCTGCCCCCAGACTTGTGCTGGGGGATGACCGGGTTGGGCTTGTCAGGCTGTAGAGCTGGGGTTGTCCCATTTGTGAAGTAAATAGAAGACCCGGCAGCTCAGCACCTCTTGATTAATGCATTAATATCTCAAACTGGACTTTTTTTGAAGTCATTTTATCCAGAGCATTGCTTCCTGAGACCAGCATTGGGTTTCCCACCAGAGAACATTTGGTCTCCCCTAGCATTTTGCTGCTAGATTTTCCACCATGTGCAACAAGGCATGGAGGAAAAGAGTTGAGAGATGCCACAAACAATGGTTAGCAATAAGTTTATTAAATAAAGAAAAATCTACTCGAGTCTCTCTGTCTTATCTATTTAGCAGTCAATAAGCAAATAGTGGTAGGACTTAAATAGGAAACCATAGAATGGGTAAAACAGAAAATATCATGACAAACATAATTTTAGGAGTAGCAGTGAAAAATAAAAAAGTTGAAGAGGGAAGGTGCTCTAAGCTCTGACATACTCTCCTAAAATCAAGCTTAGCTAAAAGCAGTGGTCTTCTCATAACAGCAAAGAAACTGATATAGTTTGGAGTTGTGCCTCTGTGAAATAACACTGTCAAACATCTGATATTAACAGTAAGAGCCACATATCTCTCGATGAAATCCAGTATTTTCCACCCAAGCAAAGGATTTTAGACTTTGCTTTATTGAACAGTCATGGCTTTATAGATAATCGAGTAGTAAAAAATGCCTTTGGGTAAAATGCAGACTGTCCCAGTTTGCATTAATAGAAAGATAGATCAAAACAGATCTGTTAATGTGTTTCTATTACAGAAATAAAAGTTTTGAAAACCTAAGGGAACCAATTACTTAAGTCAGACAGAGAACTTATGGACTTGATAACTGATGGGGCTTGAAAATTACTGAAAACTGCCCGAGCAAGTAATGTAGAGAAACAGTCCAAATCTAAAGAGACTAATTACAGCTTTGGCAGCATGTAAGCGTAAGACAGAGTTTGCAATGAATGGAGAATATGGCTACTCATTTTGAAACTTACATTGTGTAAGTGTAATGTCAAAAATACAAGGTAACAACTGGAGAGCTGCACACATCAAAATTAGCAAGTCTCCTCAACCTACACTCAAGAAGTAATTAAGTGAGCAGATTGGATTAAAAAGCCTACAAAATTGTATTAAACATTCTTTTAGATGACGGATTAATTAATAATGGGACAATATGCAAACAGGTTTGTCAAATGATAGTTTATGACTAACACAATGCATTTAGTCAGCTAAATTATCCAAAGCAGGACTGACGTGCTTTAACTTTTGTCTGACATACTGGCAGAGAGAGTGGGAGCAAACAAATAACAGTTGGAAGACAACCATGAGCGCAGTAGAGGTTGAGATCATCCCCTACTGTGCCTCACAGCTGCAGTGACAGAAAATAAGTAAAAAAGCAGGAGATGAAAGGTTATGGGTATTGCGATTCACATCAGTCATTTTTATAAGTCCGTAGCAGGATTGGAAACACGGTCATAATTTGAAAACTTCTTATAACTAGTAGCCCCCAGGACCCCTCTGCTCCTAAGTAAATGACTACGATCCATCAATGTAGTGACACTGGGAAAAAAAAAAAGATGAGTACAGTTTTTAGAATACATCATGAGAAGATGAAGTCTCCAGCATTTAAATTAAAAATAACTCTTTCAAGTATAACCACCCCTGCTCAAAAGTATATTTAAGTAGAAAATGTACAGAGAAGGGGATGATATTCAGAACAGAGACTTTGTTTCAAGCAGATTAAAGGAACTGGTTTGCTTAGCCCACGAGATGAATATTCACAGATGATGCTCCCTCTTTCCAAATGCATCAAGGACAGGGAGTAAGGGTGGAAGTAACAACAACAAAAAAAAACAACCAAACTGCCACAAAGTTATTAAAGAACAAACACAGTGAGCTATGTACAAATAAATGCAGTGGAAATTGTGTTTGTAATCTGTAAAAGAAATGGGATTCTTCAACAAGGTCCCATTAGGACTTGCCTTGTGCAACAGACATTTGACTTGCATATCTGCAGCAGGAGGCAAATGAGACTTTGACACCTCAGAGCTCCCGTTTTGATTTCTGCATTAAAAGGGCAGAATTTTTATTTTTTATTTTTTTAAATAGGACCTGAGTTTTTTTTCCAGGAATTCCCAACATCTAGACCAAGAAATGTGCACCTTTTCTGCATTCCCTAGCTGTCTCGGCATGATGTTCCTGCATCACCTACAGTGCACACCGTTTATCTGCTCTGTAAATCTTTGTTGAAAGGTATTACTCTGTAGACAGACAGTAACAAACAAATTATACCATAGAATTCTATCTCAGTCATAGCTATCAGGCATTCTTACTCTTTGAACCTATTAGTTTGGGATCTTTCATCTGAATCTTGCTTTCTTCATTATCATTTTTCTGCAGCCTTTGCTGGTCTTTTGATCAAAATCACCATGCATCACTACACTTCCTTCTAGCTCTAGAAGAAGTTGTAGCAAGACAATATCACTCTTCCTTCCCAGTTCAGGTTCTTCCAACACTAGTCATCAGCACTCTAAAGTCACCCCCTGAAAAGCACCACTCTGTTACAACAGTCTTTTATTGCTTCTATATTCACTTCTACTGATATTTGATGACAAACTAGTATTTGTACAGATTTGGACTGGACAACACAACCACAACTTCCACAAAGCAACCATTCAGTTCATGGACTGGTAGATATTGCAAGCCACATTAAATGCACCATGATAGAGCAAATGGGCTTTAGGGGGAAAAAAAAGACAAACACAAAACCTCAGTGAAGAAAAGCAACTCAGAATACTTACCATCTAATGGCACTATCGGCAAGGGTAAAGTAACCATTATTGGGTTACACTAGTGCTTTTCACACCGCCTTGAGACAAAGAGGTTGTTGCAACCAAAATGGATGTGAAAATTACTTTGTGCTGTCAATGGGGCCACTAATTCAAACACCTGCTTGTCATATTCAAGTTGGCAGAAGTATCCCACCAGCAACCTTCACAGTTGCTAGATTACCTAACCTTAATTACACAGGCCCCAACATTAGGCACAACCCTGTGCTAAGACTCCAACTACAAAACAAAACCTATTAATTCTTCCCAAATAGTTACAAATTTGCAGCACTATCAGAGTTATGATAAACTAAAGAGTATCATCAACACTTTTTCTGGTCAGAGTTGTAGTTATTTTTGCTGTACATGTTTTCCAGACTACTTCATTATCCAAACCTGAAGACTAGGCAGAGCAGGTATTCCTGCTCAGGGCAACAGCACCAGTAACAGCAACTCTTTTCTGTGCAGAAACAAAGCCAAGTAAAACATTCTCAACTGATCAGCTGAAAATACTCAAGATGAAAATTCTGCAGCATGAGTTATGGTGACAGCTCACTGGTTATAATCTGTCCCAGGACATTACTCTGCGAGTAGTCTGAAGGGTACTTGAGAAGACCACATGGCTTAGTAAAGCTATTTAAATACCTGACTAGAAATGTTAATCCATTTTTGAAATGTGCTTTTTCCAACCCTCTCATTTTATACCTAAAGACAATTACTGCTCAGTTTAGTGTGAATACACTGCAATTTGAAGGGTTTCTTGGTGTACACCAGTTGTCAAAAGCACTTCGAGAGTTTCACAAAATACACAGCTCAAGACTTTCACATTTAAGATTTTATTTAGTCACAACCAGCATGGTACACAATTTCAGCTATCCTTGTTCCATTCAAAGATGCTGTGTAGAAGACTTTATCCCTGTAAGAAAAAAACAAAGAATTAATAAATTTAAGAACTCCGATATCTTTGCATCTAGAAAAACTAAAGATATGCTTTAACTAGAATTTTGATGGGCTTTCCTTCATCTACCACATACTTCTGTAGCAGAGGCCTTGACTTGTATGAAATCACACAGTTCTAAATGCTCTGGTTAAATACAAGTCTCCCATTCTTTTCTCCTTAGTTTAAAAGCCAAAAACACCAGACTAGCCAAAAAAATTACATAAATTATTTCAATTAGTTTTAATTACCAGATTCCAGGGAGGACAGTTATTTCCTTCCAAGAACTACCTGGGTAATTCAAGCTCCTGAAGACTTATTGCTTCTCAGATTGCAGAACTGACAATACCAGATATTTCCAAAGTGAAATCAGATTAGGATAAACTGAAGCGGCCTTTCAACTGGAAGCAGCATGCTTGCACAGCCTGAACTACATCTGAGGTTTGCTTTGTCTTGTTAGGATCATCATCATCATTAATTATAATCACTTGTGCTGTCAGTGACCTTAAGTGGACTCTATCTCATAAATGGTTACGAATGTTGTATCTAGATGGTGTGACTGTTCTGACACGGCTGACCTAAGTCCAAGAAATCTTGTTTTCCACTGAGTTTTAACTGGCACATCAGCAAGCGTTTACAGTATCACAGTTTCTCATACCGTTTGGTTCACATCACACATGCCAGTTCTTCCTACAGATTATGTCAAATGTAGCTTTGTTTCCTCAAAGGTGGTAGACACGGTTTTGGTTAGCTATTATCTAAGTCAAATGACTAGCATTCTCCAGTCAGTTAGCATATCTGTGGACTATCAAGAAGCTGCAGTCAGAGGTGCAGACTTTGGGGAGTCAAGGTTCATAAGTCAATGAGAGTGCAGCAGCGCTGCGAGGCAAACTTAAATTTATTATGTGAGGTTAGATGCCACTGCAGACCACAAACTCGAAGCACCTGGACTGCAAAAGGCTGAACATTTTAAAGGTGGTTTTATAAGAGAATAGACTCCTCAAAGCTCAGTTTTGACTACAGATTCCATTATGCTATGAAATCTAAAAATAAAACCAACCTACCCAATTAGTGCAATTACAGTCTGTCTCCTTCATTTCTTAAGCAGCTGGTGTCTGACTATAACAAAAGGGGCGACAAATCCACTTCCAAAGAACACACACATTACTCCAAGCAATCGCCACTTGTTTTCCACAGAAAATGGAAGGTTCTAGAAAAAAAAAAAAATTTAGTTTTGCAATCAATACAGTAGTTACTTCCTCATTGACCTGTAAACGGTGAGAGGTCCAGACCACTAACAGGTAGAGTCAAGCTGATAAAACAAATATTCAGTATCAAAACAACTTCCCTTCCTCTCAAGCAAAGAAACACAGTAACTAGACTAATAGCTTCGATATGATCTTTGGAGGTTATTTTGGCCATTCTTCCCCTCCCCCCACCAATCCAAAGCAGGGTCAGCTCAGTGAAGGCCTCATCCAGCCAAGCAAAAGCATCCCTAAAGATTCAGATCCCACAGAGTCTCCAAGTAATCTGTTCACATATTTAATTATCTTCATTGTGAAGATTTATTATCTGTTTTCGTGTAGCCTCATCTAGGTGTTCCTGCTCAGGCAGGGGTATTGGACTAGATGATCTTTCAAGGTCCCTTCCTCCAACCCCTAAAATTCTGTTATTTTCCTCATGTTCACTAGGCATGTAAAATTAACTTTTAGACGTAGGACTTAAAATAACATGTTAAGCATAAAGCACATCAGAAAGCGTTTACAGTATCACTGTTGTTCCTCATACTGTAATGCTCATCATCTGTACCACTGAAGCAAAAGGTTGCAGGGGAGGATACTGAAAACATTTGCAGCAGAATTTGCTTTGTTGCGGCTGTAAAAAGACCCCAAAGCCCACCCCGGAGACCTGGCAATAGAGAAGCCGTTACTCCGCTCCTCACAACAGCATCCACTTCGCTGGGGTCTTAGAATCCCCCTCCAAACCGCGGCGGGCCCCCCCTTCCCCTCAGGCCCCGTTTCCCCCTCCCGCGACCTTCAGGCCGCGCCGCAGCGGGCCTGGGCCGGGGCCTCGTCCCCGCCGACCGTTACCTTCCCAGGGCCTTCCTCATAGTGGCTCCTGCGGAGGGCGGAGGTGGTGAACCTGCGGACACCGGCAGCCAGCATGTTACCCACGCAGCAACCTAGCGACCCTGTGCCCTGCGCGACCTTCCCTCAGCAGCGCCGGCGCCTTCTGCGAGCGCGGCCGGAAACAGGGTGGGGAAAGAGCTCGTCCCCGGGGCATGATGGGAGTTGTAGTACCGCGCAGTCACGTGGTGTGGAGTGGCGGCCTGCGGTTGGCCGCGCTCGGCGCCTCAGAGGCGGGAGCGTCTCGTCAGGCCCCGCCCCCTTTTGTCCGCCATTTTGCCTCCCGCGCGGGGTTCCCGCGCCCCTGGTCGGGGGTGGAGCCGCTTCCTGAGGTGCGGTGGGGAAATGGCAAGAGAGACATTTAGCAGTGACGAGAAATAAGCGGAATAATTGTAGGGGAAAGGGACCTGGGGTCCTGTGGACAGTAGGATGACCATGAGCCGGCACTGGGCCCTTGCGGCCAGGAAGGCCAATGGTACCTGGGGTGGGTTAGAAGGGGGTGGTCAGTGGGTCAGAGAGGTTCTCCTGCCCCTCTGCTCTGCCCTGGGGAGACCACACCTGGAATATGTGTCCAGTTGTGGCCCCTCGGTTCCAGAAGGACAGGGAACTGCTGGAGAGAGTCCAGCGCAGCCACCAAGATGCTGAAGGGAGTGGAGCATCTCCCGTGTGAGGAAAGGCTGAGGGAGCTGGGGCTCTGGAGCTGGAGGAGACTGAGGGGTGACCTCGTTAACGTATATAAATATGTAAAGGGTGAGTGTCAGGAGGATGGAGCCAGGTTCTTCTCAGTGACAACCAACGGTAGGACAAGGGATAATGGGTTCAAACTGGAACACAGGAGGTTCCACTTAAATATGAGAACAAACTTCTTCCCAGTGAGTGTGACAGAGCCTGGCCCAGGCTGCCCAGGGAGGTTGTGGAGTCTCCTTCTCTGCAGACATTCAAACCCGCCTGGACACCTTCCTGTGGAACCTCAGCTGGGTGTTCCTGCTCCGGCGGGGGGATTGCACTGGACGAGCTTTCCATGTCCCTTCCAATCCCTGACGTTCTGTGATTCTGTGATAAGTCAAAATCTGTGCTTATTCTCTACAGTATTAAGAAATAGAGGTCACTGGGTGTCGATTTAGCTGGTGGCTGTAGTTTTAAAAGCCGTAGGAGTCTGGTGAATGTGGGTGAGACAAATGGTGACGATACATGTGATACTGCCAATTTAATCAGTATATTCTAGTGTAGTTTTCTTGCAAGGTCACACTTTAAAGAAACCCAGCCAATATGTCTGTCCCATCATGTCTGGGAGAGGAATAATAAGAATTCTCACAAAGTTATTAATAAAGCAGTCATATCTGTCTGTTTTCATACATGCCATATTTTAAATTAAAGCTCTGGATTCCATTACATTTTTTTTTGCAGTTAAGTATGAAATTGATTCTGCTGTCTCTGCTACATGAAATAGCTGTGGACAGGCTGGAGAGGGTCCAGTGAAGGGCCACAAAGATGATCAAAGGACTGGGAAGCCACCATATGAGGAAAGGCTGAGGGAATTGGGCAGTTCAGCCTTGAGGAAAGATCCTCAGGCAAGACCTTGTCTCTGTGTTCCGGTATTTAAAGGGTGACTACAAAGAAGGTGGAGACTCCCTTTTTACAAGAAACCCCATGGAAAAGACAGCAGGCAATGGGTACAAGTTACTCCTCAGGAGATTCCAATGGGACACAAAAGGGAAATTTTTAATGATGAGAATAATCAACCATTGGATAATATCCCCATGAAAGTGTTGGATTCCCCAGCACTGGACATGTTTAAGATTCAGCTCTAGAGGCACTGGGCAATCTCATTTAGACCATGCTTGTGCCAAGAAAGGTTGGACCAGATGATCCCTGTGGTCCCTTCCAGCCTGGTATTCTGTGATGTCTGTGTTGCAGGGAAACAATTTTTAAATGTCCGTTTTTGATACTATCTAAGGGAGTTTATATATATATATGTGTATATACATATATATACATATATAAATTTATTTTTTTTTTTCTTCCTCATACTCACTGACACAACACATAAATTAAGGCAAGCTGACAGAACTGGGAATTTGAACAGTAGGATGTGATTATATTAGTTTTTATTTAGTGATTATATTAGTTTTTATTTAGGCAATCTTTGGAAAATTGAGTATTTAGGACCAGTAAGGACAAGTTAGCACAGATCGTTGTAAGAGGCAAAGTCTGTTTATGCAGAAGGCAGAAAAGTGACACGAAACAACCGAGTTTTTTGAATATTTGAAGTGTATTATATGAAAGTATTTGCATAAATTGTAATGAAGTACAAATATTGGTTTAATTTTCTTGAAGAATTTCCTTTACAAATTTCGAAACAATGTAATATAAACATATTTGCACTAAGTACACTTCTAAACACTTCAGAAATAGTTATTGGAGTAACTCGTAGATTTGAACTGCAGTGATTTCCTACACCTGAGTTTTAATATGAGTAAATTAAACTGCCAGGAAAATTCAGCAGTAGCTTTTTATACTTATGAGTTCAGGTTTTTCTAAAGCTGGAGGGCAATCTGAATTAGTTCAGGTGCACTTTACTGGGATGTTCTCAGAGTTTCTTGAAATAATGTAGCTCTTGAGTTGTTCTAGATGCAAACCATAACTCTATAAATCTAATTTGATGCCATGTAAAACCAGGAATTCTGGCTTTTTTTTTTCCCCTAATTTTTTTTTTTTTTTCTTCTACTGTGTTTAGTTGACCGTACAGGGACAAGTGAATTGGAATTTTGCATCAGATAATTCTTGTCCGCATGTATATTGATGTCTTCATCAGAACTTCAAGAGGTTTGTAACACTTGCCTTCTAATTATGGAAGCAAAATCAACACTTCCACCCGGGTTTGTATTTATTCATGTATCTGTTTGTTCTAGTGTTGTTATAAACTCTGCTAAAGTGTCCTATACAGATTACAGTTTCACAAACCTGTAGTTTTCCTTGGAATCTGTTGGAATAACTCGATACCATATTTTCCATGGAAGGAAATTTTAAGTGGGAGTTTAACCTACTCATTTTTAATTCAGCTATTCTTAATAGCTTTCTTCTAGTGGTTTTATATGAGTGTCATTTTGTCCTGGTTATCTCTTAGCACTTATTTTGTCCATAGCTACACAGTAGCCTGTCCATACAGATCCTGTTATGTCAAGTTCACAAAAAAAAGCCTGTGATATGCAGCTTAACTAGGTTTCTTCTACAGTGCGTTTAAGCATGTCTACAATGGCTTTGTAATTTCTGAGTGATTCTTTATTCCTAGACCATTATTAGCCAATATAGAATTATAGGGCACTTTTTGTCCCTGTATGTAGATTTAGTTGTGATTCCTTTAGCTAGTTGTTCTTTCAGATTTTTTCCTCCATCTAATTACATTTTTAATTTTGTGTTGGAGTTTGCAATTCTTTTTTCATTTGCTAAGTCTTACGTACATCAGAGGATGCTTTTTTGTTTCCGCTAACTACCTTTGCTGTTCAGTCAGCCAGGGCTCTTTTTTTTCCCTACTTTCTCAAGCCTTTCCTAATTGGAACTATGGCACGCTGCTTCTTATATGCTAGTCTGCTGCATCATCTTTTTAAAAAGTGTTCTCATTTGATTGTAGCTCTTCCTGTAGTGAAATTTATGGTGTTTGTTGCTTCTGAATTGATGCTGAATATAGATAAAAAGATCCGTGTTACACTGTGGCACTTAAGTGGTAAGATGTTGAACCAGACAAAGATCTTTCATATTACTGAGGACCAGGTAAATGGTTCATTTTCTTCTTGTGGTCTCGCAGCCAGCTGGTTCACAAAACAATCAGTGATGTGGTTTAAGCATTTCTAACATCACGAGGTAATTTTGCTCAGTCTACTCAGAGGTGTTTTGCAGGTGTTTTCTGTGTAGACAGAGATCTGTAGGTAGATATGATAGTGGGTGGTAGATCTTCAGGAGAAGGAGTTACCAGTTTCACAGCTGGTGAAGAAAAATTTATGAACACTTGTATCTGTTCTCCTTCAAAGTAAAAAGTAGGAAAGGAAGTATGCTAGTCCAGGCGTTTGAGAAAATTGTGCAGGCGGATTTTTTGAGAAACAGGCTCAGTTATGTTGATGGGAATTTTGGCAAAGGAATGAGAATATCTTCCAAATTATGAGAAATATGATGTACAGTAGTTATAGTGAGGATGTTCAGGTAGCAGGGCAGATTATTATAGGAGATGGTAAATGCTTCACTGAGTGCCTTTGTAAAAAGACTGTCTAACTCACATCCAAACTGCAGCTTACAAAAGGAGTTGCTGGGTGAAGTTAGCTGTCCTGTGTTACTTGGAGGGTCAGAACAAATGATTGTGGTGGTACATTCAGGCTTTTAAACCTAGGAATCTTTGAATCTAGGTTTTTAATTCACATACAGCTTTTTATAACTACAGTTCTTTCTTTCTTTAAAAAATCTGTTACTATGATAGCTTAGTTTTGCCAGATTATCTCAATAATATGCTACATTTTGCTGCTTGTGAATGCAACTTGGTGAAGAATTCTATCAAATACTGCTTATTGCCACTCACTTTTCCCCACAAAGAATATTCTTCTTATTGAACTGCAAGACACAACTTACAAATAAGAAAAAGGCCAGGTAACTAAAGAAAATAATGCTTAATAACTGTTTTTGTGATCTTGATGAAAGAAGGAAGCATAGAGAGCTTAGTGGACATTTTAGCAAAATACACAGGGCCATACAGATCTATGCGTTTCTGGGCTGTTCACTCCAATCACTGAGATACAAAGACAGAACCTAGATAGAAGTCATACTGATTCTTTCAGTTCTGTTTTATGAGTGAAGGAAACAGCCATTTGTAAATACTGAAATTATATGTAGCTAAGTTGGGAGGTATATACTTTGTGAAAACTTTTTAATAGGATAAACTCTGGAATTTTTTTAGTAGTGTCACTTACGGAGGTCTCAAGAGACAGAACAATTATCAAATATGACACAAAAGTATTGTTTTTCTGCAGCAGTCATCCTGTATATTTGTTGGCAAAATAAATTATTTTGTCGAACAGTTAACTTTTAACTTCTCTCTGGTCATAAGATCAGGTATTAACCACAAGATTAAGCAGTTGCTAAATGGAAATTAATGAACGGAAAAGGCTGAATAGGAGTTCTAAGAGGCATTATAAAATAAATTCTAGTTACATATTTTTAGCAAAAATATGAGTTAACAAATATCTGTAATAGAATTAGGGTAATTTGATAGTGTCTTAGTGTAATTTTACAATTGTAGATCTACGTCTTTCATAACAGTAATTTAGCTTGAATTATATATGATAGGTCTTTTTCAGCAAAATGAGTGTTCTGAAATGTAAATATGTGTTACAAATATGAAATAAACAATGAACAGCATTAAAAATAACATGGGGACCATCAATTGAAAAACAAAAGTGTTAGTATGTGAAGTCTCTGTATTCAACACAATGAAATACTGAAAATGTTGAAATGAAAGAATAGAGAATGTTAGTTTAAAAGAACTCCTGCTTTAGAAAGTTAATTTATTTGCTTCCAAAGAGCCAAAAAAGTTACTGGAAGTGAAACAGAGTGTTAAGAGGATTTGTCCTGTGGAAACAGTTACAGTACTGTTGTGGACATGGATAGTGTAAGGATGCTTGTGGGAGAAGGTTGTTAGGAAAAGTAGTATCTTTTATTATTTTATTATGGATATATTTGTTAAAACCAGCCAAGCTTCCAAATGAGCAAACCATTCTTAAGGTGTGAATTGATGGAGGTGCTTTCAAAGCTAAATATAGACTAAAAATCATTTTTGTGAGGCATAGCTCAAAGGACACTTGTTTCCCACCCAGGTGTTTTTTTTCAGTAGATCAGTTCACAGATCCAGTTCACTATGTAGTTGCACAAAAACTTACACTGGTTTGCAGAAAGGTGTGGAGCAGCTCTTGCAATAAAAAGGTGGAAATGGAGGCATAGAATTAGTGTTTCTTGGCAGCAACATTTGTTTGTGTTGGCAAAAAGCTTGTCCAACTACAGTTTCAGTGTTGAACACATATATATATTATTTGGGATTAGGGCATGAGGAAATGGCCACATGAAACAAATTCTTTCCTAAGTCCTGAATTTCTCATGTCTAGTGTTTTAGTTCCCAGGATCATCTGTCATGACATTCAAGATAAAATGTTACTGTGGTAGATGTTAAAATATTTTGCAATTTTATAAGCAGATACGTTTATATGTTATAAATGAGCGGATAAAATCATTGGAGATTTAGTTTTCTGCTGTAATATCTTTTATGTCCAAAAGTCTTCCTAGCACTCCACTGTGAGCTTTCTTTTCTGGCTGTCAACCACTGCTCCACAAATGCAAACTATCTGTTTTTAAAACTGTGTAATTAACGTTATTAACATTTTACAGTTAAGATATTAACATATTAACAATTAACATAGATAGTTAGACTTAGTGTTCCCAAACTGAGTTGAAATACTATGATTTTTATGTCTGTTTGAAATGTGGAAGAGGGCTTGTGTGTCCAACTTGGCCTGTTAGCTCTGTTTGTATCTGGTTTACTACTAGGATTGTAGAGAGAAGTAACACAGTGCTTACATAATTCATACTCTTAAATCATGACTACAAAAGTGCTGTAGGAACTTCATTGCTGCTTTTCTCCTTATTAGACACGGCAGTCACTTTTAAGTACAGTAGTGTCAGGTCTTTGTGAAAAACACAGGTAATATGGATGGTTGTGCATATATTTATAGGTTGAATGTTACTCATGAAAGCAAGTTGAGTGTAGCTGTAGCTGGATGTGCATAGTGACAAAATTACGATTTTGGAAATGTACCTAGATAAATTTATATTCACCTTATGTGGACTAATTAAAAAATTGCTCCTTCATATAAATGATTCCTTGTGGTTGTGAAGTCTCATTTATATGTACAAAACCACGTTGAAATGAATGTCTGACAATAGTATTTTATACTGACAGATTGTTTTTTCATTAATCTCAAAGCACTTGGCAGCATTAATTAAATCTCGCAAAAGTCCATATAAAATGGTTAATGGAGGGTTTATTGTATGGAATCTATTTTAGAGGCTTCATGAGAATACAGTTGCACAGTGAGTAAGAGCTACTTTGCATTATTTATTTTGTCTTGACGACTTTTCTCTGAAATGGAGTATGTAAAGCTCCTTATTTATTATCATAGACACCAAGACACATTTGGTTTAAAATTACAGTGAGCAGCATTACAATTACTTGCATTTTGAAGTCTCTTGTTGTAACAGTCATTGCCTGGTTGCTAAAACTTGGGTCTGAAGGAGCTTTTTTGTGTATAGGAATATCTAGGAGACCTGGAATCACCCTGTTTATCTTAAACTTACTTGCAGGCACAATACTTAATTTACATCAGTAGTAAAAGCCAAAAATGCCCTTGCTTTGCCTGCTGTATTTGTGCTCACTTTTTATATAGCTTAATGAAAGATTTTTATCAGAGGGGTTTGAAGTGTTATTGCATCACAGCAGTACGTGGTTGAAGATATGCAAGGAGGCAAAAAATGTTCCCTCAAAATCCAGTTGTTCTAATATACTTGTCAGATAATTTTCTGTCAGTCTCCACCTTTACGATTCTTCAGTTATGCACAAATATTTTTAACATATTTGTATTTCTGAAATATTTTTTGAATTAGTTTAGATATATTGAGGCATTATGATCAGCTTTCTCACTGGAGAAGGAACTCCTTTGTTTAAATGAATTGTGCAAATGGGAAGTTAGTCCCCTCTTTCATTTTTTTCACATTTGTAAATTTTTCTATTGATAATTTAGCTTCTAGCTGTGTAAATTCAGAGCAATACACATTGTCTGTCACCCTGACTGAAAAAAGTACTGAATAAAAGAGTTGCATTTATCTTTGTTTTAAAAAAAAAAAAAAGGAGAATGTATTTTTATGTATTTTTGATCCCTTAATCTTGGAGAGAAATGCTGTGGTGTTATCAAAAGGAAATTAATTGCTTCGAAACTCATGGTAGATATTGTGAACATTTCCCAGAGAAATATATTCTTTGCAGTATGCTAAAATTTGTGGTATATTGAGCTGAGTAGCCTATTAAGAACGCATAAATGCTGCTGAGTTTTGAAGGAGGTATTTTACCTATCTAGGAATCTCTTTTCCTGTGGATAGTTAAAAGACCAAATTACACTCAAACTAACATCAAGTTGTTGAGGTACAATGAATTGGAAAGGGCTTCTTTGTGTACACAGGCTCTCCTACTTTGTACGTGGTAAAATGGTATCACTTACACATGAATGCAACTACTACTGACAGAAAGAGGTGCGTTACATCAGTTCAGACGTTTCTGTAGAGCATATTGAATTATATCAACCTCCCTTCTTCTATACTTGTATGCAGGATACAGCTTGTTCCATTATATATATTTTAACTTTAAAATACTCCTACACTTTTAAGCAAATTCGTGATACTCAATTAGATACTGTGTCTCAGGAGAGCACTGGCAAATCTGAATGAGAGATCATAAAGAAAAATAATTTCAACTGCAAACATTTGGAGATCCTGGCTTAAAGATAGCTACTTTAGACCTTGGTGAAGTATTTTACCAAAACGGAGCTGATCTTAAGGCTAACTTCCAAAATTTTGTTTACTTGAGTATTTCGCATTACACATGTTCTTTGGGCTTGCAACTTAAGTGAGGCCGCTGTTATTGTGCTTTCTATGTGTGTTTGCATGCCTCCTTTGATAAGATTTGAACCCTCTGTCCACTTTCAAATACATTTGACACAGGATACTAAGATGCTAAGTTTCTATAATTTCTCTGAAAAGAGATGATCATGCTTTGGAAAGGAAGACTGAGGAGCATTTGCCTAGTGTGAAAAGTGTTTGTTGTTTTTTTCTCAGTTGTGGTAGCCGTGCTCTCTGGGTGATGACCTGGGGAGTGTGTTGGACAAACAAACAATAATTAGCTTTTTGGGACTGGACTTGGCAGGGCCTGACAAGGGGGTACAAAATCAGTAGCTGAAGCAAGCAGAGAAGTTGGCAGTATGTGAGTATGAGAGCATGTGTTGACAGACATATGAAGAGTATCACATTTGTGTGGACTGTTTGTCCTGAGATCTTTGAATCTCTTGGTTTACTTCCCCCCTCCTCCCTTTGTTTTTTCTTTTTCTATTTTTAATTGGCCTAATAAAGTAAGAAAAAATGAGAGGTTAAACTGTTGTGAGCTTTGAAGATGGCTGTGGTTTTCTTATTACTCAAAATCTTGCTGTCCACTGAGTTTATTCTGAAGTATATGGTGTGAATGATCACTTGCCAAAGCAGAATACGTTTATTCACCTGATGTGAAAGTAATGGGATTTCAGTGTGAAGAATTGGAGAAGCTCATGAGTGCAGCTGGAAAGGATGTTCTAGTACCCACCCTCATTGTGAAAACCCTCATATGGTGAGGAGGATGTAAGCCTTATGGAAGGAGCGTGACCTGCTGAGAAGAAATGATGTGATCCTTTGGATTACACATCCTCCAGCCAGTGCCAGTATGCTCATGCACTGAGAGCGGTTCTGTGTTAGAACTGCTCAGGGATAGAGGACGCAGGTGGTCAGAGTTGGAAACTATTATGTAGGTAGCTGAGAGGGCTGGAGCTGCCTGGAAACTTGGCTGCTAGAGAGGCAGTGTGACTTAATGAGATGTCTAGGTCGTTTAGGCATGGGAGGGGGAACTTGTCAGTCGTGCACCATGTTGGGGCTAATGACACTGGGAAGATGAGCTGCTGTGAGACTAAACTTGGACTGCTAGGCAGGAGTCCGACTGACCAGGATGTTTGTGACTGTGTTGTTTGAAATACTGCTGGTGCTGTGCCTCCGCCCTTGGAGACAGGTGGAGCTCTGGTGTTGTGATGCGTAGATAGGAGTGTAGGGAGGAGGCATTAAGGCTGTTGATTGTCATACAGGGACTGCAGTGCAGACATAACCTAGGGGTGGGATGTCTAGGGAGTGACATGCCAGCTCAAGTGCCATTTGCTTAAACCTCAGTTCACCTCTAAATCTAGACTGGTATTACTGCATAATGTTTCAGGGAATAAGGGAAAAGAGAGCTGTGAGTAATTTGAATGGGAAGTCTGAAAAGCTCAGTTGCTCACAGGTGCGTTGTCACTTGCTATTGATCAGTCAGTTACTATTTCTGTGAGAAGACTGTGTTTCAAAAGAAATACAGCAGTTAAAGGGAAATGAAGGTGGAAGAAGGAAGAGTTTTTTGTTTTTTTTTGTAACTTTTATGAAAAGAAAAACATTTATTTAACGTCAAATTGCATTTCTCTATAACTTACTGGACCAATGCAATTACACCTCCATTTACTATTATTTTAAGTTCTTAAGTACAGTTTCTGGACTGACATTTTCAGAAACATGTAGTTAGTGATAAGCAATAGCTCTCTATTATTTGCTTTCTCTAACAACAGTAGACTGTTTAGGTGTTCAGCAACCGTTGCTCTCATTTTTCTTGTTTGTATGTTGTCAGACCATAAATTCACTTGTGACAGTCCATGCACAACAGGTTTTAACAGTATCTTTTACAACAAGGATACCTGCTGGTGGAATTACTTCTGACTTAACCTTGATTAAAGAACAGTAGCTGATGTTTCTAAAAGCTATTCTGAGATACCTTAAGCAGACATGCCAGTGTTGACAGGAGGTGAAATTATGTAATTTTAATTTTGGTGTCACTGAAGCTGTAAATAGAAATTAATATCTTATTTCACACAGCTCAAAGCTGGAGCTTCTGTCAGGGCCTACTTCTACTAACAGATGTTCTCTTGATCTGTGACATTTTTCTGAGGAAGATGGTTAGTCCATCTGCTGACAGTCCTGCAGAGAAGTAGTGAAGTAGTCTGCTCTGCCTCTGGGCAAGTGAAGATCTTCTCATAACTTGTTGAAATATGCTTTGTTTGATGCTGCAGTAGCAGTGAGACTGTTTGGGCTGTTTGTGGTTATCCTCGATATTGAGAGGCATTAAGAGGGCAAGGCTCCGTTAGCTTGACAGTGGCCTTATATTTAAATATTTACATATATAGCAATATACATAAATATACCAATTTGTATACATAAATACAGCTTGAAGAGAAGTAGTCTTTATGGTTGTACTACACTGTTAAATATGAGGGAAGCACTGAGAGTCTCCTTTTTGTTTTCTAGGGGTAGTATTTCTGCCTTCTCTAAATATATCACCTTAAACTATAACCATTTCTTCTAATATTTTGATTCATTAATAACACCCCAGTTCAGTCAAGCTATATTATTTGCTAGTGAGCCTTTCAGTCCCTCCACTGACCTGTTCCCTGATCTCTCCTCTAAACTTAGGTTTTGCAATAATGTTTTTGCAATATTCTGGTTAAATTGAATGTGTCAGCTACAAATGATCATTATAATGAAATATTAACTGTTCACAATGTTGAATGTGAAATATGCTGATGGTCTCTAGTTTATATTCATTGTGCATCAACATTATCACTTTTGTTTATGAGGTCAACAAAGAGCTAATATCTACTAAAGCTCAGATATTTTTTGTTTAAGGACTGGCTGTGTTTGGTCAGCAGTCAAACATTCTGAAGTGATAATGAGTTCAGACTTGGTTTTGCTTATGAATTTGCTATGTAATTCAGGCAGTACTGACTCATTAACTTTAAATATGAACTTAGGTGACAGTGGGGATGATTCACATCTTCTTCATTACAATCACTAACAAGATAATTCTGTTAGAAAGTCTGGAGTCAGACTTATCAGTCAAATTAATAAGACAGACAGGAGGAAGTATTTCAGTGATAAACTTTTTGTAGTGAGATAAGCAGAAGATGCCACACTATATTTAGTTGAAAGTAAGTCATTTTCAAAATGTTTCCAGCTATTGCCTAACCATGGGTTCCTAAGTTTCCACAACAAAGTTTGTGCAAAGCTGCAAACTACATATGCAGTCAAAGAGCTAAATAAGTGGGATTTGTTTGTTTGTGGGTTTTTTGGTTGGTTGGTTTTGTTTGTTTGTTTTCCTAATGGGAATCTCAAGCTAGTTATTTGCCATACATCTTGGCACTGAGTCTGTGATGTATTCAAACATTTTCCAGGAAGGGAAGCTAAATTTTGACACGGTCTGTTCCAGAAGGTACTGTGCATGTTCTTCTCCTCCTCTTAAAACAAGATATCTTTTTACTAGAAGACAGCGTTTGCTTTGTTCACTCTAAGGCACAATGATAGAATTACATGCTGTATTAGGTTTATGTGGCAGTGTTTTGGTAGTGTGGGGCTGTAGGACAAGATCTTGAAATAGCCAACTTGTGTTACAAAAATGTAGACTTGTCCTCCTTGCCTCAGAATACCTGGACTTGACTGTATGTGCACTCTGGATCATCTCAGGTTGACTGACAGAGGGTCCAGGAATGCCCTCTAGAAGCAAAAACACTACTTGCACTCCTGAGACTGTGTATCAGAATGCTAAATCTGGGAGAGATGGGGAGCTTGACAGTGAGGTGGGCTGCAAGTCCAGCAGGAAAAAACAGTGAGGACATGAAGTGTGTTTTGGTTTCCTTTGACAAATCTGGTCTGATTGCAGGTAGGAGGAAGGGTTATAGTTCCAACTAGCAAGTCTCCCACCCACCAGCCTTCCACAGGCTTGGAAGCCAATCATTTCTCCAAGTCAGGCTTGTAAACGAACACGAAGTATGAATATAGGTGCAAGTAGAAACTGAAGCTTGAGGGTTCATGACTGTACAGAAACACTGATGTTGGAGTATCAGGCAGTATCCAATACCTTGTATGAAGTCTGTGTAGAACCTGGAGCTCAAAAATGCTTGTTCAGGCTTTACTTGAACATTTTTTAAAAATCTTTTTTTATGAGCTTAATATTTGTTCCTGAGATTAAAAAAAATCCTCTCAAGTGTCTGAGGAAATACATTCTGAAATTCATCTTGGGTGGACTTACTGTCATTTTTAATCCTCTGTGGCTTCGAACTTTATCAAATTCTTGATATGTTTATCAAATACCATGAAAACTTTCTGTTGCTCAAAAGGTGTCTTTTTTTCATGTCTCATCTTTTCATGTCTCATCTTTTCTGTGTCTCGAAGAGATACGTGTAATTCTTCTGTGGAAAACTTGATAGCTTCAGCAGCTTGTCACTGGGGACCAGCTTTCTCCTCTAAAATAGTTCATTTTGTAAATGGCAATTCAATACATTTTATATAAGGGAGTCATTACCAACTAGACTTGGGAATAGCAATGGATTTTTTTTTTTCTACTGCACATGGTCAGTTGCTTCACAGCATTTCATTTCACAGTTGGAAACTTGACTCCTGACTAGAGTTGTGTGATACTACCAATTTTTGCTTTGACTGTTCAAGTGTAAAAATGGCTAAGTTTGCTAGAATAGAGCATATTTAATCCAGCTCAATGTTCTCACGTTACTGTAGAGCAAGTGATTCTTGTCTATGAAAGTAACCAGACTGAAAAACTGGAAATCTGAAACAGAAAAACTTCATTTTCCTATAGGTACTCAGGTTGACTCAAAAATAATTTTGGCTGCTCTTGACCCCAATGTAAGGTTAAAAACATTGTATTCTTACTTTAAAATAGAATAGAACAGATTGATGGTTCTTTATACTCACCTTTTTCCTACTATTCTGTGCTATTGTAGCACATACCACAGTTAATCTAGCTAAATGGGTTCTCTTGTGATTCCTCACAGTGGCAAGTGGGGCTGAGACAGCAGAGACATGATTTTTTGCAGTGGATGTTGAGCAAGCTTTTGCTTTGGTAGAGCAAGCACACGGCTGAGTAGCTGTTGCTGAATCTTGCTTTAATATTGCTGTTAATGTTTTCAGATAAATACGGTGCATGAGTATTTTCCAAAATGTGCTTGAAGCTGCAATTCTGTGAGTCAGAATTCAAGGCCAGATGTTTCTGCTTGTGGGAACATGGGGCAGGGATATAAAGTTTCTATAAAAAAGCTCAGTTTTCCCACATTGTTTTTTATGTAGTTGCATGCCATACATCAGCTTCTCCTACAAAATATTGTTGTCACCGATAGCACATTCTCCTAGATTATATCTAAAGTGTGAGAATTGCACATGTAGAATGAGGATGTAGAAACTTATCTCTTTAAGCTTGAGGGTGTGTGCCACCACTTCAGCCCAGCTCTTGCCTCTGTTCTGCATTGATGGGTTTTCTTTCCTATGGAAACTACTTACAAGCCATATAACCAGAGCCAAAAGATATTCTGGCATTTATTCTTTTCCCCCAAATCCAAAGTATTTTTATATTTATGCCTTGGCAGACACCTCAGGGCCATTTCACCTTTTGATGTTTTCCTTGAATGGCAGTACTCAGTTTCCTCTCTTGAGTACTTGATCCATGGGCAGTGGTTTTAGGGAGAAAGCAAGAAGGAAGCAGAGAGCAAGGGATGAGGCAAATACATCCAGAAAGGGTATTTGGAAAAGGATGAGAAAGGGACTAATGAAACAAATTATAGAGGATTGGATGCTGCACATCCATGAGATCGACAACATTGTCTTGTTTTCTGTGCTGCTGTTCAAATTTGGACTCAGCAAGGCTCTTTGGTGTACAGATGCATGGTACGCAAATATAGGCTGAAGTGCCTCCTAAACTGAGATCAGCCTTACAAGTGATCCCTTGTTTGCATCTGATGCATCTGATTTGGTGTCTACATAAAAGGAAGACAGTAACACATCATTCTGTCATGATAGTCTCCAAAGGGCATGTGAATGTTATAAGGAAATATCTATTAAATCTCCTGGAATTAGAAGTGACAATATAATAAATACTTTCACTTTTTATTTACTGTGCTTTGTGTGCTGTTTATTCTTTTGCCTCCTACTGAGACTGATACATTTGTTGAAAGGATAAATACTTTTTTCAGATCTGTCATGCTCTTTTAGTAAAGTGTTTTAACAATAAGCCAGTGTCTTGGAAGTTCTGCAGAGGCATGCTTGTGTTGGTGATACATGTGATGATGATAACGCATACTTATGACAGTTTGTAGTTCTTCATTTTTTTTGACAGAATATTTTTGTGCAAGTCTTGAAATCTTGATCAGCTAACTGTTCTTTGCAACCCTACCATTCTCTGCAACTCTGCATTCCTCATTTTTCATGGCTTTTGTTGATGGACTTTTAGCTTTTTTTTTTTCAGAAGTTTCAGCCAAGATTAAACAACTGTTGTCTCAGAGCTAGGCCTGGGTTCAAGTCAGCTGATCACCGGAGAAGATTATCTAGAAAATTTGAAGTCCCTTGCTCAGGAGTCCCATAATAGCCTTCGGTGACTTTCCTTGAGAGTCATCTTCATTCCTCATAAAGCACAAATATGGAGTAGTTTTCAGTTTATGCCTGGGTTTATGGCAAAGAAAGATGAGTTCATGAGACAAAGTCCAGATCTGAATTTAGTCTGTGATTTAGATTTGAAGGGATCATCAGCAGCTGCTGTCTATGTGAATTTATGTTGTTTGATCAACAAGACAAGCAGCTTGTTGTTTTCCTTACTCCTGTGCTTGTAGCTGTATGATCTTAGGAATGAGTCTTGTCAAGTTTCGGACTTAGTGACACACAAATTATTTTGGCCACAAGACTGCAAGAGCAAACACAGGTGCAGAGTGTTCTGCTGATGTTAAGTGTCTTTCTCTGTTATTCCTACCATGTATTATTCCTTCCCCTGAGTAAAAACTGCCCTCAACAATGTATTCATGATTCTCTTTTCCAGATACATTGTAAAGAAATAAATAATAGTTAAAAAATAATCCCGTGACAGTTTTTCTAAGCAATATGTCATGGTTTCTAGCTAGATTTCTGCTTGCCTACAGACATTTTATAACCTTCTTAATTTTACTGACTTAAATTATACTGTATCATACAATAATGAATCGTTTCCAGTCACCAGATCTCATTCTAGAGAGGCAGGAGAAGTCAATCTCTTGTCTGTGTACATGTAAACGAACAGAATCTTTATGTGCTATTTGGTATGGTGAAAGGGCTCTACTACCATTCTTCTGATGTTCATGTTACTCTGATAGCAAAGATACACCCTGGTTATTTAGTGTGTACACTTTACCATCAGGACTTCCAGAGGTGCAGGTACTTTATGAGGAAGGCCATGTGTGATAGTTGTTGATGTGAGTCTGTAGTTGCCACAAGTTCTGCTGTGTAGGACTTGGGTTGTCACTAGAGTGGCAGACAAAATGAAAGAAGCAATATATGACAAATAAGTGGGGTTTTTTGTTGTGTTTTTTGTTTTGTTTTCCTTTACACAGATTATTTTGTTTCTATAGTCTTCTTGTCTCACAACTTTGTGCTACGGTAAAATGTAAGGAATACTGGGAATTGTAGACTCTTTACACAATACTTCATGGAGACTTAGAGCTCACAGAGCTAATCTAAAACTTAAAAATACCACAAACTTTCAGAATAGCAATTTTGCATTAATTTCAGTAGGACCAGAGCTGTTCTGAAATGTGACTTGTCAGTCAGTCCAGGACTCTATAGATTGTCCTTGGTAGTTAGGTGACAATCACTGAGAATTTACTTCAGTTTTAGCCCTGGAACTGACCATCCTTTATTTAAAGACTATTGTATTGAAGTAAACATAACTGGGTGAGGAGTAACCTGTAAACTCTTTTTTTTCCAAACGTGCAGTATGTGAGGAAGCTTTATCAGCTGGCCACTGCTTGGTTTACTGCTTGGCTGTAACTATTGCTTTGAGTTTGTTTTTGCTTTTTTGATGAATTTTCTCCCTTGATTGTTGCATAGGTCAGTGAACTGCGTCCCTGCTGCAGAATGCGTTCTGTTACCCTGTAGTGAAATGAATGGTTTGATTTCCTGCTTCCCTGATACTGGTGTTGGGCTTATCTCACCTGGCCTCAGCGTGGGTTTTGTGCTGGTAAGATGGTTGTCCACGTCTGCTGGAGTGGTTAAGGGCATTGGGAACGTTAAGAATAAATCCAACAGATAGCTGAGGTAGTGTGAGGAGATGGAAAAAACACTTGATATTTATGTGTGAATGAATGATAAATTAAATGTAATATGCTAATAGGTGTGTATATAAATCTGTATATACAGTGTACGACTTGATATGACTATAAAAAGCATAACTGGGCAGGAAAACAACTTAGAGATTTCCTGCTAGAATCTTTCGTCATAAGAAAGCATTATTTGATGAAACTGGAGCTAGAGAAATTTCCTGGGAAAGTATTTGAAATATCTCAACAATACTTTGCTACTGGTAAGGTTTTTGTTTTTTTTTTTTTTTTTTTTTTTTTTTTCAATTGTTTGAAATGAAATTTCATCAATATTTTGGATAGTATATACTAGAGAATCTCACAATGGTGGCCTTTTGCTCTCTCTTTACTTTTCTAGGGAAGAAACAAAAAATATATGTAGCATGACAGGGACTCATTTGGTTTGGCTTAGTTTCATTTTAAGTCAAGGCAACTTCTTTTGAGGTCTATAGAAGTGTCTCTGCTTTACAGCCATGTCAACAAGAAGAAGAAAAGACTTCCATCAGGACCTGTGGTACCTACAGAGATGCACGTAGAAAGATCCTTGAGGTTACAACCTCACAGCTACACTGAGAGTAGAAGCCTGTGGCAGAGCATTTTGACAGCTGTACTTCCCTGTGAAGTAGCACCAAGTATCTTAAATCAAACATCGAAACGCTAAAAATGGTGCAAATAGTTTATACAATGGGTGAGAAACTCAAATGTAAGCCTGGAAGAGCAAGAGTAAATAACTGCAAAACTGCAGTTTTAGAGCTAAACTGTATATATTATTTTTTCTCTTTAAAGACAGGCACAGAATGTTGTCTGTTTCTCTGGAAAAATGAGAACTCCTCAGTAGGAGGAAGAGTTCTAAAAGTAAGACAGTTCATTTTCCCCCTGTTCCTGTGGATGTTAGATAAAAGTGGAGGAGATCTAATGTCTGGAAAAGATGTAGATTAAAAGTTGGGAAAAAAATTACTTTGGGCCTCAATACAATACAATAATTGTTTGAAGAAAGATAAAAATACATAACCCTAATACAGAATAGGAAGAAATATAGTGTAAAACATGGATCTGTGAAAATTTATAGAATACTTGATAGCAAACTCAGAGAATTAATCTAGAGTTTGTAAGATGAGGAGCCTGTCTGTGGCCTTCTATCTTATTTTGCCGGTTTTATCCTAGGAAATTAGATAGAAAACCTGACCTGTGCTCACTGTAGACAGAAATAAATGACTAATGAAGGTGAGAGTCAGTGCATGTTAATTTGAAAGTTCCTATACTGATGACTTAACATTAAGATGGAAGAGAAATTCAGAATGAGTTTTCAGAGCCTTCCAATATTTCCGTTTTCATTTAATATTTGTCTCTGAGTTAGTGTAATTAGAAAGAAATACAAAGTGTATTTTATCTCTTAAAAAATATTTTTGTTATCCCTCCTCCCAGAAAAGATGGGGAATGTGGTGATTGTTTTCTTTCCGTGAAGCATTTATGTCTTCTTACCACTGAAGAAATGTGAGAAGTTAATTTCATCTGTCTCTGGGGAGATGAATTTGAAACTCTACACGTACTAAAAATGAGCGGTTGTTACTTGAGTTGTCTTTAGTCAGCATGGTTTTCTGTGGGTTTTGCTCCTAAAACAGCTGCAAATAGGAACAAGGTAAGAGCCACGGATTAATATAAATTATGCTAACCATGGTATTTGCACCACGCCAAATTCTGTTAGTTTCTTGTCTTTTATAGGTGAGGTATTTATTTGGAAAACAAACAGAAGAGGTCAGGTCTCTATGTACAGCTCTTTCCTCAAGTCAAGTCACTTTGTCATAGAGGAAGGAAAATCCAGCATTTCAGGTTGATCTTTGTGTAGTAATGTCTTTTAATAAAGCAATTGGTATATGGTCTCTCCTACAAGTAAACCTGTCAGAATCCCCACTGAATTACTTAAGAGAGTAGTTTATAATGGATGCCAAGTGTAATGGGTTGGCTGATGTTCAGAGCTGCTTCGGTTTTGCCCATTCCCAGTGTTTGCTCATCCTGTTGCGTTGCTGTGGTGCTGAGCCAGACCTGATGATACAGCACGAGCTGAAAAGCTTGAGACGCATGACCATCAGCTGGAGCAGAGAATACAAATGAATTTTAAGGGAGGCAAAAAGGGAGGTGGGGAATGAGTGAAGTGAATATTAAAAATTTAAATAATCGATGTCAGCTAGCTCAGTTGGACTGGAACAAGTTAGGAGATGCTGACACAAAAGGGATGGTAGAGAGTAGGTGATCATAATGAGAAAATGGGGGAGGTAATCTCTCTAGCTGCTACAGCAGCAGCCAGAAAAAACCCCTTACTGAATGACCTCTGAAGGTCACTAATCCGTCAAGAGCTAACTAGCTTATAAATGGTGCTAACATTTCTATTGTATCTGCAAATGTGGAAAATGTCAATTACTACAATGAGCAGTGCAATTTACTTGTGCAAACTGATAAAAAACTATGGGGAATATCTAGTTAATATAATGATTTCATTCAGCAATCTAATGAAAAGAATTTTTTCCACTCAAGATTAGGAGTTGGGTTAGATGCTTTCTTATACAGCAACAAAACAAAAATAAGTGCTATAAAAAAGGCTTTCTTAGGCAAAATGTAATTTGAATTGTAGTGGTTGTGGGTTTCCTTTAAATATTTTAGTACCTAATAAATATTCCAACAACAATGTAGATGAATTTTAACAGAGTGTCTTGCTGATACTACTCATGCTAATTTAGAAGATTTACAGCAATTACCATTCCTGAAAGCTAAAAAATAGTGAGTTATTTCATGAACACATAAAACAAGGCCTTCAAAAAGATTTAGCAGGACTCTTAAAATGAAATATTTGGCTCAGATATAGTTTGAGCTGGATACAAAATTAAAGTGCACTGTCATTCCTGACATTCATAAAAATAAATTATTGTGTATTGTTTCCTTCTCTTTATTTCTGAATACAGATCAGTTTGAAAGAAACTATATCTGTTCATTCTCCTGTTTCTAAGGGTGTTGGGAGTTTCGCTGTGTGCACATCCAAGTAGCCATTTAACCCTGTAACCAAAGAAGCTGATCTTGTAAGTTTATTTAGGGTAAAATAGACAGATTAGTCTTTTAAGTAACTGGAACTTTTTGTAAAAATCATTGTTTTCTGTGCTAGTGTTTGTGGTGTTGTCTGTGCTGTTCTTGGTGCTGTTCTGTGCGCCTGCTTAAAGCAAGCCTGGGACCAGTGCAAGCTCTATAACCAGTTGGAGAGGCGTGATTCTGGAAAAGAGCTGGAAATAAGATTGTTTGAAAGCCGAGTTACAGTGAGAGAGAGAGAGAGCGGGTATGTTTGTTATAACAGAGGATTGAGCTCATGTTATCCTGAGCAAAATCCCCCCTTAGCGCTGTCCAAATTCAGAGATTGATTGCAGGCAACAGACCCTGAGGACTGGGACAGGGATATCTGGGGAGTGGTCTTCTCGGAGCAGCAGGTCTTTGAACTGGAGCCCTCTCTTCAGACTGGGACACCACTGGTGGGAATTGAGTCACATTCTTCTGATTGCAGAGTCCACATCCTGAGAATGGTTGGTGGCTCCCATCACAATTACTTCGCAGTTTGAATTGGTGTCCAGCCGGTCTCACAGACTCATGAACTGAGCTTTCATCATGACTTTGTGGTTGGAACTCGACTGTCTTCATGAGAAGGAATCTTTTTGTCAATAAAAATGATGGGCAGTGGCACTTATTGAAAACTGAATAGTAACATTGCATCCCTAACAGCTCTGGTCCAAAATATGTCCTCGGTGGTGACTGCAATACAAGCAGCAGCCCATCCATGGAGGTTGCAGCAGCACTTCCTTAGATGTCAGAGATACGTTTTTCGTGATTCCCCTAAGGGAAGAAGACAAAGCACAATTCACTTTTACCTGGGAAGGGAAACAACCAAACAATGCGAGCACTGTGTGAGTGGTTTAGTGTTCTACCCACTCCTGAGAATATCCGAAGTGATAATGGCATGCATTTTTCAGGGTTGGGCTGGGCGGCAGAAGGTATTAAGTGGGTGTTTCATGCACCATATTACCCCCAAGCCAATGGGATCATGGAATGGACCAATGATCTGATTAAAAAACATGCTGACGTCTTGCAACCCAGCTGGGACACACACAGCACAAGCTGTCCTCATAGTCAATAACCACTGGGGGAGCTATGGAAGCCCCAAAATCAGGGCATTTTGCCCCGAGAGGCTGCTAACAGACAGCGACTCTACAAACAGACAAAGGAAAAGACCAGCCCCCAAAAACACAAGTGGGCCAGCCTGTCATGGTGAAACTACCTTCCATTGGTATTGTGCCCATGACTTTAGCAAAACCTAGAGGCTTACATGTTTGCGTTGCCCTTGATGAAAATGGGAAAACCTACCACATTAGTGTCTGGTGGATAGTCTGGGACGTCTAGCTCCAAAAGCCCAGTTCCAAGGGACCAAGGCCCGTCTTTGTGTTCTTTTGCAGGACAAAAGGAAGATGGACAATCCTGACTGCTCCTACCAAGGAACATATGGACGTGGTGGAAGAAGCTCCAGCTGAGATTGGGTGGTTGTTAGAGTCAGTCTTTGGAATGAGGGTCACACCAGGGCAGCACCAACATGCCGTTCAGTGTGCAAGCCTGCAACTGGAAACACTAATGAACTCTATGCATAACATTGCATAAGCTCCCTAACTCATCAGCAACATGAATACAGAAGGACTGTCCAAAGCCAGGCCATATTGCACTTGGTCATATTGAAGGAAAAACGTGTGTACAGGAAGCCGTGTCTACATCCTGAGCATCTGGGTGCCATTACAAGAACCACTATGAGGACAAATAACAGAGGACTCAGGGTCAGTTGTTGCTGTTCTGGGGATGAGCTGGTGAAAAAGCTTTCAATGCATTTGTTTTTCTTATCACGATGACTAAACAGCCTCCTCCAGCATTTGATAATAACTGTAATTGTTGTAATTTGCACTATTCTGTTGTTTATTAGTAGGTTGACTTGTAATGATAATGTATAACAGGAAAATGACACATAAGGTATGGTGATCCACAGTGAGCATTAAAACTCACCAGCAGAGGCCCCCTTTTGACTTCGGAGGCAAGAGATGACTGCACCACCACTGCAGAGTAGCTTGTCAGATCGTGACTGTGGTCACAGGGTGGATTGTGTGGCAGTTGCACACCCCCCTACTGAGACTTGGAGCCTTCAATGGGGCAGTTGATGGCTCCTTAGCACCTTTTGTTGCCCCACTGTGCCTGTCCCCATGTACACACCTAGGGTGGTACCAAGGTGCTGTCAGTCACATCCTCAGAGCACAGTGACTTCACCTCTGCCAGCTGGTAGGGCAGAAGGTGTGGGACCCTTGGTCAATTGACAGGTCCTCAACAAAGGAGGTGCCCAGAAAAGCTGCAAAGCTTCTGGACAATGTTGTAATGTACACAGTCAGATTTCACCAGGCTATAAAATAAGGTCCTCGCTGAAGGCATCCTTGGGAATGGTCTTCTCAGAGCAGCAGGTTTGTGAACTGGAGGTGCTGTCTAAGGAGACTTCCCGGGATTGAGAGCATCTCACCTCCTCGTTTGGGTGAGTGTTTATTTACTGGCTATACTCTTGAATGAGTCCTTGCCTAACCAGGCAAGTACAGGCACTCACCTAACCCAGGCAAGTGATTGTTTCTTGTGGGTACCCTGGAGTCAGAGGGCTCTGGTTTTGTTTCTTGTGAGTGTGTGCATGTGGATTCTCATTTTTCTTATGTTGTTGTACCCCAATGATCTCCTCAGCTGATATCCAAACCTTTATTTTATGTCGTCGAGTGCTAAATAATTGTATAAACTCTGTTTCTAGTCGGTTCATTGGCTGCACTTTTCCAGCTAGAATAAAGTCTGTTTTGGAACTTGTCCACTTAAAACTGACTTTGGAGTGCCTCCATAACAATCATATTCGTAAGTCTGATTCAACTTTTAATCGTCTTTCTGTATGTTCCTTAGGATATCTAATCTGCCGCTATCTGAGCAAATATCATATATGTAGAGATCTTTTTCTTCTAAAGGCGAGGGAGAGAAATCGCACATGAGGAATTCACAGCCTTCCAGTTCAGAGGTGAAAAAAAGATTGCAGTGAAATCAGTAAGAAAAAAATCTATTGATTAGTGAGGCAGGATTTATTTATCACTGACAATTGGCTAGAAGTTCTCTAGCTGTACTGACCACTGTAAGACTTGAATTCCTAATCATGTTTTATCATCACCAGGAAGAATAGCACTAGAACTCTGTTTTGTAATTTTGTATCAAATCTTGTGTACTAGGATAAAAACTATCTCAAAATTGTATGCTTTTACATAATGCCACATATAAATGACATAATAATATATTAAGTGTTTGAAGTTCAATGTGGAAAAATTTTTTCAACAGTAGTTCGTAAGCTGACGGTTTATAATTAAACAAATTGATAAGTTTGGAAGATACAGAAGAGCTGTGTAAAGTACTCTAAATATAAATCAAAACAGGTTGAATCCTCTACCGATGTCATACTCTTTGCTGAAATTAGGTAATTCAGAAAAACAACCACCAGCACATGATAAGGTTTCTGCACATACATCTAAAATGTTCTTTGATCATGTAAAATTCAGGTAGCGAATTAAAAGTATGAGAAGTAGTAAACTAGTTCACCTTGATTCCAGGGGAGGAAGCAAGTGAAAGATGACAGTGTGAATTAAGCCAACCAGGCATATATGATAGAGCATGTAATAGATAACTGTAATTATGCAAGTGTAAGCATGAAAGTGACAAAATTTCTCTCAGCCTCTGACTGTAGCCATGGGAAAAATTTAGTTGTATATTTTAGCCATTCTTTTCTTCAGGTGTTCACAAAAGCATGCTCTGTGCTGCAAAGCAACTATTCCACATAATGTTAGAAAATAAACTCAGCATTTTTGTTACAAATAATGTCTTTTTCATAGGAATATACTGATAAATATGTACAAATTCTTGTAATATACACCCAAGTAAAAATTCTGAACTTCATCATATTCTTTAGTAGTATTGTTTTACTACTACGTGATAGTACATGTCCAGTGAAACATAATTGATAATAGCATGGTAGCAATTGGGTACTGCTTCAATTTCACTTGAAAATTAAGGTTACTTTTTCTAAGAAAGAATGGAAGCCTGGAGACTATTTCAATTTGTCTTCTCCAGCTACTCTGCTTGCAAACAATCTTGCATTTAAGCTGTTTTGAATGTTGCCTCATGAGCATGTACCACCATAATCACAAGGAACTCTTTAAATTTGTGCTACTTGTGCCAGACTGGGATTTTGAAGGGGCTTTTGTGCAATTTAATTGGACTGTTCTTTTCCTTCTCATTTTGATAGCTTTTTATATACCACTGTTGTGTCTACACCTTTTCTTGCAGTTGTTTGCAAATGATACAGAATTAACATCCCAAAAGCACATTTACATTGTGAGATGAAAGAGGGAATCCTATAATTAAGTGGTAGAGAGACAACTGAGTATTCTTGCTGCTCTGGGGTTATGAGAAGAACATGCTGCTTACTGGATTGTTTACCTAGAATTTGAAATGTACAGGAGAGATTAAATATGGGATGTGTAGTAGTCTGATTTGCAAAAGCTTTGTGAAAAAATTCACAAAGTACCACACTCTCATGGAGTTTTACTTGGGCACTGATGCAATCAGCTGCAATATTTAAGGTTGTATTCAGCCTAAATCTTTAAGTCCAAGTATGTCTGCATCTTTAGGATGATTATTAGAATAAGGAACGCCTGACAGTCTTTTTTAATCACTTTGAACATGCAGAGAAAGCAGCACTGCAAATAAAGTTGAGATGAATTTTGTATTTTAGTATAGATTTACTCGCATTATACATGAGCTATACAGAATAATTTGGTCCAAATTCTTTCTTCCTTGGCTACTGAATTGTTTTTAGAAGTTTTTAAGTAAATCTGACAAGTCATTCGTAGGATAGAAGCATTTTGGAAAATGCATGTTTTAAAAATTTGTGGAAAATAATGGGAGGCAGGGTAAGGAAGTAAAAGTGTTTTTAAAACTCATCAATGTGTATGAATATCTGAAGGGAGGGTGCCAAGCTCTTTTTGGTGGTGCCCAGTGACAGGACAGAATAAGTTCTGTGAATTTAATTAATTGCAAAAGTATTTCACAGCATTACTGTAAAATTATGGATGTGTATTACCTAGGTACCTTAATGATTTTTTTTGTTCTGTCTACATGCTTGTCCTTCTCCGCTTTAATTTGAGATCAGAATACCATGGGTTTATGACTAACATATTTGACCTTGAATTAACAGGTGCTCTCAATATTGGTTGTTTGGGGATTAATCAAGGTTAAAAAACAGGAAATAGTTCAGATTGACTGAATGAGGAACATACAGAAATAAATGTGTTGGGCAAAGAAATACTCCTGATTCTGAATGTTGCCCAATCAAGTACAAAATGGTCAAATTTTATTTGAAAAAAATATATTTTTGTTGTTTTAACCTATTTTACTTATGTTTTGGATCCCAGCTTCTTTCGCGAGAGGTAGCGTGAAGCAAAGAACTATCAGGGTGTGAGAGCTAATACAAATAAAACAGTTATGAGGGAGAAGAAATTAATGTTAAATGCAACAGAGAAAATATTATCAACAACTATCCTTATATGCCTAAAGCCTCTGTAGCTTTTTTTTAAATGTTTGTTTTGCATTTACATTTCACAGTTCTCAACAAAATTAAGTGTGACTGAATTGATATTTCCAGCCTGTTTTCCTTACCCAGAAGAAATTCAATTAACGGCGAGGACAGTGGAAAAAGATAACAAATAATTATCATCCTTCTTTTTACCTTTTTTTTTAAATCCATGTAGGCTTAGTCTCATCAAACCAGATTTCGAAGAAAGATGTCAGACTCTTAAGGAGCTTGTAAGTAACATCTCCAGCTGGTTTTACTGATTTTGTGTTAAAAGAATTGTGCTGTGCAATTTTATAACTGTAACGGGTCGTTTTTGCTAATTTATTGGAATGATACTCCATTTTTGCTTTACACATTTTTAAAGCTGTTATTTATGGTTTAAATATTTTCAACATCAGGGCTATGTTTATGTCTTTATTTTTGTAGACTAGCTTTGGTGTCTTAGCATAACATTGATAACACGCATTCCACTGGGTTTTTGCTTCTGGAAATGAAGTTTGAATGACTTAAAAACTAAACAAAAGAATAAAAATTTGATCAGGCACAGCATGAAAAAAGAAGAAACTTTTCTTGAAGAAGGCAAGATGCATAAAAATGAGAAAATAACAAAAACCAGATTCCTTGGGCTAAAGAGAAGACATCAAAACCAGTTGTACGTAAGTGTCATTGCCCCATGACACAAATAATCTGTTTTTAAAGATGCAACAAAAGTTACTGGCATGAGGAACTATTTCTATGTTTCATCATATCCTTTTGGATGTTTTCTTTATCAAGAGTGTATGCTACTGACATTGTTATGTGTAACATTAAGTATGAAATTTTTCATTGTCATAAACACCTTAAAATTACGCTTGTGCTTAAACTGGACTAAAATAGTGGAAGATTCATGTGGTCTTTCAGGCTTTCACCAGTTTATTTACAGAAGTAAAGACTTCAACCATATCCTTGCCAGTTCACATGCCAGGAAGCAATATGACTATAATTTTGATTACAGTGGCTGTGGTGTATCTTAAACACTATAAATCAGTGCGCTGACAGTTGAACAGTCCATATTACACTAGCTGAGACTTGCTCACAATCTTTATGCTGTTTTAAATTAATGTGCAATATTTCTTAATAAAGCTGTTGCCATTTTCCCAAGAAATGTCTACCAAGGAGAAATGGACAAAGTGGTTGCTGTGGTTAATAAATGAGTCTGTATTGTACATGCTGTAGGACAAGGGAGGGGAAGAAATAACACGTGTCAGGCAGGAATAAAGGGAGCACCCCAAATTTGCAATTCTGGTCCCATTGAAAACAGTGACTTGTTACACCTGTAGCTACTAGTGCTATCGTATCAAGTCACCTGTGAAATGTTTGCAGGCATTTGAGACTTAATCGGTGACACATACAAGATAAATAGGGAGAAATTTTGGGGATCCCTTAGTTTGAGAATCTGAATTTACCAAAGAATTTACTAAGACCAAGATAATTTTGCCAGATTAAGGAATGAAAACTGATGGCAAGGTGACTGCCTTGTAAGGTAATTATAGCAGCAAGTGTGGCAGAAAAATCGACTGGAAAACAACAAACAAACAAACAGACAAAAAACCAAGTCTTGGTCCCTTTTGAATTAGTGAGAATTTTGGAAGTACTTGTTTAAGATCTTACACAAAACAATTTCTGAGGTGAGTGGCAGCTGTGAAAAGACATAGGCACCTGTTAGATAAACTTGTTTGCAGAATAGTGATAGTTTATTTTCAAGAGATATGCTTTGATGGTAGGCATAATATAGGCATATATCCACTTTTTTTTTCTTTCAAAGGCTGTTACACTTTAGAATTTATGCCACATAAGTTTTAGAAATATCCCGTGTTGTGTAGGACCTTGTTCTACAGATAATTCTTTGGAATTCTCATAATAATTGAAGATTACCTAAATGGTATATTTTTTTTGTCTTTATATCTATCTGTACATTTCAGTGGGCAAACAGAATGTGATAGTATTGGCATACTGCTAGTTGCCAAATAAATTAATAATAGTAAACTAACCTTAAAAATGTATTTCATATATCGCAGGGGGTAAAGCTTTGAGGTGAAATCCGTGTTCCACTGTTGGTGGGACAGACAGCCAGTGAGTCAGCAGGATTTCTCACCACTTTAATTTCTGAACCTTTTGAAGGTCTATTTTTGATGCATGCTTGTTTACCTAGAAGCCTGAGGAAATGATAATGATAGTAAATAGCCTGGGCAGTATCTTGGAAATGTGTTTCTTTAGTGTGGCTGGTGCTATCTACTTGAGCAACATTACTTAGGAAAGATTAGCCATGTGCATGACGTCTGCATTATATTTTGTTTCACGATATGAGCAGGTTGGCTTTTTGATTTTATTTAGCGTTTTATCGAGTGAGACACGGCAAGGAATTATTATTTTGTTAGCTGCATTGGGAGAAAAGGAGGGAGGAAGAAAAAGCAATAGATTTAGAAACCAGTCTAAATATTTTATCCCTCCCCCTCCAAAGGAAGAAATGCATGCACATTTTATGAAGCCTGAATATGTTTGCTGGGAAATAAATGAATATTGTTTTACAGAGGGCACTTCTAGGCATTAATGTAAGTCATGCACTGAGTCATAGAAACTTGTCGCTGTTACGGCAGTGATTCTCAGAGAGAGGGAATATCACAAACAGGACAACTGCAATTATGTGGAGAGATTACCTCCCCTGCCCCCAGCTTTAGTTTATTTTCAAATAGGTGTTCTGTGTCTGCCTTAAACATTGACAGCTCGTCCCTGCCCTAAACGCAGTTTCCCTCTTCTTCTTCTGTGCACAAAGCACATCCTGTCTGCAGAGATACATTTCTCTGGAGGCTTTTGTTTTCTTTCTCCTTCCTTTCTGCTGAAGATGGACACATCTGGGACCAAAAGCTGGGACTGATCCTACTCCATGCCTCTGCACTGTTGAAGGTGACCTCAGGGCAAAACTGGATGGCGGAAGGTGAACATGACAGATTTCTGGTTTACAGGGCTGACAGCTGTTTCAGTTGGAGAATCTGAGTACCTAAAGCAGACAGATTTTGCACCACAGATAAGTTCACAGCTAAAACAATGTGGAGGTCCATGTATAGTTGGTGCAAAGAGAGAGTTTTGATTGGAATATTTAAACAAGGAGCTAACCTTTCCATTCACTATACAGATTTAGATTCCTGAAATACCCAATCAGTAGTTATACATGTCATCTCACTATCTTTCAGTTCTTTGCACAACTGGTTTCCATAGTTTGACTAGTATTGTCCCTAGACATGCCAAGTCAAGACCTCCCAAAGAACAAACATAAGACAAAAATTAAAAACCCAAGAAACTTGAACTTGTGCTTGCTTCATTCCTATGCAGTGATTTTTTTTTTTTTTCTGTAACTTTTCATTCGTAATCCTCTGTTTTGTCACTCTTGGAATTAACAAGATCTCTAAAGAGGGATTATGTGGAGTGCCTTGTAGCGGCAGGCCTCCAATCATGACAAGTATAGGAAGATTTTAAGAACAGGTTAAGTAAGTTTTATATGAGGGTGGATGTCATTTTCCATGCTCTTGGGCAAGGAGATGCCTTAGGTGACCTCCAAAACTCCTTCTCTCTGACTTCCTGTCCTGGTGTTGTTAAAAAACAAGTTTCTCTTTTAGTGAATTCTCCTGTCAGCTAAAGCTTCATCTTAGCTGCATTTTCCTGGAGAACCAGATACATGTTTTGGTAAACATAGCAATGGAATATTGATAAGCATGGATGGACATCTCGCGAGAGGGGCAACGAGAAACAGGTGACCAGGAAACTGACCAACTGTGTATAACATCCCATTCATGTGAATACTTCCTATAAAAGTGGGAGATCAGGAGGATCTTGTCCCTTTTTCCCCTTCTTATGGCTGACATTAGGAGAGGACCTTGCGAGTCGTCCCTGCGAACTGAGGCCTGGTGACAGACTGAATCCAGCTCCGGTTGGCTACAGAGTCCAATCCAGGACTTTGGGTGCTGGCTCTGCAGTTGCTGAGACTTTCAAGATTGGTTTTGTATATTTTGTATTATTTTCTCTATTCTTATTAGTAGCATTAGTAAAACATCTTTAATTTTTCCAACTCTCTTCTCTCTGTCCTTCCTTCCCTCCTGATTGCCTGTCCTTAGTGGGAAGGGGGAGAGGGAGGGGCAAAAGGGGAAGCGGGGGGAGAGGAGGTTAACAATACATCTGCCAGGGTTTGATTGTCACCCCGCAATCTAAACCCTCGACACTTCCACAATTCTGTGATTTATGAACATTTCTTTGTCCCTTCTGACTGGATATAAAGCTCCTGATTCTTTTCAGTTTGCTGTGATTACTAAGCAAATATAACCTAAAGTCACTTCTTGCAGGTCTGTGGTCTCTCAAGAGTGGTGGTAAAACTGACCATTGAGCTCTGGGATTTTACAGAGCACGGTATTTACTTGAGAGAAGCGCAAACAGAAGAAAAATATAAATGATTTAAACAAAAGTAGCTTACTGGAAGTTACCCAGTGGCTACTTGAGGACTTCACTAGTAAAGAAAAAAATTAATCAGTTTTTAGTTCTGTACTGGAGCATTTTCAGCTGCTCTTGAGTGAGCCTCAACCAAGTTGTTGTGTCTACATGGCACCAAGCAGAGCTGTGTGAAGATATTAATCTGGTATGAGAATCATCCGTGTTAGCCAGGTGTAACGCTTGAGCTAATAAGCATTCCTCTCTTTTTTATTTCTACCTGGTGACAGATTTATACAGGATTGTGCTGTCCAGCTCTGGATCTTAAGATACCTTCTTATTTTGGGGTTTCAGACTTATTGATTCTAAACAACAGTATATATCATTTTACAGTGGTGCGAAAAGGAACTTCTAGATTTATTTGTTTTACCTATGATGTATGTCAGTTACCTTGTCATGTTTCCAGGCTCCCAAAGACTATGACGATTCATTATGTTTAGGCAACAAATCTACTTCAAAAGACCACAGCATCAGACATACTAATATTTACAGGTCCGCACTTCCAAGACTCATATTTGTCCCTATGATGTAAATAATTTTCACACATAAAGGTTGTTTTGATGAGAACATAACTTAACTTTAGGAAAAAATCAGTGTATTTTTTGGAAGACACAACCTGGAGTTTAATTCATTTTTTTAAGAAGAGGACGGCTGTTGGTCTGGAATTATTTGTGTGTTCACACTTAGAGCAGATAAATATTTTTCTGGTTTAAGCAGATCAACACATGAAAGTCTGTTGGAATTTTGTTTCTAAATAAGCAGTTTTTGTCTTGTTTGTAATAAACCTCCTGCAACACACTGGACTATTTTTTAAAGAATATCATTAATCACTATGGAGCCAAATTACCAGTTTGGAATAATTGCCAATTACTCTTTCTATAAAGAAACTAGACACCAAATGATTAGGGAATACTATCTCCATAATTCTGAGAAGTGCTTGTAATTCGTAAACTCTGTGTATAGCACAATCAGTCCATTTTCAGAGGAAATGACCTTGTACCACTGGTAAAACAAATTTGCATCTAAAAGATTACATTACAGAAGCAGAATTGTAACAGTCCTCATGCATAAAAGAATAGGTCTCTACAGGTTGTACTGATATCTGCCTTGGCGTTTTCCGAGATTTGTAATTGACTGTTAGCACCAGACCATTGCAATGATCTTTCTGCCAAAATGAACATCTGCTGACGTGTGAGCTGCATGAAAACCATCTCTGTGAAACTCTCTGCGTGTAAGACCTCTAGTTCTGTTGCCGTTTTAATGCACAGCGGATTCAGTCCTTGCCTTGCACCCAGTGTTCAGTGAAGACAACATACTGCAGTCCACACAATCGCTACTCGCGTCTTTGGCTGCAGCTTCCCGAGTGGGGTGTATCTCTAGCAAATGAAGCAACCTTGCCCCTCTGTGCCTGCCAAAACTTACCCAAGGATTTGTAAACACTTGGGCAGTTGTCCCACCTGCAATTCCTTGTGTCAACTGTTCTCTGCTAGCTGTACCGAATTTAGGTAGTTTAAAAATACCTTGGGAGTGCCTGTGTCAGCTGCAGGCATACCTTCAGATTCTAAAACATTTCCTTTAAAAGCTGGCTATGTTAATTGAAGGATCTATTGTGCATGCATACAAATTTGGGGGCCAATTCTTACTACACCAGCAGTTAGTGGCTGTGGCCCAGGTACCTGCAGTCTGCTTTTGGTCAGCCACTTAATTTGCTGGTTTAACTGATAGTATTAGAAATCCTAAAGGGACATTAGAGCTCTACTTTTAAAAGCAGCAGTTTGTAGTCCTGCTGCTTTACACCTTGCTGTCTATCCCTTCTTCTTTTATGTTTCTGAGATGTCCTGAAATCCCATAAAAAGGCCACACTTACAGACTTTCATGGTTGTACTGATTGATCTGCATTGGTAGAAGTACAGGGGTTTGTAGCCAGACGGAAGGTTGGAGTGCTAGGCTGGGTACTGCAACAGATTTACATGTTTTGATCCTGCCTCAGAAACATTTCAGGAAAGGAGCAAGGTAGAACTGAGCTCTAGCGCTGCTATTTTACACTGATGCAGGCCAAGAATGTGATTTATGTTTACCTTTATATTGTGCTAGGAGGAGTGCCAGACCACAGTATCAGAGAGCCATAAGCATCTCTTTTAATCCCATCCTGCTGACCTTCAGCGTCCCCTCTGATTTTTTTCCTCAGTGAAGCGGGAATGAACTCTCTGTGGAGCCACATTTTAAACCGTTGTACTTTCTCCTCACAGTCAAACCTGCGCTAGCTGATCCATTCGTGAAGTGCAGTCTTAGTTCGACTTATGTGCCAGGAAAAATTTCCTGATGCAATTATCACGTTTTCACATTTCATATAGTTTCCATCCTGAACAAAAGTCTTGCTTTTCAGTTTAATCTTTCCCTGTCTTCATGTTTGTTATTTTTGAGGATCCAAAGTGTGTCTGCTTTTTGTTGTTGTTCTGTTTTTCCTAAAGAAAGGGTTGTCAGCTCTGTATATACTAGCAAAACTAAGTCTGATGCTGCCAGCAGGAAGCAAGAAGGCGAATTGAAAGGTACCTGTTAAGTCTGGGTGATCGCTATGAGTTGATTTTTCTTGTTGAAATTTTACGATGGTATTTCATGTTGGCATTTGTTGAGATCTGCATTTATCCTGTGCTCCTTCTGCCCAGTTTGCAGAAAGCATACAGGGTCAGGTGTTTTATTGCAGTGTGGTCGTGTCGTTTTAAAAAGCATTAAAGCTCCCTAGTCTCTCACAAGTGTCTCCTTCTCATCCTCCAAGTGCTTCCACCCTTGTTGTTAGTGCTGGAGATGTCTGTAGTGCGCTGCGTAGTGCTTCCAAAATCCAGTATCATCGGTCAATTGGCGACTGCTTAAAAAAAGTGGCATTTTTATACTGCTTCTGGCTTTCCATAAACACATTTTCAGAGACACCTGAAATGTGCACCCTGGCCTCAAGGAATAGCATAAATAGGAGCTATAGAGTCTTTGTTGTGATACTGATTTTGAAAGGAAAAATATAATCAAAAGGGAAAATACAAAGAAATACTAAATAAAAAGGATATTTTTCGTAAAGCATGTGTGTTTATACATATCCCTGTCTCCAGTGAATGAGGAAGAGTTGTTGGGTTTCCTGATCACAGGTGTGTAGTCATGTTGGTGTGGGAATGCATCACATATTTATGTGCACTTGAAATACAGGAAAAAACTTGCTTTTCACTTCAGTGGTAGAAAAATAGTTATTGACCACAGAGTGAGTGAGACTTTGGATGGTAATAGAAATCTATAATACTGAAAGATAAAGATAGGTCAAAAAGATATTTATGAGATACAGGATGAGAATAGGCTTTCAAAAAAGCATGTAATTATTTTTTCTTTCTAATTTCAAACTCTATCTTGATACATCTGATAATCCTTTTTGGCACACATTTGAACCATTCATGCACCTCTATCACTTCGAAAATCTGATCTGAAGCTAAAATCAAATAGGTTTGTTAAAAACAGAAGAGTTTTGTAATTCTGCTTAGCAATGACGAAATGTCTACTCCGAAGGCAATTTGCGAACAGTGAAAAACTTTAAACACTCCTTGCCTTCCCTTTCCTGGTAATTTTAGCAAGGCTGGCTTAAGGAACAAGTGAAGACGTTGGTGTGAAGTTCGAGTCTGAGAGGGTTGTCAAACTCATGGCAACAGTTGGGAGTGAGAAGAATCCATCAGGAAGGAGCTGTGGCTCTTTCTGGTTGATGCACAGAGGATGGAGCCTGAGCCCTGTCCTTGCTGCTTTGTTGTCTGCCCCGCTCTCCACCAAGCTCCTCCTGTGCTGTTCGGGGTGGAAGCTCTGCAGATGTTGGACAGTCCCAGCAGCTGGAGAGGAGAGATGGGAAGTCATGATGTAGATTGGCCATGTCACCTCCTATGGAAGAAGTGACAGAGAGGCAAATATGGAGGCGAATGCAGGTTGCAGATACACTGACAATAATGCTATGGAGGGGGTGCTTCCGCAGTTTCAGCAGTGAGAGAACAAGACTGCTGTAAAATTAAAGAATGAGGGAAATTAATTTTTCTAGTACAAAGACTTTGGATTTCTGTGGAGTGGACTTCTGCAAGGGAGTGACTGCAGATTGTGACCTAGGCTTGTGTCGGCTTCCTAAGTACATCTGTTTTTGCCACTGTTGAAGATGGACCAAAGAGGTGTTGGATCACCTGTAGCAAATGAGGCACAGACTCTCTTTAAGGTGTGAAGAGAGACATTTATTACAAATTCAGGCTTGCATTGATACTTGCTATGATGCTTGCTCAAGCATTTGCTGGTTTGCTAAGTTAGGCATTACATAAGCGATATATTTTTGTGTTCCCAACAAATTTGCTGCCATAAAAGCATTTTTTGGTCTATCACAAGCTAATCCACTATCCTTGATGTGTCAGTTAGTGTACAGTCCTTGCTTCTTGTATTTTTCCACCAAGACTTGTTCTCACACTGTCAACTCTTGTAGTTTCTCACAATCCCGACATCACAATCATCCATTGTTCTGACCCTGTAAGCCGTCTTCTGTGGTCTTATGTAGCTCTGTGCATTGCTAAGTAAATATGAGCAATATCTTCTATGCAATTAGTTTCACTGAAAAAGAGGAAACTGAGCTACAGATAAGCTATTGTTTGAAATTCAGACTAGATCAGCTTTATTGATCTAGGTAAAACGTGATGATTTAGAACACAATTCACTTAGCGCTCTTTCAGATTCTCAGTGAATGACTTGAAGCAGTTCTGACTTTATTGCTAGTTTCTAAAATATTATTAGAGACAGCATAATGGCTAGAAAGCTTTCCTCATGTGTTTTCTGTCTCTTTTTTTTTTTTTTTTAATTAATTACAAAATTCTGAAGCTTCAGACTTATGTGTGATTTCAGGGTTGTGAGGTTGTTTATAAAGTTTTTCTGGAAATGTGTTTGCTGAGTATTTGTACTGGTGGGTATAGTGTGATGGACCACAAAGACAAAAAGGGTACAGGTACTATTGTTTCAATTTTTTTAGAAATTTCATTGTAGGTTTTTTCTTTTTACAAACCTGTTTGTATCATGCAAAATCCCGTCTAAACTTTAGAGCCTAAAGTACCCAAAATAGATAGAAGGCTTGACTTAGGATGTAGAGAGGTATATGCAGGGGAGTACAAATGCACGTAATATCTTTTTACAATGTAAAATGATAACTCTGGATCCATAGATTAGATGTGCTTTATTTTCTGAAGCTGTTACTTTCTTCTGTCATAGAAATCATAAATGGATGTTCAGTTGAACAATTAAAGAATAACATTTTCTTTTTCACCATCTTGTGTCAATGCTGTGCTGGCTCTCTTGGAATTATGTCATAATTGATATTTTTCCTTGTCCTATCCATATTTTACGTATTAAAAATGATGTTAGAGAGAGAAATGTGTTCAGTGAGTAGTCAGAACTGTGGAACAAGTCACTGGAATGAAGAAGGGAAGAAAACGAGATAAATGAACTAGACAGATGCCATTTTAAAATCTATTAAATACAGATGCAGCTGTGATGAAACCAAAAGCAAAAGTATTTCTCTCACATGAGGGTTATCTTAACATTAATTAACTACTTGCTTGTGGCCTAACATTCCTGACAGATGTAAAAAATGTGCCTGCAGTGCATCGTAATGAAGTAACCATATAAAAGAAAGCTGCCAGACAGATGCCCTACTAAAAAAGAGAAGCATGCAGGACTAAAAGGGTTAAGGGTTCACAGTCTGCTTGTGTAACTGAAGTTCTTGTGCATCTGACTACAAGTGTAAAAGGTTGAGGAATGGTCACCAGTTCCCTTCACTGGCATTCACACTTAATCTACCTTAGTAAGGCACACACTACTCCTGCATACTACAAATGATACTGTGTCTAATTCTGGAATCAGCCACTGCATCTGTGCATTGCGTCCCCTATGGACTGCATGACTTTTTGGCTTGAGAACATTATGCCATGTGCATACGTAAGGTCAATCGGCTTGGGTTTGCTATATTACAGATTCACAGGATGTCAGGGGTTGGAAGGGACCTGGAAAGCTCATCCAGTGCAATCCCCCCATGGAGCAGGAACACCCAGCTGAGGTTCCACAGGAAGGTGTCCAGGCGGGTTTGAATGTCTGCAGAGAAGGAGACTCCACAACCTCCCTGGGCAGCCTGGGCCAGGCTCTGACACCCTCACCATGAAGAAGTTTCTTCCCATGTTTAAGTGGAACATTTTGTGTTCCAGTTTGTACCCATTGCCCCTTGTCCTACCACGGGTTGTCACTGAGAAGAGCCTGGCTCCATCCTCATGACACTCACCCTTTATATATCTGTAAACATGAATGGCGTCGCCCCTCAGTCTCCTCCAGCTCCAGAGCCCCAGCTCCCTCAGCCTTTCCTCACACGGGAGATGCTCCACTCCCTTCAGCATCTTGGTGGCTGCACTGGACTCTCTCATACAGTGTTGCATGAAAAAAGCCTTGCTAGCACTGGGAGGATCCTGAAGGGCTTTCTGTAGGGGTGACTGCATCCTACAGACTGGAGCATGAGCTTGCACTACTGGGTCTGAGCTGACTTGGCTGAACTTGTGTGAGCAACCATCTTACTGAGCTCCTAAGGTACCTGGGCTTGTAATTTGCTGCAAGAAAATGAGTAATATTTGCAGTTAGAACTATACAAAATACCTCTCTGTTGCTTCTAGGTCCAAGCCAACTTTTTAAAATAAGTGGTTGAATTAAGGAAAATCTGCCTTAGTGAAAATGTGATTGTTTTTTTTGAAAGGAATGTACAAGAACCGCCCATAGTTTGCCAGGAGATGTTATAACTGCCTATAGTGCACTGTAATGAGCTGATTTGAAGCTCTTATTCTTCCACATGTAGCCTTATGTGTGCGAGTATTGTGCTTTCTAAACCCTGGTGCAGTTAAGTATATTGTTTCTGTAATTCCTGAACATCTGAAACAGGATCTGATAATAGCTCGAGTCTGCTGGCTTTTGTGCCAAGCTTACTGCAGAAGGAGATGCTGGGGAATTAGATCTGCATGAGAGGGACTGTTTTGTTGGGTTTCATGTTCTGTTGGCACTTGGAGATAAGCTGCTGTGCAATTTTATTTTTGCTCGAATGGCTGCTCAGAATCTAAGGTAGAAGTCCCTTCTTTGTATGACATGCTTCCAGATAATGGCTGAATTTTCTCCATCTCTAAAAGTGGAGAGATGAAAGATGAATGACAAAATGGTGATAATACAATTTGTTCCCATTCTGTATATTTGTCTTAAAAAATGAAGCTCAGAGAAGTAGAATATCTCTTCTTTCTATGGGGAAACCTGAAAGCTTTTACCTACTGTTTACTGTCATGCTGCCTTGTGTTGAAAGACTGGCTGTATCCTAAATCAAGATTCAATTCTTAAGTGATGTAAGAAAAACAAGGACTTAATTAAAAGTCTTATGACATCTGGACCTCTATTTGAACTTTTTGGATTTCCAGTGCTGCCTTTTCGTCCTGGTGTACCCAGAAACTCTCAAATCTCAGGTGTGAGATTTTTGCTTGCAGTGTATCACAGTATCACAGTATGTTTGGGATTGGAAGGGACCTCAAAAGATCATCTAGTCCAATCCCCCGTGTTGGAGCAGGAACGCCTAGGTGAGGTCGCACAGGAATGTGTCCAGGTGGGCTTTGAATGTCTCCAGGGAAGGAGACTCCACAACCTCCCTGGGCAGCCCGTTCCAGTGCTCTGTTACCCTCACTGAGAAGAAGTTCTTTCTCAAATTTAAGTGGAACCTCTTGTGTTCCAGCTTGATCCCATTGCCCCTTGTCCTATCATTGTTTGCCACTGAGAAGAGCCTGACTCCATCCTCGTGGCACTCACCCTCTATATATTTATAAACATTAATAAGGTCACCCCTCAGTCTCCTCTTCTCCAAACTAAAGAGCCCCAGCTCCCTCAGCCTTTCTTCATAAGGGAGGTGCTCCACTCCCTTAATCATCTTTGTTGCCCTACGCTGGACCCTCTCCAGCAGTTCCCTGTCCTTCTTGAACTGAGGGGCCCAGAACTGGACACAATATTCCAGATGGGGTCTCACCAGGGCGGAGTAGAGGGGAAGGAGGACCTCTCTCGATCTACTGACCACCCCCCTTGTAATACACCCAAGGATGCCATTAGCCTTCCTGGCCACAAGGGCACAGTGCTGGCTCATGGTCATCCTGTTGTCCACCAAGACCCCCAGGTCCCTTTCCCCTACACTGCTCTCTAATAGGTCATTCCCCAACTTATACTGGAACCTGGGGTTGTTCCTGCCCAGATGCAGGACTCTACACTTTCCCTTGTTAAATTTCATCAGGTTATTCCCCACCCAACTCTCCAGCCTGTCCAGGTCCCGCTGGATGGCAGCACAGCTTCCAGTGTCAGCCACTCCTCCCAGCTTAGTGTCATCAGCAAACTTGCTGATGGTACACTCAATTCCCTCGTCTAAATCGTTAATGAATATATTGAATAATATTGGCCCCAGTACTGACCCCTGAGGCACTCCACTAGATACTGGCCTCCAACTGGACTCCGCACCATTGACCACCACTCTCTGTGTTACTCCTATGTAATTGCATACTAATTGAAGAATATAGTGAAAGATATGCTGACTTAAAAACCAATCTTCATTAACCAGTTCTCACCTGTCTACTGAAATCTTGCTTTTAAGGTATGTGATTCTTTTGTAGCCCTATCAGGCATGAAGTGAATGAAAACCGTGAGTGACTTGCTTGCTTTGCGATGCAGTCTTCCAAATAAAGGAACACGTTTCTGGAATCTGTATATGAATGAGAGGAAATGTCAAGTATGTAAAGAACTGTATGTTTTCTTCCTGGTGTACATGCATCTAAACCACGTGTCGAATTAAAAAACATTACAGCAAAATATTAATTTATTTTTTATTTTAATGAAATTTTGCGCTACATCTTGCTATTACTAGAAAAACATTACCTAAAAGAAAAACAAAAGTTTTCTATGTCAGCATTTTATTGGGAAATCATCAGGCAAAGTTATCTAAACAAAGTATATGAAATCGACGTCTGCCTGACTGAAGAGGGCAGTGGTGCCTAATGTGACAGAATCTCCTCATTTTCCACCAAGTACATTTTATTTCTCACTAGATTTCCTCTGATGGATAACCTGAAAGTCTTCTATTACTCTTTTAGAAATGCTTTATGCAATTACACTTTAGAAAATGGTACTTCTGTACATTAGCTTGTAGGAAATATCAGAGTTTGAACCACTGATGCACCAGTGTTCCTGAGATTGCAAAGTCTGCCTCAGGTGATCAGAAATACTTCTTTGAAACCTTCCTGATTTTTTTTTTTTTGTAATTCTACAACAGTTTTATACTTCTGCTTTTATTTCTGTAGAACATTTCTCAACATGTAGATCTTTAGTAATTTGAGAGTAAGTCAAATCAATTTAAGTAATTTTAGGCACACAGCATATGAAAGTTGGTGATTTTGTGCCTTTATGTTTCTGGGATATCCAAACATAACTGTCTTATCAGATCTGAAAATCTTGTTCTCTTAATGTCTTTCAAAGTTAATACTTAAAAAATGTAGGTATTCAGAATCATGAGTCAGTTCTGAAAATCATAACCAGAAAGAATGAAATATGGAAGGAAAGTGTTTTTTCTCCCTGGAAGAGTACTTAAAATGAGCAGCTCACCTGTTGGTATAAAAAAACCCGAATGAATCAGTAAGAGCAATGGAAAACATTCTCCTAGGATGATTCTTCTGCCAACATTTTGTGCTCACCACCTTTGTGTACCAGACAATTTGCTAGAGCTCCTCAGATATTCATGGAATTAATTAAAATGTTTTTTCTTTGGGTTTTTTTGGAAGTCTTTCAATATATTTGCTTCTTTTGACCTAAGTGATGCATTTTAACTGTAGTACTAATGAGGTGAAGGCATAATATTCTAATTCAATTTGGGAAAGGTTTTTGTCATGTGAGCCAAGTTGCCAACTTGTTTGGAGTTCCTATGATTAAAGCCTGTATCTTAGCTGAAGTTCTGTTTAGCCAGTTGATTATGTTTTCAAACAGCTAGCCAAACAGGCAAAAAAGCCCTGCAAAGAGATCAGACTAAAACTATTGATGTCTCCATGAAACATTTTTAGTTAGCTGACCTTATAATTAGCTGAATGCATGGATTTTGACGGAGTTACTGGTCTTTGACTTTTAATTTTGCATTGCATTGTTTTATTTTTTTCCTGATGTAAGTGAAATAACCTAAGCTGAGAGTGTGAAAGAATACATTTCGCTGTGGAATTGCATGCTTTTCCTCTTGTAGGTTTGCCTGATGATGGCAGGAGAGATCAAACTCGGGTTGTTCATCGGGAAGGTGAAAACAGAGATGTTTCCTGTAGCTGCCATGTGGTAGTTTTTAATCTGAAGCTCTGAAGGTTGTGAAAGGTAATTTCCTGGCCTTTCTGCAGTTTTCTTGGGAGGTGAGTAGCTAAATTCCCATGCTTTTTGACAGAAGAGATGTCTTTCCACGCAGCAAAATAATTGAGAAAGGATTGTTGAAATACATGTATTTTGGGGTTTTCTTGTATACAGAATCTGAAACTTAAAGTACCGTTCCAAAATCCTGACGTCAAATCATCTGAGTACAATGGGGTAATTTTTGTGATTTTATTTGAATTACCAATTCAGATGATTAATGCTTTAACAATTCATGATTTTGAAGTAATATAACACTTATACTGTCATACAAGAGCTTTAGTTTTGTTTGGTTTACAGCTGGGTTTTTTTTGTTTGTGATGGACAGTGTACGTGTTCGGCGCACAGAGGAATGGAATGGTTATTAAAGAGTAGGATCACTAAGAAAACTGGATGTATTAATACATAACTCAGAAACATTACATTCAGACCACCTGTAATGAGCATTTCTTTGAACTGTGTTACTGTGTTCTTTTTTGGGGGGAATGTGGGGAAAGTGAGAACAAGTGACTCAATGCTTACGGCAAAGAGTGCATAGCACTTTAAGTCTCTACTCTGATAATACAGTCCTGATTAAGCACCATGCCTTTCAGGAAAGTTTCTGTGTTACTGAAACAGGATTTCACTTCACTATTTAGTAAGGGAGGCCACGGTTGTAACAGCAGCTTCATCACAATGATGGCAGCTAATAACTTGGGATTGAGAAAATGAAAAAGTTCAGTTATTTATTCAAACTTAAAAATTATTTCCTTGAGAAAGGGAACACAAAAATCTTACGGAAAGGAGTTGTAGCGTGTCTTCATCGTCAGACAAGGTTTTTTTGTGTATGTGTGTGGGTTTTTTTTTTTTTGCTTTTTGTTCGTTTGGCTTTGGTTTGTTTTTCAGATGTATTAATATGCTACTTCCAGTCCCCCAGCCCCCCGTCCTTGTGTGTAATCATTTTTGCAATGGGAGAATGTTATTTGTATTCTTCCAGGGTCCGTACTATTCCACTGTACCTTCTCCTTATGCTATGAGACTGACAATTTTTTCATCAGTTCTTGGTAGCGTCTGTAGGGATAAATCTGTGTGTAGTGCTTATCTTCATCCTCTTCCTTGCCAGAACTGTGTTGGCTTGTTTAAGCTGCCATAAGGTGCCGAAGCCCAAATTTAACCCAATAATGTTTAATGGAACGGTACAAAAAAGCACTTAAAGTGCTTTGCTGTTGCACTTGATCCTTAGGAGGTCTGAGCCAAGTAGAAAGAAGGTGTGCAAATGGGTTTTGCTTGCCTCGGTTCTGACCTGTTTAGCTGCTCTTGCACAGAATAGAATAGAAAATTATAATAGAATAGAGCATTTTAGTTGGAAGGGACCTGCAGTGATCATCTGGTCCATCTACCTGGTCACCTCAGGGCTGACCAAAAGTTAACGCGCATTATTAAGGGTATTGTCAAATGCCTCTTAAATATCGACAGGCTTGGGGCTTTGACCACCTCTCTAGGAAACCTGTTCCAGTGTGTGACCACCCTCTTGGTAATGAAATGCTTCCTAATGCCCAGTTTGAACCTCCCTGGTGCAGTTTTGAACCATTCCCACACGTCCTATCGCTGGATACCCGGGAGAAGAGCTCAGCACCCCTCTCTCCACTTGCCTCCTCAGGAACCTGCAGAGAGCAATGGGGTCACCCCTCAGCCTCCTTTTCTCCAACCTAGACAAACACAAAGTCCTCAGCCTCTCCTCACAGGACAAGCCTTCCAGCCCTGTCACCAGCTTTGTTGCCCTTCTCTGAACACATTGCAGGATCTTCATATCCTTTGTAAAAGTTGGAGCCCAGAACTGCACACACTACTGCCAACGAAGCCACGCAAACACTGAACACAGCGGGTCAGTCCCCTCTTTTGACCGGAGTCATGCTGGGTTTGATGCCCCCCAGATGGGGTTTGCCCTCTTGGGTGCCAGGGCTCACACTGCTGTCATCCAGCACCCCAGACCCCTTTCTGCAGGGGTCCACTCCTCTCCCACCTTATACTGCTGCCCAGAGTTACTCCATCCCAGGTAAAGAATCTGGCTTTTTGACTTGTTAAATTTCATCCCACTAATGATAGCCCACCGCTCCAATCAATCTGGATCCCTCTGTAAGGCCCCTCAAGAAAGTCAACAGCACCTCCCAGTTTGGTATCATTGGCAAAGCTGGTAATGGTACATTTAATTCCTGCATCCATATTATCGATAAATACATTGAACTGGCTCTAGGATTGAGCCCTGAGGAACACTGGGGACTGATTCAGGTTCAGATTTCTCCAGGTTTAGAACAGGATAAGATTATTTCCTCAGTTTCTGAAGAAATCATACTGGCACATCAGATGCTGATAGGACCAGCCTTGCATATTTAATAATAATAATAAAAAATCCTTGAACTTAAATTGTAGCAACTCCAGTGTTTTGTTTTGGAGAATTTGAACCCAGATAAATCCGTATGACAGTCGCTGAGTACTGAAAAGTTTTGTTAAGGTTTTGTTTGTTTCCTCCTTTCTTTTTTATCCTTCCTCTATACAGACTCTCAGCAATGTTATTCTTGGTCACCGACTGCTGCTTTATGGGCTTTCAAAATGGCTCATAGTGCTTCTTACTCATATAATAACTTTTCTTTATACTTTGTTTGGCCTTTTTCTATCGTCTGTGAAATGCTTTTTGATAACCTATTGGCTGCACTAGGACACTCAGCGATGCCACTGCCTCCAAAATGATCTATATCTTTACAAGTGAGCCTACAGTTGAATACTTTATTGATTTGTAGGAAACCAAGTCTATCAATAAGGCAGAGGATCCCTTTTGAAGTGTGAAAGCTTTCAAAGACATGAAGCTTGGTAGCAAACATTGGAGGGAGTTAGAGCTTCCTCTTGCATGGTGTTGAGTGCCATAAATGCCCATGGAAAGCACTGGGAGATCAGGTTCTGTGCTTTGAAAACATCTCAGTGTCTTGGAGGACTGAGCCTTCCCTCAACATGTACAAGCATTGTTTTTCATTGCACACAATTTCTATAGCTCCAACCTGTACATCTAATGAGAGGATTACATCAAATTGTTTCTATGATGGATAGGAAATATATGCTGCTAATGGACTCCAGGAGCAAAAATTTTCCCTACTGATTATTTCTTAATCTCTGCAACTAAGATAATCTGTTCAGGAAGCAGCCAATAACGTAAAAATGCATACAGAAGAAAAGTGATCACAATCAGTTCAAAAGAAACCTTTTGCCTATCCCAGAAAACTTACCAAGAAATATATGGCTGACTGACTCGTGCATCTAGTTCTGCAATGAGTGTGAGATGTGTAAAAGCAGGTGATAGTTGAGATTTTAAGTAGTAACTCATCATATCCTTTTTAAAATCTCTGCTACTTCTTAAGCAAGGAATCAAATGTTAGTCTGTATCTTCATGGAGTTTGTTGATTCTCATTCAGCGGCTTAGTCTTCTTCTGAAACCTCTGAGCCTCTGTAACATTTTTCCTCAGAAAATGAAACTTGAGGTATCCAAGAAGAAAATATAAGGATTTGTATGCATTTGCAGGGAAAGGTCTGTAGTTGTGTATTACATTTTACTGCTAACTCATATGAAAAGTTGATTGGTTCTTGAATGTCTTTTTAGGTGCAGAAGATTCATCTAATGGCTAATCTCTAAATCTGAGTTTACTTTCTTTTTGAGAATATCAATAAGTGATGCATTATGTTTTATCTCTTAGTTACTTGAATCAAAAGCTTGCTAATTTTAGTATGAAAATTGAATTTTCCATAGTAAGATTTAATGGAAAGCAAGGCCTGTACAGTAATCATGTCAATAGGCAGGAAGGAGGATGTGTGAGAGGGTGCCTTCCTTTATTTCTTATATACATTTTCAGCACAACTATAATGGCTCTTGGCTTTTTTCTTTACTACAGTAAAAACAAGAATGTGAGAGTAAAGTTAGGCCATAATACAAAGTTTTCAGACTGTTTTTACCATCATGTTCAGGTGGCCTTGGTCTGTAGTAGAGGAGTGGACATGGAATGCCAGCATTTGTTCCTATCCATTCTCACTGATTAGCAAATTCTAGTAGTTACGAAATCCAGTTCTTTGGTAATGTCAAATTTTATTATTATGTATGAAATGCAAATTCCCTATAAACTCAAATACTCTGTAATTTGTTCTGCAACTGCATTTTAGATATAAAATATAGAAGCAAAATGTAAAGGTTTTTTAGGCTGGAAACAAGAAGAATGACTTTGAATTTCCTTTTTTTCTGAACATATGCACACCTCAAGTAAATCTATATACATCTTAAAGCTATGAGAAATCTGTAATGTTATGACTCGTGTTTCTCACGCTTCTGAACAGTATTTTTTCTTGATGAAACATAGATTTATGATGTATGTTTTTGTACATATATATATTTATTACAATATATACATACATGTTTACACTCATTTAAATGTAGTATCTTGCTAATATTTGGATAAATCTAACTTATCCTTCCCAGGGATGAGAGAGAGAGAGATATTAAATTTATTGAGAATTATTGCCAGAATGTCACCCATCTAAATTTTCCCTGAGTGTTTTATGTCTCTGGCTGTTTTCCCTAGATTTCTTTCTTCCAGAGATATGAATTTTGCCAGTGCTAGTGTCCCATAAACAAAATTTAATACTTGAATAAAGGCAGCAGTGCTTAGTTTATTATTATCAGTATCAGTATTTAACAAAAAGGAGTTGTATGCTTAGATGGGAATTCAGTCGCATGCTATTAATTTTATCTAACTTGCCTGTCTGTCATTTGCTGATATTAACTTTATCTTTCATTTAAACAGTCCTTTTTTTTTTTCCTCCACTCTGGATTTCAGGAGGAGATTGCTGAAATATCCTACTGAACCCTATTAGCAAGTTGTCTTTAGCTTAGATTAGTTTCCTTCTGTCATACCAAAGTGGGGACACTCACAGCAGCATCTTCTGTGGTATCTGACCTCCGAAGGAGCAAGATCTTACCACTACATAGGGCACTACAATAAGGTAACAAAGAGACAGGTCTTTAATTAGTTTTATAGTGAATGTTATACTAATTTTTGGGCACTAAGGTTCTTTTCTTATCCACAGCTCTTTAAATCTTCATCTTGGTTAGTGCATGTTATTTCTGCATTATGAATTCTTGGAAGATTCTCTGTGGGGCTTCGTAACATTTAGCCTAGTTCCTGTTGCAATTTACAGGATTTATTAAATTATTCTGTAAGAAATTTCCAGGATCTTTCAATTGCTGTAACATCCTTTCTTCTAGTTACCCTTGACACTGGACTTCAGCTTTTGTATTTGTCTATTCTTCCGCAGTATTTAGCTGTCAAACCTCTAACATTTATTTAAATGTAGGGTTTTTTTCCACTTATTTTTGTTTGACCAGGTTCAGTCTAAATTCGCTGGTGTCCCATCAAAAGAATGTATCAGGAAGAGCATAAATGCAGTCTTTTATTAAAAAAAAAAAAAGGCTAGGAATGCTGAATATTTCACTGCTGTTTAGCCTTACAGAACTTTTCCTTTTGTAATCATAAGTTCATAATCATTTCCATTTGTTTTCCTGGACAGTCAGAAGTTCATATATTTTCTAAGAGAGTGCAGAAACATTGTGTAAATGTTTTGTCATTTTTTATTTCAGTTACAGTCTTCTTGAAAAAAGGAGGTGAAAGGAGAGTTTTGAAAGGAAGGTTGAAAGGGAAGATGGATGATGGAAGATGAGGCATTCAGTGAATAAATGAGTGGAGGAGATGGTTAGAAGGAAAACTAAGATAAAAATGACGAATGAGGAAAATAGAAAGGGTAAATTAAAATGAAAGAATACCTGTGCTGTTGAAAGCCTTCACTTAGAGGCTTAACATATTTACCTGCTGGATGTTTTTAATAGGTGGCACCTGCCCGTTTACAAAAGCTGGGTTCTGAACTGGAGGCAGTGATGACTAAATCCACAAAACCACACAGGGTGGGTGTCACATAGCTGTTGCGCCAGAATTCATGGCTTAGATTTAGCTGATGATGCTGTCTGTGAAACATATGGAACAACCCGGTTCCTAAGCAGTAGATTCCCAACAGCTGCGGCTGATAAAGCTGCTGCCCCAGCTTCCCACTGGAAGAGCACGGCATGAGTCTCAGTGTTCTGATGGAGCCATGTTTCGACTTTTTCCAGCATCTCAGGGCTAGAATGTGCTATCAGCTGATGTCTGAGGCTCTTGGGAGGTGGGAATACGTACCTGTAAATTGCTTGAGGAATAAGTGTGATGGACGTGGTATGTTTTGCTTTAAACAGCTGGTGTTTGCAACTAATGGCAAGGAGGGAGAGTTAAGGGCTGTGGAGACAGGACTTATCTCTTCCTTGAGCCTACCTTTTCTTTGCAAAAGGCATCAGTCTTTCTTTAAGGCATCAGTCTCTGAGATAAAGGCATTAATGGTGTCTCTTCCTTGAGTCCTCACTGTTCTTGAAAAAAAGGCCTCATTAATGGTATCTCTTCCTTGAGGCCTCATACAGTGGGCTTGAACAAAGCCAGGGTCATTCAGTGATCACTGACCAGCTGGGGGAAATAACAAATCATCAGCTCCCCAACTCACTTTGGGGCCATTCTAGGACCACCAACTTATGTATAGGACCACTGACCCATTTCTGGAGCAATCTAATTAGCATGAGGAGTGAGCAGAGGGAGGAGATGAACCACCCTCTCCTATCTCACTTGCATATGAACTAAACTATAAAAAAAACTCCTCACTTGGGACATTAGTAATGAAGTTTCATTGCCCCCACCACCAGGAGAGCAACAGAGATTGTCACTGGATCAACAGACCCTTGGAGTGTTGAAATCTTTCTTTTCTTCTGATATCTTTATCTCTCTTTTCTCTCTGTCTTTCTAACTTTATTCTGGGCACGTAACTTAATATTGTTCTGAGTTTTGTTATTGTAGTCTTGTTAAGTTTTATGATACAGTTACAAATGTTTGCCAAGCCACTGTTCGCTGTAATTCCACTGAGCTCTTAGTAAATTCATGATTTAATTGAATTCTCAAGTAATTGTCATTACTCCTGGTTACCACACAAAGTATTTAAAACTTACTGCTGCCCTCATCCTGCTGAGTGGGACAGGACAATATGAGAGCAAGAATTTGCATCTTCTGGAGCTGGCCTATAGACTACACTACTGAATTAAAAGGGAAAGATCTGCTTCTTTTGGCTGTTTTCTGCGTGCTTTAAGTATTCCTGAAGATTAGTCAACTGATTAGAGCCCGCAGATGATGTATGTGGATAAAGACAGCCTCGTGAAAAACAGGTATTGAGATGCTTGTGCATAAAGTGTAGAGTTTCTGAGCACAACCAGAACTTGCTTGGGAAATATATTTGGAAAATGTAGGCACTTTAAGATGCTTCCAGTTAAGTGATGGAAGTATGCTCAAAAAAAGACATGTGAGACTGAAGTGCCTACATCGGGGATTTGGTGTGACTTAGGCACTAAACACAGTAGTGGTCTTATCCAAAACTCACATGGAAATTTTGGGCATGTTGAGCATATACAACAAAAGGCATGATTTCTTCATTTGTTAAAACCTTTTCAAAATGCATGTTAATCACTTTTAGTACTTGTAACATAGAAGCTCCTGTAAGCATTCATTAGGACTCTTGTACCTGTGCTGTGTGCTGAGCAGTTACCTAATAAAAGATGCATCTATTTTAAGAATAGGACTTATTATCTACTTATCTACTTTCAGCCTTTTACTTATCTAAAAGCTTATTCAAAGCTTTTTTTTCCCCTAATACAGTTGTTACTTTGAAGCTGCTTCTGCTGCAGATGTATGCAGTTTGTCTTAATTTGCTGAGGTTATATGTTAGTGAATGGTGAGGCTAAATGGAAAGGATACTTTGGCAGAGTAGAAGTCTATATATTTTTTTTTTAACCCAATTAGAGTATTTTTCTCTCTTTTAAAGCCATAAAACCAAACTCCTTCTGCTCTACATGCCCTTATTAACCACTGAGGAAAAAGTCAATACATCATAGCAATTGGTAGGTTTTTTTTTTGGTTTTTTTTTTGTTTTTTTGTTTTTTTTAACCAAATAGCTACCAATTGTGATAAATGTAATTTACTCAGCTTCTGCTGTGTTGGAAAAATAACATACTAAGTAATGCAAATGCAGTGTTCTTAGAAAGAGTTGTAATTCTGAAACTGGATTTTCAGAAAATCCTGAGAAGTCACACTCACAGCAAAGCTTTTAAAACTGGTTCTCTCATTGGAGACATCCAGAAATTGGAACATCCAGAATGAATTTTAAATTTCGAAATATTTCCTTAGTGTTAGCAAGTTGCACTGTATAATATATACATACAGTCATAAGAAGTAAGAACTACCTTGTATGATCAAGTGACTTCAGAAACAAGTAGTATTTTCTTAGGAAGTTTGTTGGACTGTTAACTGGTTTGGGTGAAGGACTGAAGGATAAGGCACCTGTGCATTTGCTGTGTACCTGAGATTTGTATCTCATGTTGTCTCTTGCTGACAGACAGTCACTTGTTAAACTGTCTTATCTGCCCTGCAAGGCCGAACCACAAATGGAACGATCATAGAATCACGGAATGGTTTGCATTAAAGAGACGTTAAAGATCATCTAGTTCCACCTCCTCTGCCATGGGCAGGGAGGCCTTTGGCTAGACCAGGTCGCTCAAAGCCCCGTCCAGCTGACCTTGGACACTTGAAGGGATGCGGCATCCACAGCTTCTCTGGGCAGCCTGTGCCAGGGACTCAGCACCCTCATCATGAATAATTTCTTTCTTCTATCTAATTTAAATCTCTTCCATTTCAGTTTAAAGCCATCACCCCTTGTCCTATCACTACATGCCCTTGTAAAAAGTCCCTCCCCAGCTTTCTTGTAGGTTCCCTTTAGGTGCTGTAAGGTCTCCCTGGAGCTTCTCTTCTGCAGCTGAACACCCCAGCTCTCTCAGCCTGTCCTCCCAGCAGAGCTGTTCCAGCCTCGGATCATTCCTGTGGCTCCTCTGGCCCCTCTCCAGCAGGTCCATGTGTGTCCTGTGCTGAGGACCCAGAGCTGGACCAGCACTGCAGGGGGGTCTCACCAGAGTGGAGCAGAGGGGCAGAATCACCTCCCTCCATTCCCAGCCCACGCTCCTTGTGATGCAGCTCAAGATACAGTTGGCTTTTTGGGCTGCAAGTGCACATTGTGGGCTCATTTTGAGCTTCTCAAGCTGTGGCTGCTTTTCAACAGCTGATTTTTATTTGAGCTCTGCAACTGAGTACCATAAAATAATTCCTCCCTCTTGGCCATCAGGTTAGGAATTTGCTGTATGTTGTTTGAAGGGACTGGAGAATGGAGTCATGACACATTAAAAATAGAGAACTAACTATAAGCCTTCATTGTACATTAAGGAGAATCTATCAGGAAGCTTTACTGGAAATTTGATACTTTTGTATGAAAGTGTGAGTTATACAACCTTGTCAAGGGAACATCAGTTATTAGAGGTTTTTTAAAACAGTTCAGGACAAAAAACATAGACCTGTCTGAACATTTAACATGAAGGTTCTTAACAAGGACACAACCCTGTATTTCATTTAAGCAACTGTCAGGTCATTTACTAACATCATGGTTTGTATATGATATGTATCTAAGCTATAAATGCCTGAGGTTTAGATTTATTCCTGAGTGTACTTTTTTGCTGGAGCAGAACAGATTTTCTTCTGCGTTATGTTCTTTTACCAAGTACTATGTGATTCTGTGTGTGCTAGTGCATGGTGAAGAGACTGAGAATGTAAGATCCGAATAAAGATTGTCCCTCCCGAGTCCTTTCTCAGGTCTCCTGTGACACAGTGAAGGCGAAAAACAGCTCCTGCAGTTGGTGCGTGCTTCAGTGTGTGCTTTGTAGACCTTACCACAGCTTTGATGTGATGCACTGTGTAATATGTTGTGATGCTGTTCCCCAAAATATTAGTTAAATGACTTAGTGCTGCTGCATCTATTTTTATTTTTTTTTTGCAGTGATTTTAATAGAAATGAGGAAATAAAAGCAAACATAAATTTGTCAGGAACTTTGCATTCCACATAATTATCTCTAGTTATAATTTATGTAGTAGAATGATACATGGCTCACAAATGTAGGCAGGCATTTGCAAACCTTCTCCTCCCTAATTTGTCAGTCTTCCAAACAGAAATTTTAGTTTGGACCATTAGCGAAATTGATCCAGATGATGTCCAGATACATATTGGGATGCATTCCTCTTTTACCACCTGGCAAAAGATAAGCGATAATCAACGTTTCTTGTTTTGGTTTATGTATGAAGAAGGATGGAGGGTGGGTGCCAAAAGATCTCTGTCTGCAAAATGATTGTAAACAAAGCATTTCCTATGGCAACGTATAAATAAATATAAATGCACATATGCAGCCACCTGTTTATTCCGTTACCCTTTAAATCACTGATTGAGAGACTTGACAATCGGCGAGCTACGGCACAATCCCTAAACCTTCTGTCTGAAAAACTTCCAAACTATGGTCTGTTTCTATGTTGAATCTGAGTGCTGCAATATTCAATAATTTTATGTGTGTTATGAGAAATATGGAATTTTTAAAATATATATTTTTCTTTGTAAAGAACTCCTAGTTCAACTGTTGTGCTTTTGTTACTGAAATGATAAATATAACATGAAATGCATTGAAAGGAAGTGGAGAATAGAAAGTCTTGAGTTGCTTTCACAGCTGTGTGTTGTCCTGTCCACACCGGGAATAACCTGGACAGGTATGTTTCTCTGCCAAAGCAACTGGCATATGAAGGTAAAGCTTATGATTTTTAATGAGAACAGCACAGCCTGGTATCTGAACAATTCTGTCCTGGATATTTTTCTGAATGGTTAATAGCAAACAGTTCTTACCTCTAAAAATTGGAAATATGTGTATCTATCAAGTAGGTTGTCATAGCAGTAATTCTTAAAAAAACCCAACCAAACAACAACAACAACAAAACCAAAACCAAAACCAAAAAAACAAACCAACCAAACTCAGTTATACATATGCTGGTTTTATATATCACAAAATATTTATCCAATCAGAGGCATTTAAAAATACAGTAAAAACTATAATGTCAGCAGACTGGTGATGTACAGTAAACACATTGAAACAGATGTTTTGTAGTATTTTGCCTAAATCTGGAAAATATTCCATCTACAAAAATGGTTCAGTATCATTTTTAACTCATTTATACTTCATTAAAAACAAGTCTGTTGCCTAAGATAGGTATACTTTGCAATACTTTTAGAAATACATATCTTTAAGAGATTATGCTCTTTCAAAAACCTCTGCTTTCATGTCTTATGTCTAAGAAATTTATATTTAAACAGAATTCCTTGGAAATCACTACACTGAGATGTATTCATGTTCCATGTTTTCATGTAGTCAGGACATTTGTCACTATGATACAGACCACAGTGTCTTTGAGTTTTGCAGAAAATGGAGACATCCCAAAAGGGATGTAATAGTTACTCTCTGTACAGGTAATACTTTTTTAGGTGATAGCATGATGGGGTTTATGGAAAGACATTACTGTAGCTTTAATTCCAGGATGTAGTTATTAGTGGAGCATTACATTAGCCTTGCAATGAAGTTTCATGCAGATGGAACATAAATACCTGCAAACTACTGGTACCAGGAAATGGAAAGAAGATAAAGTGCCACAAGTGATGGCTCTTTATTTCTTCAGGGTTTTTTAAAGTACCAATAGATAAGTACTTTACAAGGCAAGGATTACAAAACAGATTCTGTGCCTGCTCATTGTTTTATCTGCCAAGGAATTATGCCTGGTTTATGCTTTTTGTGTTAGGATAGATTATTTCCAGAGAAAACTGTCTACTATCAGCTATTGTAGAGACATAAGATCTTAACGCACATGAGCATCAATTTATTCTGAATAGCAGTTTTTTTCTCTCTCAGATGATAGTAGTTTAGGACTGGATAGGCAGTTTTGTGGTGGCTTTGCTGAAGACTGCAGAATATGATCTGATTTCCACATATCACCAGGATTTGTGAAATGAAGGTTTGCCGTATCTTCCACCATCCCCAACTGCAAGACAAGCATATGATTCTTCTGCTTTATTGAATTTTTATTTAGAAAATTTACATTTTTTTAATTTATAAAATTTACAGTAACATTTTATTTGTAATATTTACATTAAATTTTTATTTATTAAAAGTCGGAGCAAATTTGTATATTGGTTAATGTCAGCTAGATGTTGCTGAACTATCTGAAGACTGATTAGGAAAGATTATTTTCTCTGGAAAAATCTGGCTCTCAGTAAAACAAACAAACAAAATAACAACAAAAAAACTTAAGTATTTTTTTCTCAATTGGGCAATCTGAATTTTATTTTTTTTCATATTTCTTGGCTGAAAAATGGTCTGAGACAATTAAGTTGTATTCCTTAAGGAACTGTGGATTACGTTTTTGATGATAGAAGATGTGTTCTGTGCAAAAATTTTGCTTAAGTGAAAATTATATTTTAATTAGAGATAAATATTTTTTTCACCAATACTAACTGAAGTTAGAATTAAGAAATTATTTTAAAATTGGAGAGTAATTAGAAGAAGATAGTAAGTTACTGTGTGTTGAGTTCACTTGGTTGACTTTTTCAGATTATACATATTGAACGTGTTTACAAAATAGAAAAGTGATAAAAACAATGAGTCTCTGTTAAGGAAATAAATGTAAGAACTGTTAGAAGTTTTAAATTTTATCATGGTTATTTTCCCATGATGCATATAAAACCCCAGACTTAGTCATATCTAATAAGATTTTAGAGTGACCAGAAGAGGATGGCAGTGAAAGGACCAAAATAAAGTTTTAAGAGTGAGATGGTGAAAGAGCACTTCAGTTGTAATACATAGTACACACTGGCCTGAGGACCAGATATGAAATTTATTCTTGCCCGGGGCAGTGAAGGATGTATAGATAAGATATATGTGGTTCCTGTAGGCTGTTATTTACTCCATGAATAAGCATACCTTTCAGCCAGCCAAGTCCAATGAAACTACTAGAAAATGTACATGCTGCATTTTGCCATTTCTTTTTCCTTCTTTTTTTTTTCCTTTTTCCACTTTTTGAAAGGATGAAGATTAATTGCTGGCTTAGGTTGTTTTCTTCCCTATGGTAGAGAATTCTGCTTCTGTTTAAGATGAAGTGCTTCTGGTTCTTTTCTGGGCTGAGATTGCAGGGGAGCAGAATTAAGCATGGCTGTGCGCCAGGTCGTTTACGCTGATCTGCCAAGTTCCATTCATACTGCCCGTGTTGATGTCACTATTGAGACGTCTCACCTCGGAGGACTGAGAGAATAAGGGAAAAATAAACTGTGGATTTAGTACAGTCAAGCACTAGCAGATATTCACCCTGTAGAAGTTCAGTGAGGTCTTTGGATACAGACCAAAGAAGAATCATGGTTGTTTTTCTTATCTGTGCCTACTGGGTGTGGGAGGAATTGTTAGTGAACTATTAAACTATTAATAAAATCTGTCAGTAACAGGTAAATGTCACTAGTGTTAAATGTATTTCTGACAGTGAAATCTAAGTTAAATGAAACAGACGAAACAAGAGATTTTGTCCTGGATTGCACGAAGGGGCAGACATAAAGGCATCAGTATCCAGCCTTCACTTGCCACTACTGGGGGGTTTATGTGGAAAAAATTATGTTCAAAACAGAGATTTGTTCACAACTCTTTTCTTTCCTTTCATCCTGAAACAAAATGTTTAATTTTCATTTCACAAATCTTTAATGAAAGCAAAGCAGCTGGAATGAACCCTGAGAAGAGCTTGCAAAATGAGAAGGCTCTAATATAGTCAGTGCTTTTTAATTCAGTGTTTTAATGACTGACAATATTCTATTTGGGGTGATTTGAACCCCAAGGCACATTTTCCTGGAGAACTTTCACATTAAAAGATATTTTAAGGTACAATTTTGTCATTTAAAGCCAATTCACTTTAACTGAAACACTTAGAAGTTACTATGATAAGAGTTTAGCTCCTGCCACTCAAATAAGCACTTTAATCACCCATCTCAAGCAGCCTTCCACATTTTTGTTCACTTGATCTTTCTGATTGGAAACTTAAAGATTTTATACAATGTGGAATAGATCTGAGGGACAGACCGGGAGAGACTCCAAACTATAATTCCTTGCAACACATTTACCTGTGAATTTCTCTGGTAAGTACAGGAGCTCAGTTGGTATCAAAGCTTGAGATTAGGCTGAGCATAAACTTAATCTGGCATCAGCTATATCATGGGAGAGTGTCCTTATTCTGCTCCGCTAGCCACCAATAAGAGAGGAATGAAACTGATCTGAAATACTCTTTTCCTATGCATGTACATACATCTGTACGTGCAAGCACTGCACTCCATGTTTAAAAAGCAATAAGCACCAACAGTATTCACAGTTCTGAGAAGAGTAACTTTCACAAAACATGAGAAATTTTCATTAAATTAATTACCAATTACTAAGTACTGTATAGAAGGACAGGGTACCTCTATCTCCATATGCATCAAACTGGAATGTATGAAACAGTGGATCCTCTGCTCACATAATCTGATAATATGATAAAAACCACACAGAAAACTGAACCTTCAGAAGTTATCTTCAAATCAGACTTTCAAATGGCAACTATGCCCCTTCTGCCCAAGAGAAAAGAATGAAAAACCTCCATGCCTTATGGTAGAAAATAAGATCTATCTATATTAATCTGCCAGTGGTGACTGGTTTTAGCCTTACAAAGCCAGCCAAAAGCATGAAGTGCTGTAAGAGTGTTTGAAGAAACTGAAAAAGGAGAAAATAGTCTATTTGTGTTTCAAAGGTTTTTCTGACAGAGGTCTCAAAGAATATGGGGGAGTTCACAGCAGTGAAAAATTATCTGTCAAGCATATATTTTGTGTTAGTTTACTGAGTGATAATGAAGACTTCCCGTTTGTCTGTGAATGAGTCACTGCTTTCAGGGAGATTTCCTGGCAGATGAAGATTTGACTATTTTAATTGTTAGAAGTAAGAATCCTTATTAAAGTGACTCGATAGGCACATGACACCAATAATGTGAGATGAATCCCCAGTGGTCTTCCTTAACTTCTGCTCCAACGGTTTCATGAAAGTTAGAAATTTGCTAATAATTTCAATGTCTAAGGGAGTACTCTATCTTGATATATCTTCAGAATGGGTGGTCTGTTCTCATTTGCAGTTCTGCAGGTGGTGTAGGTCCTAGTCAAGTGTAATTTGCTGTAGCTCACTGAATTCAGCAGAATTACAGAAAAGTACGTCTGCTCAGATTGCCTTGTTGGTGTCAGTACCCAAGTGATCAGTTCAGTTTTAACCTTTCATCATATTAATACTAAAAAATATTAAAAATGCTGTAAAAAATTATACCTTGTGGACTAATGAGCAGTGAAGCTTTTCTGTGTAGGTAGGAAATTCACAAATTCCCACCCCAGAAGGAAGTGTGGGAGAAACTATGCTACTCTGAAGAGAAGCTGAAATCAGAATTACTGCATGACACCTACCCAACATTGACTTGTGACACAGAAAGGCATTCAATATTATTATTGAGACATTATTATTGTTTTTGTTATTACTGTTGTCATTATTATCGAAATGACATTATGATGTGTCCAAATAATTTATGCTTTTGCCTTTTAGATCTTAGATGGGTCATTGGCCACTTGTTTTTTATGATGATGAAATATTTCTAGTGGCAAAATTTTAAGTGATTGAATATGTTTAGACATACTAACCTTATTTAAGGATTAATTTCTGCAACATTGAGGATAATAGACTTTTGCTCCCATATAATCTTCATTACTAGACAATTTAAACTGCCCAGGAGCTATTTTTATTTTTGTGGTATATAAGATAAATTACTGCAATCAGGCTAGCAGGAAACCAATTACATTATGCATATGTATGAAATAAGTTGAAAATATCCAAAAAGTGTTTAAACTTTTTTTTTTTTTTTTTTGGCAGTTAAGATTCTGGAACTGGCAGAAGAGAAACTTTTTATTGTTTATCACACAAGCAAAAGAAGTTTCAATGTCTTTCCTTTTTAAAGAATGATTAAGTTGTTTTTTTTTTTTTTTCTTTATGTAAGTTTACTGATTTAAAATATTCAACAATTTTATGTGGTGTCTGCAACAGACAAATATTTTCCAATTTTCTGAAGCTATAAATCATGTAATCCCAGAACGCTGACATGAGTGAGAAAGGGAAATTTACAACTCAGTGCAATACAATAGTTTATATATGTGAAGAAGAGTCACAAATACATTGGCTTGTTTACTAGAGTGGCAGGTGTTCATCCCTTTTTACCAACTGTTTGGGGAGGAGATAGCTTGTCTAACATGAAAATAATGAGCAGTTTTGAAACCAGTGTTTCAAAAAGTTATCAGCACCTGTTTCTAGGCTTGAAAAATGTATTTTTGCTGTGCTACTTTAATACTGTTTGTTTCCTGTGTTCTCATGTCACCCGTTTTTCTGTCACTCATCGTATTTGTGTTTTTTCATTGCATACACACACAAACTCAAAGTCTGTATTTGGGGAACTCTTGTGATATCTTAAAATTGGAGCGCGTAAGGAAACTGAAGGAGGAAATATAAGGAAGTGAATGAGTCTCTCATGATAAAAGTTCTCAGCAATTCCAAAGAAATTAGGTTTGTATCTCTGGAAACACTGTGTTATGAACTTTTTATTTTTTTTTTAAACATTTTTAGGATGGTTGCTTACCATAAGTTCAAAAAGCTGTTTTAGATGTACTGTGTGTAAAAGATTATGCTTAAAGGAATGGTAACTCTTCAAGTCTCATATCTTTGTTATGAAACTCTTCAAAATTAGAGGAGAAGAAAAACTGAAAAGTTAAGACCATAATTTTAACAATTTTCAAACACTAAAATTTTTCTGCATTATTATTATTGAAATCCTGAGAATCCTGGGCTCCATATCGTATGACATCAAGCTTGACATGATAATTTTGTACTATATTAAGATAAAAAGATATTCTATTATTTTTTAATTTAGTATATTTTAACTTCAACCAAAGCCTTGCAGTGCTATTAGCATTTATTATTTTAGGTACAGAATTGTTAAAGTACTGAGAAATATTAAAACTGAGCACCCTTTTAAGGTATTTTAAGAAACATTAGAGTCTAATTTCTACTTAATCATTTCAATTTAAAATACAGAAGAGATCTGGCAGCCATTCTGAAGCTGCTCATCAGATGCTACTGTTCTTGAGCTTTTAATTATCTATCTTGGGTCTTTTTTAGCTTTCAAAGAATTTAAAAAAGGAGACAATTGTCTATTTGCCAAAAAATCTTTATGTATTTTAGTTATATATGCATTCTTTACCCCTCCCCATTATAGTAGCCAAACTACACCTGTCCAAGCCCTTTCTCTCTGAAATTCTTTCCTGCAAAGGCCTTTGGCTTTGACATGTATCTTGCTGCTGTAATTAATTCTGGGTCAGAATTAGTTGCATGCCTTGACTACTGGTCCTAGACCTCTTCTAGTCACTGTCTCAGCTTCAGGACTGAGGAGCTGGTTCGTCTGACTTGTGCTGAATTGCTCTGTGACCTTGTATTCTTGGTGGAAAAGGGATTTTAGTGTGTCCCTTCTCCTCAGAGTCACTTTGCTACTTGGTATTTGTACTATGAGCCAGCATCTCTAGATATTAAAGAATGTAGTCTGTATGGCTTTTTGAACTGTAGTAATATTACTCTAAACTTCAGCTGATGATGTCTGCCCTCAAGTTGCACCAGAGAAGGTTCAGACTGGACATTAGGAAACATTTCTTCACCAAAAGCATTGTCGGGCATTGGAAGAGGCTGCCCAGGGCAGTGGTGGAGTCACCATCCCTGGAGGGGTTTAAAAGATGCATAGATGAGGTTCTAAGGGACATGATTTACTGCTAGATTTAGGTCATGGTTGGACTCGATAATATTAAGGGTCTCTTCCAACCAAAATGACTCTGTGATACTCGTGGGCTACAAGGTGTCCAGGGAAAACCAAGCAGTTGTAATGCAGAGTGAAAATACCAGTATGCTAAATAATAAGATACTTAAGGACCAGCCCGTTGTGCATGAAGTTGGGGTTATGTTTCACTCCTCCCTAGAGCTTAATTGCTTTGATCAGAGCTGACTGGGAGCATGTAGTCCAGTTGTCAAACCCGGAGGTGTGTGCCCATGCTTTTTGGAGATGTGTTTCACACTGCAGATTAATTGAAGTATGCTCCAATTTTAGTTCCCACAAAACAGGAGCCTCTAGGCTTTTTATAACTTCTTTCCTTCTCTGGACTTCCCATAAATGTATCCAGACACTAGACTGTGCCTCTGAGTCAAGTATAGACAGTGCTTCCTTGAAGGGACTGGCCACCGATACACATGCATACTTTCCTAGCTGTTACTACAGTAAATATCATGTGTTGTGTAAATAATGCATGGTACAGTACTGATTACTAAGTAATCAGTATAAAACTTAAGGGGCTTTTTTTGTTTGTTTTGTTTTTTAATAGTACAAATCTATGAGAAGAACATTGTAACAATAAGCAAATTGCAGAACATACTCCTTTAGCTGGACACTAACACAGTTGCAAAGGATCCTTAAGGTACTTTAAACAGGTCCTCTAGGGATGTGCAGTGGAATTCAGAAATCAGGAGTTGTTTTGCATCCAAAACAGGCAACTGTGCCGTTTTGTCCTCGATAACAGCACAGTGAAACAGAAACCTGTCTTCATCATCTGTCACCGCTTTGGGATCTAGCACCTGGATCCAGTGAGAGGTATCCAGAGAGAGAGGTATGGGCAGCTCTTTAATGCAAAGCTTATGGAATTAATGAGCATACCCTGAGTTTTAGTTAGAGGTATTCTCCAGTAGGAATAGCTAGAGAACACTGGTGAACTTCCTACTCTGAAAAGAGGACATCATCTCAACATGGATTCTTCTTTCTTTATTCAACACAGTTCTTTAACAAGAGGGATGTATTGGCAAAATCCGTCGATGTATTTGTGGCAAAAGCCATGTATGCCACACTAGGCATTATGTTTGCTTGGAGGGTTGGAAATATATAAAATATATTCAACCCAACTGTCAGTACAGTATATGCTATCTCTTCAGCTATTCCAGAAGCAACATCTATGGCACTGGCTTATCTTAGCCATCATAAATCACATAGTCCTTATGTTGTTTGACTACCTAGTCTAGGAACATATGTTTTGTTTTTTAAGTTAGGACTACCTGTAGAAATGCAGCTGTTTAGTTAAGTTTCTCTGTTCACCCACACTGGGTTCTGAAAAGATTATTGATATTCTCTGGTCTCTTGCTGTGTATATTTTTTTTTTTATTTACAGTGAAGTGAAAAGCACAGTCCTTCATGTCATGTCTGTCCTAACCTAGTTTTGTTCACATCTGGGAGTGATAGATCTGCTGTATATAACAAGCTCAAATCTTAGAAGAAGAAAAGCTGAGCATTACTAAAAAAACCCATAAAACTGATGAAACCCTCTGAAAACGCTCAGGCACTGGGAAAGAAGCTGTCTGCTGTTTAATGTCTGGAAGCTGGCGAGTTAGAAAAAGGAAAATATTTGGTCCTCAGTGGAAACTGATGTGAAGTGATAGACTTAAAAGTTCTTTTTGAGGAGGTAAAATGCAGAAGAGGAAAGCAAGAAATTAGGGCCTCTCTGTTGCAAGATAGACCAATTCTGGTAGACTGGCCTTGTAGTAGAAGAACCCTTTAAGCAATCTAAGGAGGAGTTATTGTCTGTAACCTGTGCCTTTGCTTTGGTCACATCCTGCTGAGCCTCCACCCCGCTGACCCTGTGTCCTACCAGGTCAAGTGGCAGAGTCTCAGGACACACCACGATGCTCTTGGAGCCACAGAACACAACACATGTCAGCCCAGAATCGACTTAGCTGGGGTTTCTTTCTATATTACTTGTTTTTTGGCTTGTACCTGCACTGGTATGATCGTCTTCTTTATACATAATGTGTTCCTCACTTTCCATCCCTACTGGCTGACATCAGGCAAGAAAACGTGAACTGTTGCACATGGAAAATACAGCAGATGCATACTATTTTGCTCGAAATAAATGATGCCAAGCCACTGGCCTTGAGACCAAACAATCAGGTGGAACTCAAACTGTCACAGGGATCTCTTAGGGCAGCCTTCTTTGGCCAAGGGACTCTGCGAAGGATGGAGTCTCTGTGCTCTGCGTTTTTGCTGGTGAAGGAATCCTAAGTGGATACTGTGGAAATGGGCTGAAAAATGCAGAGGCGTATGATGGCTATAACAAACTAACACTGCAAGAAGCGTGCTCCATTGTTGGAGGAGGTTTGCCTCATCCTCTCTTCTTGATGCTCCCCTGCAAACCTCATGCTTCACCAGCCCTGATTGCTTTTAGTCTCTGGGATCATCAATTTCCCACTGAACACCTTGGCTGCAACTTCTTTCCACATTGCAGAAAAGTAAAAAAAAAAGGTGCCTGTTGGAGCCAGGCTCCTTTTATTTTTCCACATCAAATAGGAAGTTCAAGCAACACCTATCTAATCCTGTTTATCAAGCCCTATAATAGGGCTTGAAAGTACACAAGATGTAGAACTGTAATGCTCTATGAGCCTTCATCCAAACTCCATGGACTGATACGTGGGGAAGCAGGATTTTGTTGTTGTATTTTAAACGTTAAGGGATTTTATTGTTGTCAGAAGTATTCTCCTTCCATGAAAGCCTGCCTTTTTTTTTTTTTTTTTATTTGGATATTTATAAGTCATATGCAAAAAATCCTGCCTATAGAGAAGGAATGTCTTGGGCAGGTGAAATTGTGAAATTATAGCACTGAAATTGTCCATACAGCAAAAAAAAAATGCAAAGAAGTCTACGAAGGCAGGAAAAATGAACCCTGCATTACTAAAATATGCAGCGTTTCCCTTGTTTCCCCACAGGGCAATGCCATGTGCTGCCATTTGCATTTCCCCAACAGTGAAACCACAGCAATGTAAAATTAATAGGAGAGTACAGAGCGTGTTTAACAAATGCTGACACATACCCTGTGGTGACTTGGCATCCAGCATTTCGCTTGGAATTGATAGAGGTATACAGAGTTTATGGGAAAAAACAAAAAAACACTGCATAGTATCTGTAAATAAATGAACACATCCCCACAATCTAGCAGGCTTCGGACAGATCTGGAGCGGTCATACACAGCAGGACACTCAGACTAGCAGGCAAAGCCTGTATCTGATACATGTCTCCTGTGACGGGACCACAGGTCCCCCTGGTGAGTCCTGTTTGCTTGGGAACGTCTTGAGGACTGCTCAGTCCATTCTGAAAGTCTCCAAACGCTTTTATCCAACCTCTGTAGAGGTTTTCTTTGCTGTCATGGTTTTCGCACAAAGCAGAGCACACAGTTCTTGTTCAGCTGCATTAACCTGTCTAGTTCACAACTATCTTGTCGGAAATCTCCCAGAACTGTCATCTTGAAATTTTTTATTTCTTACAAACCAAATATTCCATGAAATACTTAGTCAGATAGAGCATTAAGATGGTGCAAAGCATTAGCACCTTTAATGTTGACATTTACCTGTCATAGTGTGCTGTTTTCAACAGTATGATTCCTTTTTTCATTGATTTTTCTGTTTTATCCCACAACATTATGCACATATCTATATATTTTATGATATCCAACTAGTTGTTGGAGTAGAAAAAGGTCCCTTCCAGTTTGTGCAATTTATTATGTGTTGTGCTAGGTCTCGTGCAGAAACAATATGATTGTCAAATGTTTCAGGACAGTTTGCAGACCCTCTTTTTTCTGCAAAGCATACAGGATCTTTTAAAGGACTGTCTAATATATATATATAACCCTCACTCATACTAGTATCTGTAGCCAATCTGTTGAACACCAAGCAGGATAATGACTTAATGCATTAAATAGGACACACAGATTTTTCAGACAGTTTTGAATATGTACTTCTGAAGAGAGAAAGAAGCTTTTAGATCATTGGTAAAACTCTGTGTTGGTTGGTAAATCCTGAAGGCTGTTGCAGGGAATCAAGTTTCCCATTAGACATTCTTCTCAATGCGGCATTTCAATATTACTACTTACATGCTCATTTGCACTCTCAGTCCTACCCTTACTTTTTGGTGCAGCTGAAGGAAAAGGTGTTTTAGATAAAGTGTTCTTGCAGCAGAATCACTTATTATCACAGTGGTTGATTAATCCAGCTGCAGCCTTTTCAGCTGCACAGCCAGCTGCTTCAGTAGCAGTTGATGCCTAAAAAGGTGTGAACTGTGGATGGTGAGAAAGAAATCACTAAACTTATTTATAATAAGGGAAATTCTCCATTAGATATTTTACTCTAACCTGAGAAGGGAATGAAGGTGGATCTTCCTGGATGAAGAGACTGAGTGCACCCTCAGCAAGTTTGCTGATGATGCCAAACTGGAAGGGTTGACACACCAGAAGGCTGTGCTGCCATTCAGTGAGACCTGGACAGGCTGGAGGGCTGGGCAGAGAAGAACATGATGAAGTTCAACAGAGGCAAGTGTAGGGTTCTGCACCTGGGGAGGAACAATCCCAGATACCAGTACATGTTAGGGAATGACCTGCTGGAAAACAGCACTGCAGAGAAGGACTTGGGAGTTCTGGTCAACAACAGGTTGAACATGAGGTCAAAATTTGTTGTCATAACACAGCACAAAAATTGAAATACACAGTCACAATACTAAGAGGATATTTCAGGGGAAGGCTCCTCCTCTGCAGCTAAATGGAGGAAATGACTTGTTTTGAAGTAAAAGCTGAATACCTACTGGGTTGTGCTTGCAAACAAATGAATGAAGCAATTGCAACAAAGGTTCTTACTTTGAGGTAAATCTCACAGACAAGCTGTCAGTCAATATCTCACTGAGTCATTAGCAGTTCAAGAAAACCCTGTAATAATTAGAAATAAGTAGGTGTTAAAGCTGGAAAGCATTACATGAAATCATATGGTGTCCTCTAAATCTATCATTTAGAGATAAAACAGACACCTGCATCTAGTATCTTGAACACCAGTAGAAACACTACAATAATACAATATTCAGAGTTCACATTTGTCCTATGTTTTGATTTAGTGCTTAATGAAACCCTTTAAATGTTGACTATCTGGTAATCCTGATCAAATCAAAGTCATTAACTATAGCCCCAAGGTTTATAATGCAAAATGTTTAGAACTGAGGGGATTTTTTAACATTCAAGTATGATCTGCATACAATTTTCTGTTTCTACAGTGCAAATAAGATCATGATAATGTGTCAGGCTTTGAAGAGTTGGTTTGTTTTGGTGTGGTTTGGGATTTTTGTCTCAAATGGGGCAAGAACCTCTTAGTTGATACGTCTAGTCACCTCTAGAAGAACTATGTAAGTCACTAAACACTTAAAAAGTCTTTGCACAATAAAAAGAATTTAGAAAAAAAAATCTGGAAAAATGTATGTTACTGTATGAACTATAAATTTCTTAGGAATGTAGCTCTTGTATATCTCTGAAAGTCTCACAAGACTGCTCTTTATGTTAATCCATACTAGCTACAAGGTTATATTTTGTCCATTTTCTATCTGTGTACTCATTTGGCTTTTAAAAGCAAAAGTTTTGCAGGGGAATTTTAGAAATCACTTGTGAGAACCAGCTGTTCAGAGGTGAAGAAGAACATACGTAAGCCATCCGCTTCCTCCCCGTATTATCTTTCTTCACAAGAAAAGTTACCATCAGACAAACACGAGGTGAACTTACTGCAATTTAAAAATGTTAATGATGGGCGAAACACAGTGTCAAACTTCTGTAATTCATTGTTTACTTAGAAAACCTTTGGACTACTTGGTATCTGAAGCTGGTAAACTTCCTCACGCAGACCTGAAAAATGGCAATCATGACTTCTGATGGTTCTATCTCTTTGTCTCACCTTTATTGATTCTTCTAAGTTTGGATGCATATTTTGTCCTTCCTGACACCTTTTTGTTAAAATGGAATTTTGTTGGAAAAAGGTTTCATCTTATTTTTTAAAATTTACTTATTTATTTATTTATTTTTGAGTTTCATATTTATACTTTGCAAGTTATTATTCCCCTTTATGTCACAATGCATTACATTTTCCAGAGACACCTGAGTAGATGCGCAGTAAATAAATTCTGCCCATATTACAATTACAAGGACACAGTGACATTTTTTTTTTTTTCCCTACGTGCCTTAAAATGATTATGCTGCAATTATGACTGGAGCCTGGGTAGCTGTAATTCCACTATAATTACCTCAGGCATTGCTGCAAACATGACTGTGTGATGAGAGAGCTCAGTGTAAATTAACCGATCCGTGCTCACTCACCTTCTTAGGTGGATGTGACAGTCCATGAAGAATTCTCTGTTGCTTGCGGAGGTGTCCAGTCCAACATCTGCAACATCCAGCCAACATCTGCATGGCTACACCTTTTACAGCAACAGCTACAGGAGTGACTGCAGCATACTCTCTATGTCACAGAGTCCCAGAATGTCAGGGAATGGAAGCGACCTGGAAAGCTCATCCAGTGCAATCCCCCCATGGAGCAGGAACACCCAGCTGAGGTTCCACAGGAAGGTGTCCAGGGGGGTTTGAATGTCTGCAGAGAAGGAGACTCCACAACCTCCCTGGGCAGCCTGGGCCAGGCTCTGACACCCTCACCATGAAGAAGTTTCTTCTCAGATTTAAGTGGAACCTTTTGTGTTCCAGTTTGAACCCTTTACCCCTTGTCCTGCCACGGGTTGTCCCCGAGAAGAGCCTGGCTGCATCCTCCTGACACTCACCCTTTATATATTTGTAAACATTAATGAGGTCACCCCTCAGTCTCCTCTTCTCCAAACTCCAGAGCCCCAGCTCCCTCAGCCTTTCCTCACACGGGAGATGCTCCACTCCCTTCAGCATCTTCGTGGCTGTGCTGGACGCCCTCCCTGTCCTTCTGGAACTGAGGGGCCACAACTGGACACAATATTCCAGGTGTGGTCTCCCCAGGGCAGAGCAGAGGGGCAGGAGAACCTCTCTGACCTACTGACCACCCCCTTCTAACCCACCCCAGGTACCATTGGCCTTCCTGGCCACAAGGGCCCAGTGCTGGCTCATGCTCACCCTGCTGTCCCCAGGACCCCCAGGTCCCTTTCCCCTACACTGCTCTCTAATAGGTCATTCCCCAACTTATACTGGAACCTGGGGTTGTTCCTGCCCAAATGCAAGGCTCTACACTTGCCCTTGTTATATTTCATTAAATTGGTCCCTGCTCAACTCTCCAGCCTGCGATAGTCCTCCTCAGGGCTCTGTTGTAGTTGTTATTTAAGAGTACGAAACACCAGGGTATATTATACTAATAACTTGCATCTTCACTTTAAAATACTGATTTAGCTAGGAAGTATTTAACAGTATTAACCATGCTTGTCTCTAATACTCTGAAAATGTATAGGTGTATAGGTAGGAATATAACTGGAAAAAATTGACAATGCTAGCCAGTCCGCCTCAATAGCGAAAGCAGTTGTGAAAAGTGCTAGTTCTAGATTTTCTACTTGCTCCAACTTTTCTGTGGAAATTTCCTAAGCATGAAAATGGCAGAAAATTTTAGCAGAAGACTTCTATATAGGGGCACTAGAACATGCTGTGAAACACTCTTTGGGTTCAAAGGATCATTTGATTTCTGTCTGAACTTTTTATTTATCTTGTGCTTTGGAATTAGGTACTGGCATCCTACTGCTCTATGTGCTTAATCACAGTTGGGTATGTTTTTGTCTAGAGCAGCGAGGACAAAGAGAGCTCCCATCTGTTAGCTGTTCCATGTAAGGAAAATATTTTATGTTTCCTGTAACTTTTCCTTCTTTACAGTGGTGAAGGGAATATTTACATTATCGCTTTATAAAAAACAGTATACTTCTTCCCATTCTGCGTAGAAGAATTAAAGTGAAGAGTATTTTCCTCATGCTCTTCTCAGTCTTCATATCAGAAGACCTGCAGAGAAACTGCTGGCTGGACATGGTCTGTTTTCCAAGCCATAACGTCAGCAGAGATGTTTGGTAGTGGAAGATCACGTTTCCTCATTTATAGCCACATGGAGAGTGGCAGTTGGGTCTTCAGTGGTTCTCTAGAGTCTGCTGCTTAAATTTATAAGATGTGCCCCTTTCCTACTGGACAGAAAGTCACTGAAATTACTTGCTCTGTGTGTATCTCAGTTATAAGCAAAACATTTTGTTGCTTTTTATCCTTTTCCAACCAGAAGACTTAGTAGCTTGTTGATAAAAGCCTGATCAGTTCTTTCGTGTAATATGTCTATAATATGACAGTATTTGCATTTGAGTGAAGACTTGAGTTCTTGAATAATATTTTTCATGTGTTCTAGCTCATGTTGCCACATCCTTCAAACCTTCAAGTCTGGCTGTAATTGGAGGGATAGAAAACCTAGCAGAACTGCAGAAAATTAGAATACTCTTTGGGTGGTTTAGGACCTCATCCTGTAAAGACTATCACACATTTTGCTTTATTTGGGATAATTCAACTAAAGGCGGTTTAACTGTTTGCAGCATAGGGAATTAGCATGTTCAGAAGTGTTGAAGGAGATTAGGAGCATAGTTATTAAAAACTCCCACAGATTTCTGGACTTGGATCAACTTCCCTAATGTGTAAGAATGAATTAATTTCAACATTAGGGAATAACTGTGGTGAGGGAAGGGCTTCATTTTGGTTTTCAGTGATTGTTAGTGGTAGAATATAGTACTGTCAAATGAAAAATAAACTCAGCAGATTGGTACAAGAAATAGGCATCAATACATCTTACAAATATTTGATTATTATTGTGTAAATTGTATTGTCTTTATTGTAATAGAGCCAGTTGCTGATAGATTACATATAGATCTAATCTTATATTAACCAGCTTTTTAGGAATTTAATGAAATGTGCCTTCAGGGGGGAAATAAGCCACATAAGATTGTCGTTGAGTTCTCTAGAGTCATTATTCTTTATATTTTTAAAACACATTGATCTGTTATTATAGTCATTTTTTTAACTCCAAAGAGAATAAAAATGAGTCTTTAGTCAAGTTTGATTTCTCAAGAGTGAGGGCAAGAGAGGTGAACAAGAGTGAGTTTATGAGTGATTTTTACTCATCTAATCTAATCCTACCCCACAGCTCTGACAAAGGCATCCTCATTAAAAAAACTTATGTATGAATCACCCTGAAAAATAGCTGTTCTGGGGTGGAATCCGGAGCACTCAGGTCAGCCAAACATGGGCACAAGTGCCACGAGCTGTCCCAGCGCTGCTTGCCTTGACTTAGTCATTCTGTGAGACACACAGAAACTTCTAATCTACAAACACGACTCCATGCATTAGTAACATTTATTGTACTTTCAAGTAAAAGAAGTTAAATGTTTCTGCAGAGTCATGGCCATATCATATTGCTCCACAAAGTGCGTGCTGTTGGGGGTCTGAAGCTTCCTCAACTCTTTTCTTCTCTGTTGCAAAGCTTCTTTTCCCTTTCCTTCCATATTTATAGGAAAGATAACGTTTTTCATTCAAGTTACCCAAACTGAAGTTTCCGAACAGAAACATTTGAAGCCTGCTCCTGGTATTTCTTCTTCTTTGTCAGATAATTCTTAGGCAAAGATTGACTTGACCTGTTAGATGAAATTGAGAGGTGGTATAGTGAACAAAGACCTGCAGTTATGTGCAAAATGTACGTATGTCTCCATTAGTTCTGCAAATCATTTATTCAGTTTTAAGTGCCCAAATAAACTCTGCAGTTTGCCTCTGCGAAGGGTAAATTTCATATGTTTGAAGCGTGGCCAGTGGTTCCGGCTTTCACATCAGGACTTTTTGGTTCAATGTTTTGAGGGAATGGTGAGTACATGTATGTGGAAATTAAATGAAGATGATATTGGGAAATGCTGGTATTTTTAACATCTTGAAAAGTTACTTGTCCCTTCTCTTTTGTAACATGGCCAAGAAGTTTGACCAAAGCACACCTGATGTATCGGTGAGAAGATTTTGGTTGCGTTGGCAGAGATGGTATTCTGAGTGTGGAAAACAACGGATATCAACAAAGAAAAACATGTAAGACAAACTTTTGTCACTGTGATGGGAAGAGAAGAGGGATTTAGGGTTTTTATTCCCTAGTAATCATGGGCAACATGGTAGAATTTTTAGGTGCCCCGTGGGGCATTCTACTCTGCCTAGACATATTTAATTTTTTGCAAAGCAAATTAAGGAAGAGAGTGGACTGGAAGGGACAAAGGAAATAATGAATGGATCACAAGAGAAAGACCTGTGAGGTGGATTTATAATCTATTATACTGACCAGTGTGGTATATCTCTAGACTGTCCTGTCTTTATCTTGCAGATGTGTAAAACATCAAAAAGTACAATGTCAGTCTGCTCTTCTAGTAATTCACATAGAGTGTTCCATAAGGCAGCAATGTCCCAGAACCCTTTGCAAATAGAAACTACAATACAGGGAGCTTCGGTATGTGTAGTAATTTCAGATATAATTCTTAAAATGTGAGAAACATGACCATTTAGAAAAGAGGTTTTTCTTTGTTTGTTGGTTTGCTTTAGAGATCATTAGTACAAAGTCAAAAGATAGGTTTCATAAAAGACAAGGCATCTCAATATTGTGAGACATTTTTGATTTTAAAAATGGGTGATTTAGCAAAATAGAAACCTGTCATGAGAAGGTGCTTGTTTCAGTTAACTTCTCAGCAAATGTTTTTGAAAACAGTTATTTTCATACTATCATACACTTGCCTTGTCGCGGTGAAGGTTTTGATTGTGTTATCTGAAACAGAATTTAAGTGCATGATACTTAGAAATTTAATGAGAAGTGAAACTGTAACCCTCGCAAAAATACATAAAATTGAACAGTATTGTTTTGATGTCAGTGGAACACTGTGATTAATTCGCACTTAAAATGCACTTATTTTTCTCAGTTCAGGAAACTTCATCTCAGCTATTGGTCGTGAGAGGAAAAAGCCATTTCCTGCTCATTGCCAGCTTAACATCTGTTAGAGAATCTGGAGTTCTAGCACAACTGACTCATGCGCAGAATGGAGCATTTCAGTGTTTCCATGTAAGAAATCTATCCTGTGCCTAATGAACTAATGAATTTGGTAATGATTTCTAAAAGATGAACTCCTCGTCTTCTATTTTATGACTTTCCGGCAGAAATGGTAATAGTCAAAATACTAAAGATCATGGGGCTTCCTTTATAATTCACTTTGTAAGCTGATTTTCCTTCACTCTTTCATCCCCACTTTCTATTTTCTGTCAAGTGAGTAATTCTTTAAAGAGGCCAAGGTGACTCACTCAAACTTGGCCTCAAGGCAGCTTCCTGGATAAAACTTAGACCCCCATTTAATTTACTGCAAATTTATTCGTCATCATCTGTAGTGATTGCCTTTGATTCACAGTTTAAAAAAATGTAACCCAACAATATTGTTCTATACAAATTTACAACAGTCTCTATTTGAATTATAGATGAGATAATTGTGGAAAAGTGACTTAGGATCACAAAACTTATAAATTTTTAAACCATCTATATTTTAAAAATTATAGACAGTCTAGTGTCTATTTATATTAGCTTTATTTAAATACATATGGGCAGCAATCGTGCTTGTATTTGTCTTAGTAAATAAAATAGTTACCACTAAGAAATGTACAATTTCATTACGGTATACATATTGCTTATACATGATTGGAGAGAATAATGTTTGTGGAAAAGTGGGTAGTGACATAGAATAAATGAAAAATGTGAGATACATAATTACAACTTTCAATTTGAGAAGAATGTGTAATTAATGGTTATGCATCTGTAGATCACTAAGAAATACAACTAAATAATTACACATCACGTACATAGAACAGAAAATAGCAGGATAGTTCCACCAAATCAGTTGCTACTTTTGCATTCACCAACATTCATTTTAGCTTCATTAAAGTCCAGGTGTGTATACATTAGTATTATCGACAAGCGAAGGGCCTTTCCTTTTTGATTGTGAGTTTGTGCCTGGTTCACGTTGAAACAGCTGGAAAGTTTCTTTCAGGTGGTTTTGTAGCTTGAGTAAAACCACTTTTGTGGTTAGTGTCTAATTTTCTTTAGACGTATGTTCATCTGTAAAACAGGATGAAAATTGTTCCACAACTAGTTCCCACGGCACCTGCTTCCAGCAACTGAGCAATCCAATTATTCCATCTTGAAAATGGATGTTTCAGTTGATATGAAATAAAGCTGATCTTTTAGTGTGGATGTTTCTGGGTTTGATCCTTCATAATGAATGTCTGTATGGATGACAGGTTCAATCATATAAAAATGCATGCATTTACATCTGTGACTATTGGTAGCGTTCTCTATGGAGAGAACATATGCGGTTTTCCAGCTGGGGATAAAAATATTTAGCCTGTAACTTCACTGGGCGTTGAGCAGATATGTGTCTCATGGACCCAGTACTGCAAAGTGCAGGTTGTCTCCCATAGTCACCTTTTCCACCTTCCTGGGGAGTCGGGGGCAGCCAAGGGTGATGAGCAACTTCGGGACTATGCCCTGTGCTTCCTAGCAAGTTAACTTCACAGAATCCCTATTTCCTTTTCTTCTAAGCTGGCTGCTGAGCTTTAGCATATTATATGTTGCAAAGTAATTGAAAGTATGAACTAAAATGTGCCTGTCCTGTCTTTCAATTTGTATGGAATAAAAAAATCGAAGGAGGCTAAAACCTCTCAAAGCACCAGCTATACCACAGTCCAGCTTCTAATGAGCCTGAGTAAATTTGTTATTTGAATGCTGTTAAACAATTAAGCATTTTTTCTCATGACTGTTTTTCCACTCTGAGTAAACTCTACAGAGCAAAGGTATATTATGTATAATTTGTTATTTCAGAAATAAACATAGAAGAATGGAAATAACTCAGAAATTAGCTGGACTGATAAGTAATCCTGTACAAGCATGAGCTTAACAGCTGGAACAAAGTTCGAAAGAAGATGAAGCCACTATCATTCTTGTTATGAAGGCACTGAGCGCCTTGTTGCCTCATGTCGTGACTTTGTGATGAACGTCACGTAGCAGAGGGAAGGGTTAGGACAGTATCTGCAGCCTGTTATATGAAAATATTCCAAACTAAATCGCTGTAAACAGAAGTCTATGTGTGACCGGAGGGTGCCTGATCTATTGTGCCAGTGTGGTCACTGCTACCAATTATGGAAGAATCTGAAATGCCTTTATCGTTTTAGTTTTAATAACACTTTTATAAGAATGTGCAGTAGTTCTGTGCCTGGAGCATAAGATATAGAGTGTCTATGTGACCTATCACTGAATGTTATCCATTATATGAGGAAACTGATCACGGATCTGCTATATCCTTAGTAGTGTAACCTTTCCTTCTAGGAACACTGAAACAAGATGACAAAATCCGAAACCAACCAGCAAATAAACAAAAGCCACAAAACCAAAACCATGACACTTCATTTCTCCAAAAAGTCTCATTTTTTTTGGCAACTGAATCACGAAAACACACAATCACGAACAGAAAAGATCTGTGTAGAAATCTTTTGAGTAATGCAGATAATCACTGCTCTGTTTATGAGCAGCATTCGTGGTATATCCTGGGAAGGCCAAATCTTGTCTCCTCTGATGGAATTTTCTTTTGAGATAAGCTTCTCCAGTTCTGTGATCATTTCGTGTAATTGATCCTACTAAAAAAGAGATAAAAATCCATACTAGTGACCATAAGCAAAACAATAAATACAAATGTGTATTTTCTAGAATGATCCAGTTATCTATATATAAGAATGTGGCAAATAGAGAGAAAAGCAAATGCAGATGAAATAACTGAAATTCATTTGTCAAGAATTCTGACTTTACAGATTTTAGTTTGTTAACACTTTTACTCTTTATTTGTTTCACTTTCAGGTAGTAAAGGTAAAAGGAAGGAAACTGTACATAAAGCCTGTCATGCAGTGGTTGCATGCTTTTTGTATTTCTCTAATGCTAAATAAAGTTAGTTTGCTGAAAGCTGTGGTCAGTACTTCTATATTTATCGAATTAGTATCAAGTGTTCTTTAATAAAGAGCAAACCAGGAAATCTGTGCAAGTTCTTACATTGCTGACAATCACAGTTAAAAAGAAAAATAGACAACAATGTCAATTTTATTGCTTTTATTGAAATGAATTTAATCTTGATATTCTAGTATAGCTAATTCTGAATTTGTATATACAAATTTGACATAGTGCATGTGAATTTTTTCTTTTTTTCCTCCAACATAATAAGCATAAACAAAACCATAGTAATTTATAATGTGTATTTCTTGGTGCATTCATTAGCAGATCTGAAATTCTGTAAGGGTCTGCCAAGTGTGCATATCCAATTAATGTGAGTTTTAATTAACCTTTTTTATCATGTATATCTTTGAAGACAGCATTCTGGTACTGTTTCTGAAAGGACTAGACTGAGAATGGAACCTTACAAATCTAAAAAGCTTCCAGTTCCTCCTGAACTTCTGTAACATTGCTTGCTTACATTTCAAATCCGCTCTGCTGATGCAAATTAAGAAATCTGTGGCTTTTGACTAATCACCACAGGAATACAAATAACTTATAATATTAACTTTTATTGCCCTGTTTTTGTTGGTGAGCACTGCGTTTTGCAAGAAACCCTAAATTTCTGATTAGTGCAGTTTGTCTTATCTTTAATGACAGGGAAAAGAACCAGGTCACACAGAACAGCACAAAACTGCCGTGTCTGGTTTTAAGGCCACTTCACCAAAAATTAGCGTAGTGATGTAGAATGGTTCAGATTTGAAGTGACCTTTAAAGATCATCTAGTCCAACCACACTGCTGTGTGCAGGGGCATCTTTCACTAGACCAGTTGCTCAAAAAAATCCACAAAGTAATATATAAACCCAGTGTTTTATACATAAAATATAAAACCAGTGTTAGGTACCTAAGATGCCAGGGGTCTTTATAACAGTTCTTGCACATCTCACAATGGGACAAAGCCAACTGGTGTCCACAATGAGCACATGATAAGAATTGTTATTGTTGGTTAGTTGGGAGGGCTGATTTCTCCCATGTGTGTTAGATGTCTTTTTACTTATGTGTGGCTTCAGGAGGACGTCTTCATCCACCTTAGCGCTGTGGCTGCTCTCCTGGAAACACAGACATCCTCATTTTGGAGCTGAGTGGCACACGTCTTAAATCTAACAGAGAAGTGCTACCTGCTTTTCATATGGTTCCTTCTGACAAAGCATCCCCCTGTTTCTTGCTAGCTGTGATACAGCTGCATGGCTAAGGGCAAAGGATGGAAAGGAGTGACTTAGTGACTGAGTCTATTCTATAGTCTATAGTCTGTGTGGTCCTAGCCTCCAGGAAACATTTGTTGGGCTAGGAAAATAAAATACACAAAAGCCTTAAAGTTTGCGAAATACAACTGTTTTTCAGGTGTTATTTTCATTGTGTGATTGCTGCCAGGTGAATTCTCCAGCGGCTGAACCGACAACAGGGTTACCTCTCCTCTGGCTGTGCGCAAAAGGAAGGAGGTGGCTGGTACTGATTTTTGAATCCTTAAGGTTTGGTGTAAGTGTTAAATTCAGTCTCAGAACACTATTGTATTGAACTCCTTGGGAATTTCATGCAGGAGATGATACTATTTTTGAATCCCAATAAGAATCAGATGCAAGCAAAGCCCAGCGCTATCAGGAGAAGAGCGCTGGAAATTAATAGGAACATAACTGCTGGGAATATTCAGGTAGAAGTTAACTTCAATGCTTTTCCTGTGTTAACCAAAGGTTAAGCAGGGATTTCCAAGGTTCCTGTTTAGATGAATCGACTCTCTTAGTCCCAGATGACAGCTGAGGTCCCTTTTCTACCTTTGCTCTTTGCATCTTTTCCACACATCCGAGCAGACAGCCCAGCAATGCCGTGTGCTGCCCTGTAGACCTCTATTGGGGCCACTGTTGCTTTCATTGTGGGCTTTAGAACCGCTTCCACTGGGTACCTGATCAGTTTTTCTGGTCAAACTTCATATTTTTCTTCTTTTGAGAACACCTACACACAGGTGGAAACAGCAATTCGGGTATTTTTGACAGTAATTTATTCTGCTCAGATGCTGCTTAAAATTCTCTACGACAGGATTTATATTTACATTATAGTTTCAGTTTTAGCAATGTTCCTGGCAGCAGGGAACAGAGACTTGCTGATGGAAAGAAAATAATTATCCCTTCTTCCTTTTGCCAAAAATCATGTTTCACCCTTCAAAGACAGCACAGTCTTGTTCTTTAGTTTGTTTATTGTTTAGGTATAACTGGAGCTGAGCTACTAGTCTGCTTCCAAAGCTCATCCTAACTCTACAGGGATACTTCTGGTAGTGCAAGTGAGAGGTTGACAAGCAACAAAGCCATTTTCTTTAGCTAGGCCTGTATACCATCAGAATTAAGAAATATCTGCAGTAATGTTATTTCCTGCAAGAGTCAGGGTTGTATTTCTAACTGTGGTTCTGTGTTGCTGTCATCAGTTTTCTGACTCAGTTTTTGTATAAAGGGGATAACTTAACATTTAGCACAACTTTAAGCATTTTTTTAAAAATTATTATTATTTTTTGAGGAAAGGGGAGTTACAGTTGATTAACTTGTATTTTTGTATAATGTGTTGACACACTGAAATGAGAAACTCGTGGCAGCTATGTGTTACAGGGCTTGCACTGAGTTGTGTTTTAGAAACCAGTCGCACCATGACATGTATAATCTCATTACAAGGTTTTGGGGTTTTTTGGCCAACTAATGGCAGGCTACTTGGAATTGTTGCTGGGCTGGACATCAGTCTTCACCTGAGGCCCTGAGTGGATTCTGTGGTATACTGCTGTGTAAAATTCTTTATATTTTGAGGAGATTAAAATGCTGTAATTGGAAGCAAGTTCAACACCTGTATCTTAAAATCTCCTAAGTGGTCAATGGCTTACACTTGGTGTAACTCTGCCATGGACCTAGGGAATTGCAAGACACTTGGGCAATCCAAGAGGCAAATTACAGCCCCTCGGAGCTGTTTTGTTTCATACTGGGCAATCCAGATCATTCCAATATCTGAAGCTGAAAGATTATGGCACAAGAACATGTAGATTTGTCTTAATTACACCTCACTATGTGAGGAAAGTAGGAAGAGCTGAGATGGGTGAAGCAGAGGTGGAGGAGATAGAGGCACAGTGCTGCACACCTGTAGTTCTGGAAGAACCTGATTTGTGTTTCTCCATGCTGCTGTTAAAAGGAGCACTAGCTAGACAGTATTTTTAAACACTGAATCTATCTGTGAAGCTATTTTTCTTAGAGCAGGATTAGAAACATCACTGAGGAGCCTGGGCCGACTGTGAGTGACAAAGTGAGAAAGGGAGTTTGAAGTTTAAGTAGTTGAAAGCAGAGTGCTGCAAGAACTAAAAAAGCAAAGAACACCCAAAGAGACTTCATCTTTTGAAGATTCTGAATTTCCAGGTCTAGTAGCACTATACAAACTCACTTCTGCAGTCATTTAAGGTAACTGATTCCTGATTTGTTCTTCAAACTTTAACTTCTGCCTCCTATACCTTTTAGAAAAACATTTGTTTAGCTGTCATACTTTTAAAACTGTCTAATTTTTAAACTAAAAACAATCCGATTTTTAATAGTATGTATACATTTTGTCGAGTAATAGCACAGTTGGCTAAAATGCTGCCATTGCCTGATTGTTTTTCTTCTTCCAGAACAAGAATAGCTGCCAAACATTTGCATTCATATTTGTAAGTTTAGTTCCATGTATACAACATGGTAGGTTGAAACTAACTGTGTAGCAGCAAGACCACAGAAATGCAGATTTTAGTGGGAACATAGTCTTCTGAGTATGCTCTCAGGGCTCAGGATGCCCTTGTGCATCTTGTGTTGATGTGCGTGGAGATGGGGTTTTGCTGGTCATGGTTCCCATATGGGGTAGGTTAAGATATTCGGAATTGGTGGAGTTGCTGTAGTGCTGTGTAATTAGCATAAATATTCCTTTATTTACTAAAAGGCCTCTAATTTTGCAAATGACTAAAATTAAAAAAAACAACACCCAAAAAATTGCAGTTGAAGGACTGCTAATATTTCTTAGAAAATTTGGTCCAGGAGAGGAAGGACACTGAAGCCAGGACATGTCTTTTATTACCAGGGAAATTACAAGTTCTAGTTCCATTTACAACTTTCACAATCAGATTTACATTACCATTTATGCCCTGCATCTTGTGGTATGATTACCATTACGTTGTGTTTTTTTTTTTTTTAAGTAAAACCCTAGTTTAAATTCGTAGGGATCACAGGAAAAGAATCTTCATCATCAAGTAGAAATGAAATATGGACTTTGAATCTCCATCTTTAGTGGTCTTATGTATAATTTTCATTATTTTATTCATAGTTCTAGTTGCAACAGTAAGATCTAACAGAATTGGTTTCCCTTCTACTGAAACATATTAAAATTTTTGAAGCAGTTCCAGTATTTTTGATTCTTCTGGTCAGTATTTCCTTAAACTACTTGAAGCAGTAAAAACTTATTATACTACATTGCTCTCTGCCTTCTTTGGACTCTGTTTTTTTGTAGTTCCTCAGACCGACCTTAATCTGCAACAGACAGTCTGCACATAGCTTTTAGTTTTCTAACCTTTTTGATCCACTGTGCAGTTTCATGAGTGTTCTTACATTTTCTGTAGTTCTGAAAAATTTCTATATTGAAGTTGCTTTGTGAATATCATAATTTGCAGATGACTCTGAACAGAGGCAATTTTTACTAGTAGGTCAAAAAAAATATGTCCAGGAACTCTCTAATCATTTTGCTGTATTTTTCCCTAGAATTCTCAGGAATCTTCCAAGGCAAACTAGGTAAGTTTGAGGTGATCTGAAGCTCACTGAAGTCAGTGGAAAGATTTCCATTGACTTTAAAGATCTTTGGATAGTAGCGTACTTATTCAGTAGACATGCGTGTATGTGACTTAGAGAAGTCCAGAAATCCACAGATGAGGAGATTTATACTTTAAAAGTATTCCTTTAAGAAAAAAACAAAACCAAAACCAAAACCAAACCAAACCAAACCAAACAAACAAAAAACCACACTGTTTTGACATTGTCAACAGTGAAATATAGCCAATTAGGGAACTGAAAATTATTTAATTAATGCAGTTAACTTTATAATAGACAAAAGTGAATTACTGCACATCACCTCAACAGGACAGTTTTAAAAATAGTTAAATCCTAGATTCCAAGGCAGTTTAATTTTCTTATTGTAATGAACAAATTTAACGCTTGAATGTGTCCTAGAAATAGTCATTCCAAGGCAATTTTATATTCTTGTTGTTGTGAATTTTTGATGCATGAATCTGTCCTAGAAATAGCACTGTTTGGAACAGAATACACAACATTTAAATTAAAAAAAGTGCTTAATCCTGTACCAGCCACCAAGACTCTTGAAATGTAAATTGGAATCTGGAGGAGAGAGAAGTGATAATTCAGGATGGAAGGAGTCAATTGGAACTGCTTATTTTTATGGATTCCCTTGGGTGCTGGCAGATGTAAAGTTTCAAGGAAGAAGGAAAGAAATATTATGGAAAATAAATAGTATATACCAGTCTTGATAAAGCTGTTAAGATTTCAAATGTTTTAAATGAAAGCAAATAAAATATATTTAAAGTTGATTGTTTAATTATATCTTGTCCTCTTTAAATACATAAAGGTATATTTGTATAGTAAATATGCATCAGGTATTTAGTAAATATGCGTCGGGTAAATAATCTGTTTTAAGTGATTTATATGCAGGATACCTCTTTTACAATATGCTTAGTTTTTGTCTATATGTTTTTCCATTTTGCAATGAAATTTTATAATATCAAAGATGAATTTAAGCAGAGGTAAAGAAAACAAATTCTTGTTCACTTTACTTACGCACAATAAATGCAAAAGTGCACCAGTTGTACTTTTCTTCAACCTGAAAGGAGAAGTGTTTTGCAAGCTGTTAAAGCACAGCATTAAAGCAGTTAAATGATTTACATGTAGTAAGCTCTAGTCATGTATTTAATTTTAGATTTATTTTCTTGGTTTTAAACATAGTGGAACTGTCCCAGATTGAGTTTCTGGCGTTTTATTCTGCCTACCCATTACATTCTGGCCTATGGGAAGGTGCTGGAGAGACAAATCACTACATATCCTATTTTTAGCTAAGATAAATACTCCAACAAGATGGTCTTTCTAGAAAGCTGAAAGAAGGACACACAAATCTCAGTTTCTCACTATAGGATTTTTACATGAAAAAAATTTTGGTGAGCTGTCATTGGCTATGACTGGTATAAATACTTATTTGGCTCACAGTTAGAATTGTTCTATTGGGGTAGTTACAAAATGACCAGAAAAAATTCTCAGGCTATTCACCTTCTTTGTCATCAAAAGTTTGCAGAGTCAATGTCTGTGTCAGGTTTTCCATCTGCGGGTGTCCATGTACTCACAGGACAGAAATAGTCACCTTACCTATGTTGAGATAGCCTGTCTAAAAGGAAATATGCCACACGCTAGAAATACTTTCCTTTCGAATACAGGGGATCAGTGTAATTAGCTGAGATATAAGTACCAAACACATATTATTTGTTCGTGTAACACTTCAGGTGTTACACAAGGAACTTGCACCACAGCGCTTTGAAACCACCTCTGAATCATATTTAGAGCTGTCTCAATTCTTTATTATGAGTAATTTCTCTCTGGTATTTTGCTTTTCTTCTTACAAATAATCAGTGAATAATTATGGTATTTAACTAGCTTTGGAAAAATTCCAATGTGCATGGTAAATACTTAATACCTAAAATTCTTTTCAAGGAATCTTTTCACTGTTTGACTAGTTCTAATTAGGTTCCTTGTGACTGGATTGATCACAAGTTGGTTTTGGACAACCTTAGAGCAAGCATGTTTGCGAAAAGTCAAGAGGCATCATTTATATTTAAAGGGCTTATTTGTTTTGCAAATGTCAACGAATGCATGTTATTGCACAGGGTTTATAGCTCCCATGCTGTGCTTCCAAGTTATTTAGTAGAATAACTATTATGCTGTGGTCTCTGATTATGCTTGAATTTTTTGACAGATTTTATTGCATCATCTGTAATATGTCATAGCATTTTTATTATATCAAAGGCATACTTTATCAAAGTGCCATAATCACTTTGATATAATAAAAGGCCTTCCAGTGCTGAAATCTCTAAGTAGCGGTACAAGATTCAGTCCTTATCAATTGCATAATGACAAAAAAAAAATCACAGCAAAACGAGTCTACAAGACAAATCATAGAATCGTGGAATCATGGAATAATTTCAGTTGGAAGAGATCCTCAGGGTCATCGAGTCCAACCATAACCTAACCTAACTCTAGCACTAAACTATGTCCCTAAGAACCTAATCTAAACACCTTTTAAACACATCCAGGGATGGTGACTCCACCACTTCCCTGGGCAGCCTGTTCCAATATGTGACAACTCCTTCTGTGAAGAATTTTTTCCTAATATCCAATCTAAACCTCCCCTGGTGCAATTTGAGGCCATTTTCTCTTGTCCTATCACTTGCTACATGGGAGAAGAGACCAACACCCTCCATTCTCCAACCTCCTTTCAGGCAGTTGCAGACAGTGACAAGGTTTCCCCTCAGCTCCTGTTCTCCAGGCTGAACAGCCCCAGCTCCCTCAACTGTTTCATCTGCCTGTTCAGCAGCTTCTAGGGGTGTGGATCACTCTCTCTGTCCTGACACGTGGAAAGGTGTTTCTTGTCAGCCTGCACCGGGTCTGGCTGAGCTGGAGGTAACGTTCTCCACAGCAGCCCCTACGGTGCTGTATTTTGGATTAATGTCTAGAACAGCATTACTAAGACACCAGGTTTTGGCAGTTGCCGGTCAGCTCTTGCACAAAGGCTTTCTCCATTTCCCATTCTGTCCCACCAGTAAGGGGGATGGCGTGGGGCAGCAAGATGCTGGGAGGGGACACAGCTGGGACAGCTGACCACAGTTGACCAAAGTGAATAGCTTTAATCTTCGAGTTCCTTCCATACAAGGCTCTTGCTTCACCTATTAGACTGTTCTTTCCTCAACCCATAATTATTGTTACTTTCTATTTCCTACCTGTCTTGCAAAAGAGAGCACTGAGTCAGCAGCTGTACGGGTGCTTGGTGGTAGACTGGGGTCTTTCCATTACACAGACATATTTACCTGAGGTGAAATTTCTCTCTTAAAGCCCATCCATCTTATAAAAACAAAGATCAGTTTTGAAAAATATGTTAAATCTCTGTTTTCCTTTTATGTTTTTCCCAGGTTTTTTTATTCTTTTGGGATCCATAGTGCCAGTGAAATAGCAAAAGCTTTCCTATAGCATTCCTATGGGAAAGATTCTTTTACCAGACCTTTTAAAAATTCTGACAAGTTGCACATCGGTTCCCAACAAGCAGATTCCAGGTTCATTTAAACTACACAATTTACTGGTTAGTAAGCAAGCTACTTTCATCTTATGGAGGAAGTTTCTTACTATCCTTTTGTACAGAAATATTTAAGAAATATTTCCAAAAGAAAAAAAAAATCAGTGTAAAATCTTTATTTTAGGTCTCCCAGTAAAGCTCAAAACTAACCTCCATGTGCACATTGAATTCAGCTGAAGAACAACATGGTATTTTCAATATATAGCATTCATTAACCAAGATAACCTACAGGGATTAGCCATGTGACTGACAGCAAATGATTGGATAGTTTGAAGCACGACACAAAGAATTTCAGATTTAGTCTGAGACTCTCCTGAAAGTAGCTGATGCTCTGCATGGGAAGATGAAGGTGGAGCAAGGTTAAGGATCAGTTTGGAAGGCTATTGAAGATTATGCTTACATAGGTTGTCAGGGAGAGGCAACAATAGTTGTAGAAATGCATCACTGTGGAGGTGCTCTTCCGTATGTAAGAGGTTTACCTTTTTTTTTCCAGATAGTAGACAAAAACACCTTCACGATTCTTGCTTGCATACCTGAGCAAAATACTTTTGGTTAGACCACTGTAGCCAAAGAAGCCAAAGGTACTTTGTAAAATAAGTGCATATTATTTTTAACTATCTTTGCTTCCACTCTCCTGTTTTCCCAACTGCCCAAACTGAAGACCTTCTGGAAAGACTGACTGATCTTGGTGTGGTTGATGATGCTTTCTTTTCTTCATCATCCTGGTTTGTAAGATCTAAAATTAAGGCCTTTTAAGTTAAGTTTTTCTTTCTGGGAGCTCTAACTTTCTTCATATCTTTGTTTTGTCTCCTTCTCTGGAGACATTCAAGACCCGCCTGGACACGTTCCTGTGTGATCTACTCAAGGCGTATCTGCTTTAGTGGGTGGGGTGGACTAGACGATCTCCAGAGCTCCCTTCCAACCCCAGCCATTCTGTGGTTTTGTGACACTGTGATATCTTTATCTCTCAATATAGCACTGTGAACAATACGTATCGTACAAGAAGGATCTGCAAGACTTCACCATCTTTGTTGCAAGTCATGCAGACACAAGACTGTACGAAGATATTTAAACTATTAGTGGAAGGTTTGCTTGCTCCTTGAGTCTAATTGTGAGTGTGACTTCAGAGCTAAATACACCTGGACTGTTGTTAATCACAGGAATGAGTCATATCATTTGTGCCATAGTGATCTCCAGATGATCTCTTGTATTTTTCAACATGCATCAATTACAGTGCCATGAGCAAAAGTATCTGCAGAGATAATTAATGTCATGCTTCTCTGTATGTTTACTGTCTTCGTATCTATGTCTAAGCTAGTCATCCAGAATTTCTTTAGCGGAGAAAAATAGTGCCTTTGTAGTCCAAGTCCCCTCTGTCGTTTTTGTTTTTCTTTCCTTCATGTCTCTGATGTTCTACAATCTTGTGGACTATGTGGACCCCTCTTTTATCTTGTCTATCACAGAGATACTTCCAAGCCCTTTTATGAGTTTCATAACTCACACAATCACACCTTTTATCTAGATGTTTAATTTCAGGTGTCCGTATTCAAAAGTGATGGCTAACATTCTTAAAGATTATTGGCAACAACTCTGAAGTTATCCTTCCTTTCCATTATCTCTACCCACCCAACCTCCTCCCCAATCTTTCCTTCCTCATTTTCTTCAACAGATTTTACAGGATTAGGCTGCTTAAGGACAGGGAGATGTCACTTGTTTAAGGCCGAATTAGCTTGCTGTCAGAGATACTCTTGTTCCTTATCTTGGACAAAAGAGAACTAACAGGGTATTTAATGGATAAGACATTTCCTTCTCATGAGATAGATGTTAACAAGTGCAACTATACAGGAAGCTATTTCTTTCACTATCACAAACTGCATTAACTGCATAATTTAAGAGGAAGAATTTGCTTTGACAAGCAATGGGATCGGTGTCATGCTAAGGTGATATGCAGACTGTTAGAGCTGTTAGGATAAAATGACCTTTGAGGTTTTTGATTGGCTTAGCTTTTTGTAAGCTGCCACTTTGTTTGTTTGTTCATTTGTTTGTTTGGTTTTCATGCAATTGTATGCTTTGTTCTCTGTAAAATAAAGTTTGCTCAATTTTTCCAAAAAAATTGAGAAACTGGAACATAAAGACAAAATAACAAGAAGGAACAGAATCAATAGTACTGCTAGTTTCTCTTGGCTGATACATGCAAGAAAAGTGACTACAGAAGAAAGTAGGTTAACCAGGTGTGACGTTGCCCAATTCTGTAGAATTACTGAAGACCATGGAATGTGTGTGAGCTTTTGACCCTCAATACGAGTTTCCCAGATTTGCTAATAATAATTACACTGTATGCTGTAGATGACTGTATTTGGAAACTCCAAACAGACAATCAAGAAAGAAAAAAAATTTATTTTTCTCTCTATGAATTTTGCATATGACACTTCTTCATATTCTTAATGTGAAAATGCCATTACCTGTATTTTTCCTTCTCTCTATGCATTTCAAATTCTGTTATAGGGCTATAGTGATTTTTTTTTAATTTGACTTCAGTATTTCACACTGCAATCCAGTCACTCAACCAAAATCCCTTAGTATAAATTAAATATGATATTTACATATTCTTGTCTTTTGTTAAGACTGACTTTTCTGTAAAATCTAATGGCAGAACATTTGTGTTTAAGAAACACACATCTGATTTCTCAGAAAGTTGCCTAGTTTCACTCCAGTGGGATTACTTGTGTGAATTAGGATCATTATGAAAAGATGGGGAAATCAGCAAAAAAACTGTGAAGAACAAAGTTTGTGCAGTGTAGCATCTATCAGTAAGTGAACATGAGAAACTGTCACAGTATTATTTTTGCTTCCATGACTGTTTGTTCCTTGGATTTCTAGCTCTGTGTTTGTTGCTGTTTGTGTGTTCATTTACATTATAAATTAGACATTCTGGAATAAATCTGAAAGTTGTTAAAATAAGGCTACTACTTCATTAGATTTTGGCTCAGGCATAACACATAAACTATAACAAAATGCAGTGGTAAGGAAATAATGGCACTGTCTCCATACTGTATTTATTTTTCTAATGCAACATTTACAACCAAAGTTTTGTTTTTGTTTTTGTTTTTTCTTCCATTAAAAACTGAATCTGAAAAACAATGTTTTGCTTGTCATTTACATTAATATCTCAACAGTGCATAAAAATCTTTTTGTTTGAGAATTACAATGTAAGGCTGATGAAAATAAAGAACATGAGCAGTACACCATCTATCCCTCTTTTCTGGATCAGATAAATTACATTAAATGTCCTTTTTAATTGTTTCAGAAACTAGCGTTTACACTACCATGAATCCAAGCTCATGTTATGTTGTTGTTAACAAATTACTTACATAACATGTTTTGACAAACAATTTTCTGCTAACATTTGCCAAAAATAATGTTTTCACAGATAAGATACAGGAGAAAGAGACATATTTCTCTTATTAATATATTCACTTTACCAAAATGACTGTTTGTTATTTGCTGAAAGCTTTGGATAGAAATGAAAAGTTTATCATTTCACCCGTAATCAAAATAAAACACAATTGTGCCAAAATACCAATCCATTTTTTTTTTTTCTTACTTTGAATACAGAATTTCAAAGATGTTCACAGAAACAGTGATGGATTGATCTTTGGTTACTGTATTTCCTTTCTGCCAATATCTAAGTTACTTATACCCTTATTAGCATAGCTTCTGAATAACATGCAGTCCTAAATACTTACCTCTTCTGAGGTAAGATAATTGCTCATCATCATCTGCCTCCTGATAAGACCATGGGTAAGAAGTTACGAACATTGAAACAAGTTGAGCGTGTCCTAGAATGTCTACCTTTTTGTTGGTAGTGGTTTTGCTTGTTTGGTTTTGTAGTTGTGATTTTTTTGTGTGTGTGTGGTTTGTTTTGATTTGGTTTGGCGGGGCTTTTTTGTGCATTTTTTTCTTTTTAAGACAGTGAGAAGTGTTTCAAAAAATCAAGCTAAGCTTAGCTTTTGTGGAAAGGTGTATTCAGGAGCCAGATCAGCATGGATGGGCTTCAGGACCATCCATCAGGCTGCTATTGATCTGTGAACATTGGCGTATTCTCTGAGGCTACATAAAAATTACGCTATGGCTATGTAAACCTTATTCTGAAGCCCATCCCTATCTGTGCAATAATTTGGCAATAATCACAGATGCTCTCGTGTACCTGTCTGATCGGTGATCTCTACGTTTCTCTGTCATCAAGAAAGGAGGTTTTTGCTCCTGCCACTGACCCCGCGCAGATTGCAGATGAAGCTTGCGCAGCATACAGATAAGTTACAGATAAGTTAAATATGCTGCATAAGGTTAAAAAAGTGAAAGGGCCCAGGGTTGGATAGTTGCTAATCTTCATGTGTAAGACTGAGGAGTTGACTCAGCCTGACCCTGTGCTCCTGTCTATTAAATGGAGTCTCTGGATACAGTTCATTAACTGAATTTCTGGCTAGGGTTACAATTTGAATGGAGAATACATTTTTAGTTTCTCAAATTAGATCTTGCTTTCTGCACTGCTTCCTTTGCTGGCCCAGCAACTTCACATACCATATTAAGATTCTGACTATGTTATTTGTAGTTTATTCTTGTCTTAAAAGATTGTATTTAGCAAGACATGCTACATAAATGCATTGCTGTAGCTTCATTTTTTTTTCACATTTTGGCTTTTTGATACCTAAAACTCATACAAGGAGTTCCCCTGAAAGCCAGTAGTACCCTAATGTTTACTTCAGTTATTTATGGTAGTAGTGCCACCTGCCTTCTGTTTTGTTTGCAAGATATTAGATTTAGTAGTTCATAACTGCTGAATGGAAAAAAATCAATTGACATCTGCTGGTTCTGTAAGTTGCAGAAAAATGAAATGCAAGATGAGAAGAAACCCGTATTGATATAGGAAGATTTTTTCCTTACCAAACCAGGAAAGTGGCTGCTTGAGGAGAAAAAGTAAATAAATTTCTGTGTGCAAGCAAGCAGCAGAACTCTGAATGGTTATACCACTGGTTTTCTATTAAAATGATCATGCAGGTCAGATGAAGCTTCTGCTGTCATATAACTTTCATGGATATCCCTTAAAATAGTAATAAATTTGTGGCACGTTTTATTCATAACTTTGGGACACCATTATCATCACAGACATATTTGGTTATTTGGAGCTCAGAAATGTTTGTTGTATTTTCTGATAGTGAAGAAAATCAGAAGACTGCAGAAGGACTTCTCCATCAGGTGCATGTTTTCAATGAACACATATTTATGGCCTCCATCTTTGAGATACAACTCAATGTATTTATTCTAGGTAGCCAGAATAATTTTTCAATGAAAAAATATTGGCAGTCCCCCAAACCAGTGATATAAATGAAAAAAAATCTTAATTAGTGTTTAATTCAGACACAGCTAGTATATTCTGTTTGTACTGAGAAGATTTAAAATCAGAATCATCTTTCAGAAAGAGAACAGTGAAATATACAATTTCCTTCCTTCCTTCCTTCCTTCCTTCCTTCCTTCCTTCCTTCCTTCCTTCCTTCCTTCCTTCCTTCCTTCCTTCCTTCCTTCCTTCCTTCCTTCCTTCCTTCCTTCCTTCCTCCCTCCCTCCCTTCCTTCCTTCCTCCCTTCCTTCCTTCCTCCCTTCCTTCCTTCCTCCTTTCCTTCCTCCCTTCCTTCCTTCCTTTCTCCCTCCCTTCCTCCCTCCCTCCCTCCCTCCCTCCCTTCCTCCCTTCCTTCCTTCCTCCCTTCCTTCCTCCCTTCCTTCCTTCCTTCCTTCCTTCCTTCCTTCCTTCCTTCCTTCCTTCCTCCCTCCCTCCCTCCCTTCCTCCCTCCCTCCCTCCCTCCCTCCCTCCCTCCCTCCCTTCCTTCCTTCCTCCCTCCCTCCCTCCCTGAGGATAATTTGCAAAAATGAGCAGATGAGAGATGCATTATAGGAGATGCACAGATGCATTATAACCATGTTTCTCAGTCTTGAATTAGTTTTAGCCTTTGGTGTGCAGCTAGCTGTTGTAAGAATGAAAAATGTTTACGTTTACAAAAGTATTTTTAACAGGATGCAAGAGGGATCATGTTTGACAGATATGGCTGCTAAGCAGAAGGAGATAGTTCACAGAAGTGGTTTTAGGGCACATGGATGCAGAATTAATTCCGTAAAAAGATGCAGAAGGGTGGGCAGACCAGCTAAAGCACATCCTCAAGGGAGAAAAGAGGGAGCCAAAGCACTATGACATCTGGAGGGGTGGGTGAAGGAAGAAAACACCAGTCAATTTTCACTGCTCATTTCTCTGAGATTATGTGATTCCTAACTCACTCTGATACAGGTGAAATTAGAGAGGACCCTTTCTAGTGTGTTATGAAATCAATATATCAGCTGGAAACTGTGTATGGCTGTTGGATCAGTTTTCCACAAGCAGGAGGTGAGTTGTCAAGAAGGCAAAGCGTTCCCTGTGATTTGACAGGAGCTGAACGGAGATTTAGATGGTGGGTCGGACTCGATTGTCCATCGTTTAATCAGGTAAAAGGCAAGCAAAAAGAAACCCCAAAGCCATAAGGAATTAAAGGGCTTGCAGCCTCAACAAATAATCTAGTCCTTCTCTTCTCAAAGAATGATATTTATCCTAAATATTTACGTAGTTATCATCTTTCATGTAGTTTATAGTACTTCTGACTCTCAAGAAAAGTATTGTATTTCTTTCTGTGTGCAGTACCACTCCGCATGAGCTAAGCTGTTCAATGTCAGCAATTATCAGGGCCTCACCCTACAATGAAAAAGAAGCTGAGCTGGTCCTCTTCACTACCTATTATACCTGATGAAAGGAAAGTGCCCTTTGGGTCTTGCTTTAGCAGTTTCTCCTCTGAAGTAATCTCAGATGCAGTAATCTCAAACTTCAAGGTTTTCTTGTTGCCTAAACTACCTTTATTGGTATTTTCCCTATATAGGCTATGAAGTTGCTGTGTTACTGGTTATATATATCAAATTGTCAATAAAACAGTCTCTGCCTTTAAGTGCAGTTGTCAATTCTGAATGAATTTGAAAGATGTCGGCAGCAAAATTATGCAAAAGTACGAGATAAATTAATTGCCAATTATTAGCTCTTAAGCATTCAAACATTTTCTTTTCATGTCATTGAATATTTAATTATTTATAGTGAATGTTTATCCAGAAATAAAATAACAGCAATTATCACTGTAACTACAGATTTGAGTGACCCGATAAAGGTGTTTATAACCATTTTAAAGGTATCCATAAAAATATTAAATTCTGAATATTATGGACAAGTTTGTAGCATAAAATAACCTCTCAGTTTTAAAAAAGTCCAGGACACCCAGCAGGTGATAAAACAAATTAATACAATTTCAGTGCTCTTAAGTTTTCTAAGTATAATTTGTTTGCTAATTATTATGCAACTTGCAAAAACAATTATAAAGTAATAAATGATGTGGTTTTTTTTTCCCTGACAACTAACAGAACAAGATTGTTCTTGTAAACAAACAAACAAACAAACAAATAAATAAATAAGCTATTGTAATAAGCTGATCACTTTTCACTCTTCTACCTTGAGGTGTGACAAAACATATAGTAGGAAAACTTCAAGACTACAGTTTGAAACTAAGTTTATGCTGAAGATGAGGTGACAAGGAGATTCATTCAAAGGGAGACTGAGTGTGATGGGTCTTACATAGCTGACTGCATCCCAAATGCTGGAGTCAGTAGGAAAAGCCTGAATATAAACCATGCTGTATTTATCCGTATATTTCTTATAGGCCTGGATATAGACATGTAATCTAGATTTGTTATATTTTCAGTCGGAGAAGAACCCAGTCAAAGTAGTTGAGATCTGGACCAAGCATTAAAAAGTTCTCTGAAGGAACCTGTGGAAACTTAGACAACTGCAGAATATTGTTGGTACTGGTATGGAGAACATGAGACTTTAAGTTTTAGAATTGTGCCTAACGCGACCAAAAGAAAAAAAAATAGAGCTAAAAACAAAATCCCAAACCTTTAATTTCTTACATGCTCGGGGTATTATAAAAAGGGATAAAATTGATTGGAGAACTCTGGTTAGGGGGATAATTTGTAATGATGCTTTACTGGCTATTATAATTACAAGTCTAATTAAAAGACTTAAATATGTCTTATGTAAGTTATTAACGAGGTTTGAGAATGCCAGTTAACAATGCAACTGACTGAAATAACGGCTGCTGTAAAACTCTGCATGCTATAAAGAGAGATGGGAATGAAATTTAGTATACCCTTTTGATCTGTACACATTAGATTTAGGGGGCAATTTTCCCTTTTTTTTTTTTTTTTTAATGTCTTCATTACTTTAATCACTGCCTTTTCTTTATATTTTGCTGTTTATCTTTGCAGGCATCTAGAAACATTCTTTTTATTTCTGAACATAGAGAGTCACCTAAAAGTGGGAAACTCCTGTTATTCTTCAAGATTTGTAAGTTCAGAGTATTTTTTCTCCTGATTTTTTAAATATTTGTTTAACCCGGAGTGTAGTGTTCTTACAAAGGCTTGAAGCAGTGATATTGATTAATGACAAAGGAGGCTATTTTGGTAGTATTCCATTCTGTCTTGGAGGAGGAAGCTCTGCAAACCTCTTGAGGAAGTATCAAGCATGGCTGTAGAGATTCAAGTGGTGTGGGGAAAAAAGGAAAAAAGGAATATTTTGTTATTGCTTATCTCAACTGAACTGAAGCTCTGTAACTTTTGAGATTTGCTGTTTCTCCAATTCCTTTTGACATTTGGTTGTACCTGAAGAGAAGAATAGTGCCAGTCTTTTAGAGGACTTATTAAAGCTTAATCCAAAGAGCGTTCTTGTTAAGCGGAGTACTAAAGAAAGCTCTTGCCATTGATGTTATGGTATTTCTCTAGGACCGTTCCTCATGCCCGGAAAACCTTGACACTGAAGTAGTGCTATTCAAGACACTTGGAAGCTGCTAATGATTTCAGCTAATGGAGTTACTTAATGTTAGGTTTTTTCCTTACTGAGGGCTCTTGCTTTTACACAGAGGAGAAATTACTCCTTGCTAAGAAGTGCTGCAGTAAGTTTGAACTTACAGTGTTTGCTGCTGTAGTGCATCTGGATTGTAATTGCCTAGATTCTGTTTTTGTTCAGGCTTTCCATTACTCAGAATATCTTGTTTATTTTGTGACGACTTTTTTAGGTTCCTTCCTGCTTCTGGGATGCGTTTGCCAACACAGTGAAGGTTGCTGACATTTAATTTAGTAAAGCACCAAAATTACAAGCTATTAGATCAACTCAGACATGGGGGTGTGAGGTGATTTCTGAGATACTGATATGTAGCCCTTAGTTGACAATTAGTAATCTTATTCTGTGACAGAATAGGAATTTTGAAGTATTTGGGGAGATAAAGTGATGACAAATTTGCAACTGGAGGACAGAAATATATCTTGTAGTGGGGCATGCAAGTCATTCTGAGATTATGATTCTTTTGACTTTTAACTACTTTTTTTTTTTCTTTCCCCCAGGGAAAGTCTTAATAATTCATCCAAAATGGGAAAGACAAGAAGGGTAAATGAATTAGTGATGGGCACCAGGGTATGATTTTTTCACAGTATTTGCGGTACGCTGTTCAGGGAATTGATATAAATACTGCAATGCTAGTAAAACTTTAGTGGGAAGTAATCAATGGGTTTGCAGAAGGCTGTGAATAGGGACCTGGAAATATTTCCTCTGAACCTACCATTGTGTTGCTGGGGTTTTTTTCAGCTTTATTCAGTGTCATTCAGTTTCATATATGTATTTGTGACTGTGGGAACAGTAGGGCTAGCTTGCCACCTCAAGTGAATTTGCTCTTTCCCTGATCAAATCTGCTGATAATAATAAGGTCACTGTCTTTGGAGCAGACTGAATGCAATCTAAACAATAAACTGCAAATAGCAGTGTTAGCTTCTGAAAGTCTATGAACGAAGAATGGCTTTTTGTTGTTAAACAGCTATAGGGACATTATTTTCTCATCTTTCTTGTAATTTTCTTTCCATCTGCAGATGAAATGCCTGCCAACTGCTACTTAAACTACATGGGTAATATCCTGACTCTGAAAATCAAAATTCCCATCAAATACCATGGGACCAGAAAAGCTACCACTCTATAAGCACATCTATTTCTTTGCACTCCCCTTCCTGCTCTAACACATTTTTCATTCTATTTTCGCTTCCTTTCGGACTGTTCATCTCCTTTCTCCCTTCAATTGATTGATTTACTTCAATCAATATGAGTTTTACTTGGTTTACAAACTCAGCTTTGCTCCACTTTTCATTTTCTCAATGTTTTTGCTGCTCAGTGCATGAGAAAGAGGAAGGTGGATTCAAAGGAAGGCTGTAGAAAGGAAAACAACACAGTAAAGGGTGTTTCCCTTTCCCAGCTATCTGAACCATTCTTTCAGCTGACTTGTGATGCTTTGGCTGGTTTGGAAAAACAGAGGAGTTTGCTCACCCACAACTAAGCTTTGTGTTTGTTTGTTTTTCGGAAAAACAATATGTGTAGAATTACAAGCACACATGGAAAGAAGAACTTTCTGAAGCAAACAGTAATTTCAATACCATCAATCAAAACCAGCAAGAGACAAATTTCTATAAGTAATAAACTAATACGAATAATGCCTTCCTGACATTACGTTTGATGAGTTTACAGCAGTGGAGGGATGCATTCGCAGACTGAGAGCCCTGATCCTGCAGAAGGCTTCCGCAAATGGGGAAATTAAATTTTGGACATGGATTTGGAAACACTCCAATCATTTAACTTCTGAAAATCAAAGTGACACAATGTATGTATTTCTAAGGGGCTACATAGATTGATCAATTAGGAACAGATGAGAACAGTCTTTCCAAATGACTCTTTCAAAAATATGTGTGATAGAATACCGCTGTGATTAAAGCATCCAGGGATATCATCACCTAACCAGCTTACAGAAATTCATCCCAGGTGGTTTAAAGTGAATTCCTGTCTTCTCTCTATCTATGCATGTCTCCTTCAGACATCTCTCAGAAGTGTTAAGCTATTTTAGCAAAAAATATTGTGTGATTAAAAAAATAAGTTTTGGTGTTGTTTGTAGATTTCTTTTTTTCCCTGATACAAAATTCAGTGAAGTGTTCAATAGGCTTGCAACATGTTACCACATCATATGAGGTGCTGCTTTGCTTTTAAAACTCCTAATTTATTCGAAGGGCAAGCTGAATTTAGGTTATGAAATTGAGATTGCTTCTCTGTATAAGACTTTCTCATGTCAGGTGTGAAGACAGAGTAAGCAAGGCCAGTTCCATCTCATTTTCATAGTTTATTCCTGGCAGTATTTACAGAAACTGATAGTTTCTAGAGGTCTGGAAAGCAGATGTAGTTTCCTGTACCATAAGTCCTTGTATCTCTAAAATGATACCTTCCTTACACAGGAAGTCTCCCTTGTAAGATGTCTTTGGGATGATGCTGGTAGCAAGAAGGAAGAAAAGAGGAATTCCTTTCTGGTTGTGTTCAAGCAATTTCAGCTTCTTTGTGTTCCTTGATAAAAGGGATCACACTGGCATAGAAATCCAGCCTTAGCGTGTATTAACACTGCTGCTAGCCTATATGCTGCCTGATGTACGGCCCCAAATCACAATGTCGTATGTATCTGATAAAGCGAAATAGCTCATCCTACAGAGGCTTTTCACTAAGCTTTTAGTGTAGAAAATGGAGTCTTTGGATGTATTAGCCGAAGGTTTTATAAGTGTATGAAGCAATCTGTATTAATGCGTTCAGGTTGACATAGAGAAAGTGTAAAAAGAGTTAAGAAGTCTGGATATAGCAAAAAATGGGAACTATAATATGAAAATGATAATCTTTTTTATTTAAGAAGATGGGAAGGTGTCAATGATGAAATTGATCTTTTTACCTCTTTTGCATCCCCTTGCCTCTCTTTGCAACACAAAACAAAGTGGTTAATTTTCTAGGATAGTTTAGAATGTAATAATATCTAAAGATCACATGCATGAACTAACATTTGGCCACTCCTTTGAAAATATAGAGTTGCAGACAGCATCTACTATACCTCTGGTAACAGTTTTGCAGAGGCTTGTGCAAAGACAGGTGAATAGAAGAGGTTCAAAATCTGGGGTAGAACAAAGGCTCTGTGGGGAGATGATTTGGTATTTGAAAGGGCCAGTATCAGTCTGATAAACCAGAAAAACATTCAATGTGCAGTAAACCATCTACATTAGATGTGCAGACCACATACACCCCTTATTGTGGGGACAGACATTTTTTCCACCCCCTGAATTTCTTCAGCATTAGTCATTCTTCCACTAGCAGGAATTCTCCCATCTGAACCTTATAAAATGTTAAACTAAATTAAATCCTTGAGTGACAGGTGGCAGACTGAGTTGGGAAAGGGTGAAGCAGCACAGAGCAGAAGGGATGTTCTTAGAGCTTTCACCCTCGTTGCTAAGGAAACTGTTCCTTTTCTGTATGTTCAAAGTGTCGTTTCTAGCTAGTCTGGCATCTAGAAATTTCCTGGCAGACACACCAGCATTTTCAACTTATCTCCCTCTGTGTAACCCTTGTTTGATTTCTTTGGGAAAAAAAAAAAAAAAGGAAAAGGAAAACATACAGAAAAATTTACTTGGTTTTCTTAGACATGTGAGGTTTTTTTGGTGTTGTTTTTATTTATTTGTTTAATTGTGGTGTGATCTCAATGCAGGGGATCTTTGCTGTCTCTTCAGTGAGACCCATCAATAGTTGCCAGGCTATTTATTTGACCTTTGTTTAATCCATTTTTACAATAGATCACATAACATTAAGAGATAAAGTACTCCCAACTGATTCGATGGGTGATGACAGTGGACACTAATGTCACATAAAACTTGAGTGTTAAGCACGATTCCCTCTATATTTAATGTACATATGCAAGCTCTCTCTGAATGCAATGGAACTATTCAACAACTTAAAGTAAAACATGTGCTCACCGATTTAAGGTACACTGGAAAGCTTTTTTGGGGCTCAGGTCACCCAAACAAAAAGCTTATGATGGAATTATCGGTGGCTGGATGTCTATGTCTCAGTAACTCATGCCAGCCAAGAAGGTCCCCATCACTGAGGAATGGAAGAATGAGACTGTCTCATTGCGATGTTCAAACTGATGTCATGATGCCTGTACTCTTTTCAGGTCAGCTCGTATTTTTCATAGCAGGCTGTTTGGGTATGATTTCTGTTCCTCTTTGTCCTTATTGTTAAAAAGCCTGTCTTAAAATTTGAAATGGAGATATTAGAATATCTAAGGTTTTGTATTTTACTTTTTGTACTAAATATGCATGTTCTTAATTCAGAGGTAGGAGGCACTAGTAGTTTTCTGTGTGCTGCCGAACCCTCTGAGGTAAATGGCAAAACTCCAGTGCACAATATTCGCCATTCAACTGCAGTTAAATGTTAGTATTTTTGGCTGGGATTTGCTTAGGAAGAAACCTTCTTTAGGTTTCTCTGAAAATCCATGCCTGATGAATGTTCATTTCGTTATTTGAAGCAGTATGTTTAGAGAAGACCACAATTTGCTAACAGAAACGGGAATATTTTCCAATATCCTCTGACCCTTGGTTTCCCCTCTAATAACTCTCAGAGCTGGGTCTGTGGTTTTAAGCAACACTAAACTAACCTTTTTGCATATTCTTTTATTATATGCAGTCATGTCCCTGTGAATGTGTACTTAGTGTCCTGAATGCATCTACACATGCTAGGAAAACAGATCTTTAATATATATTGCTTACACAGAGGATTTAGACCCAGTCAGGAATTTTTTAGGTATGTGCTACTGGCAAGAAACAGCGAGTTGTGAAGCCAAACGTTTCCTGAAAATGCAAATGTTTTCAATGAAGCTTTCTGGGAAGGTCTTTCAGGACCGGAAAGACAGAAAATTGAAAGGTTCATTTTAGAAATTTGTGCTGCTGATAGCCTAGTGTTTAGGGCTGTCTGCTGAGTTGTCAGAATCGTGAATTCATTGTAGTGCTCTGTCTGATGCTCAGCAAGAGCTAAATAACAGCTTCCCGAAATGTCATCATTGCTGCTGAGCTGAAGACTCAGGCGTCATCTCCTGATGGAGCTCTTTGACCAGGAAACTTTCTAAACAGTCCTTAACTCTAAAATGGTGATTTTTAATGTCCTGATGTTAATGCTAACTTTAATAATTCTGACACAAGCTTAATGTGGATTTATCCTGAACACCATCTCCCACTCTCTAGTGTCAGTTTTCTGCTGCTGGGGACACTCACTAGGTTCTCTGAAAGCCAGGGTCCAGCTCGTTCTTGAGACTGTGTAACCCACTATGAAAGCAGGGCCTCTTCAGCAGAGCAGTTTGAAGATCTGCTCCCGGAACAGTTCATAGGAAATTTCCCAAGTTTAAGGACATGTAAGTCTCTTTTTCTAATTCAAGTGACAACTTGAAAACAGATGTTCTACTTTGCTGATTCCTGCCACAGTGTTTTTGTGTTAACTGGGGAATGCTCATTTTCTTGTGGAGTTTATACACAGAAGAAAATTCCTAAATGGAGCTAGATAGGAACTGAAGTGTTATCAAGGGTAGAGTTCTCCTTTGCATTTCTAATTTGGCAGTTCAGTTAGGCTTCTGTGTGGCTGGCATTTCTGTAAATAGTCAGACGTGGGAACATTTCCTATCTCCTGGGTCTGGCTATGCACACTCTTCATGTCCTGAATACAAACTTCTTGCACATGTGATGTTTGCCATTGATCTTCTTTCACTCTTTAAATATAAGGAAGTGTAGATATGTGTCTAGGGGGAGAGGAATGCATGGAAGCCATGAGGTGCTCAGACTGTTTTGCATCAATGATTTGGGGACCAAAATTGTGGACCTCACTGGTAGAGAGCACCTGCAGTTTAGACAGAGCCCTTTTTGTCTGTGCTTTCCTGACATCAGAATGCATAATTCAAATTCAAGACGGTGTCACCTACTTAGACACTGCAGTAACTAACTTTGAAGTCCATTTATGGATTTATTGTTAAATCAGGTGCTTTTGGAAATGCCACTGCATCTTTCAAATCCATCTAAAATTACATTCCCATGACATTTCATGGAGCTGGTAACATTTACAGTGCTATAAAGCTTGAAGAACTTTAACTTTGCAAACATGGAATCTTCCAGAATTGTTTTATGTTGTACGCAGAAAAATATTTTATTTTTAAAACAAAATATATTTTGGGCTGTGCGTTTTCTAACTTTTCTTCCAACCAATCTTTCTAATACTGATTTTGGCTTTAGGGTACTCCACTATACCATTGCGGGGAGGGAGAAAATCAACTGAGAATGGTAATAATTCTCTACTTCTTCTCTATTTCATAGTATATTAATTAACATTTCAAATTATTACCCTGACAAATTGTAATGCATGTCTTATAAGTGGTACATAGTATGCAGAGAAGAAGACAAAACCTGAGTTTAAAAAGAATATTCCGAGACAGGTATATTCAAAATTATGTGATGCATGTAAATAGTTTATAATAGTAAGGAATTAATGGGACTTCATTATTAGTTCATATAATGAACTAAGCTTTCTATATTCAGATCACCACATTGCTCTCCACAATTGTTACAGGTTATGGATGGAAAGGATATTTTCCAAAGAAATTATTGTAAGCAGAATGTTTGGACCAGCTCTATTTATTTAGCCTCTAGACTAATACAATATAATCAGTCCTAAATATGTGTTGCACCCTTTACAGTGTCCCAGTGGTTCCTGGAAAGTAATTCATCTTTATACTACACAATGAAGGATGGTTTTGATCTACTATTTGATCCACCTTCATGCACTAGAAGGAAAAAAGCCTTGTCATTTTGACTAAGAATAACATGGCATGTTAGTTATATTACAGCTGTGTGTAAATACCTTTATGTTAGCTTTATGACATGAATTCATATCAATGAGGTGAAATTTTAGAAGAGATTTGTGACTTTGGGGAAGTTGCTGCTGAGCAACAGTTAGGAAAATGTCATTTGTGGTTCTCACGACCTGTCATCAAACAACATACCACTTTTCTGCAGATCTTTTCCCTCACTTGGCACCTGAAGCAACTGAATGAAAGCTCAAAGCTTTTGTTATTAGACTGACATATAAGGTCGTACATTTTTTATCAGTAGCATTATTGAAGGTGTTTTTTCACAATCAGTAGTGTCTGGAGTCTGAGACCTTTTCCTTGTTGTATACTTTTCATGGATTAAATGAATGCAACACAAATGTCCCACTGGAATCGACAGGCATAATTTTCCCTTTTAGCAGAGCCATAGTAGCATATCCATCATTCATTCAGGTGTTACAATTGTATGTTTGTCAAGAGTACAAACCAAAAGGGGACTTTGCTGAAGGCCAGCTGGTTGTTTAAAACCTCAGGATTTGAACACTGGTCTCACCAGCTCATAGCAGTATCTTTACTAATGTATGGCTGTGCTCAGATTAAATGATACAGAAACACCTTCATTTGCCAAGTTTTATACATTTTAAAAGAATATACATTCCCTGAAAAACTAATCTCTAGTAATATGATTTGATCTCAATTACTGGAAGGCAAAAGATTACCATCCATAAATTAGTCCTTCATAATTAACATATGTATTTGAAATTACCAATCAGGAGAAAGGTTTTGTTTTTCATCTCCTTTCTTCCTTACAACACAGAAACCTCCTTGATTCTATTGATATCTTATATTTGACCGACAGTCTAATGGTTCATGTCAGTAATCAGGTGGGTGACACTGGATAATGAAGAGATTCTATTGTAAAACAATCTGCAAAGTAAAATGTGCAGTGAGGTGTCTATGTGACTGGTTATATATTTACATGATGCTTTCTCTCTCTCCTTGTTTTTTCACTATTTCATTGCTGTTAATGATACAAGAAGTAGGATACTGTAAATATACAGGATTCTAACATTTGAACTTAATAGGACTACTGAACTGCCAAACCAAATATACAATTGGAAATTAATGTAACGATGTGTAATTATTTTATGGATTGCTGGATGAAACTCTCCAATAAGGAGAAGCTGTTGACTGTGTAAATGCTTAAAACGTTATTTGCATGTCACATTGGTTAGTTAGGTATGTAAGTAAGTTATCTGTTAATTCAGACCTACTCGTTTCTTGTATGTTTGTTTGCTCTCCCTTTTCTCTGTGGTCTGTTTAGTCACTTACTTTGCTTTATTTAAAACATAGATTTTTGAGTTCCCAGAGGGAGAGACTGTTGTTTGTAAATGTGTAATAAAAAGGACCACTCAGACCATCTGAGCTGTTTAGCTATTACTGTATTGTGTAATAATCACTGGGTAAATGAAGCAAAGAATTGGCTGAATTAAAAGCAGAGGTGGAGAAGTCTACCTTGTCTCAATGGCATTTCTTTTTGTTTCTAACACAATGGCTTTAGAACTGATCAATTTTGTAACTTCAGTGGAAGTTCAAGGAGCTAGAGAACACAACCTAATTGATTTTTTTTTTTTTCTTTCCCTATTGCTAACAGAATACTAGAAGAATATGTTTAGGGGAAAAGTCAGCAGGGAGAGGCAAAACTTCTTGGAGTTTAGGTTTGAGAAATTCTGCTGTTTTCTGCTGCTTACACATCAGAGACAGCAGCTTCTCTGTAGCTTGAACCCCAAAAAGAATGAAACAATTTTTATGGGGGCGATGCACAGAGAAAGACCATGGAATGTAGAAAGGAGAAAGTTTTGTGTAAAGCAGAAACTAAGAACCAGTCTGGAGGAGGCTTTAGGGAATAGTGGAGAACTGAGATGCCTTGCTGTGTGTCTTGGACAAGGACACCCAGCTGCAGATCCAGAGGAGTCACACTGTGGTACAAGCATGGTTGGGAAAACCTGTGGAGCAATTGGAGAGTGAAAAGAGATAGATTTATCTCAGGAGGTGACCACATACCCTATGTCCGTGGGCATGTCCTCTTCCTTGCTTTACCCTGGGATACGTGGGCATTTATCTCAAATTTGCATTTATTTGATAAAATCTAGGATATGCAGAAATTCAACAACCTGCTTGGCACGACCCACATCCTAAATTCCTGTGCACTGATGTTTTGCAGTCTGACTCTACAGCTCATTACATGAGCTCTGCACAGCTGCACATCAGACACACTGTGCGGACAGCTTATGTGTGATCAATAAACATGATTTATTCTTGAACTAATTACTCCACTGCACATTTTCACACTATTTTTTTCCCCCTCCCAGAAAATCGTGAATAGAAACAGCAATCCAGGGACTGAGAGTAGTTCATGAGCATGAGTGGGAGATCCAAAGGCAAGGAAGAGTGTAGTGATGGATTTGATAGCTGGAAACTAAAAGAGATGGCACAGAATCACAGAATCACAAAATGTCAGGGATTGGAAGGGCCCTGGAAAGCTCATCCAGTGCAATCCCCCCATGGAGCAGGAACACCCAGCTGAGGTTCCACAGGAAGGTGTCCAGGCGGGTTTGAATGTCTGCACAGAAGGAGACTCCACAACCTCCCTGGGCAGCCTGGGCCAGGCTCTGACACCCTCACCATGAAGAAGTTTCTTCTCAAATTTAAGTGGAACCTTTTGTACCCAGTTTGTACCCATTACCCCTTGTCCTATCATTGGTTGTCCCCGAGAAGAGCCTGGCTGCATCCTCCTGACACCCACCCTTTATATGTCTGTAAACATTAATGAGGTCACCCCTCAGTCTCCTCTTCTGCAAGCTCCAGAGCCCCAGCTCCCTCAGCCTTTCCTCACACGGGAGATGCTTCACTCCCTTCAGCATCTTTGTTGCCCTGTGCTGGACTCTCTCCAGCAGTTCCCTGTCCTTCTGGAACTGAGGGTCCCAGAACTGGACACAATATTCCAGATGTGATCTCCCCAGGGCAGAGTAGAGGGGAAGGAGAACCTCTCTCAATCTACTGACCACCCCACTTCTAATCCACCCCAGGATGCCATTGACCTTCCTGACCACAAGGGCCCAGTGCTGGCTCACGCTCATCCTGCTGTCCCCAGGACCCCCAGGGCCCTTTCCCCTACACTGCTCTCTAATAGGTCGTTCCCCAACTTATCCTGGAACTTGGGGTTGTTCCTGCCCAGATGCAGGACTCTACACTTTCCCTTGTTATATTTCATTAAATTTTTTGCCTGCCCAACTCTCCAGCCTGTCCAGGTCTCGCTGAATGGTGGCACAGCCCTCTGGCAATGTTCAAAGAAAAGTAGGCACAGATCAACTGGACTGTGTTACTTTGCTTTCATTAATTACTGGTGGGGAAGGAGAGGGGGAAGGTATGTGGAGAGGAGTATGAAGGTTTTGGTAGGAAAGGCACCATGGGGATTTCACAGCAAGGTGCTACAAGGAATGAGTATGTCAGAAGCTGACATATAGGTACAGAGTTGGCCAGTAAGATCTTACTAGAGGGCATATCCTGATGCTGGAGTGAAAGAAAAAAAGAGATAAAAAGAAAAAATAAATTAAAAAAAAAAATTATGAACTCCAGCCCTTCGAAGTAATGCATTCTGCTTTCTGGCAGGAGTATTTCCAAATTTTGCTTCAACTATTAAAAATGTTTTGATCTAGAAAATTTTGCAGAAATTTTCAAATAACTTGTGAAGAAATGTTTCCGCTTGGGTGAAAGAAGTGGAATGTAAGGAACAAATCGTGTAAGGACATGGTACTTTTTTTTAGCCAGGCTGAGCCCCATGCCAATAAGATGCACCAAAGGGCCAAACACCACAGCTCTCAGCTCAATAACCCTTTAGCCCTACAAGGCAGTACTGGCAGTATTGTAATATTGTGGTAGTTTTTTATTATGCTAGCAAGGTCTACTGTGACATCGGTTCCTCTAATTGACTATCTGTAGCTAAATTGTTTGGGGATATTATTGCTTGTTTGCCTTGTTTGTTTGCCTTCCCCCCTTTCTACCCTCCCCTTTTTTAATGCTGCTGTAGCTTTATATAAGATAAGAGGAGCAAGTGGGTTTTCTGTGTAGAGTGAGGTATTTAAAAATCTGACACAATAATGTAGCACTGAAAAATACTGACCTGGTTTGAGAGCAGATTGAGAAATGGAGGCAGAGGACAGGGAGGAGTACAGGGATGGGGTTATAAGGGATGGGGCATAGGCTTGACACTGGAGACCCTACAGCTATGGTAAACTCATCCACGGTCGGTTAAAGAAATGCAGCTTTGGAACGTGGTTTTAGGGATAATTAAGCAAAAAAAAAAAAAAAGAGAGAAAAGAGTAGTAGCCAACATACCTTAAAGTCAACATTTGTAGTAAATTGGGATGTTGCAGACCACTGAAGAAAGCAAAAGACGTATAAGCATTGTGGAAAATGTATCAAAGACCCCAGGTGGATCCTAGAGTGAAGAAGAAACCACTAACACAAACATATTTCTTCTGGTGAAGGGTTTCACTCTCAAGGGCAGAGAGGCCCTGCAGAGGGATCTGCATAAATCGGAGAACTGGGCAATCATCAACTACATGAGGTTCAACAAGGGCAAGTGCCGGCTTTTGCACCTGGGACGCAGCAACCCTGGCTGACAGACAGACTGGGGGATGAGATGCTGGAGAGCAGCTCCATGGAGAGGGATCTGGGGGTTCTGGTGGATGGCAAGTTGAACACGAGCCAACTGTGTCCCTGGCAGACAAGAGGGACCCGTGTCCTGGTGCATCCAGCACAGCATCGCCAGCCGGGCAGGGAGGGGATTGTCCCACTCTGTTCTGCGCTGGTGCAGCCTCTCCTGGAGCATTCACTGTGTGCAGGGCTGGGGACACAGGATAAAAAGGAGATAAAGCTACTGGAGAGTGTACAGAGGAGGCTACAAAGTTGGTGAAGGGTTTGGAGGGGAAGCCGTATGAGGAGCGGCTCAAGTCACTGGATTTGTTCAGCCTGGGGAAGAGGAGGCTGAGGGCAGAGCTCATGGGGCTGCAGGTTCCTCAGCAGGGGAGCAGGAAGGGCAGGGCTGAGCTCTTCTGTCTGGTGACAGTGACAGAACCCCAGGGAATGGCAGGAAGATGTGCCAGGGGAGGTTGTGCAGGGACAGGAACTGGACTCAATGATCCATTCTATGATTCTATGATTCAGAACCTGCTGGTTTGCTGTAATGCCCTCCACTGAAATGAAAGTGGCAGCCTTAGGATGCAGAGAGCAGTGAAAGGCTGAAAATTCTCCCAGGAAAGGGGAGAGATCAAGAACTGAGTGTAACATTATTATTATTTATTTCTCTGTACCAGTTAGACCTGGACTAGTAATTATTAGAGTCTGAAGATTTCAATTATTCTTATGATACCTTCTTGGCTTTATGTTTTCATACATCTACATGGATATATACAGACAGACACACACATATATTATATAGAACATGTATAGATAGGTACCTATAGACAAGACCTTGAACGTAGCGGCAAGTTTTCCGTGGCCAGATTTACAAAAGGCAGACTTTTCCCTATATGAGCTGTATATTTCATTGTGTGGTAACATATATGATCGAACAGCCCCTAATCAGATCACCTTGTGGTACACAGGCTCATCTGAACCAGGCCTGTTTCCATCGCACCAGCAGGGATGCTGCTGCCTTTCAGTCATTTCTCTGCACTGACGCTTTTCAGTTTTCCTGTAAAAGTCTCTGTGACATCTCCTACCCAAGTTTAAACTCACATGAGAAATTAAACTTTTTTCTAAAGGGCTGATCATTTAGGCAGGTTTGATCACATTTTCTTGCATTAAGTCTCATTATGCCTTTCTTCTTAATCAGTGATGTGAAAATTAAGCTTTGCCTTTTGCCTTTCTTTAGAGACTGTTTTAAAAAGTGTTATTAAATAGAAAGTTGAAATGGATGCAAGAAGCCTTGTATATCTAAATGCTTCTACAACAGCAAAATAATGTGTCTGGACAGATTAATAACTCTACCCAGAACTATTCTGCAGTAACACAACATCATGCTTGCAGAATCAGATGCAGACAGCTGCATGCTCGACGTACCCATGCTCCGAGCTGGTGTGTTGCCGACAGTGCTTTCCAAAGGCACTTGGACATGTTGGCATAAAGATAATCAGTTCTGCTGGGGAGCATATCAGGTGGCTTTTAGCAAGAAGGCTGGCCAGAGTGCAGTCCTCTTTAAAATGACCACTGTAGCATGTTTTTTTCCCAGGGAGACTGAATATATCAGATTTTTTGTAAAATTGTCCTTCCAGAATAGGAGATGTGGTTTGGTCTCCCACTCCTGCCAAAGAAAAATGGTCTTTGGCTGCTGCTGAAGTGAAATAATGTTAGACTCTCTCCATTTGGGCATCGAAATATGAAATTTCTGTCACAGGAAGGTCATATATCTCTCTGGTTAAGTTATGCCAGGATTAAGTCCTTTTTCTTCTTGGCTTAAATGTCATTTGTTGGTTTTTTGGTTGTTTGTTGGTTTTATTTTTTCCATTGTTGTTGTTGTGTTTTTGTTTTTGTTTTTGTTTTTTTAAATTTAATTTTATTTCACTTTATTTTTTCCTTTCCTTGCCTTTTCCTTGCCTTTCCTTGCCTTTTCCTTGCCTTTTCCTTGCCTTCCCTTGCCTTCCCTTGCCTTCCCTTGCCTTCCCTTGCCTTCCCTTGCCTTCCCTTGCCTTCCCTTGCCTTCCCTTCCCTTCCCTTCCCTTCCCTTCCCTTCCCTTCCCTTCCCTTCCCTTCCCTTCCCTTCCCTTCCCTTCCCTTCCCTTCCCTTCCCTTCCCTTCCCTTCCCTTCCCTTCCCTTCCCTTCCCTTCCCTTCCCTTCCCTTCCCTTCCCTTCCCTTCCCTTCCCTTCCCTTCCCTTCCCTTCCCTTCCCTTCCCTTCCCTTCCCTTCCCTTCCCTTCCCTTCCCTTCCCTTCCCTTCCCTTCCCTTCCCTTAACCTACGTCATTCAAAACCTTGAAGACAGTTACCAGAACCAGAGTTTCCCACCAGTAACGCACTGCTTTGCCTGTCATAGGCTCTAGGATGACAGAAAAGATATCTATTTTAATTTAAACAAATGTGGGGGGTTTTTTAATATATATTTTATGTAGAAGTAAATTATGAAGCCAGCGATGTCTTTGAGGAGATACAATTCAGGCCTCCACTCTGATATCAATCAGTCTTCAGTGGTGTCACTTCTGACCCATTTTTAGAGACCTCCAGTGGTGGAGCAGTTTATTCCCATTTGTTTTAGTGTTTTTCTATTCCTACCATTCTTTCTACTGTATTTCAGAAGCTTCTGTGCTGCAGCAGCGGGTCAATAGTTTTTGGTGCATTTGCTGCAGATATGGAAGAAGCCCTGCTTTCTTTCTCTTTTTCATCAGCTTCCTAAATACTGGAAGATTTTTATCGTATCTTTATACACCTTTCAAATTTTGTGTGTTTTCGCTAGTGGAAGTGCTTCTTGGCAGCCTTTTTCTGAAAGAAATATTTTCTTTAAGCTCTACATAGACAAGAATTACTTTGGTTTTGCTCAAAATTGGAATTTCAGCTCCTTGGTCTGCCACAGCTATTGATAACAGTGTTTCTGCGGTGGCGTGAAGTTTAACACAACCCAGTTGCATTTATCGAAGGTCTTTTGCAGGTCTTAGGCATTCTGTACTTCTACAAATGCAATGTTGGACTTGATTAAAAGTATAATTAAACTAAAACTATAAAAAACTCACAATTACTTCGTAGATTGTGTGCTTTCCATTAGTAAACTTCTGATGGTCTCATCTGGTTAGTTGAAACAGGTCACTTTCCAGGAAGCATGTTACTTAAAATACTAATGAATTTTGTTATCAAATGCTTTCAGCCTGATACATGTGGCACTCCTTAGTATATATATTTTTTTCTAAAAAAATAAACAAACAAACAAACGAAAAACAACAACAACTCATGGATCAACATTGCTTTGTGGTCTTGAAAGAAATTGTATTTTGGTAATGACACAGATCTAGGTCTGTAGGATGTGTTCAGAAGACATGAGGCATAAAGTAAGTTTAAAAACCAGATAAATTCAAGATGGAACCTTAATAATAGTCTAAAACTGGTTCTGATAATTTATTTTAATGAAATTTAAGTGCTTGTGCTAGAAAGTGTTTCCAAGAATGATAAAGTATTAAGTAATCAGTAGAAGTTCTTGGAATCAAATTATCTCAAAACTCAGATCAGTGAGGAGATTGAACTTATTTTCACAGGAAAAACCTGCTATTGTCCTTTTCAAGTTTTGCTATTTAATTTTATATTTAACTATACTTTCATAGGTACTTATTATTCCAGGGCTAGGAAACTAGGTAGTTACATTTAGTATTATGAAGATATGAGTAATGCTAATAGTAAGGAAGAAACCTGAGTAAGATTTTTGCTCATTTTCTGCTCTGGTGAATGGATTCCTTGTGCTCTGTTTTCTTGGATTATTCAGCGTGTTGTCCTCTAAAACAAATGTTGGCCAGAAATGTGGTAGAAGTGACAAACATCTGAATCTGACTGGTCTTCTTTCAGGCCTTCCCATATGTGATTACTCATTAGGGCAAGCATCTTCTGTGGGTGCTAACAAAGTCTTTGATGGATCTTGAGCTTGGCTCCAGAATGAAGATTTGGTGGTCATTTCGCTAAGGCCACCGTCTCCTTAAGAAACAATCTGATGGTAACTTCAGTGTTCCATGGAGTAGCAATAGGCTCAACAAACCAGGATGATTGATACAGTGACCTTATTGACTCCTTGGGAAGTGAACTGGAATATCTGTTCTGCTGAGTGGTCAAAAACACGGGTACAATGATTTTGCAGATACAAACACTCCAGACAAAGACGTATACTACTGTAGAGCATGATATTTTTCACAGAATGAGGAGCTAACTCTTCCAATTCACCAGCAGATGACTACAGTTCGGTGAGTATGTGCAATGAAAGCTTGGTATTCTAGCTTGGAGATGTGCTTATTGTGCATTTTTAGGAGGTTGTGTGTTTGGAAGGAGGAGAATGTTGAGGAGGATGGTGCTAAGCCCAGGAGTAAAAGTTACCGGAAGATCAAATATAACAAACACAGTATGAGAGATTAATGAAAAGAGAGAAATGTCTGCATGCATTTTTTGAACTGATGCATGTTGTTCAATGTGCTCTTTCAGGATCTGCAGTGCTGTAATACGGAACAGATCAAGATTTGTAAAATTATTACGTCCTTTTAAAATGAAAGCGTGCTCCTTCCTAGCTGTTGTGACTGAAATTGATCCTGGCTCACACACAGCATTGTGGAAAGAATTCTGCACTGCTTTTTAGGTTTTTTTCCCCTTATCTTTCCCCAGTGTATCTGAGAGGGTTCTGTCAGTACTGCATTCCCAGCCACAGTCTCAGGTCCACCAAAAATCATGTAGGACTCTGGCTCCCATTGCCGTATGGCCTAAATCCCAGGATGTCAAGGTTTGATTCCAACCAATTTTGCAAATGTATTTTTCCTTGCCTAATCTGTCTTTTTGCTTGGTTAACCTTTTTCCTCGCTTTCTCAGTTCATCCACTGCTATGGCCTTTCTGTGCTTCTACACTGATTCTCTGGTCACTGTGGAAAGAAGACCTCCTTTTTGTGCTGGGTAAAGAGGCTTTTCTACATTTATTTCCATTGGTTACCACAGGGGAGCACTTGGAACGGGAACCTCCAAAGAAGACAGTCTCTTTGTAGGTATGCCTTGCTAGCAACAAAAGCAGTTATCAAGGAGGATTCGTCATTTTTCCTACATTATTTATTCACAGGATCACTTTTCAAAATAATTGCTTATTACCGATGTTTTAACACCTCTTCTGGAAAGATGCTCCTGTGTAGAAGGCACACTTCAGATAACTGTATGGCATCTTGATGTATAATGGCATTGTTCTGAGTCATTCCCATCATGTTGACTCTAAGTCCATGACAAAGTAAGCTGAGCATATGTATCTTAAGCAGTCTTTCAAAGAGACTCCCTGTTATGAATCAAAATCAAATCACTTTTTAGTCCATATTGTGATGATGCAATTATTGTGGGAAAAAAAAAAGGAGAGTGATTTTTTTCTCATTTTCTTTAGTATTCTAAAGCCTTATAAAGTGAACTCCAGTGCCAAGACCGTGTGCAGAGGAAACTGTTTTTCCTACCTAGCAGGACTGGATAGTAACTTGTGTTTTACAACATCAGATTAACCATGGTCATAGACTATGTGTTTTTTTTTTCTTCAAGAAATTTCAGTTTCCTTGTGTTCTGCAAGATTTTTTTCTCCTGCTTTAGAACATAAGTAAAACCTAAAATCTGACTATTGTAAATAGGTACATATATTCAGAAATAGAACAGAAAGAAACCAGTACAAAAGCCACATTCTGAATAGTTCACTGAAATAAGGCATATATATTTACTGTAGTATATGTCCACAGCTTCTAGAATATTTGCCTGCAACCTGAACTCTACTGCAATAACTGCCTCGGCAACTGAAAAAATTCAGCTTTTGGAAGCATTTATTTTATGAGGTGATTAAAGGATCCATTTCAATACCTCTATGAAGCTGACTTTCTTATGATATATCTTTATATAATTGAAAATTAAATTAAAATTCAAGAAAATCCCCAGTTGTTATGAATCAAGGCCCAAGGCCATCATTTATTTATTTCTCAGTGCATTTCTTAGTTATTTGCCATGTGGAAATCAATGAGAAAGAGCATGTCAGACAAAAGGACACATTTCATATGACAAATCCATCTGATGAAGATCATAAAAGGCCACCTGCCATTTCAGATTTCAGAAATGGGATTTCTGTCAATCATTATGCAACAGGTGGGTACTCTCCCATACTTTAAAATATGATTTTGTGTTTCTTGTATTGTGATAAAGTGGATGGACTGAGAACAGACAAGTTTGATTTGATGGTAAGAAACAGTCCGAAACAGCTTATTTTTTATTATCTTTTGCACTGCTGATATGTAAGAATGGTACTGATATTCCTTCTTTCACATATTCAGAGGAGGAGGAGAAACATTTCCAGAAGTATTGGTGCAGCTGTACTGCTATGTATCCTGTCAAACTTGTTATTGTTTGAGATCATGCATTGCTGGTTGTTGCGTTCTCCTTTGAAAACAAGGAGAATAAAGCATTGTGCCTGGGATAGATTCAGAAGTTGTATTTACTTTCTATATTCAAATGTTACAGAGATGTAAGAGTTTGTTTTCTCTCTTTATGCATCGCATTTTCTTCTGTTACAGAAATGGCACTAACTTATTTTACTTGACTGTGAAACACACTAGTACTGAAGTAATAAAATGTAGTGTTTGACACTCATTTCTCCCACTTTCTGTGGTTATTCAGTCAGAAACAAAATCTTGGCTAGCATTTCAAGAAGCAAAGTTAACATCTGAAGCACAAAATACTTCTCAGTGTTTCATATATACATATATTAATAAAATTTATGAAATATTTGACACATAATTTCTATAATTTCATCATAAACATGATCATTTATACATAATAAAAATATTTTAATATCTTAGAGTAAAACTGTTATTCAATATTTAGTATTTTTTAAAAATTCATTAAAAAGCATAATAGGTTTTAAAATACTGTGAAGGCATTAAGTTGTCTGTGTCTATCACACACCTTTACGAAAAAAAGGGAGCATCATTTGAAGAGTGATTTTCAGGAAAGTGGTATTGAAGACCTATTCAAAATAAAACTGTAGACTTAGATGAACTTCCAGTTTTGGAATTCAAGCTTAACCATTTCTTCTGAAATACCCCAAAGTGTAAGAAGACTTGGCAGCTGGCTTGTTGGATGACATGACAGGGGTGAATGTTGCTTACCTCAACTCTGGTAAGACTTTAACACTGTCTCCTGTGACATCCTCATAGACAAACTGATGAAGTACAGGCTGGGTAAATGGACAGCCAGGTGAATTGAAAACTGGCTGAACTGGCAACTGAACACTGCAACAAATTGCCCAGAGAGGTTGTAAGGATCCCATCCTTGGAGATACTCAGAATCCATGTGGACAAAGTCCTGGGAACCTGGAGTACTGCAACCTGAGGTTGTTCCTGTCCAGATGCAAGACTCTACACTTTCCGATGCTATATTTCGTTACATTTTTCCCCGCCAAACTCTCCAACCTGTCCAGGTCTCTGGATGGCAGCACAGCTTCCAGTGTCAGCCACTCCTCCCAGCTTGGTGTCATCAGCAATACTTGCGGATAGGTCATTCTATTCCCTCATCCAAGGCATTTATGAATATATTGAATAATACTGGCCCCGTCACTGACCCCTGAGACATTGCACTAGACACAGACCTCCAACTGGACTCCGCCCCATTGACCATGACTCTCTGGCTTCTTCCCTTCAGCCAGTTCGCAGTCCTCACTAAGTTTGCAGTCCATCTCACTTCCATCCTAAGAAGTTTGCTAGAAAAAGTTCTGGCGCCTTATGGGTTTGTTTTGCTTTGTTTTATTTTGTTGTTGTTTGCTTGTTTGTTTTTACTTGGATTGTCTGGATTAAAATCAAAGGTACAGAACCATAATATAGTGAAATTTAAGAAGACTGGAATCCTGAAGGTCCTAAACAGACTTCTCCAGCTATCCAGAGTTTACTGGCCTTATCGTCCATCTGAAATGGAAAGCATCTTACTAGTAGCATTCTGCTCAACTCAGTAGAATGGTAGGGTGGAGGAAAAACAGTTTTCATAAGAAGAAAGGTAGAAGAAAGTGGTAAATATCTTGTGTGTGTATGTGTACCTACACAAGAGACAATTACGGAAGAGGTGCTTAGGGAGAGGACATACAGTGACACAGGTTTCAATAGGAACCTGAAGGCAGAGCATGAATAATGTCATGTCTGTGCAAGTATATTAAGTGTACTCTGGAAAATGTTCTTGTTCCAAGGGCAAAAGTCATGGAATTGCTCACATGATTGCTAGAAGACTGTTTTAGTCTCTAAACCAGAATGGCCTCAGCTGAACTGTCTCCTGGGCAGACTGACCTTTGTGGAACATTCCCAAGAGGTACTTCATGTTGCTGGTTGTGCTACAACAGTCATTATATATCTATCCATGGTTTCATTTCCTAATACAGACGTTTCAAAACAGAAGGAAAAAAAGCACAAGCAGGCAGCCTGTAAATCTACAGGACTCTCAGTATATGCTGCACTCTTGACTTGACAGTGCACTGTTTTCTTTTTTCTTCTTATAGTTTTCAGCCCTAACCAAATCCTATTGTAATAAACAGTTGTGTTTTGGTTTTCCTGTAGCTGTAGAGAGGAAGAGAGGGAAAATGAATGTGTACAATCACATGTACATGACACTTTAGTTATACGTGCCAACGGACTTTGTTGAAGTTGAACATTTTAAATATTTTTTTGAATGTCATGGAGTGCGCTGATGTCACAAGTAGAGCGTATCATGTCACTATTATCTTACGGATTTGGCTTGTCAAATTTGAATGACCTTTCCCAGTAGTGTAATCACAGAATGTTAGGGAGTGGAAGGGACCTTGAAAGATCATCTTGTCCAGTCCCCTCGCCAGAGCAGAAGTGCTACAATAATTGCTTAAGTGTCACAAGTCATAGAGCGTTGCTCTGAGTAACAGTTTGGAAATTGCTAATTAATCATCTCACTCGTATAGCTCTCAATTTTCTTGTATGTTTACAGGCTCAGAAATACTCAAATGTAAGAGGGAATCAATTCATCCTTTTAAAGCTTTATCCTGACTTTTAGAGGGGAGTTGACTGTTTGAAAGGTTTATTTCTGCAAAAGTATCCTTGAACTCACATCTGTTACTCTAATGTAATATTTTATACATGCGTAGGAATAGCATCAGGCATAGACCCAATTCCTTTCTTCTTTAAACAAAAAAAACATAGTTTTATCAGTAATTTTAATTAAAGCAAAGGGGAAAACACAGTGTAATTTCTTCTTTCCTTTGAAGTTAATTTTCACACCTTTCTGATAATATAATTAAATACATGTCTTTTTAAATTCATGACTTTAAAAAAAAAATCAACAAATTGCTTTCTTAATAATCTGGTGTCCCATGAGTCACAAGCTGGTATTTATCACACAATTCACATAGCTTTGAACTCACTGAATAAAGTGTTTTCAGTGATTTACCACTCCTAAACTGCAAAGAAGATTAGAAAGGTAAATAATAGAAATTATTATAGCTTTTCACTAATATACACTCCTCCTTTCTATTTTATAGACTGCATAGAAAGCAGTTGTTCCAACTCCTGGTCCATTGAAAATAACAGAAACTTTTCTTATTTCATTGATTAACTGTAGTTGCCAAATCATGCATACATATGTATATATATAAATATATATATATACACATACATAGGAAAGGTCATTTTCTCAGAAAAGGACATGCGGCTTATCTCTAAAAGGTTGAAAAATGAGTAAAGTAAACTTAATTCAGGGAGACCAACATGTCTTTTCTTATTTTGGCACTTTGGAGATGAAAGTATATATGATGAATGAATTTTTTTGTTATCTCTCAGTTCTGGAAGTTAAACAACTTGAAAGTTAGAGTAGGCTACTTTGAGTAGCCCTGATTTATTTGTTTACTTGTTTCTAAATTGAGAAGAAAATTTTTAAAAGATTAGACAAAGATTTTTCTGTTCCTTAGTTATCTATAAGCAGTTATGGTTTCTCACATCTGATTATTTCAAATTATATGCTGTAGAAGAGTTGCAAACTATCGCTGCTCTGTTGAATATCTGTAAGTAGTTATCAGCACTTGTACATAAAAATTGAATTTGTGTTGGCAGTTTTTGATTAAAGATTCAATGAGAATACACATGCTGTTGAAGTTAATTTCAGTATGTAATTTCAAAGTTAGATCAACACTCAACCCTTTTGAGAATTCCTCTCACAGCAGAGATCATTTGCTTTCATTAACTCACTAGATGAATATAACTGTTAGAAACAAATTTCTATTGAGGCAATGATCTTTACAGAATTTGGAATTCATTCCCGTGAATATCTTCTGTTTAAAATTAACTATTTGCCATTTTTGTCTCTACGAAGTAGAGAAGGAAATGTATTTGTTAGAAACTTTATGCAAAATGAACAAACGCATAAGAAAACTACTGAAATTGATTTTCATTTATTTAAGAACTGCAGCACTTTTTAGATTTTCTTCTGTACTGTATGTTATGTTTCCTTCCTCTTTTTTAAGTCAAACATCCTATCTGCTGTAGGTAATGTGTCTTGAAATACAATGGATTCACAAAGTCTAGGGCCAGAAGAGGTCATTAACTCATGTGTTCTCAGCTTTTGTGTATATCACAGCCCAATGGAACTCAGGCAGTTTTCTCTGTATTGAACCAGGCACAGACTGAAGCACAGGAGGTTTCATCTGAATATGAGGAGAAACTTCTTTACTTCCAGGTGCTCGAGCCCTGGCCCAAGCTGCCCAGAGAGGATGTGGAGTCTCCTTCTCTGGAGACATTCAAACCCACCTGGACGTGATACTGTGCGATCTGCTCTGGTGAACCTGCTTTAGCAGGTGGGTTGGACTGGATGATCTGCAGAGGTCTTCAAACCCCAAGCAGTCTGTGACTCTGTGAACCCAGGAAATCACATATTTAGATGTTGTGAGCCTCTCAGGAGACACTGAGTTTTGAAAAGAAGACATATGAAAGAGGAGGCCTGCTGGCAGTATTCAGTGTCTAGCACTGAACTGAATGCCAGTTCCTTCCTAGAAACCCGTAAATGGTCAGATTGTTTCCTTTTTAAATTACTATTTTCAACTTTTACTCTGTTGAGGCTCTTGTAGCCTTTTCTGCTATGTTTGTGGGGGCTGATATCCAATTAAGCATCCTATTACTATTCTGCTCATCTACTTCCTCTTTTGAAAAGCTGACATAAGTTGTAATATTCCAGAATTTCCCTAGGAACCCAAGATTTAATAAACAAGCCATCTGACAGAGCTTGTCCCAGTAAATGGTTAAAACTGTGGCTAGTCTCCTGAATAATATCTACGGAGAAATCATGAATAACTGATGATTCTGAGATATTCAATAATGTATCAGCCATTCTGTTAAAGAAATGGGATGTGGCATGATGTTCTGTTGCTGCTTCAGTATGTGGCATGATCTTCTGGTCAATGTAGTTTTTGGAATAGGAGATTTTCATGCTATATCTGGTTTGAAATGCGGATGTTGTACGCCTCCCACATCTCTCTGTGTCCAACTCACACCTCAGCCCCATCAAAAAAAAAACTCCAACCAACCAAACAAAAGAAACCAAAGCCAAACCAAACCCTCAACAAGACTGATTTTCTATCCGTGGTAATTTTATCTGTGAGCAATAAAATATAGTTGAATGTGATCACACAGAGAATCAGCATACTTTTTCTTGATCAGGAACTTAAACTATCAGCATGGCATTTGAGACATGACTTGAAAACTATTCAAGTTATAATTTTGTGCACTAGAAAATTAGATATCCTACCTGTATGTGGCTATTCAAATAAATTAATGAGTTTTCCAAAATGTTCTTTACAGCCTGAAGATATTCTTAATTTATTTTGATGTGAAGATCATATTTTAGGAATATATGCCTCCTGTGTGATTGATAGAAGTATCTTAATTCTGGTACCTTTGCCAGAAGAATGCTTCACCTTCCTCTCTGTTCCATCATATGTGCAGAGTCAAAAGGAATCCTCTTCCTTAGAGTTTTTAAGTGTTCCCTTTTCCTGCAAAGCAAAGAAATGTATGTGCGCATTTAGTGTGCTTTAAAAAATTCGAAGTTCAGTTACAAGCAAGGTAGGTATAAATAAACCAAAAGTAGTCCTTGGCCTGTAGAGTTTTGATTTGGATATTCTCTCTGTTTGCTCACATTATTCTGCATGGTCTTTGGCTGCAGAACTCATGTCTTTGGACGTGATGGTTAACATTACTAAAAAAATAAGCATTTCCGTGTAATTCAGCTAGCTCTGTGGGACTCCATCGATTTACAGGGCCCTGGGACACTTTTCACTTGTTGAGAGTTTCTGTTATGAGCTCTCGAGACTGAATGCATTTGTGTTCAACACTGGAAATAAAACGATGGTTGTTAGAAACTGCATTACTTTATCAGATTCCTACTGCCAAATTCTGCCTAGGATTGAAAGCCTGCAGTAAAGCTTATCTCTTTTAGCAGGTACCAGTCTAGACCTTTCTGAAACATGCTGATGAACATGTGGGAATTAAATTATACATGAAAAATTGAGAATGAGCTTGAAGGAGTGACTACCTACAAAGGTAATAATAATTCCCTATGGTTGCTTAGGAATACACCTCATAAATTCTTTTTACAGATTCTTAATCTTGCCATTTGCTCAGAAAATCACAATCAGTTTGATGTACTTTTCTTACTAAATTTTACATTAGTTTATCATCAAAATAATGCAGGCAAATTGCAGAAAATGTTTAGTAGTATCTGAGACCACAATTTAATAATTGCAGCATTAAATATCTGGTTTTGGTTATCAGATGACATTTGGATCAAGTTACATTTCTCATGCAACATCCTCCAGTCTACTATTTTTGTGCATTTTTAATGCTTAAAATATCCTTCAATGATATTATCAAAGCACAGGCCTTTTTAAATGAGAAGGTCATTATCTTCTAGTTAAGACTAAATTTATGTTGTTAACTGAAACCTTGTTAAATTGTAAGGAAAAAAAAATGGACTGCTGCAGGTAGCAATAATGCAAACTCTTCCCTGCCCCTGCAAAAAAACCCCAACTCACCAGATATCTAATATAGTGATCAAATCTGTCATTAAATCGTTGCCTCAATTATTCCTCTAAGGTTTTAATAACCACAGAAAAATTATTAACCTCCACTGATTTTTCAAGGAATGCACATGGTTCTAATTAAAAAAAAATTCATTTTCCAAATTCTTATCAAGAGAAGACACAGCTCACAACAGCTAGGTTTAATTATCTTAAAAGTAATTTCAGCACTGAGCAATAGTAATCCTTACCTAAGTTCTGCATTTTGTTCTTTTCTTTGTATGATGGTTTCAAAACGAAGGAAAAGAAAAAAAGAAACAGGGATTAAAAAACCACTCCAACTCATGCAAATAATGTTGAACAGGAGAAAATTCTCTTTGTTCAGCTTCTCTAAAGAGAAGTTTTCCACTAATATCAATTTTATTTCAGAACTCTTTAGCAGTCAGGGAAACTTCTTGTTTTCCTCTCATAGTGATTTTCTTAAACATTTGCGTCATCCGAAGTAGTACTTGAAACCTTATACTACAGGTACAAGGGAAAATTTCATGATACTTTCAGATAGAATTTGGATTCTTTTTAGATTTCCTTTGTTCCAAAATGTGTATATATATTTTTTTTTTTTAATTTTTTTTTTTTTAATTGAGGTCTTGGCCTTCAAATGAAAGTGTTTGAATTGTTAGAAGAAGGCAGGTTTTTCACTTGTCAAATACATGGACATAACACTTGAGAGCTAAATGGAGAAAACAACCTTTCCTTAGGATGATGATTGGCCTTCATGACTAAAAGAAATCTGTTAATATCAATAAATCAAAGTCACCACCAAAAATTGCCACTGAAGTTATTTGTTAATCTACATTAAATCTTCAAGAACATAAACCATCACATTGTTATCATATACCTATTCTTACTGCATTGCTGATAGCTGTCTTAGTCTATGTTTTGCCTGATTTAAATACATGTTGTGATAAGACACTTATTCCATCGCAAAATAGCTCCTTCTAGAACCTAGTGAAGCCATTTAGCGAATCTGATATGTATGCCAATGAGAAATTAAGGAAAAAGGAAACAATGAATTACATGAAAGGGTTACCTAGAACATGGCAGCTAACATACAAATCTTTGAAAAATTTATAGGTTTTACATTCCTAGAAACCATAATGTGTTGCAGAAGATGTGGTAACGCATTTGATTTTAATGGTATGATCTAGAGACTTGGTCAGGGGTTCAGGTCATTCCCTGGATCCATCAAGGCTGGGAAATCAAGTTATCCCTACAAAACTGGGGATCCTTATCTACCTACCAGCCTCAGAAAAGTCTTTGTTACCAGGGACCATAGTGGCTCTGCTGAAGTGTCTTAGATTGGCAGAAATACAGGCGTGGCAAATCTAGGTTTAAAATACTTCTTGACAGAAGTGAACTGCATTTTGGACACATTGAAAGCCATCTTATTACCTAAAAGGTTTTCAGTGAACCTGCTTGTTGGTTAGGAGGAAAAATAAATATAGTCTTTTCTCACATTATATTATTCTTGGTTAACAATACACTTCAGTGTTAAATTTCAACGATGTACATATGGTCATTTGATAATACTTCCTGAGATAGGTTTCACAACTGGTTTTGGTAGCTAATAAGAATTAATTTGAATGCACTAATTAATGCGGCAAAAAAACTGCTTAGCAAGTAAATAGGGAAAGTAAATAAAATAAAGTTTTTGTGTCATGGAGATTCTCCTAGGTGTGATGCTTCTGAACACCAGCCCTCACGGTTCTGTTAGCTTGATTAGAAAACGACATTGTTAAATGAATAAGAAAAAAAATTTAAAATAATCTTGTAAAGATTTTAGTGTGAATCTAGCAATACCTATCAAGATCTAATTACATCCTGTATTAATATCTGTCCGCAGCTCTTTGGTCTTATTATGTCAATAGTCCTAGTCTATTTTGTTTTCTCTTCCCTGAACTAAATGTTCAAATTTGCTTTTTATTTGGTAGAATTATGCTGTTTCATTAAAATTCTGATGTAGGGTTTCTACAGGAGACTGTTGGATAATCTGAACTAACAATAATATCTCTGACAAATTCTTTCCTCCCTAAGGGACAGTCATGGTAAGCAGTGGTATTCAACATGTGCTGTGCATCCAGAGCCCTGTCTCAGAAAAGCGATTGTGCAGGAGGGAGACATTCAAAACTGGGTGACACCATAATCAGAGCTTCCTCAGAGTAGGTCAAGAATAAGTACGGAAACACTGATGCAACAAAGGCTCAAGTGAAATCTGAGTAGAATTTCATTACTCCTAAGCCTAGGTCTTATCCGTTACAAATATTTTGTAACTTTCTTTGACAATTCAGTAAACTTTTTTTGTAAGAAAACCAAGCCTTAAGCTTTCAGTCAGCAAAATCTGCCTTTGATTATTTATATTTGAAGAAAGCCCTCTGAATCTGAAAAATTGCCTTATGATAGCTAAGTCTGAAGAAATACATGAGTAGGAGTCGCAGAGGTACAATATCTTACAAGCCTAATGTTGTGCTGTCAAATGCATATTATCAAGAACAACCCTTTAGCCATTTACAAGGGAAGGAAATGCTTCAAAGACAGGTTAATGGCAGGCAGGCTGTGTACAATATTAGTCAGAATATGAAATTGCAGCAGTAATAACAGTATTACTTACTGGCATATGAGCACAGTAACTTTCCTCAATAAGCTGAAGAATGAATTATATTCCTTTTCTATTTCCGTTCCCCACCCCCAGCTCCAATAGATGACAATGGGTGAGAATACCAAAAACTGCTTTCTTGAAAGCAATTCATGTTCAAAATTCATTCAGTGTAGTAGAATATGACAGGAGAATGTGGATTTGATAGACTATATTTGTTAGAAGATGCATTTGGTCATAGTGGGTTTTTTTAAACTTTTTTTGCTTTTTTTATTTTTTTTTTTTTTTCCCCTAGATTAACAGTTGTATCTGTGCCAATGCAGCTATCAGGTGGGGCTGCACAATTGGGAAGATTGATTAACCATGTACCAGAGCAGCATGCTTATTCAATTCCTTTCTCTTAATTTCAGTTGAAGTGAGCAAGAAAAACACTATAATTCCAGCAATAATCTGATTTTGATTGAGAAAGGTTAACTTGTCACAAAACTTGTTCTTATACTTTCTTACATTCTTCGTCGTGCTGTGTTCTCCTTACTCTGACACATGAAGATTTATTATAGGATTTGATGTCTGCCTGGCTCTACAACGCACCATCAGCATTCACTTGGCGGGAGAAGGTAGTGTCGCCTGATAGGTCGTGATGTATGTTTATATTGAAAACCCAGCAGCTGCATTGAGATAGATAAAAAGGGAAAAGGAGAGAGTTTTAGCTAAGAATCAATATGGAAAATGCAGAACATAATTCTTATCACTACTCTTGTGTTCCTAATAGTTCCTTTGCTTCATTCTTTTGTCAAGTCCTGAGAAGCTCTTCTGTGAAGTGTTAGCAATGATACATAGCTCTCACTTTATTGACTCTATAAGATCCTTGAGTATTACACTTCTCTGTCTACCCAAGACTTTTGGGAGAGCTTATTCAACCTCTTGGTGTAGGACGGAGCTATTTTTCTCCACTAGTGGTTGATTTTTTGAACGGAATTGTGAAAGTAATCAGCGGTTTGCTCTTCTGGCTGTAATTTATCTTTCCTGCTGGTCACCTCTGGTTCTGAGGTGACAGGATCTATGATAAATATATTAAAAAAATACACCATTGTTACAGTTAACCCTCAGTTACCTATGAGCAGATTATTCAACATGTGAGTTAAGTGTAACATGGATGCTGGAGGGCTTGAGTATATGCTGGTAGATTTTATGAGTGCAGGAGACAAAGGTGTCTGCAGTGGCTCCAGCATCACTTCAGTCTGTGCAGAATATATTTGGTATTAACAACTATTAATACTATTTGCTTATTTTTGTGGAGCGAGTCATGGATTGAAGGTATTCTAGGTGTCTGTGAAGACATGATACTAGGAAGCACTAAAGAGACATTCTGTCTCAACAAATTTTCATCCCATTCAAGGACAAGAGCTGGCAAATAGCTACAAACAGACAGGTGGAAAACCACGAAAAGTCAATGAGACAACATGTGTGAGAATTAGAGTTGATGGTCTTAGCAACAACCTCAACACTATCAGTGTTTTCATTCAAAGGTGCTTGATGTTTTCTGAAATACACGGGAGAAACAGTAAAGAGGAAAATTAAGAGGAGATTTTAAAACAATCTCACTTGAGCATTGGAATCTATTATCAAGAGTAGATTGTAGGCAATAATCAATATCTCAGGAGAAAATAAGCTGTAAAGTGCCTTCAATATAAGAGTGGCTAAAAATATATCAGTTTAGACTTGAGCAGCAGTTTCACCGGGAGAAACTGAATTGAAAAATAAAACTGAAATTTGAAACAGCAATAGAGCATGTTCAATCAACTTAAAAGCAAAAGGAAATGAGATGGTAATTGAAATGGCACAGGAATTATCTGGTTGATACAGTCTATTTGGATTTCCAAAAGACTTTACACAAAGTCCCTGATCAAAGCCTTTAGGGAAGCTAAGCAACCTCAGCATAAGAGTAGATAGGTAAATGTTAAAAAGCTAAGAAACAAAATGTAGGAGGAAATAGCCAGTTCTTCTGGGAGAGAAAGGCCATCTGAGTTCTGCAGAGATATATACTGGAAGATTTTTGATATTTTCACAAATTACCTGCAAAAGGATATGAGCAGTGAGGAAACTAAGTTTTGTGATGGTACTAAGTTAGTTGGAACAGTAAAGGCGAGGGCAGAGTATGGAACATTATAGGAAGAACTTATGAAAAGTGTGACTGGTAGTAAAGTGTCTGTTAATTTGATGCAGATAAAAGTAAAGCAGTGTGAACAGTGAAAAAGACACCTCATTTCACCTGTAAAAAGATAGTGGTTATCATTCAGCAGCAGTATTTTGGGATTATAATAGCTCCATGACAACTGCAGCAACAGTGAATAACAAGGAGAAAAAACAAATTTAGTGCTAGGAATTATTGGGAGAGGAATAGAGAACAAATCACCATCACTTCACATTATAGAAATCCATGGTTGCCCTACAACTTGAATACACATAACCTTTAAGTTTTCTGTGTTAAAAAGGTTATAAAAAAACCTGGAAACATTTAACAATTACAACAAGATGACTAAAGGTTCATTTTCATGCAGTGGCTGAATAGTCAAGACTCTCCAATCTGAAAACAAAAAACCGAAACCAAGTGCAGTGGGATATGTCATTATCTATAAAAGTGAAGAAGTTGTATATGATTTGTTCCTGTCCACTCAAAGTACCACCTAACCCATTGTTTTTCCTGATAGAAGGTAATAGGAGATGGTTAGGGAAAACCATAAAAATAAGTCAAACGTATTGTGATTATTCCTCAGCAAGCTCTTGAAGTCTCCAGAGACCTGTGGCTGCACATCTGGAGCCAGAGGTGACATCTGTGCAGTTCAGAATACTGCAGGAGAAAAACAAGGGCAGAAGGAGGTAAGCAAGAAAAAAACTGGTTTAAAAAAAAAAATTATTGGGAAATATGGAAAGTTTATTATGAAAAGGAAATTAATATGAAGAGATAGCAAAAGTGGAATAAATTCTGAGGGGGTAAATCTAACAAGAAGAGAATGGCACTACAAGTCAGAAAGCATTGAGAGAGGCATGGCAGGTGGCATGGGCAGGTGGACAGGACTGTGATGAACAAAGGTTTCGAGAATGGATGAGGACCCTGCTATGTAAATAAAAGGTGTTGTCTTGCCTTAATAAAGACATCCAAGAACAACGAGTCTGTGATTGAATGAGGAAGGCCTCTTTACTCCACAGTAAGTTTGTATGCCAGGGTAACTCAAGAAATCCATATATTCATTACAATTGTACTTGGAAGAAAACTTGCTATAAAGAAGGCTGGTTAAAAATCAATATATTGCTTTAATGATGTCCTCTTACCTCTCATTTCTCCTTCAGGCAGAAGCATTCTGATGAATGTTATGGAAAGAAGGCTTTGTCTCCAAATCTTGTGGTGGGTCACAGCCACATTACAGATGCACTGAGGGCCAGAAACACTCTCAACTGAGGTTAAAAATTATCAGTAAGGTCTTCTTTCATGGACTGGTCAAAGACAAAAACTGGTGAATACTAGTCTCAGATCTAACAGGAAATACATACATGTATGTGTATTGGGAAGATTACAAAGAGAGGTGGTTTCTTGGAGGATGTAAGCACAAAGCAGGAAAGGTGTTGACTTTAGACATTGCATGGTGGAAAAAATGAAGAGAAAGTCATCAGCTAGGTACCTGGCACCAGAAGATGGATTTTCTCACTTGAATTAATGTAAATAATAAGATGACCACACAACTATGTTTGAATAGATTTGGTATGTTTTTTATTTTACTTTTGAATTGTGCCTAGTTTATTAAATTAACAACACTGAATCTTCGGCCTATATTTTTTAGTTCAGAGTGATCAGACTTTTTTATCTTATAGACCTTATAGACTTGAACCTGAAAGAGGAAAAGATGTTATGCAACTTTATCTGAATTTGGTAATATCCTGCAGAGCCTTCAAGTTATTTGTGTTTTCTTCAGGGCAAATATGAAGGCTGCTTTTAATAAAACCAGCTTTTCTAATAAATGCCAGCTTTTTGTTTTCGTGCTGCAGCCAATACAGTAGATTTTTCCTCTTTTCTGTCCCTCGGTCGGACTCAGGCATAATCTAGACGCACAGTGAAAAATGCTGTACTTTAGGTGACAAACAGAATAAATACAAAGATAACACATATATTGGGTGGTTCCTAGAATTTATGTAGTAATGACCTTCTGAATGATGTTATGAAGAAATCAGTGTTCTGAATTTCCTATAAACAGATGAAGTCTGAGTAGGATCTGCTAAGTTTAGGGTTTGATCCACCTTCCTCCCCCGCAAAAAAAGAAATCTCACAGTGGCTTTTTAATTTACCTTGCAGCTATTCTCAGTTATATAAAAAATATGCATGTTTGCTTTATTTCATCAAGTATTTAAATCATAGCTGCAAACTGAAATGCTGCAGTTACACACCTACAATTCAGATAAGTAACCACAGGTCTTCCTTCCCATTAGAAGTACAAATATCACAACCCCAAAGTTTTTTATTTTAGAAATATGTACTTTTCATTTTCTTTTAAGTAAATGAAACTTCATTTCAAATGGTAGAAAATATAGGTGCTGTGTAAACACAATGTGAAATCTTAAATCTTTGTAATGTTCTTCTACACACACAAAAACCTGAAAGACAGACATTTGTGGTATATAATCAGAAAGGCTAATTTCTAATTAAAAAGTTAAAATAAGTAAAATGTGAAGAAAGAAATAGTCAGAAAGATGAAGACGTAGTGGCTACTGACTCTGTGCAGATGAATGTTTGCTGGAAGTGAAACACAAAATGTTGCTTGTGCAGTGAATTGTAGGACAGGAGACTGTAAACATAACTTTTCTGACTTTGTGTATAAATCACACAAATGAATCTGTAAATTGCACTAATAACTGTGAAGACCTTGCTTGGAATATATTTCCAATTTTGGGTGCTGCCTTCAGGAAAGAGGTGAAACCAACTATTGAAAGTCTGGTGGGGAACAAAGGAGATAATTAGACTCCTGGAAAATTATTTTTGAGGAAAGCCAGAGGTGAGACATAATGAATTCCATATATCTCAAAAGGAGGAGAAAAAAATGGTTGGTGTTTCATGTTTCTGGTGAATAAGACAAGAACTATTAGGTCTGAATTGGAGAAGGAGAGTTTAATTCAAATATTCTGAAAATCTGTAAAAAATTGAAGCAGATCGATTAGGAAGGTTGTTTAGGTTTCAGCTGCAAAGTTCTTTAAGTACACACTAGGCTTGCTGTCAAGGATGACTAATACTCACAGGGAAGTGGGTGATCTACACAACTTCCCTAAGACTCTTTCACTCCATTTGCCTACACTGCTTTCATGCAGTGTTAGATTATTTGCTTCTTGTTTGCCACCTTTCATTACAGTCTAGAGTTTCCATGGTCCTTTGTCAAATTGTGTATAAGCCTGGTGCTTCACATGACAAATATGAATTGAAATAGTTAAGCTTTGCTTATGTTTTCATCTGACGTGTATTCCAGATGTCTTAATAGCAGGTGTGTTCGGTTTTTTTGTTCATTTATGTGTGTGCATATATATATATGTATATATATATATAATATTTTAAGAGAAGAAATTCAGATTAATTAGGCAAAGGAGTGGCTGACACACCAGAGGCTGTGCTGCCATCCAGTGAGACCTGGACAGGCTGGAGAGTTGGGCAGGGAAAAATTTAATGAAATATAACAAGGGCAAGTGTAGAGTCTTACATATGGGCAGGAACAACCCCAGGTTCCAGTATAAGTTGGGGAATGATCTATTAGAGAGCAACATAGGGGAAAGGGACCTGGGGGTCCTAGGGACAGCAGGGTGACCATGAGCCAGCACTGAGCCCTTAGAGCCAGAAAGGCCAATGGTACCTGGGGTGGATTAGAAGGGGGGTGGTCAGTAGGTCCAAGAGGTTCTCCTGCCCCTCTACTCTGCCCTGGGGAGACCACACCTGGAATATTGTGTCCAGTTGTGGACCCCGCAGCTCCAGAAGGACAGGGAACTGCTGGAGAGAATCCAGTGCAGGGCAACAAAGATGCTGAAGGGAGTGGAGCATCTCCCGTGTGAGGAAAGGCTGAGGGAGCTGGGGCTCTTTAGCTTGGAGGAGACTGAGTAATGTTTACAGATATATAAAGAGTGAGTGTCAGGAGGATGGAGCCAGGCTCTTCTCGGTGACAACCAATGGTAGGACAAGGGGCAGTGGGTACAAACTGGAACACAAAAGGTTCCACTTAAATTTGAGAAGAAACTTCTTCCTGGTGAGGGTGTCAGAGCCTGGCCCAGGCTGCCCAGGGAGGTTGTGGAGTCTCCTTCTCTGCAGACATTCAAACCCGCCTGGACCCCTTCCTGTGGAACCTCAGCTGGGTGTTCCTGCTCCATGGGGGGATTGCACTGGATGAGCTTTACAGGGCCCTTCCAGTCCCTGACATTCTGTGATTCTGTGATTCTGTAATAAAACAAACTAACAGACAAAGTTTGTTGTTGGTAACAGTACTCCAGAAGATGGATCTTTAAAAAATATGGGAATAAAATAAAATTTGTCTCTGACAATACTTGTCTAAGTCTCCCTCTTAAATGTTGCAGGTTCAACTTAATCCTGATACATGTACTTTAATAAGGACAGCAAACTTTCTCTTCTGGAGTGATATTTTTATTTCTCAGCTCTTCAGTGTGGTTCAAAAAACAAGGTCCTTATAAAATCTACTTTAAGATTTATTGGTTGCATTTTGTCAACCTGAAAGCAATTTAGCAACCTGTTCCTGAAAAATTGATTGTGTCAAGGATTCTCTGACAGTGGGCACAAAGAAATAAGAGACTTCCTATGCCATAGCTGTCATCCTCCTCCCTTCAAATTCAGTCATTGATTCTTGTCTCTCCACCAACACAAGAGAACAAAGGGGAATTATCTTCAGGTTGTCTTTGTGTTAGTATCTGAACATACAAGTTGCAGAAGAAATGAGGTCCTGAAAGCCTTAAGCTTTCCTCCATTCTGTTAGACATAACATAAAGCCCTAAAATAATTGCAGTAAATAATCTTTTTTCCTTATGTCCTTCAAGTGTTGAAAATTTATTTGGAAATATGATGTACAAAACTTTATAAGCTTAATTTACAGCCGTCATTATGTATCACTCTAAAAATTAGAACAGAAATATTTATTTCTAGTGAACAGAATGTCTTATCTGAACTGTTATTACAAAGAACGTAGTAAGAAACTCCACAAGTAGCATGGAAATACTTGCTAATTTATATAGGATTCTTTACAGACTGTCTCCAAAAATAATCACCTGCTGCATATACTATTAAAAATGCTTATTCTCTAAAACTAACCTCCTCTAAACATTCATGTTAAGTAGTAGAAATAAATTAAGGTAATAACTTATGCAAACAGAACTAACAGCAGAGAAATGACAGCATTCTGCCACTATTTCCTGAAGAATTTAAATATCCTGCAAAGTAGTATCCTCTAGAGGTAGTTGGAAAGCTCCCATGTATAAAACGTGATATAATAGAACTTCAATTTTGCTGTAATGTTCAAGTTTTCTATTAGAAAAGCTTAAGTAATTTGCTTGAGGAGAATTTAACATAGATTTATCAGTGTTGTGTTTTTCTAAGACCCCATAGTATTTAGAATGGATGTAGTTTAACATTATGTTTAAACTCACCTAATTTCTATGGACTTTTTTGTTGGACAATTTAAACTCTTCAGTTAACCAAAACAGAGTTTCATAGAAAATGTAGTGTATTTCTGAAGTTGAGACCTTTACAAGCAACAGAGGTGAGATTTTCAAGTTACAACTTTCATGAAGCTTGACATCCGCATAGGCAATGCAAATTTGTTTTGAGCAAAGCAGAAGCAAACTGATCTTAGTTCAAAAAGTTCTGTTTACAGAACCTGGAAATATTATAGCAATTCTCAGCCCCTTCTGTTAACATTACAAACCTTACCTCAAGTTCAAAACAACTGTCAGGATATTAGTATCTGTCCTGGGAAGGAACTTCTGTGCATGATTAGAACTTTTCCCATGGCCCATAGCAAAAGCAAACTGCTCACAATTTTCTCAGAGGACAGTAGTCTCTCAGAGACTGATAAAGTAGCTCCCTTTTGAGAACTACTTAATCAAGATAATAATAGATATGTTTTTCATTTCTTTCAGTCTCCAGAGATGCTCCCAGTCTGGCTACCTGTCCTCGGACCACAAGCTGTAGCACTTCTCCAGGTGTGGAAGAGATGAGGGAGGGAGGAAGAGTACTGCTTTAATTTCCAGCGTCTTTGATTGGTTCCCTGTGATCACTTCTATTTAATACTCAACAGGTTTGCCTTCCCCCATCTCTTTGTGTAAAAAGGGCTAGGTCTGGTCTGAGAAGTTTTCACTTATTGTTAAAGAAGCCCCATACTAAATTATCAACATTGTGCTGTTCCTTTGTCCCTTCTCCTCTCCTTGCTCTGTACCACAGACTGGGTTATTTCTTTAATGTATCTCTGTGAGCTGGGAATCTAATGCTGTGAATTGTCCAGAAGAATATATTCCTTAGTAAGAATAGCCCCTGCTGATGTGAGGGAGGTGAATTTCAAGGAAATTTCACAAACTGAAATAAAGGCTATATAAAAGGGAGGAATTGAATGTCAGTATTCATTTGCATGTATAACTCAAAGCATCTAAATGCACCTTGGGCAAGGATATTTATTTCCCGTGCCATAACTGTCTTCTCCTCCATTACTCTGTCTTTTTGGATTTTTGTCACTTCATTAATATAAATAAATTCCTAATCCAGCTGGCAACAACAATCTACTGCTGTTACAGCCGTCATCAAACCCTGAAAAATTGGTTCCCTTAATTACGTGGCATAACCACCTGAAAAACAATCTGAAGGATTGTTTTGTTGTTATCAATTCCCACAGCTAAGCAATGTATTTCCTTCACAAAGAGAAGACAAAACCATAAGCTCCTTGCACGTGTTTACTTTCTTAATGTCTGTTTTCCAGGTTACTCTTTCCATCATTCTCCAGTGAACTCCAACTTGCTTGTGGATTTGTGTGCACGTGCATGAAACAGATGTTTTCCTTTCATATTCTCCATAATGGTTATTTTTAGAACTAATTAAACAACTTAGACCAGGCTTTGTTGTGGTTGTGCAGAGACATTCCATGCACAAGTGCTATTTAGGGAAAATTTGCAAGAAGCAAGTAAAAAGGGCTTTCAAATCAACATTGTCCTGGTTATGAAATGTACTTGGGATGATTCTGTATTTATGGTGATAAGGTTATTAACCCTATAGCGCCCTGGAGTCTGTGGGCCATTTTTTGCTGCTGACATAACAAAGATGGGAAAAGTCTGTGAGCTGGATACTTGTGATAAGATGATGATAGCCAAAAGAAAGGTGGTCTGTATTTACATTGTTGGCACATTCAGCATTTAATGTTAGTGCAAGACTTTTGTTAAGAGAAAAACACATTAATATCTTCATGTGTTTTGTTCACACCTATTTAAAATATTAATTACATTAAAAAATGCCTGCGATTAGCATTGTATAATTGTATCGGTTGCATATCAACAATAATTGCAACTGCTGTGCCATGCACAGTTTTCATTTGCTGTCATTTTTAACTTTAGCTGTTATTTAAGAATCCTCCAATCCTTACTTGTAGGAGCCGTTCAAGTCAAGATACCAGAACTATTTGCTGTGTGACTTTAAATATTTTCTTAAAGAAAATATTATCCAATAGCAATATATCTCACCTTATAATTCATTTGAGGTTGAAATCTCCATTGATGTCTAAAGAGATAGAATTTCTTTTCATCTATGAATTGTAGACTCACAGAACAGCCTGGCCTGGGATGTCTCCAGGGATGAGGCATCCAGCACGTCTCTGGGAAACATGTTCCAGTATTTTACCACCCTCGTAAAAAATTTCTTCCTCTTGTCTAGCCTGAATGTCCCTTCCTTTAATTTTAAACTATCACCCCTTGTCCTATCAAAGGGCAGCTATCAGTCGCTATAAGTGACTTTGATTTCAAAAATATAATTTAAGTCAACTTACTGCTGTGGTATCTATACTAAATATCCCTACTAAAAGAAAATTCTGTAGAGAGGAGGGAGAAGAAAGTCTGACCTGTCCTCTAGCTGTTTTCTGCAGTCAGTACACACAATATTTAGGGAAATTGTAGGTCCTTTCCAATCCCTAACATTCTGTGATTCTGTGATTCTGTGAATTCAGTTAAGGGTAGTTCCTCGCTAACAGCATGTGTTTAACAATGCAAGGGACTGCTAAGATGTAAATAGGCCTTCCCGTCAGATTTGTGCAACTGTCTTTACTTTTCAAGAACAAATTACATTTCTTCGTTCAGATTAACAGGCATTTGGTCGTCTTTCAGCCAAGATGATATGCCATCTGCTCCTTCTCCACTTTATGTATTTCTTTTTAGTTGTCCTTTTAAACTCTTTTAGAAGTAAGGAAACCCTTAAAAATTATCATTAAATTAAATCGATGGTTTTACTCCTTGGTGGATGGAAATTGGTACATAAATAGCTGGAATGTCTGTGGAAAAATCCAACATTCACTGTAAAAATAAAAACATTTTACACTACAATGTACAATATGAACAGGTATCAGTACTTTTTTTTTTTGGCACAACAAAGAAAATAAGAACAAAATTTCACTTTATGAAACATGAAAAAAGTATTCCTTCAGTGTTACCTATATCAGACATATTTTGCTTCTTCAGTGTTGGAGGATACTCCAAATCGATTAAAATCAGTCTAAAAATAAATTCCTCAGCCACCCATTTTTTTCTATATCTACTGCATGCTGTAATTCCAGGACTTTGTTACTGACAAGTATAATTTTCACCATGAGCAGGAATGATAGTGGGGCTACCCATGCTCTCAGTCAGGCAAGCAAATAATTTGTTACTGAGTCCTTGAAAATTATGGGAGTGCAACCAATCTGTTTCTAGGGGAAAGACTCCAGCACTAGCAAAGCAAATAAATATGAGATGTGAGTTTGATTAAATTAGCAGGCTGAGAAATTTTGGCCTGTTAATTTGTACTAAAAGCATGACATGGGTAAGTGGGGGAAAGCTGGTGGTTGGGTTGTCAGTTTTCTTGTGGAGAATAATGTCAGTGGCATAATGGGAAGAGAAAGTTTATATTGAAATTAAAATTTTGACAAGACTAATGGAAGCAAATGTGAGGCTGGTGCCCTCAAAAATAGGCTCATAATCGCAGAACAAACAGACGATTTACATAGGAGTGGCTATTACACATTTTCCATCTAACACTTGAGCTGGCAATTGAACTACTAGTTGCTGTTTAAATATTGCTATTACCAACACCTTCACACCATCATTGCTTTTACTCCGTATTTACATGATGAAGTCTGACTTCTTGTCATTGAAAATAGTTCACACATCAGAGACAAAGTAACTCACCAAGATACATGGATCTTTTTAGATGTTTTGAGCCATTGTAAATGAAAATTTCTACTCAAATCCACTCTGTTGCTGCTAAAGCAGAATGAAATAATTGGGAAGAAAATATCTATTCATAAGCAGTTCTTTATACACAGTGTCTTTAGGGTCCTACTGATGTCGATATTCAAAGTAAATATTAGAATAGAAACTTAAAGCATTATGTTCCTAAGTGTAGCTTTCTTCAGATCTGAGATCCATCATCAAGCTGACATGAGCATCAGTTATGATCCAAATGGTAGAGGTTTTTAATTTTGTTTACTGCTAAGTACAATGCAGAGCTAAAAAGGAAAGAAAAGAAGAATTGAAATTTGTTGTAAAGTATTATTTTGGTATATTAAAAAAATATTTCCAAGTAGGAAGGACATTGATGTTGTTGCTGAAAGTCCTTTTGGGGATTTTTTAAGATGAAAGGTTTCTTTACACACTGCACTGTTTATCCTCAAAGTTAAGTACATACTTAACAACAAGGAAACATATTTATGAGGAAAGATGTAGACATCAAGTAACTTAATTAATACAGAAATGTCAGAAACAGTGGAACAAAGAAAATAACTAAGAGTTTTGTGCAGAATTAATGCCATGCCACAGTGTTGTGGAAATATGGGCCTTGAACCATGTTTTAGTAATAGAAAAGAGAAGAAAACAAAATGAAGCAATATGTCTGTATGGGTTGCTCTGTTTTAACACCTATTTTGAATCAAGAGTGTACTTACAAAGTGGTTTTGTTGATCATCCATGGTTAACATGTTGTGGGTGCTGTGCTCACAAGGAAAATGTTTAATCACTCCAGAAGATAGACTTCAACAACATCTAATGCTGCCTAGCTACTAATGAGATTTCAGATTATAAGATTACATTAGAGCTAGTCCAATGTAAAATTTCCAAACTGTGTATGTGTAGTATAAATGCTCAATCCCCAGATCAGCTGTTTTGTTCCTTAGATCTGCTCCTTGCTAATGTAGACATAATTTGTATCTAGTCTGAAAGAGAAGAGACACAAGTTTTTATGAATCCCTTGCTGTGAAGGGCATGATAGAAAACAAGACAAAAAATGTGATGTAGGGATTGCTGCCTAGGAAGAAAAATATGTATAAACTACTTCAGCAACTAGTGGAAATGTCCAAGAACAAGATTAGTAATAATGGATGCATCTGGGAAGTTACAGGGTTATCAATGATATACTGAAAAAAAACCCAAAGAACAAAAAAAAAGCCACTCAACCCTCAAATGGCAATGCATCTAGATGGAGACAACTTTGTATTTCAGATGGTCAGGAATGTAATTAAGCATGATCTATATAGGAGAATGCAGTTGACTGAGAATGTGGAAGACTGAAGGTAATTTGTGTGAAAGTGATCACGAAATGTATGCACACATTAATTCTCAAGAAAGGTGTTTGTGATTATAGGAAAATATAGGTTATAGGTTTTAGAAAAATGGAATTCAATACAACCAAGAAATTAGTAGGACAAATCTCACAAGAAAATAGTGAAAATACTATATTTCAGATGAGAGGAAAGTTACTGGGAATATGCAGGACTGCAAAATTTCCCTGTACACCTGCAAATTAAGATGCACAGTGAATAGCCATCCTGGCTGCATCCAGATCACTCTAGTGACCGTCAGAAATAGAAAATACAGAATAGTAACATCTTTTCTAAGATCTGAATATGTTTAATCTATCCACATATCCCTTAATCTTTGTTTTCCTTATTCTATTTTTTTTTAATTAAAGATTTTAATAATAACTCTTCTTGTGGTGACAGCAGCTAAAAAGGTCCTCAACATTTTTCAGTGTTCTTATTTTTTTTATTTCTTTCTCCATACAGTGCATCTGTGTTTTTCTTTACCTTTTTTTACTTGCTTCTGTTGTTTCCTAGTATTTTTCGTTGATTTTCTATGCCTTCTGCTACTTGCAGGTCTTTCTGATTAAACCAAACATGACTGTGCTGTAATTTTAGGCTTTTTTCTTCATCTTTTTAAGATCCCTTTTAGATTTTGGAGCTGTTAATGTGTTCATTGTACAGCCCAAATTTTTTCTTACTGTATCTCATCATCATTGCCCATCTTGAATGATATCATCCTTCTTCATGATTATATTCCAGGCTTAAAAACCTCCAACTTTGCTTTTCATGCACTATTACTTGAAGGATTTTTTGGTAGTTAATTTTTTCTTGCAATGGATCTGCTTTTCTGCTCTTGGTGGATTTTAGGGCAGGCACACCATTGTGAATACTACTCTTTCCTTTCTTCTTTTCCCCCTTGTGTGTCCTGAGGCCACTCTTTGGACTGCATTACTGAGTCAGTGTGCTCATTCCTTCCTTCACCAGAAGGTTCATTATAGCAGTCACTATTCCCTAGTCAGGAAGACTGTAATCCTTTTTGCTATTTCTGCTAATACACTTGTGTTTATCCCCATTTGAGTCCTTACCTTCATGCAGTAAGTTCGATAGGAACAGTGCTCATGCATCATAATCCTTCACCTTAATTCCCAAAAGATCTATTGAAATTTGAAAATTATGGATTTTCTTCTAAAATTTTTTCTAAGGTGATTTGGAAATATAATTTCTAAATGAGCCTGCACAGCCTGAGCAGAAGATAGTGTATTTTAGAGCTATGCAACCAGAACAACAGTATGTCAGATCACAATAAAGATAGGTGGTTCTCTCTCATTTGGAGGAAAATTTGCAGTTACATCCTTAAGCGCCATCTTCACTAGACCAAAGACTACACATCTGGTACGCTGTCTGAATATATATTGGGTCATATATTTCCATCTGGTACATCTATTTATTATTATTCTTCTTTTATCTTAAGCATCTTTGCTGTAGTTCTTTTTTTAATGAGCTAGTAGCTGAGATGTACTTTTCCCTTCACTGTTAGCCTAACTATGCATTGCAGCTAGGCTAGAAATGGGCAAAGGATGTTCAAACAGTACAGTGAATTCTGAAATTAGTGTCCTTTTTTATATTTTTGGGATATCTTGAAAGAAACCATAGGCAGTAAATTCTGAACTACGCAGAATTAAATCTTCTTGTCTAGGAAAACATACACCTTATTACTTAATGACTCATTGGTCTCAAAGATGAAATTTGAGTTTTTTGCTTGTCAAAAGTTGATGCCAATATTAATCCAATGCAGGAAATTATTTGAATCTGGACCTGGGATGATGTCTGGCTGCTTTCAGAAAAAATGTTTATAGGCGAAGTGCTTAACAAGAACATCAACGAGAGAAGTTTATGTAAAGTAAAACCCTATGATGACTCCTGCCCTATACATGGTCATGGCAGAATGCAGTGAAGAAATATGACAGCTTGTATACAGGAGTGACACAGAGCAGTAGCAATATCTAGGTCCAATTTCTGTTATTTTTTGAGGAAGCTGAATGTGACTTCTGATATAATGCATGCAAATTATACCCGCAAACCATATTGTCTTGTTCCTCTGCTCCTGCAATAAAAATTTGCTAAAGAACAACTGACTTTGAATCTGGTTTGGTAAAACAGGCAATTACATTCAAGTTACATTAACAATTGAATGTGTAGGAGTATGATAAGAAGATTTAATGACCTACAGCATATAATTAAAAGGAGAAAAATAAAGGAACATCTCTACATGCTATCTCTTTATTCTCAAAGGTTGTTATCCAACAGCGCTTAATTCCATCCCATGCCACTTACCAAGATAAATGTTTGTTATCTTCTCTTTCAAATCAACCAGCTTTCTCGGGCATGCAGAGAACAGCTCTTCACTTCTTATTCCCAGTGCCTTTGCCTAAAAACTGCATGTTTAACAGAACAGAAGCCTGCAGCTTCATTTGAGAGGAAAACCTTTATCGACTCTTCAGAACTTATGGAAGAGTATTTTTGTCTCTGTAGTCGTTGGTACTACGATTTTTTTTTTTTTTTTTTTTAAATTTACTGTTTAAGAAAGAATTCTGTGGTCAGACCTAGGTAGATAAGTATATTACTTGCTCTGGAATATCTAGATATCTTGCACGGGAAGGATCAGAGGGAGATCCTACAGGGAAACTGTGCCACTGAGGAGCAGAAGCTGGAGTTCAAGCAATAAATGGATATAAAATAAAATGGAATCGCTATGCCTAGACACCTCAGTCTTCACTGAAATACAGATTTCGGCAAATTGTCAGTGTCAGTACCGACTTAATAGATATGCTGACAGCTTTCACATCCATAAAGCAAAAAAAATAGGAAAACTTTTCTTCAAGTTCCTGTCCCATTTTTTTTTTCGTTTTCATTTCTGTTTTGTAGCTCTGACTTCAGCTGGGAGAAATGGGGTGGAAAAGGTTTTTTTGTCTTCATGGTTGTGTCTGGCATAGCCTCCTATCTCCATTCTCTTTGGGGAAAACAAAAAGAGTCCTGCAAGGGAGGGTGAGGATGAGAACAGCCATGACAGATGATCGTGGTAAATCTCTGAAAACTCTCCAGGTACATGTTATTTCCCAGCCCCCTCAGTTAACCTGGCAGCAAACCTCTGAAAACTCACCCTTAGAAAGAGAGGTGATATTCAACTGACCTCTCAGCTTTTGCGGAGTAAAGCTTCAGATGGCCTGATTAGCGACGTCTAAAGTTCTGTTACGGTATTATAACACCTGCCTGCTGCAGGTCAAGGCAGCCTCAGAGGCACCAAGAACAGCAGTATAGTAAACAGGTTATTTTCAGGATCATTTAAAATGGCGATATGCTTATTTTTTAGACTTTTTAGTTTTCTTTAGTAGCTGTGTGTCCAGTCTTTCATCAAGATCATGGTTATTCATGCAATAATCACAGAATCGCAGAATGTCAGGGGTTGGAAGGGACCTGGAAAGCTCATCCAGTGCAATCCCCCCATGGAGCAGGAACACCCAGCTGAGGTTCCACAGGAAGGGGTCCAGGCGGGTTTGAATGTCTGCAGAGAAGGAGACTCCACAACCTCCCTAGGCAGCCTGGGCCAGGCTCTGGCACCCTCAATGTGAAGAAATTTCTTCTCATATTTCTTACTCTCAGCTTAATCTTATCTTTGCTTAGACTCCCACTTTTGCTAAAGGATAACACTGAAAACAAAGGAAAAACTGTGTTGTAATCTAACATAAATTAGGGGATCTGTGGAAACATTAAAGCCAGTTGGTATAAAGTAGTAGGCAGAACAGTGTATTATTTCCTGGGCTTTACTTGAGAATTGACTGAATTATTTTGATTACTTTTTCTCTAGAAAAATTTAATGAAATACTACACCTCTACAGAAACTGGAGTCAAAAAGAGTCCTGTAAACCAGAATCTGTAAGGAGAATCTTGTATGTTAGGCAACCTTTATTTTGAAACTGCTTACATTTTACTGTAAATCTGAATAAATTTTTGGAAGTGAGCCCTTTTCTGGTGTCAACTAGTGTGGTTTTACCTTCTTTTTTTCCTTTTTTAATGTGAACCAGTGACATGTGTTTATTTTACCTCAAATGCCTAGGTAAATAAAAATCTCTTTGCCCTCTGTGTTACATAAAAAAGTCAAAATTTCCCATGGGAACTACTCATGATAATTTTTCCTAAATTCTCCATAGATAAAAAAAGGAATCTGGCCTAGGAAATAGTAAGTACCTGGCGAATTTTTGAAAGTCTCAGTTTGGTCAGTTAAGGATTCTGCTCTTGTCTCAATTTTGTAGAATTCTCACAGTAAGAATTAGAAAGGGATGGAAAACCACAGAGACCTTGAGATAGCGGGACTACAAGTTTATTTAAGTGCACCAAGAATGTGAAGGTAGGTTGGAAGGTAGCTATAAGTTTGGTAGTTGTTACCAAACAGAGTGAATTTTATAAAATTCGTAAAAACCTATGTCTCTCTTTTCAGTGTTAAATACCCTAAGCTTCAAAATTTATTGTCGTATTTGCTGGCTCAAGGCACAAGCAAGATAATAAAAATGAGACCTAAAAGCCACCTAAACTAGTAGATGTGGTATAGAATGTATTTTCTTATTCTATTGCTTTATCTGAAATGTATCTTGTAAAGAATAAGAGACTTGCAGGGCTAACATATTTTTGATAGTGAAAAAGACAGTAGAGTAACTGAAATTAAATTCCAGAATAATAGGTGGTCATAGCTTGCAATAATGCTCATGTTATAGACTTTGTAGGAAGAATATTCCCACCAGCTTTCCTTCATGTACGTGACAAAGCCAGACAGGTGGGAGAAAAGAAATCATTTTGTGTGTGAATGATACTGCAACTTAGGCCTTGCTTTCTTCAAGTTTAATATAGTTTCCAATTCAATACAAATGGAATATCTAAATCTGCTTTAGTAAGTAATAAAATGAAAGCCTAATCATTTTCCTGAAGTCACATCATCTAGTAGCTTTATTTTAAAATAAATTTTTTTACCTCATAAACTCAATAGATATGACTGCTGTATAAAACTACGTTTCTGAGAACAGATTCTAGTGCATGATGTTCCTCTCAAAAGTAACTTAGAATTCTTATTCAACTGGTGTTACTAAACTTTATTCTTACTATCAGTAAATGAATTTGAGGTTAATAGCATCATTCTTTTTCTAGACTATTGGATTTCCCTTAATGTAATACTATGTATTTTTTATGATCATGTGAAAGTGGAGGAAAATATGGAAAAAAATATCTGAACTTCATAAAAATAGCCCTTACAAAGTACTGTAACAAAATACACTAAAGGTACCTATTCTTGTCAAACTCAGCTTTTTAAGAAATGTGGGACAGTTTAGTGTTTCCAGCAGCTGTGTTTTCTTCATTTACCATATTTTTGCCTCCTACACATTTTTTTATTTAATCAGATCTCAGTGTATCCCTAGGGAATATCGAAGTGTTGTTTGTGAGGTATTTCTGTGTTTATATATTGAAAATGCTAAATTAGGTGAAGTTACTTTCTGTATTTTTAATTGTTACAATACAGTCAAACTCGTGTTTATAGTGAAGTACAATTAAATTACACACTTTATCCAAGTTATGCTAAATACTAACTACAATGCTTTCTGAGCTGGTAAAATAGAGTGACAAAGAGAGTATATAGAGTGACACAGAGTATTCCATAAAAATATACAGTTTTTAGGTTTTTCCTAAAATATGTATGAGAGATTTAAATACAGAAAATATTTTGAAAAAGTAAAACAACTTTGTAGGAAAAGAAGTTGGATATCTAAAACAAAGTGTTCACAGAATCATTTTAACAAACTCAACCATAAAATGTGTATTTTCATTGCCTCTACAATAAAGAGGAGTTCTCCACAGGTTTTAAAAAATATATGAGGCTTGTTTTCCTCCTGAGTTATTACAGCTTTAAGTGAATGTGATACCTATAATTAGTCACAATGGTGGCTTTGTGCCTGCGAATACTGGGAATGCAGTGCAATATTTTGTTCTGATGGTTTGGGAACTAAAAGTTCTTCAGAAATGACAGTAGAAATTATGAACAGGTTTGGGGATCTGTTTGTTTATTCCTACTCCCACTTCTCTTAAATGAATTGGAGTGGGGAGAAGAAGGTGAGGCATCCGGTGCATTGTTAATATGCCTGTTCCCTTTTCAAACACTACGAAAGAGATGCAGTCTTAAGCAGACAAATGTGCAGTGTGGATCCCAGGTGATGTGGCTGAAGTTATTTGTTATTATCTCTGGAAACATTCAAGGCCAGGCTGGATGGGGCTCTGAGCAACCTGATCTGGGTGAAGATGTCCCTGCTCATGGCAGGGGTTGGATTAGATGAGCTTGGAAGGTCCCTTCCAACCCAAACTATTCTATGATTATTTTATTAGCACCAGGAAGCAGATACTAGAGACAGTCTTCCTAGGTCAACACTGCAGCAGAGCACCCATGGATGCTGCCCATTCTGTAGCAATGTTGTTTACAAAAATCCTGAAATACAGGTTTCAGCCTCCAAACTGCTGAAACTTCGCCAGTTTCGGCATCTGGTTTGCTTACATGATTCCTCAGCCTTCTATGATACAGAATTCAAGGCAAGTAGTTCAGAGTGATACCTGTTTGTAGCACTGTCTTTGTTTTCTCCGGTTGTGTCTGGTTTATTTCCTGAAAGGTTAATCTTGGCATCTGAAGCCCTGGGGAATATGTTTGCAGACAAGCCCCATCCTTGCCTGCAGTAGCCAGCTCTTTCTTGTGTCTGTCTGATGGCCTTGGGAGACGGTGTCTTACGCAACTCTGCCCTGTTCACTGGTTTTGGATGTTTGATCTATGCACCAGGCTGAAGGTTTATCTCATCTACTATTTATTGACAAAATTCCTGTTACTCATAGTTAGGATTAGTTTATTATGCATTAAAAATATAGTCTGTTCCTTAACAAATTTCATCTATGAGTGTTTCATGGAAGATACCATCACACTAGTCAGAGACAGTTTAGACACATGGTCTCTAGGCTGCTTTGGTGGCTGTTAAGGCAGAAATGAGATTTAGTTGTGGAAAAGACCATAGGTATTTTTGATGTTATAATGATTGATGAATGTGTTAATGTTCTAAAGAAACTCAAGGTGTTTCAGGCTACAACATTTAACACCATCTCTTGCAGTGATAACAGAGTGCTCCAGTCTGAAGTCCTCAACCTGTTACGTCCTCTGTCAATTGCAAATGGTGATTAGACCTGACTGCAGAACTCAACCCTTCCCTTCTCTCCTGATGGTTTCAATGAAGTACTCTCTATGTATTTTCTTTCGTAATTTTATGTATTTTTCTGTATATGCTTATTCAAGTATAGAGTGTTTTTGTCCCCCATTTATCAAGCTACTGTCATGCACATTTAACTTCTGTCTGAAAGCCCACTTCTTTTTGGGACAAAAAAACTAAAAATAATTTAAAAATTTTAAAAAGGCAATTAGTTTGACCAATTTCTGCTTTATTGACCAAAATGCAAGAGGAAATAAGTAGTCCAACAATGTCAATATAAAATTGGTTTAAGAACCAATTTCAGCTCTATGGAAATCAGCAGTAGTTCCCACTGGCTTCGGTAGGAATCAAAGAAGAAACTCAACCCCTTTACTGCATCCTGTTATGTTTCATCAGCTATTCAGGCACTAATATCTTTAGGTCAGGGACAACATTTTTGTGACCTGTGCTTTGACACACAAAGAACCCATCTTCATAACATTAGAAAGTAGTAGCTAGTAAAAGCCAATTTTACCCATTAAGAACAGTGAACGAGTGAAGATAAACGAGGTGTAATGTGTATCTTTGAAGCATAAAAAATTGTTGTAATGCTCACATTTAATTATAATTTATCAGCATTCATTTCTCTTTAGATACCTGACAACCCACTGGTCCATTTTTCTCACTCTCACTACAATATTTAGTGTTTTATTTCCTGCAATAATTTCATCATTTCACTTCAAAGGCACATCTATTCCTTCTGGACTTAAGACAAATGTGTTTGTTGACTTTAAAGCTGTTAAAATTAGCGATAGTAGTGGATTAATATTCATTTGGAGTTGTGGCTCCATTCCATCTATCTACTTCTAAGCATGCACAGCTTAATGTATCGTCTGACTTTTATGTAAATAAATATGCCTCCTGCCTGAAGAGTTTGATGGCAATTGTAGAACTTTTTGAACTTTGTGGGGGATTTCTAATGCAACAGCACAACTCAAAATCCCAAAGTAAGTAAGTTCTTTCTTTCTTTCTTTCTTTCTTTCTTTCTTTCTTTCTTTCTTTCTTTCTTTCTTTCTTTCTTTCTTTCTTTCTTTCTTTCTTTCTTTCTTTCTTTCTTTCTTTCTTTCTTTCTTTCTTTCTTTCTTTCTTTCTTTCTTTCTTTCTTTCTTTCTTTCTTTCTTTCTTTCTTTCTTTCTTTCTTTCTTTCTTTCTTTCTTTCTTTCTTTCTTTCTTTCTTTCTTTCTTTCTTTCTTTCTTTCTTTTCTTTCTTTCTTTCTTTCTTTCTTTCTTTCTTTCTCTCTTTCTCTCTTTCTTTCTCTCTTTCTTTCTCTCTTTCTTTCTCTCTTTCTTTCTCTCTTTCTTTCTCTCTTTCTTTCTCTCTTTCTTTCTCTCTTTCTTTCTCTCTTTCTCTCTTTCTTTCTCTCTTTCTTTCTCTCTTTCTTTCTCTCTTTCTTTCTCTCTTTCTTTCTCTCTTTCTTTCTCTCTTTCTCTCTTTCTCTCTTTCTTTCTCTCTTTCTTTCTTTCTCTCTTTCTTTCTCTCTTTCTCTCTTTCTTTCTCTCTTTCTTTCTTTCTTTCTCTCTTTCTTGCCCCTTCTACTCTCCAATTACATAGATAGCATTTTTAAAAATATTTATCAGAAACTTTCTGCAGCACAGAATTATTTCAAGTTTACTCTCCAACACTTCCAGACCATATTTCAGAGAGCCTCCTATAAATCCTTCAAAAGCTCTAGTTTGATAAAAGGCTTTTGTTTTTGTTTTTCTTCCTCATCTTTATCTGATACTGGCACATAAGTCTTTTGCAAGGTCTTTTTTTTTGCTATTCTTGTATGTCTCTAGTTCTGTATTTTTCCTGCCATTTACCTCTCCTTCATAGCCCTGCCACTTTCATCATTCATACATGAGTAAAAAGGAATTGGTTGGAAAGGACTATTACTCAGACTTTTCCCTGTAGATATGTTAATGGAATAGCATATGTAATGTAACATTCGTTTCAAAGTTTTGAGATCTACTGGGAATATGAATGTTCTGCCTTTAGAGTCAGAATTGCTATAACAAACAACCTCAAAAGCAACATGAAATTGCATTGGATCCTATTTTTATTACTAAGCTTTCATCAGCACCTAATTTAAATGCTGATGGAGCTTTGTTCAGTAATGATGTTCCTTAGAATTCATGTATTCAAAATATGTATTTTAAAGTTGCATCTTCTTGCCCTATTAGTGTTTTAACTAGGACACAGATATCCTGATACAATGTTTATTTTTCTTTTGCGCTGGATCTGAAGCGGATAAAGCTTTGCTGGTATTTGTTCAGAAACAGTATGCCTATCTACTCATCCAGCCAAATGATGTTTTAAAAAGTAAAACACTTAAGAATGCTTTTTGACATTGCAGTGCTTAGGGCAATGCAGTTTTAGATCAGCTGGTAATCTGGTCTTTAACATTTTTCCCCTACACCTCTACCTTTGCTCCTGATTGCTCAATACTTTTTTTGCAAATCAAATTTTTATTAGTTCTAACACATTTAGGTTTCTACTTTTGCAGTTTTAGAGTGGCTTATTGGTAGAACCTAGCCTTCCACCCATTAAATTCAGTGGTAAAATTGCCACGGAGTCATATCTGATGCCTAATCCAGAGCTCTATAGACTTCACTACCAGATTTACAGTAAGATACTGAAAGTAGATTTTATATTAACCATAATGGAAATAACTGGCACAATTGAAGAGGCGTGGTGTGCAGACTGATTAGTGTTTCAAAACATCCTGGTAAATACAAAAATAATTCTTAATACAATAATAAAATGTTCATGATAGATCAACAAGCTTTTCACAAAATGCTAGATTTCTCAAGCTTTCTAAAACATGGGTGGGGATTTGTGGCAGAAATATAATGAGTTTTGAACTAACCTGAATACCATTTTAATACACACACAAAAAGGTAAGCCAAAATAATTGCTGACCAGTGATGGGGCAAAAATATTCAGACTGTTTTAGGCTATGAACTCGTGAATCTGTTTTCACTATGCAGGTTGTTCGTAGCAAAAGCTGATTTCTGTGCTTCAAAACTGTTGCTCTCTGATAAGTATAATTTGTGTAGAAAGGCCAAACTCCTAACTTAGTCACCTGAAATAGATGTCTAAGGTTAGGTTTTGCATTCTGCGAATGCAGCCTGTTGTACAGTAAGTCAGGAATATCAGGATGAAAATGCTTCAGCTCCTTTCTCTACCCAGAGCGGACCAAGAAGTGGGACCTGCTTGGCGAAACGTTCCCCATAAAGGAATATGATTTATAACTGTGGACACACTTTACTTTGAGCATGCAAAGACATTCTACAAAAGCAGTCATTTACAACTGATAACACAGCTGTTTTTTTATTACAGACCATAGAGACTGATAAATAACAGATAAAAACAAAGAGTCATAAGTGTTGGTATAAGAATAAGCCATGAAAAAGCAGACACAATGGATATAAAAAAGGCAATCTTCTCCTTCATTCTCTAAAATGTATGTACATTTCTGTGTGTTGACATTTCTGTGCTTGCTCAGAGATAACGTTTTCTGTTTGGTCAGTTTAGTATCTTCTGCATTTCTAACTACTATCAAAATCCACAATGCAGAGGTTCTTTTTTCTGTCTCTCGTGAAATATATCTGTTGGAATAGTCAGTATTCTTTATAGAGAAAATGGTGAACTTTAGGGAGGACGAATTAACTTCTCACCCCTCCGTCAGTTCAAATGGAACATGATGTGGAGCTATTTTAGCAGAGTATTCACTGTAAAGGAAGATAGCTAACAAGTGTTTATTTCCCTTCCAAAACACAATAGGAAAACATAATATTTTGCCAGCATTTAGAGGTTTCAAGCACTGACTTAAGCAACCATTTATCAGCTATAATTATCTTCTTTGCTGTGGTATTGCTCTAGGACTGCTATGAAGGCAGTGAGATGATGGGATAAGTATTTTAATAGTGAATCCTTGCCTTGACAAGAAACCAATATACTTTGTTAAGGGGGTCCCAGTTTGCACGTGGATGGACCATGCCTGGTTTTATTACTGTAAAAAGCTAAGGCTACAAGCACAAATGCTGCTGTAGACCTACTAAGACAAGTTGGAAAGGTAATGTGAGATCTTAATGAAAAGGATTTCCAATGAGAGAAGCTAGATACTAGTCTGAAAAAAGAAAAAATGTCACTTTCTTTTCTTCTTCAGTCATGGTGAAAAATATCATGGTGTGGTTATCCATGTTCCAGTACAATTGTGTCTGTGTGTGGCAAGTATGAGACTCCTTGTTCAGATTGTTTTGAGGGATTTTTGCAGTAACATTTACAGCTCTTATTCTCTGTCTGCCAGGAATGCTATGACAGTGGAAGGTTTCTTTGATTTGGGTACAATACAACAAGAACAGTTATTTTGCTGTATGTAGACCATCATGTAGAGTAATTACATTTCTATAAGATGTGCAGGAACTGTGGAGAAGTTGGACAGCTTCAAACTTATGCTTATTCTAATGGATTTGACATAGAATTAGACAGATTAATACAGGAAAACATATTTTTCTGTTGCAGGGTGTTTTTTTTGTTGTTGTTGTTTGTTTCATGTTTGTTTTTGTTTGTTTTTAACCTCTGCTTCCATATTTTGGTATCATTCTTAATGAGGTATAGAGCAAAGAGCTATCACATCTAATAGTTCCTGCAGGATCAGTTATAATGAGGCTTTTCTTTAACTCATTTGGGGCATCTCCACTGCCTGCAAGACTGGAGCTGATTCTCACGTCCCAGTAATGCACATTGTGCACTCCATGTTCAAAAGACAGATAGAGCCAGCAGATGGATCTAAGTCTTTAAGATCTTCAAGGTCTAGCCCTTAAAGCTTATTCTCATGCCGAGGCATCAAGTTTGAACACACGGTGTTTTTTCTTTTTTGTATATTGTAGTTTTATGTTTGTTGGTTTTGTTTTGTTTTGCTGAAAACCTCTTTTCTCGCTGATTACTTGCTTCTCTTGTGATCTCTAGCACTTAATTTCTTATGTTTTTCTGTGGTGACTTTTCCTTATCTCTGTGTTTTCTGTCATTTTTTACTTTGGTCAGGTTGCTACATTTTATGTTTAGCAAATCATTTTCTTTTAATCTTTGTTGATCTTTGTCTTCTGTATATCGTCATTTTCTGTGCTTTTCCCCTCCGTTTGTGTATATGTGTGTATGTGCTTATGATATTTTTTGATTTATATGAAGAGCTTTCTTTTGTGTTCTGCCCTTTTTTTTTTTTCTTTTTTTAATTTTTTCTGTGATTTTGTTCTACTGTTTTTCTCAGTGTATGCCATTTTATTTTTTTCTTGCCAGGTCTAAGCACTTACTGCCTTCTGAATAATCACATTACACTTTCTGTTTTCCTTTCCTATATCCTTTTGTGTGCTTATTTCTTCATTTGAGTGTTCTTACAGGCTACCTTCACTTCTGATCCTGTTCTTAAAAAACAAAACAAAACAAAACAAAACATACATGTATAGATACAGATAAACCTTTTCCTTACTTTTACTATACTGCATGAATAGCAGGAAAGAAGGAATATATCTTCTTGGACCAAATTCTGCACTCTTCTTTTTAGTCTTGACTTTGTTTGGGAATATAATTTTGTGAACAATAGTAAAAGATAATTTCGTGCCACAGAAAAAGAGCAGCACATAATTATTTTCCTGACAACCCAGCTAACACTGAGGCTGCTTTCAGCTGCTTCAACAGTAAACAAGATGCTCATGTAACACAGAGTTAGTTCAAGGCTCCTGTGAGTTGAGGAGGTGCCATAAGTGGTCATTGGGTAAATAAACACCATGTTTGATATGTCTCAGCCTTGATCTAAGTAGCTTACCATCACTATGTGATGAAGTAGATAGTCCTGTCATACTTCCACTTTTCTGATGAAATTACCAGTAAGAAACAGCAGTGATGGTGACATTTGTGATGGAGTACCAAGCTGTGCATGCTTATGGAAATATGGACATTTATACAAAATAATTTCTCTTCAATACCTCTTATCTTATTGACTTTAAATGTGACTTTTTTTTTTTCTTCTTCTATTAGAATGAAGATTTACAGAAATAAAATGAAATATAGAACTCATCATTCTGTTTACTTGGAAATATTATTCCTCAAAATAAATCATTGTGAAAGAAACCATAGATGTTCATTAGATTTTAAGTTTATTTCTAAGTGAATTAATGCTTAGCAACTAGATTTGCTATGCTAATTCTGACCAAAGAACTGTCACATTTCTCCAACTGGCAATTGTTTCATGTAAGAAACTTCACAGTCTGATGAGGAAACATTTGTCACTTCAATTTGAAAAACATTACAGTCTAGTGTTTTGATATTTATGTTATTAAAAAAAAAATCTTGCAGCTTTATAAAATAAACAATCTCTATATTTTTAAGCGCATTTTTGTGTTTCAGTTTTTCTTATGACAAACACCAATGTGGAGCTTTCTAGTTGCAGAACTGCAACATCTCTTCATGCAGAAGATTTTAAGAGCTGTAAAGTTTGTAGAAATCCTTTTAAAATACTTTGTGTGTATGTATTTCTTCACAGATACCCTGATATTCTCTTGAATTTTAGAAGGAAAATTGTGCCTTATCTTCATGGTTGTCTGGGCATAACCAAACTCTCATAAAAGGTAGCAGAAATGTTTCCTTTGGCTTCACTTGAGGCCAGTATAATCATAAAAAATCAGCCATGAAGAGGAAAAACTGTAATGTGGAGGCTGCACAGTGTATAAATTCAGAGCTGTCTAGTCACAGTGACAAAAAAATATGTTACCTCAGCCTAAAGCATCTGGTGTTTAGCTCTTCCTTTCTCTTGCACTTCTACTTTTGACTATAGATTAACCTGGATATGTAAATGCTTGGCAAATAATAATAATAATATTTACAGCTTTCTGTAATTTTGCAACTGTGCCATACTTTTAAATTAAACAGCAACAACTGTAGCCCATGGCATTTTCTGAGATTAATGAGTGGCTGCAAAACTTTGTGGCCTAAAGCAAATTACTCCATCATTAATTAATCATAAAAAACTTGCTCTTGGCTTTGTTATAATCTGTTTGGACTCAGAATCAAACTGAAATAATTAGTTTTCTTTTTCTGTAGTACTGTGTCTTTTACCCAAAATAATGGGAGCTTCACTTTAACATTCTGTATTGATGTAATGCATGATGAACTTCATTGACTTTATACACAGTGCACATTTTTCAGAAAATAGAACATTTTTTAATTTTTCCCAGTGTAGAAGGTGCATTTGCGTGCAGAAAGATGAATTTTTCTGGAATCCAGAGCAAATCAGGGGAATTTTTTACATTTTCTCTACCTCTTCGCTTTCATGAAAGTTTTTTTCCAAGACTTTCTATATCTTTGTATATTTCAAAAACAATCAAGGATTTTTGACTTTGTTAAAATATTTTAAGGGTTTCTAAATAAAACCAAATTAATTTGTCCTTACCTTCCAAATGTATGATAGCTTTAGGAAAAATGTAAAAAATAAATTTGAAAATATTAGAAACACCAATTCATGTTGTTGATCTCATACAAATTTTGTGGTTTGTTTTGTTTTGTTTTGTTTTTTTTTTCCATTTGTGGTGTTGTCTCAGCTGGTCCTGTGAGATAAGGAAAACAAACAAACAAACAAACAAATGTTGAAGTATTTCAGAAGTGTATGTGAAAACTGAGTGATACTGTCCTGGTGCAAAGCAGCCCAGACATAGAATATAAAATCACAGAATAGCCCAGTTTGAAAGTGACCTTAGTGACCTGGTCCAACCATTGGTGGGAAACAGAGAATAGAAGAGATTTTCTAGCACCCTGTCCAATCTTATCTTGAAACTTCTATTGATGGAAACCCTGCCACATCCACAGGAAGGCTGATTCAGTGAATGAAACCTCTCCTGGTGCAAATTGTGTGTGTTACTCCTCATTCTCTCCATGTGGCTCCTTGTGAAGAGGGACTCTACCTTCTCTTTGTAGATGCTCTTTGTAGATGCAATACTGTGATGAGTTCCCCCTGAGTCTTCTCTTTGCTGGGGAGAAGAGGCCTAACTCCTTAGTCTTTCTGCATAGGACAGGTTCTCCACCCTTTGGTTATCTCATGGCCATCCTTTCTATCCTCTCCAGTCTGCCTGTATCTGTCTTAAACTGTGGAGACTAGAACTAGACATTGTACTCCAGTGGGAAAAAGAAAGATGCTGATGTGACTACAAATTTTATTTGACCAAGCTTGATATTTTGTGAACTCAGCTGGTTTTGAAGATAGTTAATGCAAACCTACAAGCAACAGCAATTCAGTCTCCAAAAGAGATATTTTCAACTTTTTCAACAAGTGTTCAGCTCCATGCAAATCATCCACCAGAATATGAACATAGTTATGACCTTCATAAAAAACTAACTAAAATGAACTCATATCGCAATATTAAAAGCTATTAATGGCTAAGGATGAATGCAGAAAAATAAGAAACCCACCATGCTCATGGAAAAGCAGCAAATGAACTCATGAAGAAAACAGTGTACTGAGATAAGTCAGATACCGAAGCAAGTTAGACAAGATAAGATCAGGTTTTCTTGGTTTGTAATTTGCCCCATGATTCTTCATTTCCTATATTCAGATTGTCCCCAGGAGGTGCACATGTGGCTGGAAATGAAGGCAAAGTGTGAACTGACATTGCTAAAACAAAAAAACTTCTTTCATTCCAGAAAACCCTGAGACCAAGTGTGGAAGTGGAGTCCAGGGAAAAAGAAAATCTCAAAGCACTGTTTATCTGTACACTAATCAAGTCTTCATGCCAGCAGTCACCATTAATGGGTTCATAATGTTTTGTATATTATAACTGCTGGACTGAAGGGCAAGACAGTTAATTTCTTCATAACGATTGCAGCCTTTTTATTCAGTCTGCAGAAAATTGATTGTCTTCAGTTCTGAAAATACTCATCATCATTTTCTTTTTAGGTTCAGAACCTGTGATTGGGCTTAGTGAAGCTATATGATTACTCACAACACATAAACCAGGATATATTCTCAAGTGTTGGAAGGAGTATAGACCCTGAATTCATTGACTTCTCAAGAACGGTGACATACATGATAAAAATTATAAAGTGGCCTCTGTACTTGGAATGTTTAAGCAGACTGAGAGACCTGATAGAACTCCATGAAAACACGAGTGACATGGAAAAGGTGCCAGTTGTTCATTCTGTCTTCTAATAGAAGAACTAAAGGACACTGGAGCTATCAGGACGTGGGTTCAAACACATAATATGTATGTAGTTAATCAACAGTACTTGCTGCAGACTGGTACAAATGGTAGTACCCTTTTCCTGTTCGAGGTAAGAACAGACAAATCCATAGACAAAAAGTCCATGAAAGATTATTAAATATAAGAAAAGTGCCTCAGTCTCAGGAAGACTCTGGGGCACAAATTATGAGAGATAGGATTTTTTTGACAGAGAGCACCCTGGTACATTAACTCAATCCTTCTACTTGCCTCCACTCATTCTCTCATGGTCGCTTGTGAGCAGAGTAGTGGATTAGACAGACCTTTGACTTGCCACATGTGTCTTTACTGAGCTCTTACTCTCCCAGTTATATCTTTTCTGTTTGTTGCTGCTGTGTGATTAGTTGTAGAAGTCTATTGTTTCTACGATCACAGTTAGTTCCATATACCATGCGAACAGCTGAAACTTTATCCATGAGAGAATATGCTTTTACAAATAAAATTGCCAACATCCATCACGCCAGAAATGTACAGAGATACTGCTGATTGTACAAAAAGCATGACTCTCTTTATACTCATGTGAGTAGAAACTATTTATAAATGCTTAAATACATAAACAAAAAGAAAGGGGTTCAGTTAAGACCAAAATTAAAAAGTCATTCAGAATTTAGACAGCACGAGAGTTTTCACAGTGGAATTGCTCACTTGGGTAACCTCTTTTTTTTTTTTCCCCTAATTTAAGATTCAGAGCTATTATCTTCTTTCAGTGTAAAACAAAATGACATTTCAGGATGTTCTATAATCAGATCTGAAATCAGCTGTTATTTTCATTTTGAAAACACTTGCTGCTTTTGTCTAAAAGAAGTGGTCAATACTCACACCACACAATACACGAACCTTGGGCTTCATTTATCAAAATTATTATCAAGAAACTATAATATTTTCCTAAGAAGAGATGAATCTAACATCTATCACTGTATAATGCAGAGAATCCGCTTTCATTTGTTATCCAAATCTTGATAGTCCATTTATCAAAGTCTGAAATTATAATTTTACAATTTCTCCCACATCTCTCTGAAGTTCCATGCTTTTTTGCATAGAGATGCCCAAAGTTATTTTTAAATTTAAATTTATGATGCACCTCTGTATTTGTACCTACAAAACATTTGATAAATAGCAGATACACTGTGACTGATGCATAAGCAGTCAAGATTTCAGAGTCTGTTTCTGTTCCTGGCAAAATCATGGAGAAGATTGTTCTGGGAATTACCAAAAAATATCTGAATGACAACACACTCATTTGTCCCAGGCACCATGGTTTCGTGAGGTGAAAGTCCTGCTTAACAAACTAAATTTTGCTCTGTGACTCAGTTGATCAGGGCATGCCTGTCAATGTGATCTTCTTGGATTTCAGGAAAGCCTTTGGTGCTGTCTCTCACAGTCTCATCCTGGACAAGATGTCCAGCACACAGATGGATAAACACACAGTGCAGTGGGTGAGCAATTGGCTGACGAGCCGGGCTCAAAGGGTTTGAGTAAATGGGGTTATGTCGGGCTGGTGACCAGTCACTGGTGGGCTCTGCAAGGATCCTTCTTGGGGCTGGCACTCTTCAATGTCTTCATAAATGACTTAGACTCAGGACTTGAGGAAATGCTTAGTAAGTTTGCTTAAGACACAGAATTGGGAGGAGGTTTTGACACCCTGGAGGGCGGAAAGGCCCTGCGGCGGGATCTGGACAAATTGGAGAACTGAGTAATCATCAACCGCATGAAGTTCAACAAGGGCAAGTGCCAGATTTTGCACCTGGGACATGACAACCCTGGCTGTACAGACAGACTGGGGGACCCAATGCTGGAAAGTAGCTCTGTGGGGAGGTATCTGGGGGTTCTGGTTGATGGCAAGTTGAAGATGAGCCACCAGTGTCCCTGTCAGCCAAGAGGGACCCCTGTCCTGGTGCATCCAGCACAGCATTGCCAGCCGGGCAGGGAGGGGATTGTCCCACTCTGTTCTGCGCTAGTGCAGCCTCTCCTGGAGCATTCACTGTGTGCAGGGCTGGGGACACAGGATAAAAAGGAGATAAAGCTACTGGAGAGCATCCAGAAGAGGCTACAGAGTTGTTGAAGGGTTTGGAGAGGAAGCTGTATGAAGAGCGGCTCAAGTCACTTGTTTTTTTCAGCCTGGTTAAGAGGAGATTGAGGGGAGACTTCATCGCTGTTGGAGCTTCCTCACAAGTGGAGCAGGAAGGGCAGGCACTCAACTATTTTCTTTAGTGATCAGTGACAGAACTTGAGGGAATGTCAGGAAGATGTGCCAGGGGAGGTTCTGGTTGGACATTCAGAAAAGGTTCTTCACCCAGAGGGTGCTGGACACTGGAACAGGCTCCCCAGGAAGGTGTCACAGCCCCAAGCCTGACAATGTTCAAGAACAGACTGGACAACATCCTCAGACACATGGTGTGAACTGTGGGGGTGTCCTGTGCAGGGACAGGAGTTGGACTCAATGATTCTTGTGGGACCCTTCCAACTCAGGACATTCTATGATTCGGTGAATGTGTCATTCAAGTCACAACTGAAATTATGATTCCTTAATAGCCTAATTGCGCTCTCATGCTTTTGTATCTAACAGATTCAGGGTTTTTGTGGAGGCTGATATTTTTTTCCCTTTATAGTAGGGACCTTTGTTCAAAGTGTATTAGGGCTGGAACTGGGAGCTATTACTCTTTTTTTGTTTTTTCCATTGCAGCACATGCCATCCCAAGACAGGGAAATGTTGTTTCTCAGTGTTGTAGCAATCCACATGAAGGGATTCCCCTGTGCTCTGTACCAGGAGAGAAGTTCTTCATGAATTCACACAAAGAACCACGGGAATCATGTATTTTACTGAATGCTTGTTAATCTACCAGGAGCACAATATTTATGATTCAATAGAATTATATTTTGACGAAAACCCTCTAACTTCTTTCTTTGCAGGAGCATGCCTGCTAAAATGCATTGAAAAAAGCATCCTCAAGACATTGGCTTTTAAAATGCAGCTGAACGCCCTTTGGGAAGTTGAAACAGTTACTAAGGATCTTTCATTACCAAAATGGTACAAATACGAAATAACAGCAGCATGGGTTTTCTTCTGGAAAACATGTCATTAATTATTTATGGAACAATACTTTCTGATTGCTCTTCCTCTGGAATCTAAATGTACAATAGCATTACTCATTTTTTCCACCAAAAAATTTGTATTGACACTATTACAGGGAGTCTGGCTGCTTACCTCTGACATTCTTTCAGAAAAATTAATTTTAGACTTACCATGCAGCATGTTTTAAAATCAATTCCTTCCAATAGCAGAGATCAGAAAGGTATAACTGCCTTTCTTCTTTTCCACTGTTAACTCTGTCAACTGGCTATTTGTGAAATGAGTTATTACTATTTTTGGATTATTTTTGTCTTTAACAACAGAGACATATATGCAGTAGGTCAGCTTTGTGACCCAAAATGCACAGAAAATTCTGTGCAAATCAATCAATCATATAAATCTTCTATGAGTGCAAAAATAGTTTGCAACCAGCTGTACCTATGATTAGATTAACAGCCTAATTTCCCAAAATTCTTTAATGCCCAGAATTTCCAACTGGTTTACATTACAAGGGTATAGGTTAAATCGAACTAATATTGTGGCATAAAAACAGATTTAAGTACCTCAACTCTGACATCCAGAGTCAGATGTTTAACTGGTCACAGATCATAACTTGTTGCTATGACAATTTATCTCATCAGAAAATCCATCCCTTTTTTGGCAACTTTGTGCAAAATATACAGCATATGATTTACAAAATGATACAATATTCTTGTGTTTTGTTTGGTTTTGTTGTTTTTTTTTTCTCATTTTTTCTTTTTTAACATTGTACTTAAATGAATGGATGACAATAATGACCCCTAATATCAACTTTATTAAGTAATAACTTATTGATAGTAACAATATTGGTTTGGTCTGTTGAAAATAATCTAGTGCACACCAAATATTATTTTAAAAGAGATTAAAAGAGAAATAAAGCTGGCACTGGGAAATATCAAATGTAATGGTAATGAATAATGAATACTCACTAATTATAGAATCTATATAACTAATTAGTAAAATAGCTATGACTTTAGAGGGGAAGGAGAGAAAAGAATTTAGCTATTCTAAATGAGCTCAACATTTCAATTATTTTAAAATTATTCTATCCAGGGTCCAATTTTCTTCACTTACAACCTTCTTATGGGACTTTGTAAAGATTTTAGTATGATTAGCAATGTGTGTGATTAAAACGTGTCTAACATAAGTATGTGGCGGCTGTTAACAACCCAACTTTAATTAGAAAATTAAGGTACTGAGAGTCAGTACTCACTTTTTCGTTAGTTGTATGCAAGTAACAAAATGCCCACAAATCTAAGCTGACAGCTGCAGCAGAATAGGATCGTTTATTCTTTCTCTGTTCTTGTTTGCTTTTGAAGTATTACACCTTTCTGGAAAAACGACCTTAACTATTTTCTTTGGTCTGATAGTGGAGCCTAGTGTGTGGTGCATGTTTTGGGCCATATTTTGTTTTCACAGAGTCACACAGAATCCCAGAACGTCAGGGATTGGAAGGGACCTCAAAAGCTCATCCAGTCCAATCCTCGTGCCGGAGCAGGAACACCCAGCTGAGGTTCCACAGGAAGGTGCCCAGGTGGGTTTGAATGTCTGCAGAGAAGGAGACTCCACAACCCCCCTGGGCAGCCTGGGCCAGGCTCTGGCACCCTCACCATGAAGAAGTTTCTTCTCAAATTTAAGTGGAACCTCTTGTGTTCAGATGAGAAAACCACTTGTTTTCACATGAGAAAAGCTAGAATCATAGAATGCTTGGAAGGGTCCTCGAAAGATCATCCAGTCCAATCCCCCTGCCGGAGCAGGAACACCTAGATGAGGCTACACAGGAACGTGTCCAGGCGGGTTTTGAATGTCTCCAGAGTAGGAGAAGGCTGATGGAATGGAAAGTGGACTATTGAACAGGGGTCAAAAATATGGAAAATGTGTGAAAAAATCATTGTGTAAACAATCTAACAAAACTGTAAGCTTCATTTGACGCAATGCTCAGCAGTTTCATATATTATGCATCGTATCAGGTTGGCTTTACTGGGTGCTAATAATCCCATGATAAATACTGTGATTCTGATCTCCTACGGTGTTCTTTCAGTTTCATTATATCTAATTTATCCTTGTCTGCTCAAACTATGGGATAACACAAACACAAAATGCACCAGGCTACTGATGAATTAAGACATACAGGATGCATGGAGAATTTCCATGTAAGGGAGCTGCACTGCCTGTTCTTGCTTGTTCTTCCTGCCACATAAAAACACACGTTTCCAAGTATACATTACACACATGACACTGATAAATTATTCTGATCAATCAGTGACAATTTCTGATCTGTTAGTGATTTTTGTGTAATTTGATTACATATATGTGAGATCTTTTTTAAAAACAAAAAGCAGTGAATCAAAATTCACTATTCTAGATGAGAGTCAGATACTTCTTAAAATAATGGATTTATTTTTTGACTCATGGCAATGTTATTTTCTTAATCAAATTGGCAAGAATTCATTGAATTTACTGCTAAATATTATATTTCATGTCCTGTTTATTCTTTAGGGTAGCAGATTTTTGACCTTTTTCAGAAAGATTTAGTAAACAGCTGTAAATAATGTTACTTGCCCTGCAGTGCTTATTCTAGTAACAACTTTCTAGCCTGTGTCTCATACATATGAGCATTTCTCTGAAACAGAACAACTCTTTACTGCCAAGATGGCCATGACTATTGCCATAGCTATTCCTCAACTGTTGCTTCTAGGACATCAGGCACAAGCTTAGCAGGAGATGTTGGGACAGTGCAATGGGGTGTATTTGATTGATGTTAAAATACAAAGTTATTTTGAAGAATAGTGGTTAGGACCTGTAAGATTCACGGAGGAGATGGTTTACTTCAGAGCACTGAAAAACGTGATTTTTTTCATCCTGGTAATCCTTCCCATGGTATGCTCCACTCACATTTCTCCTCATACTTTTGCTTGCTAGGTTCCTATCATTTCCAATTTCCTGCTTGCTGTAGAAGAAATCATTGCCCTATCCACTCTAAGAGTCTTTTTCTTGATTGCTTCTAAGGAAATATTATTTAAAACCAATGCTGGACCCAGCTGAAAGTTTCCAAACTGGTAATAATGTATACATGCTGTATTTAAATTGAGTACTATACTTACGAAGCAACCTATTCTAGTATGCAAGTTTTGAATGTAACGCTCACTTTGATACATGAGCAATTTAAATTTGTCTTACTCTCTCAGGTGTTAAGTTATACAGAAAAATAGCAAAGCAGATTTCAGGGTATAACTCTGCATTCTTAAATGAGGTTGATGACTTTCTTCAGCACCATATCTGTGGTTTTGAAATGGATTTTTTATGAGGTTTATGGATTCAGAAACAAAAAGAATCTAGTGAAAAATGCTGTTCATTGAAAAATATTTGTACTTCCATTTGAAATGGAGATTCAAGCTCTAGGTCATTTGTCTTAACATGAACATACGGTTTTTACAAATGAAGCTTTGTAGAATTAATACATTTAAAATATAAGCTTTTTCTAGCAAATGGAAGCCATAGAGTGAGTCTATGTGTTATATTATGAAATGAATTACTGCTTGGAAAAGGAAAACGCTTTCTAACTTCAATATGAATGAAAAATGTATTACAAATGATATAGTGAAATTTATCAGGTACTTGCATCAATTTTTCTTGATAGACTCTGAACCTGAGGTTGAACTAGGAGAGTATTTTGCTGAAGAAGGTTGGAAATAACACCCAAATAATTCTGAAACCTGTATCATGAGCGTTGTAAAATGCTCATACTGTAGTAGAAATTATTAAAGTGATTTACATTTATATAGCTTCTACATCAAGACAGTGCCTTCAGAGCTTTTGAAACTGAATGCAGAGAACTGTGCAACCAAAACAGGAAGTGTTTGTCTCCAAAATATTTTATTTTGATACCACACAGCACCATTATGTGATATTTTGGACAAAGTACAGTGCTCACTTCACCAAAAATTCAGGGAGAAGTGACTTGACTGGGAGAATTAAGATAAAGGGTGCACTCTTATGAAGCAGTGCTATGGAATACTGAAGAAGTAAAGAAATAGAAGGCATGCATAATTGTAAAGATTAAACCATGTACTCCTTGGGAAATTAGTTTAGGACAAAGTCGTGAAGGCAGTGTTTCTCCTTGCTTTGTTCCCATTTCTGTTTTTGAACACCTGTGCATTCCTTTGTGCTCTCTATCCAGATGACAAGGCATTTTGACTCTACTGAGCAGGAGCAACCCTGGTTACAAACCGAATATTAACTTTCATAATGCTACTTATGCTTCAAAATCACATATCCATGGTCCAAATTCTCAGTTGTGACCAAGGAAAGATCAATGTAGCTGTGAAAGAAAAGATCAAAAGAGTTATTTTAAATATACCTCTGCTTCACTCTGTCACACAGAGTGTGCAGGTAGTCTCCAGGACAGGAGATGGGTCTCATTCTTCTCCTGTGCATGCATGTATAAAACTGATGTGAAAGAGAAAACATTGGATCAAATAAGAAAGTGAGCAGAGGAGACCCACTCCTGACTTTTTCCTGGTGTATTTTTACCTAGGCTAACTCTCTGATGTAATTTAGAGCCATCTGGGGACCTGTGTTTTAGAGGAAACTTACTATATATTCTTGCAAGATCAAGCCTTGTGAAAAAGATGCAGAGTGGATTACCTCAGTATCCCCTTTTTAGTGTACCTCAGAGACGATTATTCCTCTCATATGCTGATTTAATTTATCTTTTTTTAATCATGTCACAAGCCATACAGCTCTTGCTAACCATGGATAACAGTCTTTTAGGAGGCTGTGTAACCAGAACCTTCCTGAAGTTTGAGTAAACTTGTCAATATCACTGTTGTCACCTTTCATTATTCTTCAGCAATCTTCATCAAGCTTGTTAAGCACGTTTTCCCTTTACAAATTCGCATCAGTTTTCTAGCTAGTGTGTATCTGATTCTGTTTTGTTCACTTTCCCTATCACAGAGACCTAAACTACAGAAGCAGTACTTATATCCTTGAATTTATGTTTCATTTTCACTTTTGAGTATGGATATCACAGTAAATTCTCTATAGTTTAATGTCCATTTTTCCCCCTGTTTTAATGATATTTCAGGACAAGAAAAAACAGTTAATCATCTGTAAAACTCATAGGTCCTCTAGAGATGTTGCTTAAATCAGTTGTGTATATCTCCGTTCTTAGTGTCATTATGAAAATCCTGCATAAATACTCTCTGATGTTACTTATTACTGAAATAGATGAGAAGCACATCATGGAAATGAGTGAAAAGTGGTCACTATATATATTTCAATGAAACAGATGATGTCAGGATGTTAAAGTTTTCTCGAAAGAAACAGTGGGAACTGAGGTGTGTTGCCATATATCTTGTGGTCTAGGTCACCAGATTGTGGAGATGCCCTACTGCAGGAAATTGTTCCTATGAAGATCAACAGTGAAAACTTAGAAACTTTTTAAAAATAAACACATAAATCATCTCTGATATGGGTTTTGGCAGGTATTGAAGTATTGTATGTTAAGCCAACTGTCTTGCCTTTCAGATAGTGACTATGCTTAAATCGATCTCCATGACACAATTGATATATTGTAGACACTTTTGGACAAGAAATTAATTTTGAAACCCGCCAAGGCCTAGGTAAAGTCAATTTTAATTACTGTACCAAGTACCTCTGTCAATTGACTTTTGCAAGCTTGTTAATTATTATTTTAAAATTTGTACTATTTTCTGTATTTCTAAATTCAGGACACACCTAATGAATATTTGGAATTTATGGTCTTCAGAGAAGATTTGGAATCAATATACAAGGAAGTGTTTGTCAGCTTCTCATAGCCTATTGCAAAATCTCAGTGTGGACTCAGTAGATAAATATAAAAGATGTTCTTATGATTATAGCCCCAGAAATATGGCTTCAGTTCTCGACTGTTTATAGATTTTCTGTTTGATTTAGACAAGTGATTAACTTCTCTGCTATTCAATCTTCTTTTTCTGAAATGAAGATTATATTCCCTAGCTGTATAGAATGATAGTCTTCACTGGTTGATGGCTGAAGCTGCACTTATGTAACAACACTAGTGGTTGTATAAATAATGCAGTGGGAAGAATGTTAAGTTGATATGATTATAAATTGCCTGAAAGTCTTAGGGAGGCAGTGTATGTGTAACAGACACATATATAGCATGGAATAATAAGATATACTAACCAATTATTTCTATAAAAGGGTTTGAACTTTTATGATAATGCAGCACAGAACATTTACTTTCTAAACTCTGTCTGTTCTGCTCTAATATGAGGATTTTTAAAGCTCGGCTCAGGATGGCTGCAGTTACTTTCAGTTAGGAAAACCCAAACCCTCTGAAGTCGATTGCTCAATGGATACATCTTGGCTTTAAGCAGTAGAGAATTAAAGTTTATCAGAAAATGAAAAGTAAGAGTAATGAAATGCTGCTGGTTATGGTATATATTATTGAATACAGGCTATATTCTGCCATTGCTAACATAGATTCACAGGTGTTATACTTCTATTAATAGGAAATGCCTGACTTTTAGAAATTATATATCTATTAAAGAAATTCCACTGACACCTCAGGACATATCTGTTCTATTCAAAGCAACATTGAGCAGAGACACTTGAGCTAGTGCAGTCTACATAGTTTCGTGGTAACAACCTTTAAGCAAAGTTAAGGAACTTAGGCAACAGGGTTATTCCTTAAGTATAATGTAGCCTTGAAGGCCAAAGTCTTTTTCTAAATGGTCAGAAATATGGGTACTGCCAGGCTGCAGCAATATAAGAATAAAGGTTTATCTAGTAGGGAAGAGCTCTACTCGTGGTTATCACCACAGTAATTTATTAATATTTTAATTTTGGCTAAATCCTGTTATGCATATTAAGGTTTGTAGCTTAAGCCTTCTGTCAAGCAGGTGCTGCATTCTTTCTGGATCAACGTAGGGCATAGTTCAAGGATGGGATATTACATACAGAATTAAATATCAGTGATAGATAGAGTTAAGCTGAATAAGACTTTAGAAAATTGTGACTATTACCTTAAGTATCCAAAATCCACCTTAGAAAATTTTCATTTCTGTGATGAAGTTCCTATTACACTTTTTGTTCTTGATTTAGAGTCAAAAGAGGGAATGGCTCTTTTAGAGTTGAAAAAATGAGGAATTAGGGCTTTGCGTTTACCACATGACGACATCGTGAGTTTAACAGAAATATCTGGGCTATTTATATCCATGAGGAGGGACTATACTCAAAAGAAATAAATAGAAGCAGAGTAAGACGAAATGAAAGTTTGTGCTTTAAATTATTTTGTTACTATATGAGGAGAACATTTTGGTTTTACTTACAAGCAAGAGAAAATTAAGCAAATTCTTAATTTGCAGAACAGCTGGGTAAGTGATCCTGCAAGACAAACCACAATTTTTCCATATGTAGTGATTTTCTTAATATAACATCTTTATTACTTATATCTAGAATAACCTAATACATTACTATTGAGACTAAAAAAGTGATATATACCAAGCTTAAGTTTTGTGAGTTACTGTCTTCCTCATCCAGCCTTCAGATTTTGATCTCTCCAGACCTTAGAGAACTAAGAGCAACGAGAATAGAAAGTTGGAGGAAACAAAAATATATGTAAAATAAATCACTGTATAGATCTGATTTTTCTAGAGGTGGAAAAAGTATAGAACTTGAGTAGCTAAAACACAGGGTTGTATTTGATTTTTATAAACCATGTTGCTGCTCCATCTGCCCTGCATTTATCTTCCATGCTAAACAATAAGTGGATCCTTATGAACATTTTCAACTTTTTAGTAACACTACTGAACACTTTAAGATAACAGTGAAGTAGAAGAGGGGATAGAACTAACCATGAGGTTAAGTTAGTTAGTCAGCTCATCTAATATTACTGATCTAACTGTCATTTCCAAAGGCTATTGGGACATCAAAGGACTGCAGGACCAACATATAATACAATGCTTTTCTGTAATCCATACCTTGTCTAAGGATTGCAACAGTAATACATTCTGACCACAGAGAATATAGATTTCATGCATGAGGTAGGTTTCAAAAGATGGTCAGATTAACAAAACATATTAAACTTGCAATTTTATTTCTTCTAGATCTCTGTTTTCATTAGATTTTTTTTTTCTGAAACTGAGTGGCTAAATTCAAGTTTATGTACGTAAATCTTCCCAGAGATGCAAGCCGATGTCAGAGAAGCTGAGTTCTAGTAAGGGTTCTGAAATGCAGCAGACCCAAACTCTTTAAGATAACGTAGCCCTGCAGGAGCAAGTGGATTCAGAAAGCAGCTCAGATGGATTCTGAAACTTTCCTTTTCATGCTGTAAGTGCTTAGTGTTCTGACCACAGCTGGGCTTGCTCCTCCTCGATGAAGAGTAAAAGGCAGGTTAAAGCAATGTCAAGCAGTTATTAGGTTCAGACAGTGACATTGGTAAAAACAGTACATAGTGCCCACCTAAAGCCTTGTGGGGAGCAGATGGAGAAAGATGCTCCATAATCTGCCAGGAGGTTGCAGAAGGAACCTGCCGTAAGCTTATAAAGATACCTATGGCACAAAAATGCATAGTGTTTATTTTTCTTAGCTAAAGTCACTGTTGCTGGTTGCCTAATGTCATGGTGTCTACCATTTGACAGTCTTAATGGATCCATAACAAATTATTCAATACAGCTTTTGCTTCTTGATTTCCCCACAGTGATGTCATAAACAGACTGTCATGGTATATTTTAGACAGTATAGTAGGTTTAAAAGTTACATGTATATATTTGTCAGGTATCTTTCCAGAGCACAATACATTTTGTAGAAAGTAATGATTACTTGGAGATGTAAAATTCAGATTAAAAGTAGGATCTGAGTATGAAAGCTTTTTTTAGTTAGAATCCTTTCATAAGGATGAAGCTAAAAAAAGACGTGCTAAATTAAAATTTTACACTTTCCTTAGCATTTTAATCCTGGTAGAATTCTTTTACTGTAGGTACATCAGAGCTTGATTTTGAAAAGCAAATTTATTTAGACTATCACCAGGGTGTGGTTTTTTTGTTTTGTTTTAATTTGTTTTAGTTTTGTTTTTTGTTTGTTTGGATTTTTGTGCATTGTTGTTGTTGTTGTTTGGGGGAAGGGTATTTGTTTATTTGTTTTTTCCTGAAGTTCCAACCTGATTTTAAGCAGAAAGATAAAACACTAGTAACACATGTTATAGTCCTATGCTTAGCAAAAATGAGGTCTCTAATTCTTCACCATGCTCTGAGAGAATCTATCTTGTGAAAAATCTTGGGGAATCTTTGCCTGGGTTTGACGTACAGCATGAGGTGAAAACCATAGGGTATTCAGAAAGCAAAACTTATAATGACGACTTGAATAAATGTTTGGTGTCCTTAATGGACCAAGCAGCAGCAAACTTAACATTTACTTTTTCTTTGAACAAGGGAAGTCAGTATCAAGCTTATTTGCTTATTTTTAGTTAGCATGCTGGTAACTTATCTTGACTCCTTAACTTCAGAAGATGAAGTTACCAAAGATCCTGAAATTGCCAGGAATTAACACCAAAGTCTTTCTTTGCTGTGTTTATGTTTTGTCTAACTTCCCAGACTTAATCACTCTGGAATTTAAAGGAAAATGAAACTCTACAAGTAAAGAAATACCTGATTTTGATTAGAACTTTATAAAAAATGAAATTTGTGCAACTTTAGTAAATTCTCCTGTACTCAATGTAGTGTGAAGAAAATGCAATAGCAATCATTTTTATTTTAAATGGGCAGGCAGTTTACTTGAACATTCAGTTTAAGAGCAGACTATTTCCCATAAAAAAGGTCAGAGCTCATATGAAAAAGAGAAAAAGCTTGCTTGTAATCTCATTTATACAAGTACAAATAATGAGTTGTGACTCATGGGTTCCACTGTACTCATGAGTTTATCTGAAGTCACTCTGATGTGCCTCTTGGAGTGGTAAGAGTGGCACCAGAGCTGCTGTGATTCATGAATATCGGATGTGAGATTCAAAGATACTGCTCCTGTCTGTGGCTCTGTTACTGGTGTTTTTGTTTGTTTGTTTGCTTCTTTTAACAAATCACCCACTTACCATTTCTTTGTTTTCTGCTGCCATCTCTTCTGGTTTGTCCAGAAGGGAGGCGCCTGTGCATCTCTATTGTATCTAAGGCAAACAGAATCTTATTGTGATCTGGCTTACAGAGTCAAAATACTGTTAATTTTCAATGTATAACAATATATTATAGGTCTTACATTTTTCTTTGTAAACTTTATGTATTCTCATGATTTCCTGGCCCGTGTTTTTTTGCAATACTGAATCTAGAACCTGGGCAAAAAAGTGTTGGGGATTTTTTTTTGTCGGATTTTTTTTTTTTTTTTTTTGTATTTTAAATAAAATATTCTTGTTTCAATACAGCTTATTGTGGAGAAAAGCTTGAGTAAGTTTTTTATCAACTCAAGGTAACAATCAATATTTCATCCCTAACAATTATGTTTTCTATGTAACAAAAAGGTCTGTCTCTTAGTGAGATTATTACCTATTAATTTGCTGCATGTGGTTGTTCCTCTAGTTAATGTTAATTGAAGTGGAAAATTAACTTTATACTAGAGGGAAGATGTAGTTAAAAGGCAACATCCAAAGGGCTTTATTTTTGCCTCTGGATTAGCCTCTATGTTTTTGTTTGTTTGGTTGGTTGTTTTATTTGGTTTTCTTTTGTTTTGGTTTTGTTTTGTTTTGTTTTCCAGATTGTCATCTGATTTAACAGAAAGAGCAACACATTTATTCTGACAACAAATAAATAAAATCTCTGAGAAAAGCTGTAAAAACTGTTTTCAGAATAAAATACAGATACATAAAGTTGAAGAACTCTTGTTTATGGCAAAGGGGCTTTTGTTCTCCCCATTGAAAAGGAGGCATATTTTTCTTAATGATGAGAGTCAGAAAAAAGTATTCTAGATCATTAGTCTTTGTTTTCCATAAATAACTTGACAAGAGGAGGATATGGTAACCAAACAGGTAATTATGCAAAGTTACATTTGGAAATAGGTTAGGGTGTATTAATTAATTTCAAGTAACGAAGTTCATGTTGAGGCACAAGATGCAGACAAATCACCCCATGTAGCATTCTTTTTTCCACCTTTAGACTGCTGCAAGTCAGCAAGCGTTTTCCAAGCCAGCCTGGTTATTGTTGCCCTGTTCCACAGACCATCTGACATTCAGTTAAGGTAATTCCTTCATGTTATGTATGTCCAAGCTAGAAGTGGAAACAAAAGAAAACAGATGTCTTCTGTGCTGATGAGCTAAAGTGACAAAAGAAGCAATTCCATGCTGTTGAGCACCCATGTTGCTGTTCTCTGTAATTATTTTGGTTCTGCTATTTTTATTTTGAGATCAAGTGACAATATTCAAAGGGAGGGCTTCGAGTTTCTGTAGTGGCATAATGACATCTTTTGTTCTGTTCTTTAATTCCTAATATTATTTATATATATATATCTACTGAGCAGTGATGTGACATTTTCATAGAATTATCTACTTAAAGTCGATCTGTTTCATTATTAGTAATAAGTCATTCAGATCCTTTCACTGTGTATGAGGAATTTGGATTTTGCCTATGTAGTTTTTTTTTTGTATTGCCAACACTGAATTTAATTCTCTGTTCTGTCACCCAATCAGAACCTTAAAATGCCTCTGAAATTCTTTTGTAGTCAGCTTTTATTTTGCTCATGATAGCAACCAATAATTTCTTCTCCACATCAGTTTTGATTAAATGTTTTCCAATAAGAGTGAAGTTCAGGTTCAAGTAACAAATTAGAAACTTCTTACAAAATACCCGAGACATAAAAATTCAGAACAGAATAATTAGAGAGAGGCTATTAGAGTGATCAAAACACAAAGGATACATAGGAGAAGGATAACAGGACTTGGTTTGCTCAGTCTAGCAAAACAAGAATTAGTAGAAGAATTGGTCTGTTTTCCTTAAATTTGACATGAAATAAGTTTTTCAAGATGGAACTTGATATCTTCAGGATAAAGATATTCTCTGCAACATCTAGAGGAAGTCCAAGGACATATATCATAAAGCAGACCAGACTAGATTACAAGAGCTTTCAGTCTCTATAACTTTCGGAAACAACACACAGGAAATAGAGATAGACTTTAAAAGGTTGTGTCAATTTGGATCAAAATTGAACTCTTTGCAATAAACTTTAGTGTGGAGAGGTACTGAGCTTGTGCTGAATGCTATGCTTTATTGTGTAGCCTCTGGTCTTTCTATTCTAGCCTTCGATTTCTCACTTATGTGTGTGTCAGTTCCTGCTCTGAAGTGCAAGAATGGCAACGATGTTCACATATCACAGGGGCTGTTTGTATGATCAGGTTTAACTCTGTTCATAAGGCTGGAGCTCACTACTCCTGGTTGAAGGGGTAAAGTATTATTCCTAAAAAGGGTATAGTACCAGAATATACAGTACATAGAGTGACTTTCCTATGTAGTGATTTGTTATATTTTTCAATAAAAAAGTGAGACAGATCAAGTATTACATGCATTTGTGCAGTGTTGGATTAAGAAGTATTTCTGCTTTCTTGTTTATTTTGGAAATAAAGATTCTGCTTTTTAAGGCATCTCCTGTCTGACATTCCCTGAAAGTGTATCAAAGCATTAGCAAATAGTTTATCAGAGCAGTTTTGATTTTCAGAAGTGCAAACCCTAGTCCCTGAAAATTAAGCCATTTTAACAATGTAGCAGATTGTGTAGCAATGTCAGTGAAAGCCAGGCAGGAAATTTAAATATGAATGTTTAATTTAAATTTAATCAGACGAAGTGTTTTCTGTGCTTTAAGCAATCATTTAGTCTACTGTAAAAAGAAATGTGTGCAAGGTGAATATTCTTCCACTATTTTAAATCATATTCTGGTAGGATACTTTCTTCTGTTGAGCATAAAACTGCTTTTTGTATGTAAATATGGTGTTAAGGATTGATTGGGAAGATGTTTCTTGCTCTGAGTCTCATAAAGTGCTCCAAGATCTTTACTAAGACATAAGAGTGATGGTTGAAAAATGCAGTTATTTGTGGGAATGGACAAAGATTTTGTGAAAGTTTAGAGGAAATCAAGGGTGTCCTGCATTACTAAAAAATGTTACAAGGTGCAGGAGTAGGTAGAAGACAGTTTTCTTCAGTGAAACACTAAAACCTGGGAACACTCTATGACAAATGATGCAAAAGTAATTGTAATAGTTTGTGCATCTGTGACTTTGTCTTCAGCAGCTACTTACATTATGCTGAAATCAGCAGAAATAGTCTTGTTGGTGGCAAAAGACAAGGTAGCTCATGAGAATTTCTTTACCAATAATACTTGCAAAAAAGCTAATAAGCTAATTATGTAAGAAGAAGTAGTAGAAGGTACAAAGATACAATCCAACAAGCTGATATTTATTTAAGGAAGATGGAGTCTTTGCAAATTTATATCCCTAGGAAGATTATGCTAGATATTGCACAAAATCGTCAAGGCTATCAAAACAACAGGTAAATGTCTAAGGAAATAAAAGTTTAATGCAGATGTTCAGAAAAATGCTAGAAGGAATTTACATGAGGTAGATTTATATAAAAAACACAAAACTTACTATGAAAATTCCCATTTTGCAACTTCATTACATTTTAATCATATTATTGTTGCATAATCCAGATTGTCTTCATAGGTATATCTTTTATCCTTTGTTTTTCCTTTTTTTTTCCTTTCATTTTTGTCTTTCTTCCTTTTTTTTTTTTTGTTGTTGTTGTTGTTCTGTTTTGTTTTATTTTATTTGTTTTTTACTTAACACCACAGAGGCCACTTTCTTCTCAAACAAGATTCCTGTTCAATAAAACTGTTTTAAACATTCTTCAGGTAAGACTACAGACTAAAACAAGACACAGTCTCTGAGAACAAATCAATTTACCTTCATATTTCCCAGAATCCCATTGCTATTTTAAGACAGAGGATGAGACAGGATTTTACTATTAGAAGGACCTACAAGAAGTGTATTACACTGAATTTAGAAATGTTGTCTTCGTGTAAATGTGCATGATTCAGAAGTATATATTCTGAATAAATTCTGTTTGAATATAATCTCCAGACCTTTAACTGACCAGCTTTGATTATGCTATATCAGCCCAGCTGACATTTTTAGAATGGAGATCTATGATAGGTCTTCAATCATTTTTCTTCCTCAAAACATATTTTGGTATTAAAAAGAATAAAGATATTGAGCTGCAATTAAATATTTTGGTTTTACAAAACCACAAATATTCAGTAAACACACAAAGATGAATTTTTTTATTTTGTAATAAAAGTTATATTTTGTGTCAGTTTGTGAACAGGAAGAAGTTAAAACCCTATGAAACTTGCAATAAAATGTGCTGAGTATGTTTTTGTCCTTGCTTAAGTCCAGTAAACCCTTCAGCTGCTGCACTAAGACACAGGAAGGGGTTTTGAATCAGAAACTTCATTTTCAACAATTCACAGCCAAGTCCAGTCTTGTAAACTGAAACTGACATCTGCTTAAGGCAATGCTCCTACATCTGAGCTTCAGAACATCTGTGCTGCCCATGCTGCTGTCCTTGCCCTGAGGACAGTAACCTCTGACAAGGGGCTCTGGGTATGATCTTCTGCATTAACCTGGCTTGTAAGCCTTTATAAGCATTTCACCTATTTATTCTTGATTTGAAGAAATGAGACACTTGGACCTCAGTGCAAAGAAGCTTTGTGGAATCTAATTTTTGGGAAGACAGGATCCAGAATTTCAAAGCTGGACATCTGACATTCCTGTACAACATGGAGGGAAGGTTGAACAGTGCAAAGGACGTCCACAGAAATCCGAGTGTTTTGCAAGGTCAATAGGCTGAGGAAGACACTTAGAGAGAGCTGATATGGAAAGACCAAAGGCAGATGGACTTTTCTACTGTGATAATATTAATGAGGATCCTTTCGATGTCAGAAAATATCTGCATATCTCCTAGAAACACTATCAGTTTCCTTCACTGAGTAGTTTCAAATATGTAGATAACAAAAAGGTATGAAAAAAGACGTATTTATAGCCATGGTGCACTGGTGGGCGAAGAAGCGTTTATGCGAGTTGACCAGTGTCCCATCCCAACAGATGGGATGAGGGATTAGACGCAACATGCGCCCTGACTCAACAGATGAGACCAGGTGTGAGTTAACTCTGGGTTAATTCTGCACGGTTATGTGAAGTGAATGACAGACAATCACCTCCGGGGTCCAATTCAATTGTGAGTTTTACTAAAAGTACTTGCTGGAATATTGGTTACAGCGAATGGTGACTTGACAAAAGTATAACAGAACTTATCAACACATTAACAGCGAAAGTCCTACTACAAGCGATATATTGGCAACCATCAGTAGGTTTAATATGAAGTTTAACCAGAATCCAACAGTAGAGCTTAAAGATGGTGTTATCCTTATATGTACAAAAGGGAAAGAGAGTGGTAGAGAGGGAATGTAAACTAAGGTATAAGGGAGAGAGAAAGAGAGTAATATATATATATAATATATATATATATGTATATATATATGTCTATATGGAAGGAGAGACAAAGAAATGGGGGTATAGAAAACAGGAGAGAAGGAAAGAGCAGAGAGAAAGGAAGAAAGAAAAGAGTGAGGGATCCAGTCTCTTACGGCCCCGCAGTGTGGATGACAGAACTTGTACGATGATGTGTGGCCTTGGTGTTCCACAGTGAGGATGCCGGGGTCAGGAGCGCAGTATCCTCCGATGTCTGGTTCAGAGTGAGGGTCCTCAGGGTGCTGGTATTCCCTTGGTGAAGACTGGCAGGCTGGTATTGCCTTGGTGAGACTGGTATTCCCTACCTGTGCTGTTTTATGTAGCTTTTTATAGCTCCCAGAGTAAGGTCTGTGGGGGGAAGTGGTTTGCAAAAGAGGGATAAGTCTGGACAAGTCCTGGGCCACGTTGAGGGGTCTCTGCTTTGCCTCTTTGTGTCATGCAGAGATCCAGGGGGAAGTGGTGATTGCAAAAGATCAACAAGTTTGAACAAGGTTTTGTTAAAGGGTCTCAACTTTTCCCCTTTGTTTGCCAAGCTGGGCATATCAGGAGATGGGGCTGTGTGCCCTCCAGCACGTCCTCCATCTCTGGTCGGTCAGCCGGCCTGATGTGTGGCTCGTTAGCTCATCGTTGATCACAGTTCCCCCTGCTCTGAATGTGCCATCTCCTGGCTGAACTAGTTTCACCACATTGTTTTCAGCCATGATCCTTATCAATACTCCACAACCAGGCTAAAAAGAAAATAAATGTTGTCAGAGAAACCATTTGCAGTCACTGCCTGCTGTCTTCAGCACTTGTCCATCTTTCCAATGGGAGTTTGATTCTCTCTTTTTCCCATTTATTCATAAAATATTCCTTTCTGCGCATTCATACACTAGTGATCAAACAGAAGCTCAGCTGTTTTGAAATTGAGACAGATTTAATACATACTAATTTGCTGTGATATAATCATATAAAGTGTATTTACCACTGATAATGAGTTTTAATATAGCTATAAACAAATTTAAATAATTGAGAATCATTAAGAATAACTGCATTTGGCAAAGTTTTGCTGTAACAACTTCACCACAGGATTTCTGATGAAGTTTATTCTTTCTGACGGACATATTCCTTTTTCTTAGCATGAAACCTCAGGTGGTGGACTGTGATTGTAATTGAATACATAATTAAAATTAAAATATCACATGAGGTTGTTTAAAGTGGAGAATGGCATATGTAATATATCTAGTAATGCAATAAAAACCTACACTAAGAATCAAATTGTTGTGTCATAAGTGTTTAAGTGTCAAAAAGCTTCATTTGCTGGAAGTATTTCCACATTTTGTAGTCAAAACTGACAGTCTAAACTGAAGAAATGGACTTCTTTTCCCTGTGGTTTGATTTGATAATGTGTCAGTGTCACCTCAGCTCCCTTCAGGACTTGGACCAACACTACTACAGTGAATGTCTCTGAAGTTAATTCTAGCTACAAGGATACAGGATAACTTTCTGTGCTTTAAGGAAGGGAAAACCACTGGATATTGTCATGAATTCGAAGTACATTGTCCTCTAGCTGCAGCATTTCTGCACTCTGATGTCTTTTTTTTCTAAGATCCTGATGTTTCTGCAGCCCTTGGTGCACTGGTTCAGAATTGCATTCTAACCCTTTGGAAATGTTCAGTCAAATTTTCCTCCAACCTTTTACCTATGCATGTAAAAACTGCAGACGGATGTTTGAAAACCTTTTTTTATTCCGTGTGCATTTGTTCTAATAAACTGATAGCTCCGGTGCACCAGAGGCGTTTTGCTTTACCTTCTGCCGCATTGAGGTATGCACAGATTTTATGGCATGATTTGTCATGTCTCACTGCTTAATTAACCTTTAGCGTTGTGGCATTTCCCAGATTGCCTGCAGAATTTTTTCAGAAGAATGTGTCTGTGTAGATAGGCAATGTCAAATATAACAGCTTTCTACTTAAAATATTGTAATTTGCTAACGCTAAGGACATTATTCTTTGAATAGAGGCTGTTGAGGCTCTCAAATCCAAACTTTGCTGTTAGCTTAAACTCCAACTTTGAGCATACAAAATCAATACAAGCCTTGTTTTTCTTCATGTGGGGAAATTTTTGAAACATTAAACCAGACATACCCCTCAGAAAGAGAAAAACTGCTTTCAGTGCTTGCTTATCTATTTTGCACTTACTAAGTGCTTGCTTACTTGAGGTAAGTACAACTGTTCTGCACCATGCAACAGTGAAGCTGCCTCAGGGAGAATTTAAGGTTTATTTTCCCATTCTTGCAGTGATGACTAGAAAAGTTTTCTAAAAAAAAAAGGTACATTTCTTAAAGGTAAGTTTCTTAATTCTCCCCTGTCAGAAAAGATTGTTTTATTTATTAAAACAAAATGGATTAAAAGCCATGTTAATTAAGATGTTAAAATCAAGTCCCAAAGTTTTTAAAAGGACACAAAAGCTAAAGTTAACAAAATTTTTAATGTTGTTTGTTTGTTTTTTTGTGATTACTGAGTATTTTGTATGTCTGCTCAGCTACTGTGCCTTTAATAACCTCCAAGTTCTTCTAAACTTTGTGATTTTTGTTTAACCATTGGCACAATTGTTCTTAAAATTTACACTTATAATCTAGGATATAATCTTCACCAAAAGAGGAGCTATATTTTAACTTCTTTCTTCTGAACCAGATGGTCAGAAATAGATATATTGAAAATATCCTGGAAATATATTCAAGCAATAATATTAGCTTAGGTATTCCTGTGAAACAGACTGTTTTGCTAGGACTAGCAAGAGTTTAATGTCCTTAAAATAAAAGCTGACAGATTTAAACAGCGGAAAACACAAATCAACAGTTCATAGGTTTTTATCTTAAATCTGGTGAAGGCTGACATATTTTAAATATCTAACATGTAGAATTAAAAAAAAGAAAATGAGAGACGTTTTCAAATGCTTATGAAATCTCTGTAAAAGAGAAAAAAAATATTTGTATTTACTAGGGATAATATATGAAGAAAAGAGTTGATGATGAACTGTTGGTAATGCTTGAAATAATATGAAAATCATACAAACAATAACCTCTTTTGAAAAGCAGTTCTGGGAAATAAAATTATTATCTGGAAGGTAAGCAATAAGGATTTAATAAAAATGAAACCATTAAATCTTCATAATATCAAGATGCTAAGTTTCAACTTAAAGGTTAGGATTTTTTGTTTCAAAATTGAAGGCCTATATTTTTAAAGAGTATATTATTCTACTCAAAGTTGTTAAATTCCAATATATATATATATATTTCTAAGTCTTTGCAAACCTCTTATTTCAAATAATTTGTTCTTCTCAAATATTTTGTTTTCAAATTAAAGTGGTAGTAATAAATCATACATATGTTAATCTGCATTTACGTTTTAAAAATAAACCTTCATTAATATATATTGCATGGACACAATGGAATACAAATTAACTTGTACTGCTATGGATTGCTTACAAATTATCACTGTAGAAAATCCACTGAAATAACAGCATATATATGCTAATAATCAACAATGTCACCAATACAGTATTTTGGACTCATTCATAAATATTCTCAGTTCTTTACTGCTAGCAGCATGCAAAGATAGTATAAATCCACCGTAAACTTCTATATTGGGATCAAAATCATGTTGTCCCAAAGCAAATATTTTCACTTTGTCTTTCTGCCAGAACTTTCCATCCAAATTCTACAGGTAATCAGGTGAGGACCCAAAAGTGCATTCTGCAGTCTAAGGAACAAAGCAGGACAGACATAGCTGCTTCTGACTTCATCGCAGCATGGCTCTAAAGGGCTTGTTATCTTCAAACTTCATTTATTACTTTACAATATATATTGCATTTAAAAATTTTGAAATTTTGCTCCAAGTGAGGGGAAAGATTAATGACAGAGAAAGACCTTGCCCATTTTGGATGTTTGGAAAAAAAAAAAGAAAAAAAAAAAACCACCAGAAAAACAGGAAAGAGAAAAGTCTAAGGATTTTTGGATATTTTTTGAGCATTTTTTGTTATGGTCTCCTGTCATGTAAAGGTGTCTCTTCTTTCTAAGAATAGTATATTATTTTCACATTGAAATTGTAAAAAATGGTTTCATATAATGTAACTGTATTTTCAGAGCAGACTGTTCAGATAAACTCTTACATGGTTTCTTCTTTTTTATTTTTCAGAATATATAACATAGTTGACATTCAATAGGAAAGTGAATTCTGTTTTTATTGTAGACTCAATAAAAAAGTAAGCTGTGCAATCTAGCATTGTCATAACCCACTCATTCTTGACTTTATCTTCGCTTGCATAGTTAACTATATAGTTAGTATTGTCTTGGGGGGCGGGGAAAGAAAACAAAGGTAAATACACTTGTTTGGATTAACCTGTGTTATGAAATGCTAAGTTAGTTCTCTTGGAACCTACAGATACATTTCTTTCAATGAGTGTTTCTCTGAAAAATAAGTTTTCATGAAACTCTATGTCTATTTTTGGACACCCACACTCACACAGAGAATAAACTTGACTAACATGTATTTTGTGAAGCAAATCTACCAATCAAATTGCCTTATGAACTTAGAGGACTTTGTGCAAACAGGTTAAAACTGAATCAAGCTTTGTCTGTGGTACTGATGAACACTCACAGGTTGGTACTTTTCTTCCTGTGTATTTGCTGATAATGTCAGTCACACTAGTAAATATTCACAAATATAGTTCTCCTGGTTTCTTTCTCGACTCTTCCCTTAAACTCTTTTGAGATGGTCCCTACGTTCTTTAGCATAGATTTGTTGTGCAATGCATTGCACAACATACAAGGGCGTCTTTACTTACATAATAGGACTGCTGTATATGGTTTGAGGGACCTGTGTATGATAAGGATAATCATAGTTTATGACTGTCGAACAAATGCGTGATTTAAATAATTAATAATTCTTTTGCTAGAGAAGGAAAAGTCACTACATATTCACTCTTTTATCAACTGCAGCTGAAGCTGTGCATGAGACAAGGGGCAAAAATAGTATTCTCAGAAGGCCCTGTGATGTCTCTCTTCCCTTGATCTTTGAGCACAATAGAAAATAACATAGTAATTTAAGAATCAAATTTTACCTTACTGTTGTCTGTTGTATGAAAACAAGCACTGAGCATGTGAATCAGTGGATTCACTTTTGTTTGTTCATTATTATTTAAATTCATGGCCTGATAACCATCAGTTGAATTATTAAAATGCAAAGAGATAGATATAATTAAAAATTGTTCTTTAATGAAAGTATTTTAGTGGAGACGAGAAGAAAAATAATTTTTTTAAGCATTCCAGAACTTAGCAGTAAGCTTTATTTAGAAATGATGTAAAATACATAGCGGTTTGTTGTTGCTGTTGCTTTAGTGATACAAGAAATTGTTTGCTATGAAAATGCTTACTTGAAATTGTTGTAAATGTGCAAAAAATGATGGATGGTGATAATTTCAAGCCATTCAGAAGTGACAGTTAGATGGATGTTTATCTTAATGTAGCAGAATTACAATGGTATGAAACTCACTAGAACAAACAGTTTTTCTGTAAGATTTCCATACTGTCTTATTACCAACAAAAATCTTAATGTTTCAGATTGAATATTCAAGTTAAAGTGTAGTTTCATGCACATTTATTTAGGATTTGTCCATGAAAATCATGTGCTGAAAATAATTAGATAATACAGGATATAGGAAAATACAGATAGAAAAATGAAACAATGAAGGAAAAAAAATGGAAAAAAGAAAAAAAAGAGAATCATTATTTCCCAGCTTTGCATCCGGCTTTGCATTCTTCCTGATTCTCTGGGGGATTGTGCTAATGCAGCTGCTCTGGTTGTTGGCATCAGTGAATGGAACTGGAAGGAGGATCATTGTAGACAAGCTCCCACTGTTGAATGATCTGCAGGTGCTCAAATGGAATCTGTTTTCCTCTCTTTAAAAGGGAAGTACAAAATTTCAACCTCGATGTGGGTGGGCGGATTTTGTTTTAACCTGCATTTATACTCTCTGCATCACTGGCAGCTGGAGATGATGCTGGGGCGGCTTTCACAGCCATGTGTGCCCATGTAAGGGTGTGTCATACTGTCTAGAACTCCTGGAAGATGTTCCTTCTGTTGGGAACATATGTCCCTGCCATCTGTGGTTGGGCAAGCAATGTACACCTTTTCCCTCCTTCCCTCAGTGCACAGGTAGGTTTGGAAGCCGTCAGAGGACAACCTCACAGTTAACAAGTATCTTCAGCCTGGGACTTCCTGCCTTGAATGTCAACACAGAGATGCTTCACAAATTAAGTCTTACAGTTTAATTTCATTTAGCATATCCCACTTCAAATTAAAGCCAGGTATTTCCAGGATGTCCTTCTGGAAAAATGTTCCTAAGTTTCCTCTGAATAATAGTGGATTTATATCTTCACCTCCCATCTGTTAATACTTTTGAAAGCCAGACTTTTTTTTCCATATAAAAGGGACTTTATTTGCATCCAAATTCTCATTGCATGTTCCCTTGTGCGATGTCTCTTTTATGCTATAAAACAAAATCTGTTGGAAAGCTTTCACTTATCAAAAGTCTTCATTTCCTCACTTTCCAACACGTCAAAAATCATATAGGACCATATAAATCATCAAATAGATTTGAAAACAACAGTGAATGTAACAAATGCTTCTGAGCTCGATTCAAAGGAGGAAAACACAGTAATATTTCAGTGTAGGAAGATGAGGTACCTGGGTGCGTGAATGCTAGAACTTTGAATGCAAACGTGATCCACATGTGAATTTCAGTTTAGTCACCAACCCTTAAACTAAAATGCTTAATAGCATTTCGCATAATTTACCCAAGGAACCCTGAAAGACTATTTCATAAACTTTAACTACAAACCAAAAATAAATTGGGATCTAAGGCTCATTTTAATGTTACTGTTCTTCGATTTATCTTCCACAATATGAAGATTTATGCTCACTGTAATTGTATTATAAATTACTTTGGCAAGTAAGTCATGTCTCAGTTTTTACGTTCAGTGCTGTATAACTGATTTCATTAATTAAATTTCTCTACCATGTGTAGAGAAAAGAAAACCACTATTCAGGCCATCCTTAGTTTCAAATTGCTGCTTTGTAGTTTTAAACAGGCTCCCGAATCTTACTTATTCACATTTTACAATAATGTTGCTATTATGTGCTGATATGTGGATCATACCTGTTTACATTTTGCATCCCAGAGCTGTTGAATCTCAAAATGCTTAGACATATCTTGACAGTTTGTTATTGAGTACTATATACTGGCAGTTTGCTTTCCATACTTTTTTTTTTCTCCCTAATAAGACTAGTATTTTTCAAAGGCTTTAAAAATCTATTCTATTATATTTTGTGTCTCTTCCTAGATTTCACTGAATATTGAGATTTATCTGCAGGCACTATATACAGAAGCAGCATGCAATTAGTATCAAACATGGGACAGGTGCAAACTCTTAGCTTTCCAAAGTCATGGAAAAAAGAATATTAAAAAATCTAATTTCTGTGCTTAAACTTTTTCACGAACATACTGGATGATTTAGTTCCATAGCACACTGAATTACCTGATAATGAATAATTACCTAATAACAGACTAGACTCAAGAAGTGTAGTGCTTTGTGCATAAATGAGTTCTGTATTTTATATAAAGCGAATACGAAATTATTGATTCTTACTGAGAACAGGGTTACCATAGGTTAGTTTTCAGAACACTCTTTCATTATGTATCCTGCTATCTTCCTGGTGAAACACATCCTTTTCAGGGTTGAATCATTATTCTTGCATTTAATTTCCATTAAAAAAGCATTTGATTCCAACTGAGTAGACTTGCCACAGCAAAGCTTTCTTTAATTAGAACCATGTCTTACACAAATTCAGTAGCAATTATTTTTTTCAACAATTTCCTTCAGAAAAAAAAAAAAAAAAAAAATTGTCTTACAGAAGAGATTTACAGTGTGACTTCCAGAAAACTTTTTCTGATTTCCTGGATAAACCTATTGTATTTGGGTGACTTTGTTCTGACCCGGTACACAATAGTGATCTAAATGGTTGTCAAGTCATATGTTCTTAAGTATGAATGTCAACTACCATCACTTATTCATCTAGGGAATGCTCCAGTCATTGAAGTTCTTAGAAGAAAGCAAGAGGGCTATAAAGAAACTGAAGAACTTCTGACATTCCTAAATCATCCTGTTGACTGGACAAGCCATTTTTTATGCCTCTCAGGTGTGTTTCAGTTAGAATTTAGATTAGGCAAAGGAGCTGTGGATGACAGTAGGTGGAGTTCTCATGCAAATGGTGCTGGGAACAGCATGCATTCCTGGAGCCAACCTAAGGCAAATTAAAGCTTTCTCAAAATTTTATTGGGTGATTGTGGTCCTCAGGAGGGAAGCTCTACTGAAATATGCAACTCATCCTCCACTCTGGCAATCACTTGACCAACAGAAAAGTGTCTCAGTCATTTACAAAGTCCTAAAGATCTTCGAATATGAGTAAAATACACTGAAATTGCAAGATTCAAACAATTCTGTTATTTAATCTACAGATTATTACAGAATTTTCATAGTAGTTTAATATTACAACTAAGAAGTCAATGAAGAATTAATATTTTGAAAATCTACAGCTGAAAATTATTTCATAAGTATAACAGATTATGCACTTCTAAGATCTCCGTTGTTTCTTCATCTTGCCAGTGCCATTACTCCTTCTTTTCTGTTTCTTTAAAATAAATCAGAATAGTGGCACATCATTCATTCAAGTGTTCACAGTAAAACATATAATCACCTCCATTATTGCCATACATGGCCTGTCCACCTTGCGAAGATGATGTACTCATAACTGTAGTGTGAACTTCTACCCAGCCAGGCACTTCCTACTGATTCTTCCATAAGCTGAGTCAGTGTGCATGGGTGGTGTGCTTTTTCTACCAGCACTTGGGTCTTAACTCTGGAGATGACTATCTCAGAGACAGTGTGTGGAATACCTTTCTGATCACATTTCCACAGGGTAGAGTATACTGTCTTTGTTGATGTCTGTGAAAAAGAAGAATGGTGTCCTGAAGTTTCTTGTATCTCCCAGTCCTTTCATGTGACAGGCTGGGCAGCCAGAAATTGATAATTGGAAGGATTTATAAAATAGTCATAGAATCATTGAATCATAGAATCATAGAATAGTTTGGATTGTAAGTGACCTTCAAAGCTCATCTAGTCCAAACCCCTGCCTTGAGCAGGGACATCTTCACCCAGATCAAGTTGCTCAGAGCCCCATTCAGCCTGGCCTGGGATGTCTCCAGGGATGGTTCATCCACCACCTCTCCGAGCAGCCTGGGCCAGGCTCTCACCACCCACATTGTAAAAAATTTCTTCCTCATGTCCAGCCGGAATCTCTCCTCCTTTAGTTTAAAACTATCATCCCTTGTCCTATCGCAACAGGCCCTGCTAAATAGTCTGTCACCATCTTTCTTATTGGCCCCCTTTAAGTACAGAAAGGCTGCAATAAAGTCTCGCTGGAGCCTTTTCTTCTCCAGGATGAACAACCCAACCTCTCAGCCTGTCCTTATAGCAGAGCTGTTCTATCCCTCTGATCTTTTTTGTGGCGTCATCTGGCTCCTCTCCAACAGGTCCATGTCTAGAAGCTACAGGACCTGTGATGTAATGACAATGGTGAGGAAATCATACAACTGTCCAATCGTCTGGGGAAAGTGTTATTTCATTCTCCAGTGCTGAGGAGAATCTCTACAATGAAATGTAATCATAAAGACTGCACTTCGGAGACAAAATTATGATTAACTGTATGAAGAAAGGTCAAAATGACAATATTCTGGGAATACTGAAAATTTTGTTGATTTACAAGCTAGTAGGCATGGTGACAGACTTTTAAATGTCTTGTGAAAAACTGTAGACACCTTCTGTATTCATGTCACTGCTACTTAGATGAGTTGTGTAACACATTTAATAACAACAAAATAAAAAGAATCAGCTTTTGAAGCTTTAGTTTAGGGAATGTACCTCAAGGACTGCTGAAAGCAGGGAAAAAACTAAGAAACAGGCAAACCTCCAGTAAACTACGCATACTTCAGTTGTATCTAAATAGATCTACAAGATTTATATGTTTTACTTGCATATTTTGTTGAGAAATTGCACAAGGGCCTTTCTGATTTGCAAAAACATCCCTCTTTCTGGTTACTAATTAGTTATATAGCACCAAAGATGATTCATTAGTTCACAACTGCCTGGCGTGTTGCAAAATACTATATATAAACCCTGGTTATATTCTCATAATGTGGATGAACATGGCTTCCTTTCAAATGTAAAGCTTCTGACAAATCAGCATATTTAAACCATTTAATCTGAGTAGGTATACTAGTCTATCAGGTAAAGAAGATATATTATGCTTATTTTTCTTTTGAACTAGCCCATCAAAGAGGCTTGCACACCTTCTAATACGTTTTGGGGGAATGTGTAGTGTTTTCTTGTATAAATCAACAGAGTATAGAACTGTCTTGTTTTCATACTCCCAAATGCTGAAAATTACTGAGCTGTGTAAGCAAAATCTCTGCTGTGGATATTAAAGAAATACTGAAATGAAAGGGAGGCGGAGTCTGTTACAGAATTATTTTTTCCACTGTAAAGTGAAGACAAAAGAGAAAAGAATAAAAGAGACTTACACATTTTTTTCCTCCTAAGGCAGAAGAAGTGGCAGGTGATCTTTGAAAATTTGCTGGCATAAGTTAGCAAACAGTTTTTACATTTTAATAAAAATATAGCAACTGCTGTAGCTGTTGACACATGAAAGCTCCATATCACTTGGGTTTTCAGCCTCAAGGTGGCTTTCCTCCAAGAGGTGGGAGTGGTTGAATGATTCAAGATATAGAGAGGGTACGGTAGGCTTGAGTTTCGTTGGATTGAGAAGGGTATTGAACCTCTCTTCCAGTTTTCATAGAATGATATAGAATCACAGAATCTCCTGAGTTGGAAAGGACCCACGAGGATCATCAAGTCCAATTCCTGCCCCCGCACAAGACAACCCCCAAAATGTACACCATGTGTCTGAGGGTGTTGTCCAATCGCCTCTTGAATCCTGTCAGGCTTGGGGCCACGACACCTCCCTGGGGAGCCTGTTCCAGTGTCCAGCACCCTCTGGGTGAAGAACCTTTTCTGAATGTTCAACCTAAACCTCCCTTGACACATCTTCCTGCCATTCCCTTGGGTTCTGTCACTGGTCACCAGAGGGAAGAGCTCAGCTCTGTCCCTCCTGCTCCACTTGTGAGGAAGCTGCAGATCATGATGAAGTGTCCCCTCAGTATCCTCTTCTCTAGGCTGAACAAACCAAGTGACTGTAGCCACTCCTCATACATCTTCTTCTCTAAACCCTTCAACAACTTCGTAGCCTCTTCTGGACACTATCTATCAGATTTATGTCTTTTTTATCCTGTGTCCCCAGCCCTGCACACAGTGAATGTTCCAGGTGAGGCTGCACCAGCACAGAACAGAGTGGGACAATCCCCTCCCTGCCCAGCTGTTGATGCTGTGCTGGATGCACCAGGACACGGGTCCCTCTTGGCTGCCAGGGACACAGTTGGCTTGTGTTCAACTTGCCATCAACCAGATCCCCCAGATCTCTCCCCACAGAGCTGCTCTCCAGCATCTCATCCCTCAGTCTGTCTGTATAGCCAGGGTTGCCGTGTCCCAGGTGCAAAATCCAGCATTTGCCCTTGTTGAACTTCATGTGGTTGGTGGTTGCCCAGTTCTCCAATTTGTCCAGATCCCTCTGCAGGGCCTCTCTGCCCTCCAGATTGTTAACAGCTCCTCCCAACTTTGTGTCATCAGTGAACTCACTTAGTATTCCACCAAGCCATGTGTTCAAGTCATTTATGAAGACTTTAAAGGGTACTGGCCCCGAAATGGATCCCTGTGGAAGCCGCTAGTGACTGGTCACCAGCCTGACATAACCCCATTTACTTGAACCCTTTGAGCCCGGCCCGTCAGCCAATTGCTCACCCACTGCATTGCGTGTTTATCCAGCTGTGTGCTGGACATCTTGCTCAGGAGGAGACTGTGAGAGACCGTACCAAAGGATTCCCATTGACAGGCTTCCCTTAGCCAGCTAAACTTGTCATAGAAAGAAATTAAGATGGTCAAGGAAGACTTTCCCCTCATGAGCCCCTGCTGGCTGGGATGGATGAAGAAAATATCTCGTAGCAAGCCATGCTCCCTTCCAACATAATGCTTAGGACAGCCATATTCTCATTGTATCTTCTGTTGCTCTCGTGATGAAATTTATGTAACTACAGCTTCCATCACTGATAATATAATAGTGGGGTCTTCATTCCTAAATCACACTTCCTATTTGCGACATAAATCGTTCTATGGTTATAATATTCCAGTCGCGTACACCTAGCAGGAAATAGAGAGTGGATGGAAGCTGAAAATAGCCTTTGGCAAAGCTTGAACAGATTTGTATCTTACTATTCAAATCATGACTATGTAAAATGTTCACAGATGGGAATGAACACTAATATACAGCAAGAAATGTTTGTCCTTTTTTTACAGGACGACACTCGTACAGCCGAGTAAATAAATGAACATCACAGATGTGGGATTTGTCAGGACAGAGTAATAATCAGAACCAAATCTTGCAATGTAATGATGAGCCCATTGGCCCAGAACATAAACAAATAGAATAATAAGTCCAGCTTTCATTTTTGCTGATTTAAATATAAATGCTTTAGTGAATAAACTATGAACACTTTATGGACATGTAGGCAACAAAGCAGAAGCTAGCTTTTGAGAATTCAATTTTATTCTCTTCAACAGAATTGTCCCAAAACAGATAGCTGAAATAAGTAAATGAAACCATCCAGCCTGTCTAAAGGCCATTAAAACATCCAACACCTTAGCTCTGGTTGTAATCAAGTAGGTCTAAACCCCATAGTCTCTTACTGCTGAACTGATTTAAATCTGTAGACAGAGAGCAGTGTTGTTTCACAAAGAAAGGTAAAACATAAAAGACACAGTTATGCCTAATTAAGACATACAAAAGGCAGAGGCAAATGTTACTTGCATTCCAGTCACTAAGGATTTGTGAACTGGACCAGAACTGAGATGAAATATTGTTATTCTGTGAAAGTGCCAGCTTGCTCAAGGTTGGCTTTACACCCGACTTTTCTAACATTCAACTTGGTTGGGAGAAAAAGCAAGTAAAGTAATCACAGAAAGGAAGTCCCAAGTCACTGTTTCGTTGAAATCCACTTAGAAGTAAGAAATGAGAAGAGAGTAACATGTAATGTCACCCAGCATACCAAGATTCATGAAGCAATCATTTTATTGCATGAAGTATCTTTGTTGCTCTTATGAACTATATTTATTGTCGTTGTATTAGCAACTATAAAACGAAAACCAAAACCAAACCGAACACAAAACCAAAACCCAACAAACATCCCCAAAATCAACAAAACCCCCAAAACAACAGGTATACCTGCTTTTAACTTTCCTTAAAACCTCGTGGATCTGAGGCATTGTTTAGTATTTTGTAATGTACAATTTTGTATGTCTATACGTCAATTAGTATGTAAGAAAAATAAAACTGTAATTTTAATTACAAGTCTGTATTTTTAGCACAAAACTTGATAGTGTTTGGATTAAAGTTTGTGTACAACTAATTTTGCTACATTCTAGAAACTCTAAAAAATATCTTTCTCAGTTTTTGGAATTACTGCATGTCTCAAAGATTTACTGAAGTTTAGTCCTTGTCTCCTGAATGGGCATCTCCTGTGAACATTTTTTCATGTCTCTTTGTTGTGAGAGATGAATGTTTTCGCTTGTAAATAATTTTTTTTATGAGATTTTCGCAGTTACACCAGCATTTTAAGATTCTTCTAGTACATGAATCTGTCATTATTGTATTTAAAAATAACTCCTAATTTGTTTAGAAAAAAATTTGGACATTAGGTGTGATAATTCTTCTTTTTACAGCACACTGTTATGTTTTGACAAGGAAGAGAAATTATGTTGACATATGTTTTTGACATTACACCTACAACAAACATGGAAAAATATTATTATTGTGTATAATGATACAATGGAATGTTGAATCACATGTTATTAATAAAGTTGTCTTTCAAAAGACAGAATCATCTCATGATGTATGTAGGACCCAGTCATGACAAGTTTTGAAATAACTACCAATTTTTTTTTAAAGGCAAATGAACAATAAGACATGGTCCAAAATCTATGGTTAATTGTAAACAAACAAGCAAACAAAGAAAATAAAAGCAAAATAAGTTATACAATGTATGCATCTCCAATCCAATGCAAGTGCATGAGTCAAAATCAGATGACCCTAAGGTGACCCAAGTTATTAGCAATTTATTTGGCTTCTAAAGTGTAATAATAATTGTAAATAAAACATGCAAGGCCATCATGTTTCAGGATTCTAAATCCATTACCAGAAAAATGCAAATGAAATACAAATTAACTTGTGGAAAAACATCCAATGTTTACGAAGTGTATTGATCAGTCATTCAGCTTACATCAGATGAAGATCTGTAAATAAGAAGAACATGATTCATGTTCATCTTCATGTTGAAAGGAGGACACAAATCTTTAAGCACTTAAATGGAAAACATAAAATCGGATAAAGCAGTAATCATTATTTATATGTAAAATAAAGAACACATACTTATTTTGTCAAATGATCTGTGTGTGAATATTCAACCTTTATAAATATGTATTGTTTGTTATGAAGAAGGTAAGGAGAATGCAGTAAAATATTCTTTGAGTGAGAACAGACTTTCCTTTCCAAAATGGAGCCAGTTAATTAGACCATCTGGGAATGACCCATGTGTTCTAGTTACATATTGATAGTCACAGAATGGAAAGTATTGCTGCTGTGGCTCTTTCAACTTAATCTTTTCTAAACAAACTAACAAAGACTGAAATTCTTCTGTATTGATGTGTGTCAAAGAGAATTAATGTGAAAGTTAAAAATAAGAAAGTTATACAATGTTTGCTAATATTTTGTTTGACACAGACCAGTTTAAATTGAGGAGAACCAGAACAAGAAATAGAAGTTCTACCACTTGAGCTATAGAGACAAGAGTTGCCAGCCAGAACTCAATATTCAAAATTTGAAATCAGTTTTAAGACAAGTAGGATGTAATGGCATGAAACAAATTAAAAGAACAAGCTTGGAAAAGTTAATTCTTAGATTTACAAAAAGGAGTTAGATTGCCAGATCACTCTGCAATAGAAAAAATCTACCCATAAAGACAATATAAACAAACATAAAGCTATTTTAAATTGCAGACCTGCATCTTAGGAGACTTGGGAAAATTTTACTGTTGCTTTTCATGTATTTCATCTGCTAACGACATTCCTCTGAGATAACTAAAATAAAAAGTATATATCTGAAAGAATGATAGGTATGTTATTTCAAGAAATGTTATTTTACTTTTAGAATAATCTCATATTTTCAATATGTAGTAATGAAACTTACGCCTTTGGCAATATCTGTGGTTTCCATTTATTTTCTTTAATGCAATGTAATCCCATATGTGACTCATCTGATAGAAATAAGGATAGTATATAGATAATACTGAAAACAGGTATACAGAAGAGTTTGCCATGTCATTGCTTTTGTTTTCCCCCAATGCTAAGTGTTTTTTTTTTAACACCACTGAAAAGTCTTCCTGAAAATATTACTCCTGTTCCCACTTTAAGGGGGTATTAGGAAGGGAAATATGGGACATTGAAATGGCATCTTAAATAAACACACAAAAGCCTAGATTTAGAGCAGCTTTTCTTTAGGGTAAAAAACCAAACCAAACCAAAACAAAGCAAAACCAACCAACCAAACCAAACCAAACCAAACCAAACCAAACCAAACCAAAACCAAAAACAAATGTATTTACAGTGGGTTTTAGCCTTGAGAGGAGTGAAGAAGCATTCTACTTAATTTTATTTTTATTTGTACAATTATATATACAGTTTTTAGCAAAGGTATAAGCAAATTACATTCAGCACAGAGGGTTAAAGGGCTTCCTGAGCTGAAGATTGCATCTAGATCATATTTAACAGCTACTGATAAACATGTTTTCCATGAATGTGTCTATGCTTGTCTTAAACCCATTTATATCACTCACATCTATCAGTTTAGGTAATGATTGGATACATAAGGAAGGTGATTAGAAGACAGAAAGTACTATTTCAGCTGTATTTGCTCTGAAAACATTACCTGTAACGTCAGCTGAGTGCTTGCAATCTCAGATGGTATAGTTCCACCTGAGATCTGATACACATATTTTTATAGTTAAGGATGAATACAGCAAAAATCTGAAGCTCTGAGATGTTATAAGAAATATCACAGCCCTCTTCCCCCAGAAATGAAATGGTCATTTTTCCCCCCAAACACATTCTTATTGATAAATGTTTATGTAAATGTCCCAATTTCCTTCCAAGTTCTTGGAGAAGTGAGAGATTCTGAACCAGATAGGGTTTTAAAATAAAATTTCTTAATTTTAATGTTTTTTAACGGTGAAACAAAACTTGAAAGCATGTGGACTAATTCAAAATTTAACAGCCAGACTTAAACAAGACAAGATTTATTTCCTAATTAATGTAATTGGAATAATCAAGAATGTGCATCTTAAAAAACATATAATATATTGCTGGTTTAGTAAATCCATAATAACATTTTAATAATGAAAGCATTAATTTATTGTAATTTTGTTTGTTTGTTTGTTTGTAGCTCTGGAGAGCTGTAGGAAAAGATCTTTAAAAGTCACTGAATAAAAAGTTAGATGATATTGACATTTCAGGTAGCTCAGAAGCAACAAACATTCCACATAATAAACCCAAATGAAACTGAATGTCTTTTCTGGTCTTATTTGGGAATTTCAGCCTCTGGTATACCTACCTGACACTTGAATCCGTTTTTAAGAAAAAAATAAATCAAAATGTCATTCAGATGTATTCGATATCCTGCTTTATCCATCCATCTTGACCATTTTGGTTTTAATAGTGATTTTGTGAAGTAGAATTGCTTTAAGAGCATAGTCTGTAAATCACTTAAAGATTTCAACCACAGATAAAACTTTCCTTGGAAATCCTAATTTTTATAGCCAGACACTATCTACTATTACAATGTGTGGATTGTTATTGCAGAGGAAGACAAAAGAGCGTAATTACAGTTAATAGTTTCTCTCGCTGAGTAAACCGATGTACATACTGTGTAATCCAAAATAATTCAGAAGTACTCTGCACTAGAGGTCTTATTGAAGATAAGTGGATATTGAAAGACATTATGTGTGAAAATAACAGTAGGCAGTGTAAAAGTGATGTATTTGTGCTGTTCAGTGCTGCACTCCCCAAGCATTTCTGAAATTGTAGTGCAAAAAATTCTCCATCTCTGTCTTGAAGCAAGAGTGGCAACTGTGTAGCACTGTCAGATTATATCATATTAATTTTTATAATGGAAAACACCTAGGTTTACTATTTAGGATTAGAGGTCAAGCAGAAAATATAAAGAACATTCAATGGAACAATTACAGTAGTGTAAGGTTTCATTGACGCTATGTTACAATTAAAAGAAGGAAGTTACTTACTTTATTGTTATCCTACTAACTTATAAAATGGAGAAAAAAGAAACAAACAAACAAATAAATAAGCACAAACCTATGGAGACTGACACACTTTGTTCTGGTCTGTTTCTCAGTTTATCTACTACACTGCCATTGCAGTATTCTACATTGTGACAAGAGGTATAAGGCATATTAGTTCATCTTCAACTAGGTATGCAGAAGAACTTTAAGAAAAAAAGTCATACTGTCTTTACTTATGATTTTTTAAATCACAATGCCAGTCTTAAAAAACATAAAAACGATATGTGCAAACTATATTCCAAAATACAGTGGGCTGTGCTACACTGAGGCAAGGAAACAGGCTTATAACAGACACAAATACCCAAACCTTTCTTATTTGAGGAAAGCAATAAAGAATATAAAAAGTTTGTGATTGTTTGTTGTTTGTTTTTGTTTGTTTGCTTGTTTTATTTATTTGTTTGTTTGTTTTTCTTTTAATTTGGTTTTGGTCTTGCAAGGTGTTTTTTGTAATACTTTTTACTATTTAACTGCAGACTCTGAAGCTGTAGCCTGCACTTGAAATGTGTTAAGCAACTCTCATTTCTCTTTGATGGCAACGTTTAATCCTTTCACCGTAGAGGATACAGGTTAAAGATTTAGAGTCAGTCTTTGAAAGTAAATATATGTTGTGAGACATTTAACAACTTTCAGGTCCTGACACTTAGAAACAGAACTGTCTGAAATGTTGTGGGTTTTTTTTTTTTCACTATTAACATTATAATATGACTGTGAGCATTGGGGAATATCTTAGCTATTATCAGTTCTATTACCTGGAAAACCTAATGGTTTTCTTCGTCTGTGTAGAGTAAGCAGTTAAGGATATAATAGCATTTTAGGACTGAGAATAAGAGAGAGAAAAAGGCTGTCTGAGTCTAGAACTAAGAAGCATATAAAAATGCAGATCCAGAACTATAACATTCTCTTTAGATGGAGGAATGTACTTGCATAATGTAATACAGAAAGGTTGTTTTTTTTTTTTTTTTTTCCCCCTGAATGTCAAATTATTGCAAACTGGAACAGGGATAGTATTTTGGTTTGTAGGAATTTTGGTCATTTTTGCCTTTTAATGTCTATGGCCCAATTGCTTGTAAGCCTGTGAAAGAAACAGTTTGGAATGTTGAGAATTATAGTGTGTTTGTTCAGCAATTCATGTGGCAGCAATTTAGCACAAAGATGTTTACGTGTCTATCTTAGAAGGTGTCAAAGCGTAAATGACAAGAAAATGGGGAAAAATTGCCAGACCCACTGCTAGTTTATTTAATGAGATCTTGAAATGAAATGCAATATTAGTTCAGGTAATTTTGTGTGGTTTATCTTTTGAAGCATCTGTTGACCAGCCTTGAAATTACTCTACACCTGCACGAAAGCACAGGTCAGAACAAAATAGCTGGGATAACTTACTATAACTGACTTTTGAATAACAGCCAATGTAACACCTGGAGCAGGCAGCGCTTTGAAAGTGCTGTTTCTAGAAATTTAGATGAAGTGAAAAAGTACTTATTTACTTTATATCTACAATCCATGCAGCCTACTACTTAGTTAATTTCAATATGACAATACTTAAATATGGTATAATGTGAGTTGGGTTTAATAGCTTCTAGAAAAATCTTTTCACTTTGTTTTTGGCTAAACTAAAAGACATCCACAAAGAAGGATAAATTTTGTAAAATTTACTATTTAAAAATTGAAGTTTTGTCAATGTTTTTAAAATTATATTTTTCAAATTTAAAAACAAAAGATTAATTTTTCTCATGTAAGTATTTTAAAAGCAAGGCTATTTAAACTGAATACATAGCATTAATACCGACATGTTTTAAGAGATTAAAACCTTAGTTAAAAAACTTTTCATGGTCTGAGTTGCTATGATTGGAGAAACTCAGAACACTGAGTTTTAAAAAACAGATTTTTTTGTTATTAATAATTTTGCCTGTGAGGGCTACAGAAAAAAAAAAAAAGAATATGGGAAGAAAAGATGTCGTTCTGTTAGCTCCTTATCTTCTGAACAATTCAGATTTAACTCTGAGTTGTGAGTGAAGCTAAACCTGTGAAAGAACAATGATATACATTTTCTACCCATAGCACAGCTTTTTTGAAGTGTGCACCAGTTCTCCCAGGGAAGCTACAGACAGTCCCTGCAGTGCCTGATGATTCATATAGAAAATTAGATTCATGTAGTGAATAAGTTCCTTGACTGATTCACAGGTACTCAGTATTTATATGCATAAATCTCTACCTCTTAAAAACATCCCAACTTTGAAATAAAACTTTGGATAAATATACACCGAGGAGGCAAAAGAAAATAATTGCATGGGTTATTCACCTCTGAAAAACATCATTAAAGGAATCATGCATAGCAGAGCTAATATAACCCTTCTGAATTCCTGTACTTAATGCTTTTCTGTTCTGCAGCTGCTCTGGAGTGGCATCTTAACGTGGCAATGCTTGTCTGCCTGACATGTCAGAAAAACTGGATTTTATTGTCCAAGCTAGCACCTGCACTTTTAAAATTCAAATAGGATGGCTGATGTAGAAAGGTGCCTACAAACCCTTGAAAAGAGAAGTTAAAATAGACCTTTAAAGACAGAAAAAGAAGAAGAAAAAGACAAGTGAAACCACTGTAAAGGATTTGTGAATGGTAAGGCTCTTGTTCTGCTTCAAATATTCATGTATCTGAGTCATGTGGATTTTCTAAATAAATGACGCAGCAAAGGAAAAACATCTTTAAGACACAGTGCAGAAACTCTACCTAAGTTTTAATGGAAATGATTTTTCTTTTCTGAGTGTCATGTCCTTCTTAACACCTTGTTATCCTGTGTAATTGCACTAATAATAATGCATTAATTTTAAATCACTTTGGATATCATAGATACAACCATAAGAGTCCCATTGTAATGAAAAGCTAATTTAATGTAACTCTAAAATAGAAATTTACCAGCTTTTGTTACTCATTAATACTTCACTGCATTTATTAGTTCTGAGTTTTTGACTCAATGTATTTTATTTATGTTTCAAGCTTCCTTTTTCATACACATGTGATTTAAAATAAGTAAGCAAAAAAAAAAAAGGGGAGTCTCAAAAAAGTGTAGATATTAAAATATTTAAAGGGAAATTTTTTAATATTGCCTCAATTTTATTTCCTAAACGCAGTCTAAATTAAAATTCTCACGAAATCACTTAATTTCACAAGGTACTCTCCAAGTTTGTAGAAGACTGTACTCTGATAGGATGAAGTTCTCCTGAAATTTCTTTGACCAGTTTCAGCTCTGATTTGTTTGCATGGATGCATGCTGGGAAGACTGATAATCCCAGCCATAAATTAGAGTTCCTCTTGACTATTAGAATCCTGTTAATTGTTAATTAACAACGGTGGTATTGTTGTTATGGAACCCTATGAATAATTTCCTATATAGTTGTATTATGATTAAAAAATTGACCAAGCAATCAATTTTAAGAAGCTGTGTGGGAAATTCAGCAACTTCCTCCTGCAGTTTAGCTGATAATTTTTTTCTCCCAGCATATGAGTTATTGGCACTCTATGCTATTTATACTATGTAAGACAGTATTTCAATGCAGTTGTTATTATATTTAATTTACATAGTCACTCCTAAATTGTTAGTTTAATAACACTGAACCAATTAACTATAAAACTATTAAGAACTGTGCACACTAATAGATTGCTAATGGAATTGAATTTGCTTAGATTCTCAGTATATTTGGCCTGTTATTATCAGGTGTCAAAGTTCTTTGCTGCCTTATCTTTAAGTTCTGATCAGTCCAAATTCTAGTATGCGCTGACTGCTGCTGCTTGCTGTAAAGCTCTGAACATCATAGTGGCTACTTAAATTACTTATGTCTTTATTTAATATCTTCTTTTAATCCTGGCTCGTAAGTGCTTACTAAAATTTGTGATTTCCATACTTCAGAAATGTCAGCTAGTTACAAAGTTAATCCAGAAATAGTAGTTATCTCCCAGGGTTACACATTATCCTCGAAAACTATGCATGTCGTGTTTTGTGATAGCAAAGCTTAGCCTAAAATATCTTCTCCTTCTTGCTTAGCACAATTTTAACATGTCTGACACTCCCATTGCCTTTACAGTACACACAATTCTGAAGTCAGCAGGTTTCAAGAGCTTCAAAAGAAACAATCAGATCTCATAGCATCACTATTTTAAATATCATAATGAAATTGGCTTGTTTAGAAATAAATAGTTAAATAGAAGTGCGTTTTTAATGTATAGTTGTAACAGCCAAATGTGCGCATAAGTGTTAAAAATTCATTGCCTAGGAGATGTCCACCCTTGGACACACACTTGTACTTGCACCAGCTCTGAAGCTAGCCCATTGCTTTGGAATTTGCTGTCTTCTCACTGTGTATGACAAGCTTATTCTTTCCTTGTATTTCAGTCTATGTGAAGTTTTCTGCCTTTTTGTTGTTGTTTCTTTGTTGTCAGGCGTGGTGGTGGTGGTGCTGTTTCTTTGTTGTTTTGTTTGTCTTTTTTTAAAGAGGCTCTTACAATAACAGCAGATCTACTTGATGCAGGAGATTGACCTGGAAGACCTCCCACTCCTCAAACGATGCACTGCATACCTGATGAGGAATTGTGACTCTGACTATAAGGCTGTAAACCTTTGCTGGGATTACTTCCAGAATCCAGATCAGCTATTACTGCTGAAATGCTCAATTTCATTCTTCCTTATTGATTCCTGTTATGAACACCCAGTCAGATTACTATCCTCCTAAAATTAAGCTTTTTACAGTACAAACATATTCTTGTGTGCCTACACACAAATTTACAATAAACCTGGGTTCTTTATAATATGATTCTTGCTGTAATCATGGCAAGTTGCCTTGGCAGAAGGTCAGCAATTCATTAGTGACATACAAACACAGAGATGGCTGCTGACAATTTGAAGGAAATGGACTTTTGCTCGGTTTTTAAACTTTACAACCATGTAAACTCTCTCTGTCTCCTTGAAAATGACATCTTGTGTCTGGTAGTTTCTGATTACCACCCCATGTTTTCAAGGGCTACGCCAAAGTTGTAGAATGCCTTGTCTTTTTGCAGGATGTACAATGAAGTTGGCTCTTTCACTCTTCAAAGTTTTCTATTTTGCGTGCTGCTACTAGTAATGTAATTGAAACACTTCAAACGTTTTTGGGCAAGCAATCAAAGAAAATATCTGTTTAACTAGAATGCCGATTAGCTCTGATTTTTTTTAACTCAGTCATCTCTATGTTTGATGCTTTGGATATCTGTTTTCAAAATTACACATAGAAGATGACAATTCAACACTCTGAATAATTTTGTAGACTATTTACTGCTAAATAAAAAAATGTCAGGTCTGGCTTCTGGCCTAAGACCAAGAATTACAGCCTAATGAAACATGTATGAAAAGTGACAATGTTAAAGTTGTCACTCTATTTGTGCTATTTACCGGTATAGAAATATCCTTAGAGCAGGATCAATTTGGTCAGCTGCTGATGTCTGTATTTTAGACATCTGAACTTAGCTGAGCCTACACTAAAAAATCAAAATTTTGTCATTTGAAAGCTAAGTTTATCAAATGAATGCGCTATTTTTTTCTCCCTGATTATGGAAGGAACCACAGTTTAGATAAATACATGTACACATTGTAACTTGAAAAGTTAGACTAAGCTGAGTTAGTATATTTCTTTTAAATAGGTCTATTTAAATACCCGCTTTTCAAAATGAAAGCGGAATGTACAAATTTTTGCAGTCTCAAGTAGAAATGCAATTGTATTAAATGGCATATTTCATTTTGACACAGAAACCAAGTTTTTGTAAGAACTTCCATTCTTCTGATTTGATGATTCCACCTGTAGTTATTAACACTGAAAGGATGCAGAAACGTTTTTTTACTGTTCTTGTTTTACCATTTAATCATGTAGGAGGACGTATCACTGAAACAGTGGTTCACTGTTATGTTCCTTGTGTTTACTAACACTTACGACAACCCTGTGAATCTTCAAATAATCACTCAAAAAGTGAAATTAACTGAAATAAAATCCTGAGGTCATATGTGATTACAAGAACACGAAGAATGTGCATGTTTTGTGTTCTTAATGTTGTATTGTCATCTTTCCTTCCCCTGAGCCCATCCTGCTCAACCACACTGAAGTTACTTGAAGTCTTAGGTGAATCCTTAGCCAGATTAAAGAAAGATTTTTTTAATGGCATCAGAGGTGTTTTTCTGGCTTCCACTTTTGTCTCCTGAGAAGTACGCAACTTTCCAAAAGAGAGGTTCAATTCAGTTTCTTTTCTCTCATGAGTCATTTCAGGTTGTTTTGTTTGGCTTGGTTTTGTGTTTGTTTGGTTGTTTTTTGTTTGTTTGTGTGTGTGTGTGACTTTTGTTGTTGTTTTTGTTTGTTTGAGTGTATGTGTGCATCTGTGGGGTTTTTTTAAATCTCTAGTTCTTCATTTTCATGAATGGTTGTGAAGTGGGAAGACGTATGAGCCCGACACTTTCGCCCATTAAAGTACCGCATTTTTCTGTAGGGGTCATCAAGAGGTATATTATCATTTTACTATTTCTGTGAAAACTCTTTTTTATCTTCTGTCATCAAAAATTTGGTGGAAAGACAGGGGTCCTAGTCATCTCTCTTTCAAACTGTAGTAACAGCCTATTTGGGAGCAGACTTTATCAAAGCACTACCGTGTGTACAGCACTTTCCCCAGCAGCCTCATGCCTGTCAAGCACCATTTCATCACAGCAAAATACTTGCATCAACGGAATTATAATTTTGGACAGAGACAGAGTAAAGCTACAGGTACAAAAAGAGGAAATGCATTTTGACAAATACCTGTAGCACTTGTAAACTTGCATACTATGTCCTGAGTGATGGATTGATGTTCATACGGCAATAAACTAGTCTGTTTCCAGTCATTGACAGCAACCTACCTTTCAGTATTTTCTTTCAGTTTTTAATTCCCTCTGGACGGATTACTGGTACTTAGAAAAACCCGTGTATTAATGCAGATCTATGTCAGTTAAGGGGAAAAACCAAGAGTTTGAGTGACAAGCTTATTTCTCACCATCTCTACACTCTGAACAGCTTTTTGTGCCCATCTCCACATTCTAAATTGCTGCTCAAGTCCATGTCAGACTCAGTAGGTCATTAGTGGTACTCTACTCATAACGAAAAACTAAAGGCCAGTAACACTATGTTAGCATTTCTACCTCAACAGAAATTGCTACATGCAATACCCATGTAGGAGGACATTTAAAACAAATAGTTGTAGGTTTGTTGTTGTTGTTGTTGTTTTGTTTTTTAGAATATTTTAATGATTTACCATATAGAATACATAGGAAATTACAGGGGGTAAAAATACTACAGACAAATGTATTCAGATGTATTTGCTTGACTTTTGATGAAATATAACCAGAAATTAATTTTGGAACTAGAGAGGGATGTTTGGAATTAAAAAAATCAATTTGTTCATTCTGATAGGGAAAAAAAAAGTTAAATGGATATTAGATTTTGGTCCGTTGGTTGACAGAGAGCTGGTGACATTTTATTGACAGCACAGATAATTAGAATTATGCATGAAAACAATGTAAAACAAGTGTGAAAATATAACTTTCCCATAAAGTAAGCAGTTTGCTAATTTTAATATCAGCAACTTGCATTATACCAAAACAATTTGCGATGGTATTACTCTACCATTTTAATGTGAAAGAATTTTGAAATGTGTGACATGTGGTTGGCTGAGGAAGCAGTTAAAAAAATAAAACAGGGCTGAAAAGTTTGGTTTTCTTTGACCTATCTCCAATAGGATATTTGAAAAAAACCCCTGTAAGTGTAAAAAATACACAGGTGACAACTGTAGCTGAAGAGTCGCTGCTCCCTTACTGGTGTCTTCCCATAGTAGTCATTGTATTCGTCCACTGGTGACCCATACTGAATGTGTACAACGATGTTAAGTAGAACTAAATATAACATCATGCCAATGGTGCTATACTAGAATTATAAAGGTGTCAGGGGCCTGCAGAGCAGCAGTTCAGAAGCATTGCAAGGGAGATCATATTGTTTTACACATAATTCATTATTATAGAGTTATCTGTTAAACAACAGAAGGAATTTTGTTCTTTGTCATTAATCCTACTGTCATACTATGTGGCAATGGAGAAAAAAAAAGTTGTATTAACTCTGTGAAAGCTAGAGGGAAGAAAAGAATCCCGCCTGATGATAAATTACGTCAAAATAAAAATGAGAGTAAAATCTCTCATTTTATGTTTAATCTTCTCCATGAAAACTTCCCTGTGGAGGTTAGAGGTTTTAGTGAATTTCTACACTCTCTGACAGTTTTGAGTAAAGTGGGTTTAAACAATTCAGAGAGGACAGGCGGAAATATCTTCAAGAGCATCTAGTAGAAAATATTAGCCCTATACACCTGCACCAAACCCTGTTCAAGAAGGAGGAGTCCTTCCTGCCTACTAAAAGGGGAATGAACAGACGCCAGGATTGTGGGAACTCTCAGATGTGGGTATGGGAGAAAAACGCTTCCTTTTCTTAGGGCTGGTCAGTAGAAAGTGGGAGAAAAAAAGGGTGAGCCTTGTTTTCTTTTCTTCTTTTCTCTTGCATGCAGAAGTGATGGGATGGAATTAGTTTATAGCCATAAAGCTTGTGTGAAGTCAGAATCTTAGTTGTGAAAATTAACTTCTTTCACAGAACGTCCTTGGTGAAAAAAATACAATAAAGAAGAAAACACTTCCACACTCTACTGAGATGGAATACTTCAAACACATAATTTAGTGTTTAACACATAGGAAAGGTTGAGAGGAGTTCAACATTGAGCATTTTGTGCAGAGTCGCTACATACATACTGTTGTGCACAAGTTCATTACCAATATGAATGCTTTGCCCTACCAAAGAATTAGGAACATCATTAAGGTCTATATACAAAAGCAAATTTAGAAGTTTTAATGCGTAGTCTAATATATTATTTAGTGCCCTTTGCTTTAGAAAAGCTTGATCATCAATCTACCTATTCCTCTATAATTTGTTGTGTTGTAGCATTCTTCATTGTATTTATTGTGATAAATGTCTTGATCTGGAGACAAGACTTAGCTTAATTAAGCACTATTCACTACAGTTATGTGGAGAATTTGAGAAAAAAAAATATTCTGTCATGTTTCAGATTATTTGAATATTTGCCCTGTGTTTAATTTGCCCCCTGTATGCATTGCTGTGAATCCTAACACCATCATTAAATGCCTGCATTTTATACAGGTTGACAGATAGAAAGACACTCAGTGGTTTTCCAGACTTCTCCAGACTTTCATCAGAAACCGATATGGGGAAAGACGATCTTTCCACATGATTGAAAGATATGGCAAGCGAAACAGAAAAAAGTTGCAAAGCAGCATATGCCAACTTTGCAGCACAACTCCCCGATGCACATGGGATCAGGAAAATGTCTCTGGGTAATTATCCATTTCTTGTAGATCTTTTCTTTACTTTCACAATTAGTCTATGAAGAGATAATACCAAACCTCTTTCTGATTCTGTTCATGGCAGATGGAACAATTCCTGTCTAACTCCTGTCCCAAATGTATGGAAGCCAAAACACAACTATTAGTTCCAGAACTCTCTGTAAATCCACCATGTCTTTCTGACTCACTGTTATTGAAAATCTTCTTCTACATACTTTCCCTCTGTCCAGTCATATTCTTTCCTCCATCTCTTTCTCTTGAGCCCTTAGAGTAGCTTCTCATCTATCCTTCATTGTGAAGTTTTTATTCTAATTTCAAGATGGCATGGTTTTCTTCAGCAAAGAAAGTTAAACATCTGATGTGCAATAACATTACCTTTTCAGTCTTCATTAATGGTTCTCTACCACTTCCAATCCTCTGCACTTAAGCTAAAATAATATCCAGGTTTTAAAAACAACATTATTCTCAGATAATTCATACTATAAACAAATCCCATAATAACATCAAGAGCTACATTAAAATACAAATATCTTTTTTTTTTCACTCATGATTCAGATTACTTACGTCCTTAATGTTTCTGAATCATCCAAATATTTTCAGCAATACCAGGGTGACTAATTTTATAGTTCAATACAGGCACTTGTGTTTAGATACCCTTTATTACTGCCTTAACCCCAAAGTCTGTGCTGTTTTGATCCAGACACTAACTCCTCCTCATAAAATATTTAAACCGTGTCTCAAGTGGGACCTGAAGCACAGGGCACACAGGGTCAGTGAAGCAGAAAGCACGGTACACTGAACTGCTGTGCTGACTCCAAGGAAAAGAAAGGTTTAGAAATGTGTCAAAATTCGTTACTTTCCACTTAAAATATTTAGTATTCGCTCTGGAGATGTAACATCGACAGGGGAGAAATACTTTCCTTGAAGTTCATCCTGAACAGGCTAGGATTTATTTTGATAGTTTCATGTTCCTAAAGCCTTATTACTAAAAATACCTATGGAGAAAATATAAAAAGAAAAAAACAACAACAGTAATATATCGGTTTTCCTGACCCATCACATACTCTTGGGTTTTAAGTGCTGTTTTTTCCTGTGGAAATTAGCTATGAGCTCTCTCATATGAGAATAAGATTTCTTGTAGTATTTATCTTTTGTGCAGTGGCATTGTTTCATGACAAAATTTATGTAACTGCTAACGATAGCTTCTGTAAAACTCGTGACTGTTTTATTCCTCTTCTAAATTTTACCTCCTTATTGAAGAAATGGTGTAGTTTATTTAAAGAAAACCAAGCTTCCAGTGCATAACAACTACGTATTCATTACATCACGAAAATTCTGCATTGTGTAGCAAACAAAGAATTATTAGCTACCTTGGGAAACATAGCTTTTCTTTTCACAGCACGTAGGCTTGCTGGTAGACAACCATAGCTGATTTTACCCTTAATTTTTATATAAATCATTCCTATTTGTCATACCAGGAAAGCCCCCTACTATTATTACAGAAAAAAAAATATTTTCCTCATTCAATCTCCTATTTATTATTTAAAGAAGTCTGTTAAAACCATGGAGTTTATGGAAACATTTCTGGAAAAAAATAATCCTATTTTGGAGGAAAATGTTGATAAAGCTAAAAAAAAAAAGTAACAAGGACCCTAAGTTAAGAAACTGTTAACTTGTTCATTAAGAAGAAAATAAGTATTTTAAGATGTGTCATCTAAGACAACTCACTTAGGAAAGAAATTTCTTTCTGTTATCTGTGAGTGTTCAGCATCTGCCTGGTTACTTTCTGAAAACTCCCCAACAACCTGTTTTCACTTACAAATCATATTAATTTATAAACACAAAGGAAACAAATCCTAACATGATAATAAATTAGAAGCTATTATTTCCTTATAATATTTGTCATTTGTTGTAAATACACTAGATTTTTTTCAGCCTTCTGGTTTCTTTGCATTTTGCATGTTAACAGTGAAAAGAGATGTAAGAGCAGACGTCAATGTGCTACCCCCTGCCTTCAGAGCAGATCAAGTCTTTCATTATCATTTGCAGGCTATTGTGAGGACACATTTATCCTGAATTTTGCTTAACAACACTGCAAAGTATGCTTTATGAGAGACATTGTTGGGTGGAAATGTTATTAAATAAATCTTGTTACTTTTCCCTTAATGCCTTATCTGTATGACATTTTATTAAAATAACTATGAGATAAGTGTTGGTGTGTTTTCCATGTAGTCACAAAACAAGCCTGTATAACCTATGTTTAGGTGCAGGTTGCATTACGTTATTTCACACTTTCCTTGCTGCACTACAACTGTTTTCTGTTTCCACATCAAGTATACCTTCTTCAAAAGTAAACAAATTAAATCCTTGGTCTTGCTGAGGCTAATGTGCAACTTCAGATATCTTTAATAGTGCCTACAATAATAATTACTTGTCAACCAAGTCCATTCCCTTATCAATTTCCAAATGACTGCTTTAGAAGACCTCAAGGGTGGCACAGCTTCATTCAATCCTGTTGGCTGGGGTTGTCCTGCTGCAGCCTGTGTATTACACATATTTGACAAAAAGTGTAACCTACTTCAAAATTTCTTACAAAAATCTCATAAGTGCACAAGAGGAAGACACAAGTGTCAAATCACACTAAATAGTTCCATCTGTTAACATTCAAGAAGAGTCCTTAAAAAATGTGCAAGAAGATCAAACGCTCTTTGAATGTAACATTTCTTTTTACTCTCTTTTCTTATGCAAGATATTACTTGTCATAATGAAATTTGTTTTCTAAGAATTTATTTTCTTCTGGCTGTGGAAAAGAAAAGAAAAAATCTTTACCTATCCTATCTTAGGACTTCTTAAGCAAAGTTCAGATTTTTACCAGAAAAAAGCAGAAACTCTTTAATATTTTCTACTTCAGTCTTATAAGGCAGTCAAATGGATCATATTTGTACTCCCTGACTGTTTAAAAAGTGTCAGAAACAACTAAAATAGGTGAATCTTATCATTCATACACAATCCTAGAACTGTTGCAAGAAGGAAATCAAGACAGAAATTTAGAGGTCATTGTTAACACTTATCTTTCTATCCCCTGTTCTGTCAATCAGCTGTTATGCAACAGCACATTTAACTTTGTATCTCTCATTTCTCATAGCTAGTAGAAAGTGCTGTTACAGTTATTATTATGAATTAATCTGAATTTTCTGTTTTCACTGAAAATTTTCATCTACCATTTTGTTGAAACATAATTTATCAAGGTCTGGTGTAAATTTTAATGAATTTTGTAAATTTTAAATAATTTAGTTTTTGAGTGCATTTTGAAATTAGTCATAATAGAAGTGTAACTCAAATACTGTTAAGCCTCAACAGCAGATCTTGAAAGTAAGGTGATTTGAAAATTCGTATTTGCTGTTTTCTGTTCATTAGCAAAGGAATTACTCATTAACATCAAGGTTAATTTGTATTCTGTTTACACTTATGGTTCCTTCTTCTAGAGATAGTGCACATGAAAAAGTATAGACCTGTCTGTAGAAATTCAGAAGCTGTAAGGTATACATATTAAAGAGGTTTTTGTCTTATTTGAGGGGCAATAACCTCAAAGATATCATCCTGGGTTCTGTGGACATTTTTCAGTGGGCTAGAACTAGTTTTTGGTATAGATCTTAGTGGTCTCTGCAAAATCAGAGAGTGATGATTCTTGAATTGTTTGGAAGTTGAGTGAACTGTGTATTCACCAAAGATAAAATTCAGTGCTGGAGGATAAATGTCTAGTGTCTCTAAATGCCCTCCAGATGCATTTAGCATAGCCACCTCCTTCTGTGCCACCAGTACAGTGGGAAAAAAAAAATAAAATAAAAAAAGTAGATAAAAAGGTAAATTTTGTGGATAAAGACAATTTAATAAGTCAGAAAAGGAAGAGAAATAATAATACTAATAATGATAAATATGCAAAACAACTGAAGCACAATGCAATTGCTTACCACCTGCCTAGACAGTCTCCAGGCAATGACAACTCCCCACTGACAACCCCTCCTAATTTTATTGCATGACGTCATATGATACAGAATAGCCCTTTGGTCAGTTGGGTTAAGCTGTCCCAGCTATGTTCCCTCCCAATTTCTTGTGCACCTCCAGCCCACTCGCTGGTGGATGATGTGAGGAGGCCTCTGTGCAAGCCCTGCTCTGCAGTAACTAAAACTTCCCTGTGTTATCAAACTTATTATGACCCTAAATCCAAAACACAGCACTACACCACCTACTAGAAAGAAAATTAACTCTATCCCACCCAAAACCAGGACCAGATAACAAATACGGATAACAAAAGTTTCAAAACTTCTTATGGCTTTTTTTTTCTCTACCAATCCTCTTTCATTCTTCGTTTATATTGCAAATGACAATCACCATCAATCATACATGAACATTATGTCATACTTCATCATCTATTTTTTAATTTTTTTAAACAAACATATTTATTTTTTTTTCTTTTTAGGTTTTCTATCATGCATGAAAAAGTCCTTCTGGAGTGCCTGAAGAGTTACCTCTTTCTCTTACTCAAGGTAACTTTAATTTGATGCCTAAACTCTATGAAAGGCTATTCATTAGTTAGACTGGAGATATCTCCATCTGATATTTATATTTATCTGCTCTTTTTTGTGTTAGTGTTGAAATAGGGTGGAATAAGATCTTTTTAGAGGTCCTAGCACTGAAGCTTTGTGTCTTGTATTTGAAGACTTTAGGTTCTGCAGTCGCATATAAAAATTTGTGTGAATAATTAGTAAATACTTAACATTGTACCTATTACCTTTTTATACAGGTGGAAGAATCATCTCTCCCTTGTCTAGTTCATCTTTAATCACAGATCTCCAGAGATTTACAGGAAAAGGTTATATTATTATCGTGGTTTCACACATGAGTGAGCCACGGTAAGGGCAAAGGAACGTACTGGGAGAAAACCACACCCACACTAACCTGGGCTGACTCTGCCTGATATTTGCAAGCACCTGTGGGTTTCCCTTCTGTCAAAACACAAGCGCATTTTTTTTAAAGTGTTGCAGCACCCATCTGTTTAAGAAGATTTTTTTCCTTTTGCCACTAATGGCAACAGGATTAATTTTTCATTATTTTCATCTTGAAAAGTAAATGTCATCATGCCTGGTAGAACCACTTTTGCAAGTAGGATAACATCTGCTCTTCTTGAGCACTCTCTGCAGAGCTGCAGAGGTATAAATGGCATGTGAATCACATTCATTAATTTACTTATTAGCAGAAAATACATGCTTATTAGCAGAAAATACATGCTTAACTAAGTATAGAATTTAGGCTCTATTTTTTTCCACTGATGTATAGTTGTTTCAAGAAAATAGGTGTTCAGCCTTTTCATGAACAAGGCAGAGGAAGGAAGTGGAAAAAAACTCACAGAAGCAGCACAAGTACAACCTTCGATATTGTACAAGTCAAATAAAAAATTCTGCAAAACACAAAGACTATAAATATGACTGAACTCTGAGGATGAGCTTTTCAGCTGGAGGGCAAGAAAGTCTGTTCAATATGTTGTACAATGCAAATGGCAAGACAGTTGCACAACTGCAAACTTGAACAACTCTGTTTTCCTCACGTTTCTCAACCAGTAACATAGAATTTAATGTAATCACATTAGTGAGAAAACGTTGAATTTTATCTTAAGGACCAAAGCTAAGTCTCAAGGTGATTTACATTCCCATGGCCTGTAAACTCAATGTTCTAACAGAGCTGCAAAGTAACATTTTTGTAAGTACTCCATTGGTAGAAATGGAAATCATTTTACTTCGTTGTTTTTACCTGAATCTAATAAAAGCAGCACCTTGCTTTTATGTCACCACAGCCTAAGCAAGCCTCAGAAGTTCTTTTCTTTCTTTGGGCGAAAAGGGAAGTTACACTGAAGTCAGAATATTTTTTTGTTGAACCACATCTTTTGAGAGAAAAAGGTAGGTTAAAGCAAACACTGAAAATAAAATTGCAAATTGTAAGTTTTCTTGGTTTTCAGATTTTTTTTTGTAATGAAATTTCCCTCCACTTCTGAACGGTGTCTCACAATGGAAAGTCACATGCTTGAGAAAAAAGTATGAAGCTGTTGTTCAGGGAATTTTACAGAGCAAGAGTAACTCTAGAGTTTTCCTGTTTATATTATCCTAATAAAAAATGTTGTCATGTCATGCAAAAATAAGAATCTGACGCTGTGAAAAAAAAAAAAAAGAGAGAAAAGCTGGTAGGTTTTTTAGAAAAGAGGGATCTGAGGAGTCCAGATACATTGTTCAGGTTTGTTCTGATTGGATATTAGGAAAAATTTCTTCCTGGAAAGTGTTGTCAGGCATTGGAAGAGGCTGCCCAGGGCAGTGGTGGAGTCACCATCCCTGGAGGTGTTCAAAAGAAGTATAGATGAGGTTCTTAGGGACACGGTTTAGTGTGAGATTTAGGTTATGGTTGGACTCGATGATCTTCAAGGTAATGATTCTATGATTGTATAAATCTGTGACTGGCAACACTTGTACAAATGTTCAAGTTAGTGCTGGATGAGCTAGTGATACAACTGAGAAAGCTACAAACAATTTCTGTGCGGAAACAGCATATGATATCAAATGGGTCTCCTCATTCACCTAATGATCCAAGATGCAAAGCTGCTTACTGATTTGTGGGTTAGAGCATATAAAATTATCTTAACTCTGAGTGGGAGAAAAAACATTACCAAATACATTAACAACGACGATATTTCAAAAGTGAGAGAAGGCCTTGGTTGTCTAAAGATTCTGTTGTAACAGTCCCTTGACTGATTCAAGATGGTGTTACATTAGTTGCCAAACAAAATTGGAAATGACCATAGAAATCTTAGAGTTCAGATGGTTAGCTGTGAAAAAAGGCTGAGGGGAAACTGGCCGAGTAAGGTGAGATTTATCAGTTCATGCTTTCATAACTATATTAACACATAAATATAACATATATAGCTGATACAGTCAGTGGAGAGAAAAGGAACATTTCTAAAACATAATTAATTTTATCCTAAAATAGTATTTAAAAAGGTTAAATGCATTGTGCCTGTAAAAGGCATCCATATAACTAGCTCAGAATTAAGTGTCTGTATTATATGTGTCTGATAATAGGCCAGATGAAGAGACTTTTTGCAAAATTACAGAGAATAGCGAAGACCGAGCCAGGACTGTACACTTCCTCCATCACCCTGTGCAACAGATGAAGTGCTTTTTCCATTTAAAGGGGAACTTTAATATTTTTAATTTAAGTGTGAACAGCTCCTATATTTTTCCTTTTCTTGACTACACTCAGCTAGGCTGACTAGATTCTGCATATGTCAATATGTATTTCCAGGTTCCTGAAGTCACGACCTCTATAGTAACAGGTTAACTTTTCTGGTTGCACTATGCAACCTCCCTTCTTATGCTAATGTTGGTCATCATTACCATACACTCTCCCTGGAACAAGGCATCAAGAAAATAAGGTTAGCCATTTTTCAATGTGCTATCTCATTGTAGAGTCTGGCTCTTCACTTCTTTGCTACTATTTCTCTCTTTTTTTTTTTTTTTTGAGAGCATTATTTCATACATAATTGTGTCCGTTAGCATAGAATTATCTTTTGTTTTAATTCAAATTCTATCACTGTTCTAACTCCCATAATTGAGTAGTTTCAAGTCATTGGAAGTAGTTAATTCCAGCTAACTATACAGAAACATGGAGAAGAAAACAGGAGAGAAATTTAATAAAATGCTAAATAATGTAGTAATAAATAGCTATGTAACAGTAGAATGATTATCTCTTATACACACTATAAATTTGTCAATCCTTTAAAAACCGTCTTATATTTCTGGGGCACAAGTGGGTTAAAGTGGAAAAGACAATGCATTTTAGGAAAATACAGGGTACAGTAAAGTAGTGAAGTGAATCTTTGAGACGTATATTATTGGTCGGAAGATTCCTTTTTCCATGTTATTTTCAGAAGCAGTTGTAGTGCTTTCTCTCAAGAAGAATTATTTTAAACTCAATGAGTTGGTTTTTGATTAGGCTTTAAATAGAGTATTAAATGTGACACATACTTTTTGCTTTTTTTCACCCATAAATTCAGTATGCATTACATGGCTTATTCAGGTACTAGTTGCACAGGTACTTCAAATGTACTTTACTATGCTCATGTGTAATTCACGCATGGAGAATATGTAGGTAGATTATAAAGCTATTGGATCAAGACTGCTTTTAGGTTCAGATAAGGATTCTGCCTCTGTTCTCAAACCTACTGTTGTTCTACCAAGACTCTATATGAATCACAGAATCATTTTGGTTGGAAAAGACCCTCAGGATCATGAAAACCTTGAAAGAGCCGAGGTTCCCTTTAAGGGCAATTACAAAACACCACATTATACCTGTGATCCAAGCTCTTGACAGCACTGGGATTGTCACAGAATCACAACATCACAGAACAGTTGAGGTTGGAAGGGACTTCTGGAGGTCATCTGCTCTGAGCCCTCTGCTTGAACAGTGCTACCTAGAACCAGTTACCCTGTCCGGACAGTTTTTGGATATCTCCAAGGATGGAGACTCCACAGCCTTCCTGGGCAACCTATGCCACTTCTCAGTCACCTTTATAGTAAAAAACTGTTTCCTGATGCCCAGTTGCAGCCCCCCATGTTTCAGTTTGTGCCCATTTCCTCTGGTCCCGTCATCAGGCATCACTGAAAATAGCCTGGCTCCACTCTCTTTGCAGTCCTCCATCAGCTACTTTTATACATTGAGGAGTTTCCCCCTGAGCCTCCTCTTCTCAAGACTAAACAATCACAGCTCTCTCAGACTTTCCTTATAGGAGAAGTGCTCCAGACATCATCTTAGTGGCCTTTCACTGGTGTATCTCCAGTATGCCCAGGTCCCTTTTGCACTGGTGAGTCCAGAACTGGACACAGTACTCTACGTGTGGCTTCACAGGGGCTAAACTAAGGGGAGAGATCCTTTCCCTCAACCTGCTTGCTATGCTCCTCCTAATGCAGACCTGGATTCTGTTGACCTTCTTTGCCACAAGGGTGAAATGCTGACTCATGTTCATCTTGGTATCCACCAGGATCCCTAGGTCCTTTTCTTTAGAACTTCCTCCCTGCTGGGTGTCCCCCAGTGTGTACTCGTGCATGTAGATTCTCCTTCTCAGGGGAAGGACTTTGTACCTCTCCTTGTTGATCTTCATTGCCCCATTTTTCCAGTCTATTGAGGTCCATCTGAGTGGCAGCACAACCCTCCGAGTTTGCACCATCTGCAGATTTGCTAAAGGTACACTCTACCACATCACCAGGATCATTAACAAAGATGTTAAACAGGAATGGATTCAGTATTGGCCCAGAGGAACACTGCTGTTTACTGGCCTCCACCTGGACTTTGTACCATTGATCACCACCCTCTGAGCCAAACAGCCTTGTTATCTGCTCCTCCACCTACCCTTGTAGCTTCTCTACAAGGATCTTATGGGAGACGGTGTCAAAAGCTCTCCATTCATCTACTAAACCAAGCTTGTGAATGAGTTGACAGCACACAGAGATTGAAAATCATCTGAAACAATAATCTAATGTTTGGCATCTGCTTAAAGAATGATAACTTGGGTTTTGCCTCCAAACCACTGGTGATAATTCACAGTTGTTATGGTACACTTCAGCTGTGGGATCTCAGACCCTGCTAAATAGTTGACTTGCTGTAGTCAAACCTGCACAGAAACTTGGTTCTTACTGATGTCAGAGCCCATCCGTGTAACTTAGCCTTCTGCAGATTTGGTGCTTGACATTCCAGCCTGGTGTTCCATGAACCCTGTCTTTGCTTCTTGGTCCAGCTTAAAGACTAGTCCTTTTCCATCAGGAAAAGGGTGCATGGCACAGATAACTGCAATTCCTAGGTCCCACAACCGAGGTGCTAGGTTCCAGTGGGTATCTTCATGCCAATTAGTGGGCTCTTTCTTTTTGGCTCTTGGGCCTCCAAGTATCACTGGAAACATTCAAGGTCAGGCTGGACAGGGCTCTGAGCAACCTGATGTGGTTGAAGGTGTCCCTGTTCATGGCAGGGAGGTTGGACTGCTTGAGCTTTGAAGGTCCCTTTCAAAACTATTCTACAATTCTATAATTACTGATCACCTGACAGGGAAGCAGCAGTGCAACAGGAGACATCAGCAAGGAGATCAGTTTCTGCTGTGTGACAGAAAAGAAGAATGGCAACAGTTGTTTGCAGAACAGCAGAAGATTGTCAGGGGTAGAGCAATGATCAAGTAACTGTTGGCTGAGAAATTGTTCTTGATTTCCTTTTTGTTCAGAGCAGGACTGTTAACGGGAGCTTGGAACGACTGTTATGGAGCCCTGAGCTGACAAGCAGGAGAAGTCTGTGTATTGCAAACACTATTTCTCTGGCAGTCCATTGATGCTGGAGTTCTTTTCTATAGGAAAAGACCGTGATTTTGAGACTGACAGCTAGATAGTGCTGTGACTGTCCAGAGCTGTTGGGATAGATGTCTGAGTGGCCAATATATTTCTTATTTGTTGTCAGGTTTTCTAACCCTCACCAGGTTATTGTTAGTTTTGAACATATGGTAATCTGCAATTGAATCAAAGTAATTGTTGGATCTGATTTTGTAAATAGAACCGTAAAAAATGTAGCAGGAGCAAGAAAAAATTAAAGACAACACAGGCACCAGAAAGCTTTAGTTCAAATGCTTTTATCAGTGCAGTTGGTTGTTTCTGTAGACTTTTCCCCCATCACTCTGCTGGAACAGCTGGTCAAAATACATGATTTCTGTAAGAAATTTCATATGGGATAAAACAATTTCTTTTTAATTTCTTGCAAAGCAGAAATTCAAAGAGAAGATTATTTTTAAAACAGAAAGAAAAAAATAAAAGAAGGTTGGTATTTGTATGATTGACAGCTTGGTGAGGCTTGGAAAACTTCAAATTTTTCAGAAAAACAATCTGATCTACAATAAAACATTCAGCAGAGTCTTGGAGGGACTAAATGCCAAACTATTTTTTATCTGTAGGAGGAATGATATCTTACCAGGACTCAAGTGCAGTCTGAGCTTCTCTTTTGAATGTGACCATCTATACTGTAAAACCTGAAAAATTGTGTACTTTTGGGGACATTGGCATGAAATATAAAGGAACTTTAAAATTAGATTTTAGGCTTCAGAAACGTGTAAAAGAAAAAAGGACAATGTTTACCTATAATACCAAATATGACTAATACGAAAAATGACATTTTATTTTTTTTAATCTTAGCTAAAAAGCATTTGATCCATAAGAATATTTTTCAATGTGCTGTTTGTAATGAACAGAGTGTTATTAGAAAAGTTTTTCCATCACACTACTGTCTTTCTGTTACTGTTCCTACAAAACACATTATAACGTGTTACGGTAACAATACATACAACCGCTGAATGCATACGATATATGAGAAAAGATTGCTGTTAAAATATTGAGCAAAGTGTTATCTCAAATCAAAGGGATTTTTTTTTTTTCTTCTGTAGACTTCTGTGATTTACCTATTCGTTGTCACAGCATAGGAGCAGCTGAGTTGATAACCAGAATAACTTGTTCTCTTTTCTGAGACAATTTTGGGGGGGGGAAAGAAATAAAAAGACCAAAAAGACAGAACACTGTTAGGAATATGAGTTTGTAAATGAGAAAAAGTAACAGAGAACTCATAAGCTTTTAGCATTTGACCCTGTAGTCAAATATTAAACAGGGTGATGTTGGTAAAATGAGAGCTATAAAGAAGAAATAAAAATTCCCACTATGCTTGTAAATATCTGAATTATATACATTCTTTTATTCTCTCTGTATATGTTTGGGTATGCATGTACAATAATAACGCTTTATTTACAACCACATATCTTATTTTCTCTTGGTCAAGGTACTTCTTGAAGTTTTATACCAGTAAAAAGCAAGACCTATAAGAACTGTGGACATGTAACTAAGTTTTACCATATATTGCTGATTATATACAGCAGTATTAAACAAGCAAAAAAAAAATCTTAATAATAAGATCAATAATGAAATGTTATCATCCACCAAAATACTTTATTAGCTGAATTACTGAGTGAATGACTTTCAGAAAGTGCTTCTTTACATCCCTGCCTTATTCCCAAGAATATGTTCTCACCTGTATCTCAACACCCAGTCAATTAAGAACTTTGTATGAGCACCTATCCTGAGGACCTGAGAGCATCTCTGAGCTCCGAGGTGTGCTAGTAGTGTGAGTAGTAGTTTGAAATCAAAGACTGACACTAGACACCAGGAACAATTGTCATGCATTGCTCTTTGGTGAGTCCTCTGAACTGACTAACAGACCTCTAAGGAAAACGTTGCATACAGAGAAATATTATGTATAACTCTTTTACACCTATCCAGTCCTCATCTCAGTTTACTTCTTCACTGAAACACTGAGTTAATAGCTGATTTTTCACAATTTCAAAGAAGATAGTAAATGAAGTTATTACTGAAAAGCTCTAGGGAGAAGATATTAATAGTTCCTAGGAAAATTTTAAACATAAAATGCTATAAATATTGTAAATAAAAGTTTCGCTAGTGTAAATAAATTAAAATTTTATTTAATAGTAAATCTGATGATGTTTCTTATTTTAAGAGCCTTATTTTAATGAGGCTTCAAAATACTTTTTCCCTTGAAACATTTAGCAGAATTATGTAAATATATTCCTCTCAGTCCTCTGTTCAGAAAGGATGCTACTTTAATGGCAGCCATTATGATCTTTTTCATTTGAGCAAACTTCTTCTGTTCTTTGTCACCAGACAAACAATATGAAGGTCTGTATAGGTCATTAGCTTTTCAGCTCTTTTGATTAATTAGGTGTCAGTCTCTTTAGTTACTAGCAGAGAGAAATCTATACTTTAAATAATACTGAAGATGGAAGTTGTCCCTCACATAAAATAGAAATAAAATTTAAGCTAAACTGAAATTCAACAATTTGTATAGATGAGGTTCCAACATTTTATGTTAACTAAAACAGAAGAGAGCTGTCAATATCCGTAACACCTATACTTTCTGATTAATTTATCAAAAATAACACTGGTCACTTGCTCATCTCTCCCTAATTTATTAAAAGCCCATGACTCTATGTGTATGGGATTACAGGAATAACACTAAATAGGAAAAAGAGAGTCATTCTTAGTAGGAAAATTTAAAGAATAATTAAGTGGTAGAATTAGTGTAGTAGGATAACATGAAAGTATTTCTTTTTCATTTATTGTGAATGATACTTACGCAGCTTGAGAAAAACAAATTTAAAAAAAAATCGAACTCAGAAAGTTACGAAGTGACATACAGGACTACCTGGAAATTCATACAAAAGTAATGCTAACACTTCTTTTGAGAGCTGTTTACACTGTCCTTGCTAACCCTGTTGTATCTGAAGTGCTTGGTAAAAACTAACTGCTAGCAAATAACACAAGAACATTTTCCAAAGCAGCTAGCCTCAGAGGATGAAGTCATGAACTTGTTCAAATCTTTGGAAAATATCTTTTGACTACAGGAAGGCCAAGATTCAGGCTTGATGTTTTAAATATGTCCATCCTAATTAAGTGCTAAAGGGTAAATGGTGTGCTAGCAAGAGGCCTGATCACATAGTCATAAATATTTAGCTAGGCCATTCGACTTCCCATCAAAGAGAGAAAAATGACACGGAAGGACAAAACTAGACAGTAATTAAAGTCTAACAGTTTCTAAAGTGCCAGAAGGTTACATAAAAGTTTTTTCCAAAGGAATCAGAGACTATAGCTCAGAAATATATGCAAAAACTCATAACGATTCAAGCAACCAAAGCTTTCAAAGACTGATTAGTTTTCATGGATGATAAATTCCAGCATGATTAACATAAATTTACAACCTTTTATGTAGCATTAGTTCAAAATAAATAACTATATTTCTACATATATTTTAGAAGTATCCCAGTACTATATGTTGTGATCAGAAAATTATAATTCTGTCAGCAAAAGAAAATACAGAAGCACGTTTGAAATTGTATTTCAGCGTAAGTTTCAGAGCATGGCAAAAATACAAGTATGGAAAGGAAAGAATATTTTGAAAATATTGGTATGACAATATAATTCTTGCAATAAATTTGTGCTTCTCTGAACTAAGCACTATAAACAACCTTTTGTTTTGACTGATTGTCATAATTTGGGACAAAATATGAAATTCAGTTAACATATGTTAGTCCGCAAACGCCTGTTTCGTGTGCTTCATTTATGTGATTTAATGATGCACATATGGAAAAGTATTGCTCATCTGAATTCTGATGAAGAGAGAAAGGATGACTGGCAATTATAGAAAACTTAATTTACGAAAGGCAATGTTTCTCCGTGTTTGTTCCATTTGGTTCCTGGAAGTGAGGTCATCAAAGACTCTGCACCCAATCTGATAATTCAGAGCCTCTCCAAGTGTGTCGTCTGTTGTGATTCCTTAACAACCCTTTGGTGACTGTCTTCACTCAAGGTTATAATTTGCTTTGTGATCAGGCTGACTTTTTTTTCTCACAACAGATGCTTCCTTCAGATTTGATTCTAGCTCCTGACAATCTTGTGCTTCTTTTTAATAAATTAGTCTGGTCACTCTGAACTGTTTCATTATAATCAAAGATGAGCAAATAAATTTATTGTAGTCATGCAACTAGAAGACGTATCTTGTGACTGCAACTTGGAGAGATATTTGTGTGCTTGCAGCTTTTCCCTGTTATGAATCTTAAATATGTCCCATGGTTTAAAAATTTAGACACCTTAAATGAGACATTTACAATATCTCCTCAGTGAAATGATCAAAATGTAATAAACCAATTAAACCATCTACAATGATCATGCTTTCTTTTTCTTCAAATTACTTTCCTCCGAGTTAGAAGTGTGAAGTTTTTTGACTTTTTCCTTCTTGGTGACACAGAGCTTTACATTTCATTGTGACTGTTTGCTTCTGAGAAGGTTGCTTTCAGATGTGAAAAGGACATTTCATGTGTGATTGAAATTATTATTTGGTTTGAAAATGGTCTTTACCTCTGCACAGAATACAATTTTAAATAACATGTAGTTCATGCTTAAATTTTACAGTGTTTAAATAGTGTCACATTCCTTCCACTTTTCAGTGGAAGTGCCATGTATTGTCCCTGATCTGTGGCAGATTATCCAGAAACTTTTCGGGTTGAGGAGGAGGCGTGCAAAGGGAATATTGTATAGTTTTCAGTCAGTAAAGGTAATGACAGAAAAAGGGAAGTGAGAAGGGAGTTGAAATAACCGGAGTACTTCCTTTGATAGCTTGACACATCTGATTAATTGCATTTATAAGTAATATATAATCATGCAAACATAGATATATATATATATGAATTAGTTGCAAACATCTTGATATCAAAACATTTCTTAACCTTTTCTATACACAAAATCACTCATATGTAAGTGGAACTCATGAGAATTAGGCCAGGATGCAAGAAATATTTTTATATACATTTGGTGGTATCTATGACAATTATATTCACTTTTTTTTTAAGAACAAATGTCGTTTCATTAACAGGAGGAAAATGCTCTTCAGAAGAAATAATTTTAACCCACTCACTGCATATTTCAATAGTTTTTTATAACATCAATCTTTGACAGTGTAAGAATTGGAAACAAGGGATTGTACTTCATATATAGAACTCGTATTTAGCTTTTCAGTATCATGTTTCTATTCTCATGGAGGTATTCTTAAAGTAATACAAAATTAATACTATAGTTCAAAAGACTTTGTCATCATCCTTCAGGTTGGATATGTTTCATTCTTATATACGTAAGTACATCATTATATAGCAAAGGTCTTATTATGAATAAAATGAACGTATGATGATTCATTAGACATATTTTGTACAGCTGGCATTCAAAAAGATTTACAGTGTATTTTAATGACATCCAGACTTCATCCACAATGTTTTAACATGAGGCTGTAACTGCAGAATCAATTTTGATTTAAACATCTGAAGAGAGTACAGAAGGTTTATGTGATGAAGTTCAACAGGGCAAGTGTAGGGTCCTTCACCTGAGGAGGAGTAACTTCAGGCACCAGTACAGGTTAGGGACTGACCAGCTGGAAAGCAGCTCTGCAGAGAAAGGCCTGGTAGTTCTGCTTGACAACAGGTTGACCATGAGACAACAATGTGACTTTGTGGCCAAGAAGGTCAACAGTATCCTGGGGTGCGTTAAGAAAATTGTGATCAACAGGTTGAGGGAGGTTGTTCCTCCCACTCTGCTCTGCCTTGGTGAGGCTGCATCTGGAGTTCTGCATCCAGTTCTGGGCTCTCCAGTTTAAGAAGGACAAGGAATTACTGGAGGGATTTCGGTAGAGGGCTACAAAGATGGTGAGGGTTCTGGACCATCTTTTTCATGAGGAGAGAATGAGAGATCTGGGTCTTTTGAGCCTGGAGAAGGCTAGGAGGGGATCCTATCAATGTTCACAAATATCTCAAGAGTGGATGTCAAGAGGATGGAACTAGACTCATTTCAGTGGTGCCCAACGGTGGGATGAAGAGCAATGGGCACAGACTGAAGCATAAGAGGTCACATCTGAATATGCGGAGGGACTTATTTACTTTGAAGGTGACAGAGCCCTGGAACAGGCTGACCAGAGAGATTGTGGAGTCTCTTTCTCTGGAGACATTCGAAACCCACCTGGACACATTCCTGTGTCATCTGCTCTGGTGAACCTGCTTTAGCAGGTGGGTTGGACTGGGTGACCTCCAGAGATCCCTTCCAACCCTAATAATTCTGTGATTCTGTGTAGTTGACACATATGTAGACATTTAAACATCTTTAGTAATATTTACATGTAATATTTAAGGCTGATTCTAAAATATGCTTCATTTTTTTTTTCTCTGAAGTCGTTAAAAAAATCCCAGATGTTGAAAAATAATTCGTAGTTGTAGATGCCTGATTTTTCATCTTGAGTCCCAGCAGATTAGTAGTATTTGTTTCTAGGTGATTGCCTAGCTGGTTCTCCAACTGGAGTACACAAGTATCACGTTCCTCATTTTCATCTTAGACAGATCGGTTTGGACATTTTTATGCAGTTACTTTGAAAATACATAGTAGATCCAGCTTTCAAGGGAAAGATTGTCTTTTTATTGTTCTGGTCCAGGGCTGTGGTGCATCATAGATGTAACAAGTCAAGGAGAAACCTCTGGACACTTCATCTGCAAGGTGAATACTCTGCAGCTGTAAGCATCTGCATGAGGATCCTCGTGGACGATGACACTACTGTGCAGGGAACATGCTCATCATATCCAGTCTGGGACCACTTCATTTCAGTTGGAAGAGACCCTCAGGATCATCGAGACCAAATACAACCTAACTGTAGTACTAAACCATGACCCTAACTAAGAACCTTGTCCATCAGTTCCATCAGCCGCTCCTCCTCAGACTTGTGCTCCAGCCCCTCACCAACTTTGTCACCTCCTCTTCACTCTCTCTAGTATTTCAATGACCTTCTTATGATGAGGGGCACAAAACTGAACACAGGATTCAAGGTGGGGCCTCACCAGTGCTGAGTACAGTGGCACAATCACTTCTCCAGTGCTGCTAGCCACACTATTCCTTGCACAAGCCAGGATGGTGTTGGCCTTTTTGGGCACCTTGACACACTGCTGGTTCACATTCAGCTGCTGTCAATCAACACCCTCAGATCCCTCTCTGCTGGGCAGCTTTCCAGCCACTCTTCCCTGAGCCTGTAGTGCTACCTGGGGTTGTTGTGACCCAAGTACAGGACCCGATAGTTGGACTTGTTAAACCTTGTACAATTGGCCTCAGTCCAATGATCCAACCAGTTCAGATCCCTCCGTATGGCCTTCCAACCCTCAAGCAGATCAAAACTCCCACGCAATTTGGTGTTGTCTGCACACTTACTAAGGGCACACTCCATCCCCTTATCCATATCATTGATAAAGAGATTAAGCAGAATTGGCCCCAATACTGAGCCCTGGGGAACACCACTTGTGACCAGCCCCCCACAACTCTTTGGGCCCAGTTCTCCAGACAGTTCTTTATCCATTGAAGATTACATCCATCCAAGCCATGAGCTGCCAGCTTCTCCAGGAGAATGTTGTTGGATATGGTGTCAAAGGCTTTACTGAAGTCCAAGTACAGATCTTCCACAGCATTTCTCTTATCTACTAGACAAGCCAACTTCTCATAAAGGCAGATCAGGTTGGTCAAGTAGAACTTGCCTTTCATAAACCCATGTTTACTGGGCCTGATTGCACAGTTTTCTTGTATGTGCTGTGTGGTGTCACTCAAGATCATCTGCTCCATGTCCTTCCCTGGCACTGAGATCAGACTGACAGGTCTGCAGTTCCCCTAATCCTCCTTCTGGTCCTTCTTGTAGATGGGTGTCACATTTGCCAACTTCCAGTCTATTGGGACTGGAAGATGAAACAAATGTATTTGAGATGCTCAGCATCTTTTAGCCAGGATTGTTGATAGATAATGGAAAGTGCGTTAGTGATCACCTCCACCAGCTCTCTCAGCACCCTTGGGTGTACCCCATCTGGCCCCATAGACTTGTGGGTGTCCAAGTGGTGTAGCAGATCACTAACCATTTCCCCTTGGATTATCAAGGCTTCATTCTGCTCCCCTTCCCTGCCTTCTGGCTCAGGGGGCTGGGTAGCCGAAGCACAACTGGTCTGACTATTATAGGCAGAGGTACAGAAGCCATTTAGTTCCTCAGCTCTTCCCTCATGTTCTGTCACTAATAAATCCAAATTGATTAATTGTTAACATGTGTTTCTAAGATCTCTTTTTGTTTGTTTGTTTGTTTTGCCTGTTTGTTTTGTATTTTGTTTGTTTCCCACTATATTTAAAGGTTGACTACTTCAATCTGTTGTTGATATTTAGTTTGTTAGGTGCTGCTATATAAGTTAGTTGTTATTGTCTCTTTTTACATTCATTAGATGACCTAGAGAACAGCTAAGATAATGCAAACATTGAGTTTCAGTTATTGAAAGTGTAATAGGATACAAAATAGAAATTTCTAAATGTTCAGACTTTTCATCTCCAGTGGAGTGGGAATTTTTATTTGTAAACATCAGTTAGAGATGGGACAGAAATGGTCACAAGAAGCTAACAGTCTTTCCTTTATGCATCTCTTCTAAACTGCAATGACTACATTTTTGAGAGCAAGAAATGCTTCAGAAACCGTTATTTGCTATGCAAAATAGAAGCAGAATTAGAAGCCCCTAATCAGTTGCAAATTTCCCACTAAGTGTCAATTTATTTTTTTCAGAAACCTTCAAAATCCAACACCTGTGAATTTATGTTGGGAAGCTTTCCACATTGTATTTGTTTAGAAGAAGTGGCTATTGGGAGTTAGTCTTATTCATCTGTGTGGGTTTTGTTTTTATTTTTGAAAAACATGTGTCGGGTTTTCCAAAGAACAAAAGCTTTAGGGAAGTATAAAGAAGACATCAAAGGGTTCACTGTTCATACAGCTTCCTCTTGCAACAGAATGAAACTGTATTTTCTCAAAACTAAACATTTGTCAATATATTAGAAATCAGAATGTGAGTCACTTGCAACAGCACCATTTTGTTTGTTTTTGTATTAGTCTTGGCTTTGTGGTAAATGAGTGCAATTCTATTACTAGCAGATGAACAAATTTTTTAATTATTATTATTATTATTATTTTTCTCCTTTAAGCCAAGAAAAACTACCTTGAAAGTAAATTCATTTTTATGCACAAAAACTGTGTAAAATAACCTTGAATTCACACTGCCAAGTTTCTGACTGTGAAATACAACCCCTACCTGTTAACCCTAAGCCTTGTGAGTGCGTATTTGACAGTTTTTAATTGGATATATTAACATAGCAATGTCAATTCAGTCTATTTTTGAAACAAAGTTTTGTTGGTTTTTTTTTTTTTTTTTTGTATTGCCAATTAACATTTCCAAGGAGAGACTTTTCCAGAAATATAATTTTTTTTCATTAGCATGCATCTTGTGTGTTTACCTTGTGTCTTGATAGTTGAGCCTCCAAAATTTCTTTAACAGCCTAAGAGGATGGAAAAAACCTATAAATAGAAGGAAAAAGTCTTAAAATAAACATAGATTATATTCATCAGTACTATATCTGGAATACCATAAGGGCCTTTTAATGAGTGCAGAACAGTCTCCTAAAAAGTCTCAGAATAAAGATAATTAGGTGTTAATTTACTACTGCATGTTATGCTGAAGACATTGCAGTCATGCTGTACAAGGAAAGGGAATTTTATTTGCTTCGGTGTATTTTCAAATAAAATAATTATTCTATGAAAAATGCATGTTTGACTATAAATAATCACTTATTACTTTTATAAATGGAGCATACTGCAGCTCAGAAAATTGCAAAACAGTGTATAAGGTGTGGTCTCGATGAAGCAAATAATAGGGAAGAAAAGATAACCTTCATGCAAAACTGGTCTGCTAAATACTGCTTCTGGCTATCTTATGTACATGGCAATCCCAGCTCTGACAATAGGCAGTGGTGTCTGTCCAACATCGCACAGTCCAGAGGTTTCTGAGTCTACTATACCATTCTTTACACGCCTTTTTAATGCACTGTGGGTATAATGGTTTTCTTGCATTGATGCCGGCAGCAAAGACAAACTACTTCTCTCGTGTTCACAGAAAGCTGAGACAAGTGCTTTTGTTACAGTTCTTTGATGCTGTTTAAGGTTCCTTTCTGCTGCCCCTTCACTTTTGAGGCAGCGTTTCAGGTGCCACTTTGGTGCATCTGGGTCTCAGCACTGGAAGAGATCGCATTAGAAATGTCAGAGAGTTAATGACTGGAACCAATCGTAAGCAGTTTTGTTTTTCCAGGCTGAACTGTTTGTCAGACCTACCTGGCTGCTCAACTTTTTCGTGGTCTTCTAATCCAAGTACAATGGCAATCACTTTTTACATACTTCTAGACAAGTCATGAATACAAGTAGAATTACATAAGCTATAAAAAAGAAAGATACACATCTCCAACCATGTTGATTTTTTCTAAATTCTTTATCCAGTTGCCTAAGAAATGCTATTAAAGAATTACCAATACATACTTCCATAGTCTTGTAGGAAATTATGTCACGTAATTTCATAAGAACACAAAACTTCACAGTACATTTCATACAGAGTACTTTTCTCCTTGTTACTCTCCATCCCCACCACCTGCCGTATAATTTAAAAATTAGGAGAATGAAATTCTGCATCGAGTTTTAATCATCCATCTTAAGTCATGCAGAAGAAATATCTTAAAATAAAATGTCCTGAAATTATTAAAATTACCCAGTGTCTTCAGATACATAATTTCATCTGTGTAATTTTTTCTCCTCAGTTAATTTTTGGGGCTGTGCGATTGTAGCATGGGAGGCTGTGAAATAGAAAATAATAATTTGTTTTCCCCAAAGTGACATTTCTTTTTTATTATGATTATATAAAATTACTTACAGACAAAAGAATTAAAGTGAAAAGAGCACACTCTGTAATACAGATTCTGAAGCAGAGGAAGGAGGAAGGAAACCTGATTGGAAAAAAATATATATATATATAAAGTTTATATCAAATAAAATGAGGCAGAATGCAAGAAGTTTGGGATGAGTAGGTAAAAATTGACATATTCACTCTGTCTTCAGATCACTGAAACATACAATAAACTTTCTGAAACAAAAAAGCTCCCTATGTTAAAGAATAAAGATACTAAGATGTAATACATACACCACATAACTGAGATATCAACAGGAGGATTTTTATATACCGTTTCATACTAAAATAGCACAGAAGGCACCTATAAACATAGAACATGCATGGAACTTGCTCAAAGAAGCTTCAGACAGCTCCAAGATTTGACAAAGGAGGAAACCAAATTAAATTGTTACTCCACATCATCACCACCTGACTGTCACTGCTTGTAATGGTAACTTATCTGACTCCACATTATGCTCATTAATTAGTGCTCCCACTCCAAAGGAACTCTGCCAACTCAGCATAGTGAGCATCTTAGTAGTTACTTTTGAAATGCAGAGAGATTGAGTTTTTTACTACAAAGAGTTTTCTCTTCCAGGAGCTTATCACCATATGCAAGGAGTGTGTATGCGTCCTGCTGATAATGCATCTATACGGTAGAAGTTTCTGATGTACTTACAGAACCTTCTAGGTAGTAAAGTCAGTCTGGGACAGTAATGTACACATGTGCATATTTTGATTGACAGATCCATGTCTTTCAATCTCACTGAAAAGCTTCTGAAGCATCCTGATCTGGATATCTAGTCATCTCAGTGATTCACCGGAGACCACTGTGGTCAGCACAGTCAAAGGAGCTGACTTATGTAATATATATTCAGTTTTATGTGTAATATACATCCAGTTTCCTCTCAGTATGTTCTCGGGAATATGATGAATTGTATTCAAGCTTCATGCAACAGAATAGCAAAAAAAACGGAAAATACCAAGTCTCTAAATGACACCTATTTAGCTCTTTTTTCCCTGTTTTTCCCCCTCCTGGTTCGGTGTAGCTTTTCCATTTTAAACTTAAGCACAGTGTGCTTCTTGTATCACACAAACCTCAATAAGTCTCGTGCTTGTTATTTTATAGGTAACTTATCAAAGCAGCACAATAAAAAAGTATGTTTTTTCTGATTCATTTTATCATTACTTTACACTTAACCTGTGCTCTACACACTGTGCTGAATTAATTATTCTACATCCCTCTCAGAAGATAAGGAGTTTGCTCTGGAGTAACCAGTAGATTATTTGAAGACAAGAAGGGTGTATGGGTCAAGTAGAGTTTGGATTGCAGGTTCAGTTCTTTGTATTGGACTTAACTGCACAACAAAATTCACAACAAGGTTACAATGAGGTTTTAAATCACAGTATGTGTAGTGACTTCAGATTAAACCCTGGTAACTCACACTCTTCACAGACATAATATCCTTTAAAAGAGCAGTCAGGCACTTGCAGCTATAATGACCTCGACCTACGGCAATAGGCTATGTAATAAACACAAATGAGGAAAACCATGCAAAAGCTGGTATGATTTTTAGGACATTTTGATTGCTTTGGAACAGTAGTTTTAAACCTCTGTCACTTCCTGGACCTCTGATTTTTTTATTTTTTTTTTTTTAGTGTTAGGTTGCCATATGAATGTATAGATGATGTACAGATGTATAGAAGCTACGTTCTAGTTTTTCTTGTAAATTTTCATGCATACTTCTGAGGCAATCAATAGAACTCCCAAAAGTGTAAAGTGTACAACTTGGTAATCACTATGTTATATGTGAGTGAGTAGCAGAAGACCATTAAGATATTAACAGAATATTAACAGACATTTCCCAGAAGATGTAGGTTAGGAGAGAAAGGAAAGGATGGACTGATGGCTCTCAGCTTCGTAAGGATTCAAAAGACATATCCAAATGTGACCACACACCAAAGAGGAGCCCACAAGCCATGAGGGTGATTCAGTAGCTGGTCATGTATGTGTCATGGTGTCTGTGAGAGTGCCAGCGTGGGAGCTGAAGAACAACGGGGTGAAAACAATCTCCTTCCAAAGTAAAAATCACCTTCTCCTCCTACCAGGCACCACATTTGCTATACTGTTGCTATATTATTTCCTACAAACACAAAATGAAATAGTCAGCTTCTGTACAATTCAGGCTGATTCACCTCCTAACAGTCAGGAAGGTCACAGAAAAAAATCACAACATAAATGTCCACATGCAAGATGAAAAAAATAGCTGATCCTAATAGCTATCCCACTATGTTGCTGCAATCAGATATTTTGGTCAAACTATTAACCACATCTCAACAATAAAAAAATTATACAGAGATATGGGAAAAATTGACAAATGAAGTATTTATTTTTGCAGAGTTACCTTTGCTGTTTTTCAGTTAGCTCCAATACAACTAATATATGAAAAGATAGCATGTAATGCCAAGAATTCCAGAATGCACCTTAGAAAACAATAATCTTTTGTATAATTACAAAGAAATTTAGCTACAGAAGTGTTAATATTTCCTGAATTTTAAAATTTAAAATAATGATAATAGGCATCCATAAAAAATCAACATAAATTTTAAAAAAATCTATACCAGTTATTATTTTACATATTATTCTTCATATTAGTCTATATTCTTCTAAACAACCTTAATTTTAGACTGAATTGCAATAAGCAATGAGATGAGGCAGTATTACAGTCAAAGTGCAAGTGGTTTGATTTAAAATGTGCGTATTTCCCTTGTCTTTATGTAATAACTTGAATTCAGTCAAGAAATCGTTCAGTGTTTCGTGAAAAATTGTACACTGTGAAATCTTTAAATTATTCTTAGGGAAACAAAAAAAAAAAAAGGGTGTGTGTGTGGGGAAATTCTAAACTAACTTCTTTTTCCTTTATGTATCTTCCTTTTCATTATCATTGCTAAAAATTGCTGCTTTGTGTTGTCTAAAAATCATTTATTGAGTTTACTTTTCTCTGTGATTTTGTCAAAGCTTATTGAAGCATGCTGTCAGTTCTCTAACACAATTTTAAGGAATGGCACAGATGAATTTCAGATTTTGTTCCTGTAAGTTAGGCTTGCAGAAGTTAAACTTTTATTCAAGGTATACTCTGCTAAAGGAGAATAAACTCTCTTCTCTGAGAACCAAAGCCTAGGAACTGGGGCTGTATTTATGAAATGTTTTCTTGGAGAAGAAATTCTGCTTATTAACAAGAGTCATTCTACAGCCTGGATAGTGCTTATAAGACATTAATGAGCTCTTTACTATCTTAGTTCGACTAATTGACTGCACAGGCATGGGTCTTAAAATTGAAAGCTCTTAAGTTTTCTATTACCTCTCTGAGACAGCTAACGCTACTGTCAGAAACCTGTCCTGCTCACTTTGCCTGTCTTGCAGTTCTCCTGGACACAGTTTTGCTATTCCCAAGCCCACTGCATATTTTAAAAACCTCAGTTTCCTTGTTAAACTCACAAAGATACAGATTCTGGGACTGCACGTTGCTTTGTGAGTAAAATATCCCTGCTGCTATGGTATAATTAAGTGGACTTTAAAAAGAAAGTTATGTTGACTGTCTGGCAAAACTATGTTGTCTTCTGCACATGGATATTTTTACTATGGAGGCTGCACACACAAAAAAGCCAGGTTTAGATTTTCTCTTTCTGGTATGTTTCCTCTTATTGTGAAATCTTTTCCTCTGGTCTCTTGTAAGAGACATTTCCAAAATCATGCCTGGCATTGTGGCAGCACTGGCTGGCATGAGCTAATGACACATCAGGGAGGGTGGTAAGAGCTGAGTAATGTGGACAATCACGTATCAGTGCCCAAGTCTGTGCCTTATATGGCTTATACATGTTTATACATATTAGAGCAATTTATACATTATTTTAATGTTTGTGTGAGCCAGTGCTATTCATGTATTGTCTGATGCCACAGATACATATACATGTGCATTTCTGTAAAAATTTGGCATATGTAGGGAAGTAGTGTTTGATGTTTGCATCTTTGTAGGTTTCTGCAGTTAATTTGTCTCTGTGACAGTAACACAATTCTTACGGGGGAGAATAGGTTTCACTGATACAGAAATAGAGAACTATTGATTTCTACTTGCTTTAATGTACAATCTTATTTTCCAAAGAAAAGTGATACAGTTTTTCATTACTGTGCTGCCTGTCCCAATTTCTGCATTAAGTTCCTCAGTTTTCCACAAGTTGGCACTTGAGTTTTTGATGATACAGGAAAGTGGAGGCAAGATCAAGTTTGTCAAAGGAAAACTACTTAACCAATTCTCTATTTGCAGCATCACTGGATTATTTTGCCTATGTGAGTCATTAGATATGCATTGGTGTGATCTGCAAGCTCAGATAAATTGGATGTATTAGACTGTAACTTCACAATGACTCACTATTATGTATTTCATACAAATTCTTCTGTGACTCATGGCTACAGTTTTTTAGGGATAGCTTGGATTTTTTTGTTTTGTTTTGGTTTTGTTTTGTGTTATATCTATATGTCAAAACTCCTTTTATTGTCCTATAGAGCAACGAGTTTCCCTAAGAGGGCCCAAAAACATAATTTGTAAAGATATTTTTGGCCTTAATTACAATGTGGTTTTGTTTTTTTTTTTTTTGTGTGTGTGTGTTTGTTTTTACTATAAGAAGTTCATTGTTGATGCTTGCTACAGCATATTCTATGCGTTTTATTCCAGATAGTTTCTTGAAGACTGTATTTAAGATAATGAAGGAAAAGCAGAGACTACGTCTGGTCTTGGGTGATAATTCTACTTAGTGTAAAAAGCTTGGTCAATGGGTTACCACTTAAAATGTCTTCTGACCTGCTCACTTTGGTGCTGAAAGATGTACTTTCCCAACAAGCTTAACTGAAAGTCTTGGTGATCTAAAACCAGATTACTATACTCTGCAGATTTTCCGTCTCTGAATTGTACACAAACTACAGGTAAACTTCTCAGGGTTTGATAAGATAATCTTTGAATGAATCTTTCCACTTAATGCTTTACAGAATGAAATGTTCTGTAGTGTCTTTGATTACACTATGAGTTTTCAGAATTATTTTTTTTTTTCTCATATTTGGGTCAGTTATTCAATATATCTATTTCTTGAATGTTCCTCACTGATTGCTACAATAATGTGGTATTACATTTCTTTCATCTTACTTGCTATTATTCTGACCTTATTTGGCTTATATCAGCACAACTCTCCCCTCCTTCTTTCCGATTCATGTGAGATAACCTAATTATCTACAAAAAGTCTATTCAAGTTAGTGAAGCAGTCTGAAGTCTATTCTACAACTTAAACTGTGGGAAGAACTCATTATATGCATAGCCATTGTCATGTATTGTCTGTAAAAACACATAGCTATTGAAGAATGTCCCACAATCTTCTATTTTTTAAATAAAATAGTTACTATAGATCTTTATCTGTTACCATTCTGTTTGCAATTATTTAAAACAAATATCTCTAAGAAGTTCAGTGAAAGAGAGTATTAAACAAGTGATTCAGAAAGTTTATAAAAATGGATTTGTAGTCCCCTCTATTTGCACTGCAAACTTGAATCTGAGATAACCGCTGGCAGTAATGAAAGCCAAATACGCTCTGTGATCCGTGCTCCTAACCCAAACAGCTACAGCTTTAGTGTTCATGGAAATGATGAGGTGAACAATAAAAAGAAAAATGAACATGTTTAAATGTGGCTGTCCAGAACTATCAAGAGGATTTCAGTAAGAATAATTGCAAATCCTAAAGTACTGGGTTTGCATTTGTAAGATTGCTGTTCTCTGGTGTCCCCTGTGTCTTAATTTGTTTATATTTTCATTGGAATAGGAGGGTCTTCTGTGTCTTTCTTTATTTCCCATTTAAATCTGAACACTTAGCCTTATAAGAATTTGTTTTAGGGAATTTTGTCATTTTGGGAATTGAGTTGTTAATACGTAGAATTATAAACCCTTCACCCTCTCTGATTTCACATTCAGAATGTGTCTGCACTGTACAATGTCTTAGACTTTGTTTGAACGGCCTTGCATAATAGACATGGGATATTCAAATTATTAGCTCTGTCCAGGTTAGTTAAACTTGCTTAGGAAAAGAGAATATTAACACAGAAGGTATTTACTTGGCAAGCAAAAATATTTGCAGAAACAATGAACAAAGAATACCATTTTCCAAATGTTTGTTTTCATTACACGTTAATTGTCTTTCAAGACATATTACTTTCTCCTACTGAAGTGTACATTTCTAGAAGTGATTCACAAATTTTGTCAGTAAAACAAAATGCAAGAAGTCCAAATATAACTATTAAGAGCACATTTATAAATTACATATTCCAAAATCCAGTGAATTTCAGTTTTCTTTGGCTATTCTGTATTATTAATGATTTATCATCTCTTAAAACTACATTAGAGGATATAAAAAGAATAAGGAGAATCAAGAATAAATCCATTTCTAATGGAAGGACAAAAGTGTAAAATTACTATAACTGATTTAATGGGCTTGATATCCTCTTCTGTGTTACAGAAGCTAAAATGTAATCATATATTAAAAGATTCATGTTTTTTATTTCCAGGGTGTACTTAAATTCATATGGTTCATTGTGTGAAGTAATCTGCCAAAGGAAAAGTTACAGCATATTCAATTTCAGTTATGAAGAAACATTTCTTTCACAGGCATTTAATAACTAAAACAGTTCAGTTGCTTGTTTTTGTGTTTTGTTTGTTTGTTTGTTTTTAATAAGATATTGTGAAATAAATTTGTCCAGATATTTTCTAAAAAAGGTCAATTTGTTTCTCCATGAAAGAATTCAGAGAAGTAGGCAAGTTCTCTCTGGTATTAGTTGCAAGCTTTAAACAAAAGACAAAATCAAAACCACCAGTTTGATGGAATATTTGTAACTAATATTTTTTCAACAACCCACACTACATAACCTTAAATACTCTTATTCTATATAACAACCTGAGAGTTAAAAAAACCTTTGGTGTATAGAGTTACTGTCTCAATTCATGTCTACAAAGACATGTGCAGTGCTTTGATAAACAAAAACAAAACAACTAAAACCCCAACTAAAAATCAAAAAACAAAGAAAACAAAAAGAAACAAATAAACCAACAAACAACCTTTCAGGGTATGTAGATATCTATAAAAAATTAAATTGAACGTATTTATGTGTTGAATACCTTTCTCACCTAAATTAACAAGGATGTTGAAACAATATTAGGTCTTGGGATTTAACTCTCTTCATCCGAGCTGTACAGTAATCTTTTCTTGAAAAAGAATGGAAGAAAGAAGTAATGAGAGCAATTCCTTCTGAAGACTGTTTGTACTGGTTTTATTCACAGAGTGGTCAGCTACTTTGTAGCGCCAGAAGAGACCTAAACAAACGTTGTTTAGCACTGTCAAAAAATAAAGTTTTTGTTGTTGTTCACAGCAGTAGTTTTTGTTGTTGCTGTTGTTTGGTTTTTTTTTTTTTTTGCTTGTGGATTTTGTTGTTGTTGTTTTTCTTCTAACACTGCCTCAAAACCTTGTCTGAGGTTGGTCCAGCCAGTTTTTTCCAGGCATTTCAGCTGCCTTCAGTCAATTTGGTAACTGACTTTCTGAACAGCCTGAAAAAAGGTCTTTGTTTAGTACAGTACCAAGTATTTTAGATATTTCACCTCAAAAATACGATTTTTAGATTTTTCTTGCAATAGATGGTTTCTTCTACTTTAAGAATTTGAAATAAAAATGTTTTCATTCATTTTTATTTTTTTTATTCACAGAAATATAAGGTATGCATTATTGTTGTAATACAAAACTCATCAAGAACTGGATTTCACTTTAAGAGTATTAATCTGGAGAGTGCATTTTAAAATGAAATTAAAGACAAGTGAGAAAATCAAGGTATGCTTATGCGTGAATGTGACCTTAGTGTCCATCCTGAGCATTAATGAATTTAAACAGTCACGTTAGGGCATGGTTTCTATGGAAACGACATAATTAATTTCGAATTACTTAATGGAAGTGAATGATCCCAGAGTAAACCAGATGAGAGGTGTCAGATCAGAGCTATATTTTTGCCATAAAGGCCATAGTCTTGTGGTTGAGTGAGAATTAATTTTTTTCTGATTGACTTTTTTTGGATGAATTTCCAAAGCACAGATTTACAGAGATATCTCACCTGTCCTGAGGGTATCCACTGGATCTATATCTCAATTTGCAGAATGGTCAGACTTCACAAAGTCTGGAGGTGATCCAGCTGGCCAAAACCACATGATGGTGGCTTAACTACTCTTCCAGGTGGTGGAAAACTGAATTTGAACACCTGAATCTGGAGGAGAAAAACCAACATCCAATTCCAGTGTGAGACTGAATCATCATACAAATACGGGCCCAGTCTCATAGTCACAGTATATTAAGAAGGAACTCTTCTTCAAGGATCCCAGCACTATCAGAACTTACATAAGCCATACTTTTTAGTTATGTTTTCAACTGTGTCCTTTTAGCATTGCTCTACACCACTAACAGCATATTTCAGAAGGCTTAGGAAGAAGTTTTGCCCAAGACAGGAACTTCTGGACCTCTCCAAACAGAACAAAATCCAACAAACACAGAATGGCAGGTTAAATATTTTCCAATCATTTTTACATCAAATATGGATTTACCTAAGTGAATCTATGTTAGAAGGCAGCTGAAATTATGGGTTTGGAGTGCAATTTTAGAGAGGGGGACTGCCTTTATCTCAAGCCATGAGTTTTCTCACTTCCACTCTTCCAACTCTCTCCTCCATCCCCCTGGGGACAAGTGAGTGAGTGGTTGATAAAGCTGAGATGCTGTCCGGGGTTGAACCACAATGGTGGCTGCAAGTTTGTCTTCTGCACCAAGAGACCGTACCAAACTCTCACTGCAGATTTTGTGCTTAGCAGAATGGCATATACACTTATAAGTCTCTAACCTTTAAAAGCCATCATCACACTCTCAGAATAAAGCATGTACTTAGAATTTTTTCTAAGTCAGCATGAAGATAAGGATTAGTACAAGAATCACTAACATTTACATGAATGGGTCCTGCTCTTAGTGAAGGATTTCACCCTCACCCTTTTTTCAAATCTGAGCAAAAAAAGTTTTACCTACCTCTTGATTCCAGTTAAGAATTAAAAAAAAAGTTTAAAAATTACAGAGAAAGATGCAGTTGACAACAGAATTATTGTACTTAGTTTTAACCTAGTCTCCTCTCAACTATTTCACAAACAAGTTTTCCTGCTAAGAATTACTTTTAATTCTGAATTTTTCTTGTAACAAGTGGTATTTTCTATAAATTTTATAAAAGCTTTTATTTACTGTTCTAGAGAACATACAACACACACACGGTTTCACATACTCTCCTTTTTCATTTTACAAACTGTGTGTTGCTACATTCTAATCATTATTTTCTCTGGTCTGTCAAATAAAATAAAAAATGAACCCTGTATTTCATTACATTACTGAAAAAAAAATGTCATGCTTTTGATTCAAGCATTTACCTGTGGAGAATTCAAATCAGTTCATCACTCTGTGTCTCTACTTCACATTTTTTTCAGGCTTGTTTGCCAAATTCTTATGTTTTCTGGCATAAGCTCTTTGGGTACTTTGCAACATTAAGCTTTTCTTCTCTGATATAGTTAAGTTTCCAATATTTCTTGAGAAGACCAAACTAGAATGGTGGACCACATCCAGATGATAAGAGTAACATCTGTTCTTTCATAAAACCACCAACATCTAAATGTTTGCAGTGTGTAGATTTCAGAATGTAAAATGTGGTGAAAGACGATACCTTACATTAAGCTAATCATCACAAAAGAAAAAAAAAGCAAGTGAACAATTTTGTATCATAAATCTTATTTTAACATGTTCTGATTCACTATAAAACTACTATAGTTGATAACGTAAATATATATACACTGCCAAAAGTACTAACATTATATTTTGCTGCTAAACTAATACAGACTAAGTCAAAATGGATTACGATATTATTAAAACTTTAAGAGAATTGAGCTCATTCAGCAGTTGATATAAAAAAAAAAAATCATCAGAGCTTTAGGATTGTTTAAGAAAAAAAAAAAAGAGAAATTTTGCAATATATGCAACAGTTTGTAAAATAATAATAACAATAATACCAGAGACAAAGGCACAGAATGATAGCATCATAGAATAGTTTGGGTTGGAAGGAACCTTCAGAGCTCATCTAGTCCAACCTATCCAACAACTAGCAGGGATATCTTCACTAGATCAGATTGCTCAGAGCCCCATCCAACCTGACCTTGAATGTTTCCAGGGACGGGGCATCTACCATCTCTCTGCTGGGCAACCTGAGCCAGTGTTTCACCACTCTCATGGTTAAGTATTTCTTCCTCATATCCTGCCTGCATCTCCCCTTCTTTAGTTTAAAACCGTTGTCCTATTGCTACAGGACCTACTAAAATGTCTTCCCCCACTTTTCTTCTAAGCTTCCTTTAAGTATTGAAAGGCTGTAATAAGGTCTCCCTAGAGCTAAACAACCCCAGCTCTCTCAGCCTGTCCTCACAGGGAAGGTGTTCCATCCCTCTGATCATGTTCGTATCCTCCTCTGGGCCTACACAAACAGGTCCATGTCTTTCCTCTCCTGAGAGCTCCAGAGCTGAAGACAGTTCTCCAGATGGAGCCTCACAAGAGTGATTTCTAGCAACTGAGTCACCTTCCTTGACCTTCTGGACAAACTCTTTTGATTCAGCTAGGGATATGATTGGCTTTCTGGCCTGCAAACACACATTGCTGACTCATGTACAGTTTTTCTTCCACCAGTACACCCAAGTCATTATCCACAGGGCTGCTCTCAATCCCTTCATCCTCCAGCCTGTACTGATGCTAGGAGTTGCCTCAACCCTTGTTGTGCTTGCCCTGGTCGACCCTCATGAGGTTCACATGGGCCCACTTCTCAAGCTTGTCCAGCTCCCTCTGGACCATCCTGTCCCTCAGACATATCAACCATACCACTCAGCTAGGTGTCATCTGCACACTTGCTGAAAGCACACTCTATCTTCCGGTCTATGTCATTGATGAGGATATTAGTACACCATTTGTCACCAGTATCCATCCAGACACTGAGCCATTGACCACTACCCTCTGGATGACACCATCCAGCAAGTTCCTCATCCACCAAACAGCCAACCCACCAAATCCATAACTCTCCAATTTAAAGAGAAGGATTTTGTGGGAGAACTGTGTAAAAGACCTAGTCCGCTGATGTAGTTACTCCATTTTAGAAAACCACTAGGTTGGTCAGGCAAGACTCGGCCTTGATGAAGCTATAATGGCTGTCTCAAGTCACCTCCCTGTTCTCCATGTGCATTAGCACAGCTTTTAGGAGGATCTGTTCCATGAGGTCTGCAGGCACATAGGTGAGGCTGACAGGTTGGTAGTTCCTCGGATCTTCCTTCATACCCTTGTTAAAACTGAGTGCAATGTTTCCCTTTTTCCAGTCAGCAGTCATCATGTCTGAAGGACTGCAAACTCCAACAGTGCACAATCACTGAAGCCCCGGCTACCTCCAGTCTTGATGTCACCCGTTAGCTCACTCATGTTGGGTGCCACTAAGTCCAGTAAATGTTGAGAATTAGGATTGAGAGTGTTCATTTACTTAGCTGAGTTTTGACACAGGATATAGCAGTTTCATCACTTACTCGCTATTTAAAAATTTGGGTTTTTCTCGATATGTGTTTTCTTATATTTGAGCTAAGTATCTATGAAACTATATATATAAAAATGGAAAAACTAAAGGTCATATTTGAAGGCAACCTTATATTGATTAAAATACCTGGAAAAAAAAAATGACGTAGTATTTCCACCATAAGGTAGAGAATCTTTTACAGTCAGAATTATTATTTAGGTGAAATTCTGTTTATTTTGGTGAAGCAGTAGATTACAGTATTTCTCAAAGATTTAAGATAATTAGCAGCACATATTCTATAAAAATCACATTTTTAAAAAAATCAAAATTGTTGCCCATAGGGGTATTATAATTACTGCATGTATTTTACAATGACGGTTTTTGTCACATATCTGTCCACCAGGGTATTTTTTAATATTGCCAAGTACTTAGGTTCTTTTACCTATATCCAGGATAAATATAACTCTTTTTAAATTGTCTGCACAGTTATTAGCCTGTCATTATGAATACTTCTACTCTGTAATTTCAAAGACAAAACAATATGGTTTCAAAAGGAACGTCCCTCTGCAAATAACAGCTCCTGCTATTTTGGGACTGTAAGTTGCTTTCTGCTTCACCAAAATCAACTTTAAAAAAAAAAAAAAAAAAAGCTTTTAGCTACAGCTGTTCTTTTTGATAGAGTTCTGAACAGCAAAGAGGTGGGGTAGAGATGGCTGCCTAAGTTGGATTACTAACACTCACTGTGTGAGAGTCATCCCCTCGGTAGCCCCTGTTAGTAAGTCACAAAGCATGAGTGGCTGACAAAGCTTTCTAGCAGGTGCATCTGGCCAGGTAGGTGAATCAAGATAGAAACCTGGTTTCCAGGACCCTTTTCTCTGTCTCTCAGGGACAGGTTAAAACAATTCACATTTATTAATCGGGAAATATAAATAGGCCAGATACTGTAACCCAGGTTGATGAAGAGCTGTACCTCAGTGGTTGCTCATTTTCTGAACTTGGGTTTGCGCTGTGTGAGGTATGACCGTGGGGACAGAGGCTGCCCCTTTTTCCAATTCAGCTTGGCACTGCTGTGCTGAGGAAGTATCTGAGCTCAGTTCCCCTTAACTTTTTGAATGGAGGATCACTATCTTCAGAAATGGCTATACCTTTGCCAACTGAAATACAAATTTGTTGGTCTTCAAGGCTGGCAACATACATATCTGCCTGCATTGGTTATTGCATACAGATAGAAAAAACTGACTTCTTTATCAGAGCATTTTATTGTATGGACACATTAAATATCCGTATCTGCAGTGTGTTAGATCTAATCTATATAATACCATAGACTTTGTTTCTGCGAAATTATGTTGATTTTAACATTTGACTTATAGACACATCTGGTATCAGTAAGTTGCATCTTGCGACGCAACTCACCAACAGAGACTAATTTCTAAAAGTCCTAACAATAAAATCCATCAGAAAGGAAATTCTCTAGTGTTTGCAGTAGAGTAAATAAGTGCTTAAGAGATGTAACTGTGTAAGATTTATTTACTACAGGTGAAATTTAAATTTAAAATTAAAAAACAGACACACATTCAGTTCATTTTTATAAAATGAAATGACAGCTTCCCACAGATGCCCTGCCTCCCTCCTGCACTGCCAGGTGGAGCTTTGTCACACATGGGGAGCTGTTGAAATTCTTGCAGCTGCCCTAGCCTGTTCACTCCATCCCTGTGATGAATAAGGGCCACGGTGACATCCCATCTAGCTCAACCTCAGTGGTCACTTAAAAATAAATCACCTTCTGAGTTAGTCTGTACGAACACTGCCTGGTGCTTTTCTCAGTGCTGAGGTTGTGACACATCTGGCAAACACTGGGTGGTTTTAGTCACATGCTGAGCTGGCTCCTGCTGTGACTGGCAGTGACCTGTGCTGCTTTGCTGGGAGTCCCGAGGGATCCAGTGCTCCTCTGCTGGTGGTGAGCTTGATGGTATGGGCTCCACGCTGTTAGAGAACCTTTCTGTCAAAGCATGAAAGAGAAAATAAATTTTTTAAGAGACTCAGCTTTGGGGAAGGAGAAGGGAAAAATAAAATCACTAAACCTGTACCTATCAATAAAAAAAAAAGGGTTTTCTACAGCTTAAGATTTTATTTATTTTTTTTTTTTTTTTAGGACTGTTGAAGGAAAAATAGCTATACTACCTACTATAGAAGTGAAATTTAGAAATAAAATTTAAAGAATCTTTGAATAAGTATGAATACAAATATTTAACTAGAGAGCTGGTCAATCATCAACCATGCAAAATTTAACAAAAGCAAGTGGTAAATTTTCCACCTAGGGCAGGTTAATACTGATTACACGTATAAATTTGAGCTGGAGCGTCAAACACAAACTGACAGTGTGCCCTGGGAGCCAAAAAGGGAGAACCATGTCCTGGGGTATATCAAGCAAAGAATAACGAACCAATTGAGGACTCTTCACCGTACTGATGTGGCCCCACCTTGAGTCCTGGGTGCAGTTTTGGGCACCTCAATATAAGAAGGACATCAAACTATTAGAGTGTGTCTAGAAGAAAGTTACCAAGATGACGAAAGGCCTTGAGGGCAAGACTTATGAGGAGCAGCTGAGGTCAATGGGTTTGCTCAGCTTAGGGCAGAAAAGAATGAAGGGTGACCTCATTGCTGAGGGATGACCTCATCACAATCTATATCTTCCTCAAGGGTGGCAACAGAGGGACCGGTGCTGATCTCCTCTCTCTAGTGACCAGCAGATAGGACACCAGGAAATGGAATGAAGCTGCATCAGAGGAAATTTAGATTGGACCTTAGGAATGGGTTATTCACTGGGAGGGTGGTCAGGCACTGGAACAGGTTCCTCAAAAACTAGTCATGAAACCAGACCTCTCAGATTTCAAGGAACATCTGGACAATGCTCTTAGTCATATGATTTAATTTTGCAGAGTCTTGTGAGCAGCAAGGAGCTGAACTTGATGATACTAATGGATCCCTTCCAACTTGAGATATTCTATGATTAGCGAATATGATGTCTACAGATTTAAGGTTTCTAAATAGTAGGATTTTTCTTGTCTGTGTGGCAAAGTGGTTAGCACATTTTGAACTTCAGAGATAACACAGAGCTAATACTTCTCCAGTATTCAGAAAAAAAATAATTTGGAAAGATTTCTGCTGTTTGCTGTATACAACCTTATTTAATCTTAAAGTATTGGTTTTAATGAGTAGGCATGGTGAAAGGATTATCTCTTCATATGCTACCTTCCACGCAATTACATGCATTTCTTTCCTGAAAATAATTTTAGCTTAATTAACTCAATGAAATGGAGAAGCACTATTGCAATTTTAAGAAAATTATTCTGTAACTTCCACAGTGTATTCACTTTCTTCTCTTCAAAAGGATGTACATCAATTCTTTGCATGTTGCATGGGTGGGCTGTGATTCATACTTGGACTTTTTAAACTTTTTTGCAATAGCTCGCTGCAGACTGCCTGTTAAATGTTTCTTCCACAAAAGGTCATTTCAATTAAGTAAAATGGGATGGTTTATTGGGCTAGTTCCACAAGGAGAATTTGGGATGTGTGTGTGTTTATTGGGCAATGTTGTAGTAATCTCTCAGCCAGTTCTGGGATCTAACGCATCTCCATGGGTAAAAGCGTATCAAGTAACAATATTATCTCCAATTTCAGAGATAGCGTATTCTGTCTCTTATGAAGGGTAATTGTTTTAGGCTTGATTCTGTACTTGGTACAGCAACTAGATGCTGTGACCAGGAGCTGATTAAACACTTAAATCATGCTTAAGCTTGAATAAGAGTTATGAATTAGTATTTCTTTTCTTGTTTTACTTACAGAGGTTTTTCTAATAGACATGCTCTGTGGATGTTCAGTCCTTCACAGAAGACCAAAGAAGAGTCCTCGTTTTACACAGTAGATTGGTGTTAGAGCACTTCAGTACAGAAATTTTGGGTTCAAATCCCACCTCTAAGGAAGCATAAGGCTATATTCTGGGAAGCTCTCCTTTCCCCCCATATTGTAGAGACAGTTACATATTAGTCAGAGAAGACACAGTTGTCTCTTCAAGTGAAATATTTTTTCCTACTCCTTGTGAAAGTGGTATTTTATATACTGAAAGGACAGCACATCATGCTTTTGAAATAAAGGACATTTTTTTTTTCCCTTGAGGAGGGAATTATATGCCCATCTATAAAGGAAAGCTCAAAGATGTTTATCTCTTCTTGAGATTTTTATCTAAACCTCTGAAAGAGTCTGTGGTGCTTAAAAGCCATGTTTTGCCTCACGGTATAACCCTCACTAGTCAAGCTACAGATTCCTTCTTCACTCACTTGTTCACTATGAATCATGCAGATACTAGTTTGAGTCATTTAGTTTACATAAATCCGTGTCTTTAATTAAAAGACACCTTAACTTATCTCAACAACACATACTTCTTTGAAGTTTAGATGTCCAATTATGAATCCAGGCAGAATTTCCTAATACATTTCTATGACTGCTTCTCCTCAGTCATGAAAAAAGCTTTGTGTTCCAAACTTTTCGTTGTAGAACTGCCCTTATGAGGGTTTTGATGTCCTTAAAAATACAGGGTTCTTTAGGGATGTTCATGTCATGTTCAATTGCATTCCAAATAGTACAACTAAAATAGGACATAGAGAGCAGTTGTGGGAGCATAAAAAGATGCATGGAAAAGTAGAGTTGACTTTCACATCCAATAAAGTAGGGAAACCTGGAAATAGAAAAGTTGTTTTCTGAGTCAAGAAGATAATGCTATTATTCATTTATGGCAGTCATTAATCCTTCCTGTGTCCTTATAGGATGTCTTCTGTGGAATGGCCTATATTTCTTTTACATGCTGTATTTGTAAAAGTTAGTTTGTTCCAAAGAATACTGTTCAAATTTCTCACTGCTCCAAACAGGGAAATCTCCAGGGTAAATATCAGTTGATCATCTGTGCGGAAAAAGTACTTTTCTTATACATATGTAAAGCAGAAAAAGAAGTCGTCCTTACTACATAAGGCAAGTCAGATTGTATATTTTCTTAACTGCCTGGCGAACTAGAAGGTCTTTTTTGGTTGGTTGTTTTTTTTGGTTGGTTGTTTTTTTTGGTGGTTTGTTTTTTGTTGTTGTTATTTGTTTGTTTTGTGGGGTTTTGTTTGGTTGTTTTAAGTTTGTTTGGTTTTGTTTGTTTGTTTTGTTTTATTCCTGCAAATAGAATCTGTGTTACCTTCATATCTGCAAATAATATGAAAATCTTAGGACATCTCAAAGTTATTTGTGATTTCTTTTTTCCTGCTTTAGAAACAGACTGGTATTCTACCAAAATAACAAATTTGGGGGCTAAATTTGAGATCAAATAATGAATTGCTTGTCAGAAATAGCATAGAAGAGAGGGTGGAAAAATAAAATTCATTTATTCACAGCTACAGTATGTGCGGCTGTTCATGATATAGTTCAGTAAACTCTGTGGTGGGGAAAAATCTATGTTCTTCATGTGGACCTGGATTAAATTCCAGAAGATAAAGTACAGGACTGACATATGTTAATAAAAATCTGCTAAATGCGGTGCGAGTCAAATAATCAAACCGGAATACCTGCCAGTGAAGAACTGAAGAATGAATAGCCTTTAAATAAAGCTATAATACCCTAGGTAATTTTTGATATATTTTTTTTTTTTAAAGGAGACATCTCTAAAGTATACATTTAATGAGGTCATATTTGTTTCTAAAACATTCTTTTTGCAATTTTTACCTAGACACTCTTCATTCAGAAAAAGCAAATAAATCAGATTTTATGTCTCTAAACCTTCCACCTTGTACATAGCAAAATCTAGTTTGAGGATATTAAAACACTGTCCAGGGAGGCACATGAAATACTGTAGTCCTGTGCTAAGGATGTCTTTTTCCCAGGCTGTCTCCTCAGCAACAGAAAAAAAGATTATGCAACCCTGCTGGTGTGTTAGAAATTGATGTCTGCCCTCTAGGACTCCTGTGGCAGTCACCGTCACCATCTGAGAACTTATAGTAAAGCATAATTCAGAAAAGCTAGTAAAGAAAAACTGGCAATAAGCCATTCTGTTTAAGTAATATGAAATGCTGATCATGGAACTGGGAATGTAGTTGCACCTCTTCTAGGAGGTAAAAGCTCCTACTGAGAGCTCCAGCAAATGCCTCAGTAATCCTTAGGGCAAGATCCAATATTTGTATCAACAGCAAAGCTTTTACAGGAAGGCCTTATTCAGGAAAAAAAATTCTTTGACTACTTGAATATAACTACTTTTATGGTCAAGTGGTTAAATTACTTATTTGCAAGCTATGATTCCTAGTGTTTGTTATCAGGCCTCTGAGTGGATTTTTGAGCCAATCCAGTGACTTGTAAAAAGTCTTAAAGGCATGAAATTGGGTATGAGATTTTTTTCTACTCACGGTGAAAGAAGATCTTTTAAAATAACAAGGCATGTAAGGCTACTTGCAATACTGCAGTGGGAAGGGGAAAGGGAATGTGGGTGCTCTTCCTCTGCTACCTTGCTTTCACAGCAAGAAAAAGCAGGCTCATGGGCAAGGGGGAAAGAGTGGAAGGACTGACAGTCAAATCTTCATTCTTTATTTAGTTCCAGAGCACAGGTGCCACAAGGTGCAGCCAAAATGTTATTCTGGTGTCCCTGTGCAACCCATATGGATTTCTCATAAGGAAAAGAAGTATATTTTGACATGTCCCTGGAAGTCCACAAAGGAAATATTGTTAACAAATGTATGATGATGCAAATATGGATGCAATTGTGAGTAAGGACGTAACTTTTTTTTTTATTTATGTTTTCTTGCACCAAAGCTAAAAAGGAAACTGTCCTGGTTTTGTTAAAAAAAGAAGTTTCTCTCTTAGTGAATTTGCCTGTCAGCTAAAGCCTTCATATTAGCTGCATTTTCCTGGAAAACCAGATACATGTTTTGGTAAACATAGCAATGGAATGCAAACTTATCAATAAGCACAGATGGACATCTCGCGAGAGGGGCAACGAGAAACAGGTGACCAAGAAACTGACCAACAGAGTATAACATCCCATTCACGTGAATACTTCCTATAAAACGGGGAGATCACGAGGATCTCGGCTCTTTTCCCTTTTCCTCTTTTGCCCTTTCACTTTTGGCGACATAAGGAGAGGACCTTGCGAGTCGTCCCTGCGAACTGAGGCCTGGTGACAGACTGAATCCAGCTCCGGTTGGCTGCAGAGTCCAGTCCAGGACTTTGGGTGCCGGCTCTGCAGTTGCTGAGACTTTCAAGATTGGTTTTGTATATTTTGTATTATTTTCTCTATTCTTATTAGTAGCATTAATAAAACACTTTTAATTTTTCCAACTCTCTTCTCTCTGTCCTTCTTTCTTTCCCAATCGCCTGTCCTGAGTGGGAAGGGGACAGAGGGAGGGGCAAAAGGGGGAAAGGCGGGGAGAGAGGAGGTTAACAATACATGTACCACGGTTTTATTGTCACCCTGCAATCTAAACCCTCGACAGAAACATTCACTGAAGATGCTTCAGGTATAGAAGATTTTTTTTTTCCTCTTGATAAACAGAAAAATAAACGCCATTTATCAGCTTTCAGAGCTATCTTGCCTGGGGGAGAGCCCTATCAGCTGTTAGCAAGGGATGTGGGAATTGTCAGCGCTAAAGAAAAACAGACTGAAACCAACTGCTGCAACATTAGAGGGAGTTTCCCAACAAGACAAACAAGTTCCTGGAGAACATCAGCAGGAGGAAAAAGGCAAGCTGTTATTAGCACATCGTTGCCATGAGGGAGTATGACGGAAAGCTGCAACTTAAGCAGCAAATTGAGGACGGAAAGGTAAGGGAGTAGCTACCTAACATGCAAAACCTGTGTTTTGCAGACTCTGTCATGTGGACTTAATGGGCAAGGTCAGCTCACGGAACATAAAACACAGAAACTCCTTCAGGTGTGAAAAGTGCAGATAAGAAGGGAGGAAGAACACATCTATAACCACATGCATTGCATGTGACGAAGGTATGGAGAGACATTTTGTAGGATTCATATTTATTCAAGACATGCAATAATTTTAATACACTAGTTTTACAAATGATATCCCCTCCTCCCGGTCTGTTGCTGCACTTTGTTGCTTAGCTGGTTGAAAGCTTTGTGTACACTTTCTATCCTGTTGTTGTTGTTGTTCTTGTTGTTTTACATTTATTTATTTAGTTTTATTTTTCAGGATGGGATAGGAAGAGATTCAAATGAGAAATGCTTCTATTGCTCTTGTTTCCATGTGATTGTTTACTCTCTTGTTAATGTGAATTCTTGGCTGCAGTGTTGCAGGTTATAACTCAGAAATCCTAAGGAAACATTAATTAAAATAAAAGTCTGCCTTTAATCAATTCTCATACACATTTGAGTACTTCAGCTCTATTAAAAAGAGAAAAAAAAAGGAGATAAAAATAAAATAAAATAAAATAAAATAAAATAAAATAAAATAAAATAAAATAAAATAAAATAAAATGAAATGAAATAACAAACAAACAAAAACCAAAACAATCTGTCAAGTCAAAAATACATTGCTGCAGTTGTATTATCCATGACAATTCCTCCCTGGCCAACGTTTTACATTGTTATGATAATTCACTCTGCAAAACAAGCGTGTGAGCACATACGGCATCCTATTATTTCTTTTGCTCTCTTGGAGTCATACCCTGTTATCACAGGTGCATTTTCTGGCTGCCTCCTGCTTCTGGGTAAATGAACACTGGCATCAACCCACCCCTGGGAAAATCTCACTGGCTCTTCCTTGCAAATGTTATGAGGTGCAAAGGAGTCTACCGCAACACATGGCAATTTTATCCTTTTGCATTCAGCCAGTTGTGTAAGCAATCTCAAGTTGCCTGTAATTGCCCAAATGCACGTTTTACAACCATCCTGCAATTAAATGCAGCTTAGTGTGCAATTAAAACTCCTCCTGCCAGGTGCTCTCACATCAGGACCATGCTTCATCAGCCAGGGCACAGGTGGATCGGTCAGGTTTTGGGACCTCTCTGGCTTCTCACATCCTGTTCACAGTTGATCGTGCCACTCTCATTGGCATTTTCCTCATCAGCACCATTACAGGAGAGATCATGGGCACATATGTACCATGATAGGCCTTACATAATTCATGAAACGTTCTCATGTGCAGCCTGCTCTCGGTACACCATCAATCCTCAGCACCGAGAGCAGTCTGCTCCATAGCTGTCTGACAAACTCCTCTGCTGATCAACAAAATCTGCAAGGTGTAGGAGGCAGGATTAGTCAGATTTCTAATAGCAACAGCCTGTTCTGGCAGGACATCTTTTCTGACTGAGACCACAAAATGAAGGGATAGTGCAAAGGTCACTTTCAGGAGGTGGCTTGCGCAACCATCTCTGGTGACCACATCACTGCATGATAATAATCTTCATCATTCTTTGCTTCTCAACCTTCATCAGAGCCACAGATCAGCAAATATCTCCACTGTTGTTTTAGACCACACTTGCAATTCTATTGCTTTCTGTCTGCATCTAGCAAACCTGGATTTCTTAATAAAACACACAGTAGGTAGATCAGACCAACAGGCTGTTACCAGTTTATTCCTGACACTCCGAGACTTTGCATATTCGTGTTTCACCAACAGAGTTATAAAAGCTAGATCATCTCCCAAAGATGGAAACAATTCCTAGTCAGGGATGTTACTGATGATTTTCCAACCAGAAATGCATTTCCGCATTGGATTACAGGAGAGAATTTGTGCACTACACTTTGTAAAATAATTAAGATGACCGTTTTTCCTGGAAGCAGCTCAGTGTAGTACATTACTTACAGCCTATAACTCTGACTTAGATACTGTTACTCGGTTCCTCTTCTGCTGAGGCTTTATTTTAATAAAACCGTGTGCTGTATAGACACACATATTCTCACAAAGTCAGAAGTGTCACTATGTTCTACAAGATTAAGGATTTCTAGGCTTCAGTCTGTGCTCCCCTATTTTCCTTTAGGCTGGAGTACAGTCCACACAGAATAGACAAGACCCTGTATCTCAGATTCATTAGATCTTTAAAATGGCTGATAATGTATTCATTAAAATGAATGATTGCTGGAAATATATTCTAAAAGTCACTGTAAACTGTTGTCTCTTCATAAACTTATGCTCTCATGAGGGAATCTTTCATCTGACATGAAGATGATCAAGTCTGGAAACCATAAAAAGAAAAAGCAGATACAGCTCAATGCAGCCAAAATTGGCTTGTAAATCTGCCATTCTTTAGAAGGGAATAATGTATCTTCAACACTATTCAAAGAATAAAACTTGAAGTCTCAAAATCTTGCTTGTAGTCAGTTGGTGCTCTTATCTGTTGTATGACAAGGAAGAGAGGCTGTTGATATTTTTGACATAGTTACAATACAACCTAATATACATGCATTGTTGAGTTTACCAATCTCAAAGCAATCTATAACTTAAAGATTATATACAACATCACATATTTGCAAAATTTGTTCTCACCAGAAATATCTTCTTATGGCTTTTGAATCAGATAATCTTTAAAGATGTATGGGTATGTGTAAGTTATAAATTCATGGAAGCATAGAATGATTTTGATTGGAAGAGACCTTCCTGGGCAATCTGTTCCAGTGCTTGACAACCCTTTCTATGAAGAAATTTTTCCTAATGTCTAATCTAAACCTTCCCTGGTGCAACTTGAGGCCAATTCCTCTCGTCCTATCACTTGCTACTTGGGAGAAGAGACCAACACCCTCTATGCTACAACCTCCTTTCAGGTAGTCCCACCCCTCCATGAGTTGAAGAGAAAGAACTGAATATTGGAGAAGAAATATTTGTTAAAGTTTATTTAACAGATGTATAAGATATCCATCTCAGGAAGATCAGAGATACCTTCTTTCTCTGCTGGGATCTGAATATAATACTGTCCTCCAGAGCAGAAGGAGAAATGGGTGCATCTTTCTATGGATTAGGGAGGATTTCCAGTAAATGGAAGTCAAGCACCAAAACATCAAGAAAGTGTAAGCTATTGTTTGTTCCACTGGCTTGTGTGATGGTGACAGAGAAGACCAGAGGCTGGAGGAAAAGATCCCTATATAAAGAAAAGTGTACCTGAAAAAATATAGCCGAGTACTTTCGACCTTCACAAAATGCAAGGAGAGGCTGGCGAATTACCTCTTGTGTTTGCAGTGGACCTGGGATATACCTACCACTTCAAATACATGCTGCATAAAATGGTTTTCCAAAGTATGAGTTTTATTTTTATATCTATGATGTGCACACATTTTCATGATTTCTCAGACAACAAACTGGCTCTCTTCTTATGTAATTAGTATCTTCTCATATTAGTTAAGCAAGCAGATGGTCACACAGTATGTACAGACAGATCTCCAAATGTTCCTAGTGTTTGACTCTTGTTGATGGTCACAATCAACAACATCAAATAGGATCCTCTCCAAATTGTGATAAAGCAAAATGACTGTTATGTTGGATCAAAGGCAGTTATTCATTTAGGTTTAGTAGAGTGTTCATTATAGTCATTATAGTAATACACATTATATTACGTAAATATGGGCACGGTGTAAATAGCCCAATTTTGCAACAATTCATTCAAAGGAGCAGGAAAAAACTTCCAAGTGAGATGCCACATGATGATACAGCCTAACTTGGGACATGCCGTTTGCTGGAGTAATGGTAGTAGTAATTATACTGTGGTGATTGTGCTTCATAAAACATGGACAAAGTCAGGAGTACAAGAAATCACCTGGGTCCCAGTCATGCTTGTCATATGAACTAATAGTTGTGTTATAGAAAAACTCTTTTCTACGTACTTTGGTCATATTGCTTTTGGGAGTTTTTATTTCTGTTTTCAGAATATAAATTTATATTGTTTTCTCCTGTTTTAGGGATACTCCGCAGTAGTATAGACATAGGCATTTGATTAGCATTTCAGTAGTTTGTATTTATAAAAAAAAAAATAAATATATATATATATATATATATATATATGTGTGTAACCACCCTTAAATTTCATTGAATTCATAAAATTTGTTACATAGAAATTAAAAAAAATACTTTATGCAGGTTTTTACAATAACTCCCAGTAGTTCATCTCCCTTGGAATCAATAAAAATCCAAAGGATTTAATAACATAAGAAATATCCCTCTTGATGAGATCAGTGGTCCATCTAGCTTAGCACACTATTTACGGAAGTAGCAATATGAGATGTTATTTAGTGACGCTGTAAGAATTTGTTTAATTTCTCAGTTTTAGTGATTAATAGAATGCATTAATACACGCAATAGTGTTTCATAAATGAAAAAGGAGACAGAAAATGTTTTAAAGCAAGAAGATAGTACTAATTTTGTTTTCACACTAGATCTTTAGTGACTCAGTAAATGTATAAATTGCAGATTTAAATAGACATGTCTTCCCCATGTGGGTCAAAATATATGGGTCTTTTTGAATGCTGGAAGCACAAGTAAGACTGAAAGTAGGCAGCAAAACTGTGAGAAAGTGCAACCGCATTCACTGAGCATCCTCTGCAACCAGCATGAAATTCTATTTCCCTCAAGGAATGTGCAGTGAACCTGAAGCTTTATTACGAAATCCTCACACAATTGGGGTCACGGTGATCCTGAAACAAAATAATAAAAGAAAGTCAGCAGGAACAACGATGAGACTTTCTGTCTTCAATCCCAACAGGATTCCTCTCTTTCCCTTGCTGTTAAGGCACAGCCAAGGCATTATTTATTCTGACCCATATACCTGTGTGCAGCCAGAGCCTGCTTTGAACACATGGTCTGGGTGCACATGGGTACTCTTTCGCCAAATACTTCATCTCATTGAGTCACAGTATCACAGTATCACAGTATGTTTGGGATTGGAAGGGACCTCAAAAGATCATCTAGTCCAATCCCCCTGCTGGAGCAACGCCTAGGAGAGGTCGCACAGGAAGGTGTTCAGGTGGGCTTTGAATGTCTCCAGGGAAGGAGACTCCACAACCTCCCTGGGCAGCCTGGTCCAGTGCTCTGTCACCCTCACTGAGAAGAAGTTCTTTCTCAAATTTAAGTGGAACCTCTTGTGTTCCAGCTTGATCCCGTTACTCCTTGTCCTATCATTGTTTGCCACTGAGAAGAGCCTGGCTCCATCCTCATGGCACTCACCCTTTATATATTTATAAACATTAATAAGGTCAGCCCTCAGTCTCCTCTTCTCCAAACTAAAGAGACCCAGCTCCCTCAGCCTTTCTTCATAAGGGAGATGCTCCACTCCCTTAATCATCTTTGATGCCCTACGCTGGACCCTCTCCAGCAGTTCCCTGTCCTTCTGGAACTGAGGGGCCCAGAACTGGACACAATATTCCAGATGGGGTCTCACCAGGGCAGAGTAGAGGGGAAGGAGGACCTCTCTCGATCTACTGACCACCCCCCTTGTAATACACTTGAGGATGCCATTGACCTTCCTGACCACAAGGGCACAGTGCTGGCTCATGGTCATCCTGTTGTCCACCAGGACCCCCAGGTCCCTTTCCCCTACACTGCTTTCTAATATGTAATTTCCCAACCTATACTGGAACCTGGGGTTGTTCCTGCCCAGATGCAGGACTCTACGCTTTCCCTTGTTAAATTTCATCAGCCCAACTCTCCAGCCTGTCCAGGTCCCGCTGGATGGCAGCACAGCCTTCTGGCGTGTCAGCCACTCCTCCCAGCTTAGTGTCATCAGCAAACTTGCTGATAGTACACTCAATTCCCTCGTCTAAATCATTAATGAATATATTGAACAATATTGGCCCCAGTACTGACCCCTGAGGCACTCCACTAGATACTGGCCTCCAACTGGACTCCACACCATTGACCACCACTCTCTGGCTTCTCTCCGTAAGCCAGTTTGCAACCCACCTCACTATTCTATTGTTTAGACCATATCTCCTCAATTTAGCTGTGAGGATGCTGTGGGAGACTGTGTCAAAGGCTTTACTGAAGTCAAGGTAGACCACATCCACCGCTCTGCCATCATCCATCCACCTTGTTACATTCTCATAAAAGGCTATGAGGTTGGTCAAGCATGACTTCCCCTTGGTAAAGCCATGCTGACTGCCCCTAATAACCCTCTTATCCTTGATATGCCTTGAGATGACACCAAGGATAAGCTGTTCCATTACTTTCCCAGGGACAGAGGTGAGGCTGACTGGTCTATAATTACTTGGGTCCTCCTTCTTGCCCTTTTTGAAGACTGGAGTGACATTGGCTTTCCTCCAATCCTCAGGCACCTCTCCCGTTTCCCAAGACTTGGCAAAAATGATGGAGAGTGGTCCAGCAATGACTTCAGCCAGCTCCCTCAGTCATATCAAGAAAAAGCTTGCTGATTACATTGTCATATCCCATGAGAAAAGAGCAACACACAAGGCAGCTGGAATAACCAGAGAGTGTACAGAGCTGCTCTAGAGTGCTGTTTAGAGCATAGTATTCAAAATCACCTTTTCTAGGAACTCATGTCTCATCACTCCATCTCTAGGGAGAACTGAACAAGGCTCGCTTCACTTTTCTGTACTGTAGTTACACTAAACTGGGAACACCATTGAGACCAAATAAATTCAAATTTCAAATCCTCCTCTTGGCCATTCTTATCCTTGACTGAGAAGAAGTTATCTCATGGTGTTTGTGCAAAGCAGATTTGTTTGTTTTTTCTCTGTTTTTAACCACAGTCTTTTACTTACATTTGTGACCAGTGACAGGAAAGGGAAATAAAGCTCTTCCCACTCCTCATTGCATGGTGGGTGAGCACCGGCACTTTTCTGTGCTTCAGATGATGGAGGAATGTACAGAACTGAACCTGTGTCTGTAAATATGATTCTGAGACCTGAATAAACTGGGCAGTAAAACCTGGAGTGTGTCTTTTAAATTTATTTTTTTCCTTTCTATGTTTGGGTAATCATTCTGAAAATCAACCTTAGACCATGAGAGTTAATTTCCTTCTAGATTTTGCTATCAGTTGTAATATCTTTATGTGGCAAGCTTTTGGTAGTGGGGGTGCTACAGGGGTGGTTTCTGTGAGAAGCTGCTAGAAGCATCTCCCGTGTCCAACAGAGCCAAGGCCAACCATCTCCAAGACAGACCCATCACTGGCCAAGGCCAAGCCCATCAGCAATAGTGGTAGTACCTCTGTGATAACATATTTAAGAAGGGTAAAAAACCTTCTGTGTAGTGGCAGAGTAGAGAGAGGAGTAAAAATATGTGAAGCAAGTTGCAGACACCCAGGTCAGTAAAAAAGAGGGCGGAAGGTGCTCCAGGTGCAGGAACAGAGACTCCCCTTCATCTCGTGATGCAGACTGTGGTGAGGCAAGTTGTCCCCTGTAGCCCACGGAGATCCATGGTGGAGCAGAGATCCACCTGCAGCTCATCAAGGATCCCACACCAGAGCAGGCAGATGCCTGAAGGAGGCTGTGACCCTGTGGGAAGCCCACTCTGGAGCACAACCTGTGGACTTGTGGAGATCTTGTGGAGGAGCAGGTCTTCTGGTAGGACTGGTGATGCTGTGAGGAACCCAGATGGCAGCAGTCTTGTTCCCAAAGGACTGCAACCCATGGAAAGGATTTGCTCTGCAGCAGTTCATGAGGAACTGTCTCCTGTGGGAAGGACTAATGTTGGAGAAGTTGGTGGAGGACTGTCTCCTGTGGGAGGTACTCTAAGCTGGAGTAGGGGAAAAGTGTGAGGAGTCCTTCCCCGGAGGAGGAAAGAGCAACAGAGACATTGTGTGATGAATTGACCATAACCCCCATTCCCTGTTCCTGCTGGGGGGAGGAAGTAAAGAAATTGTGAGTGAAGTTTACCATGGGGACAAGGGAAGAGGAGTGGGAAGGTGTTTTAAAATGTGTTTATGTTTCTCATTATCCTACTCTGATTCAATTTTTAATAAATTAAATAAATTTTCCCAAGTTGAGCCTGTCTTACTCATGATGACAATTGCTGAGTGATGTCTCCCTGTCCCTATCTCAACCCACAAACCTTTCATTGTATTTTCTCTCCCCTGTCCAGTTGAGGAAGACGAGTGGTAGAGTGGCTTTTGAGGGCACCTAGTGCTCAGCCAGGGTCAACTCACCACATCAGCAAACAATATTCTTTAAGTCACACTCACTAAGTTTATTTGGAATCGTTTATAATGCCATTTGAATTCCACATAAGGCAGATAGATTGATAAAACAAACAAACAAAAAGAAATTATATGTTAAAAAAAAAAAATACACTAATGGAACAACTGTACAATTGTGAGTGTTGGATGATGCTTAGCTCTTTAGCTGCTTTCCCACTTTACATTTCCCAAAACATCCTTTCGGTTGTTTTGTGATGACAATTTGCTTCACATTGTTTGGTTAGCACATGAAACTTTTGTTAAGAATAATGGGCAAAGTTACAGTTTTGCAAAGTCAGAGACAGCAAGTGGAATACTAGTGATCACTTGAGAACAAACCTGCAATACTTTTCAGCCTTTGGTTTTATATATATATTTTTTTTGCAAGCAATTATTAAGAAGAATTTTACATAATGGCAGACATTATGCTTGTCACTACTGTAAGCTAAAACAAAGATCTTGTGATGAAAAAATGTGTGCTGCTAAGTTCGCGAATGTGTCTGCTGTGGTATTTTATTAGAGATTGTTTTGAAAAAGAAGTTGAATCTCATAGTTCAAAACTTAAGGCAAGGTGCAATTGTTTACCACAAAGAATGTCAAATGGAGGATTTGTTGTGCAATATTTCCAAATTCTAGTTTCTCTCCCTTTTCTGAAAGCCATTTAGAAATGTGTTTCGTTGAGTGTGATGTATATATGTTTGTGTGTACCGTGGTGTGATAACTCTTCTCAAGCTCTCACAGCAGGTTGGATCATTCCCTGGATTCCAAGCTCCAGTGTGAGCCAGAACCCATTTCCATGCCTGAAATTCCCCGTCAGGGGAACTGGTTGCCTCACTTCAGATGTCGAGTGAGCCATGATATGCTTATTGTAGATAAGTGGGGAATTTCAGCTTAAGGGCAAACACGAAGTCAGTATAATCAGTTCATAAATTCATGACAGTATCTAAACAACTCCAGTTTGAGAACTCTAATAGAAAAGCATTCCCAAGTACACCACAACATTTATGAGCTCTACATCTTGTTCTCTAGGAAGTCAAGGGAAAAATGTAGACGATTTTCTTTTTGTAATAATCTTATTCCAATGATTAACTATATGACCCAGTTGGAATTAATCTTGGTATAAATACATCTCTTAAGACTTCAAGAAGCTCCACTGAATTCAGATGATTCGGTATTAGTTACCAAGTTCCCACAATAATGAACATATATACATATAAAAGAGAGTAATGTTAGAATAAATAAAATTATTAATATACGTTAGCTATATTAATTAGCTATATTAAATCATGACAATCTTAGAGAGACACAAATTACAGTTCAGTGTTGGTAAAAGAACAATGAGAAGTAGGTGTGTGTAGCAGAGGTCACTACCTATGGGATCAACAAGCAGTTGAAGTATGGGTTTTGGGAAAAAAATATGTAAAATGGAAATAAATAAAAAGACTGGGATGACATTTCTAAGGGAAGGAGAGAAGGAAGGAGGGAAGGAGGGAGGGAAAGAGAGAAGGCGGGAAGGAAGGAAGGCGGGAAGGAAGGCAGGAAGGAAGGAAAGAGAGAAAGAGAGAGAAAGAAAGAGAGAAAGAGAGAAAGAGAGAAAGAGAGAAAGAAAGAGAGAAAGAGAGAAAGAAAGAGAGAAAGAGAGAAAGAAAGAGAGAAAGAAAGAGAGAAAGAGAGAAAGAAAGAGAGAAAGACAGAAAGACAGAAAGAGAGAAAGAGAGAAAGAGAGAAAGAGAGAAAGAGAGAAAGAAAGAGAGAAAGAGAGAAAGAGAGAAAGAGAGAAAGAGAGAGAGAAAAAGAGAGAAGGAGAGAAAGAGAGAGAGAAAGAAAGAAAGAAAGAGAGAAAGAAAGAGAGAAAGAAAGAGAAAGAAAGAGAGAGAGAAGGAAAGAGAGAAAGAAAGAGAGAAAGAAAGAGAGAAAGAAAGAGAGAAAGAAAGAGAGAAAGAAAGAGAGAAAGAGAGAAAGAGAGAAAGAGAGAAAGAGAGAAAGAGAGAAAGAGAGAAAGAAAGGAAGAAAGGAAGAAAGGAAGAAAGGAAGAAAGGAAGAAAGGAAGAAAGGAAGAAAGGAAGAAAGGAAGAAAGGAAGAAAGGAAGAAAGAAAGAAAGAAAGAAAGAAAGAAAGAAAGAAAGAAAGAAAGAAAGAAAGAAAGAAAGAAAGAAGGGGTGAGGAAAGGAGGTGAAACCTAATATGTTGGTACTAATCTTCATTGGGCTGTGCCTATGAGCAGAGAAGTTAATGAGCTGGGAAAAATGCTCAGTATTTTAGTGCTGTGAGACAACAGCAAAATCCCCAAGCAGATGGGTCATCAATATAAAGATTAAAGTCTTGGGTAATCAAACAGTTTTCAAAAGAATACTTCTAAGTTGTCAAGAGATGAAAAAATTTTGTGGTAATAGTTCCAGCCATCTTCAGGGTGCAATACCCATTAAGTAGTAGAACAGAGACAGGAAGTAATGCAAAGTTGCAAGCAAGATACTCAGACTTTTTGTTTGCTCATTTGTTTATTCTAAGAAATGTGATGGCACTCTAGAGAAAAGTACATTTCAAAATATTGCTAGATGTTACTACTTCAAGATTTCAAAGTCACTTGCCATTGTCTGCTTCACAGATCATAGGAGGTAGTATTTCTGCAGCACAAGCCATTACATGTACTCTCTAATTCCTACACTCCACCCCTGCTGTGTTGCATTAGTTTCAATTTATTATACATTTAGTTTCAATTTATTATACACTGTGTTTAAAATTTAGGCACTCTAGATGGCTGTGACAAAGGACTTCATCATGTTCTTGTTGAATCAATGATTAATTAATTTACCTAATCTACTTGCTAAATTTTGAATAGTAGAGCCTTGAATGAAGATTGACTCACTCTGCTTGGACCTTACACAGCTTTAATATTTGGTCTCTTTCTATCTTATTTAATAAATACCTGTCATTCAGAAGAAATGTTAAGTCACTATGACAATAACAATAGCTGTCAAAATTATATCCAATGTATTTCACTAACACTTCTCTTAACTAGACACTTGGAAATAAATCAGTATTGCCCTGTACCTGAGAAAGAAATTAATTTATTTCTTCAAGGTCAATTTGCGAAATGAATTGACCACCAGTTTTGGTGCAGCCCACTTTGATTCTCAGTATTTGGACTCATATATTTTTTTTACCATAACCGTTCAGAGGATGGCAATGAGTGTGATAGAGAGCTGGTGAGTAAAAGCTAAAATACTTCAGTAAGCTGAAGAGTAAAATACATTCTGTAAAAACATAGGGCTTGAAAATCTTTTGAAGCATGGAGTTCAATCACTTGCAATGCTGTAAAATCTATCATAAAAGTATTTACCTCTGTTTTCGAATACAGATGAATTTTCCATTATTCTTCCTTAAAAAATTGCTGGTTTGTGTGGAACATTTACCTTAATCCAAGCTTAAATACCATCATCAATGTATTCCCTCTTGACCTAGTGTAAATTTTGGGCCAAATATTGTTTTGGAATTTATCTGACATTGTCTTCCCTTTTGCCTTCTGAGGTACCTATACAGAGAATCTTTGTCTGATTTTATGCCTATTGTCTGACTAAGGACTGTGACAACCTTGAAGTGCTCTTCCCATCCTTAGCAGAACAAAGGGCTATGTTATGCCTTGAATGTCTGCTTTTTGTTACTTTGGGAGGAAAAGATAGGCGGCTGTGGAGACAGGCACCTCATCTCATTTTTCCCAAGATTTTGTGATTGATCCTTTGGGGGGAAAAGATAGATGGCCGTGGAGGCAGAAGATAAAGGTAATTAGCAGCGTTACTGTGAAAGACCTCATGACCTAATTGGAATAATAGAAATGAAACATCTAGTGGAAGAACAACTATCAGGAGGAACCATGAACCAACAGCTACCCCTGACAGGCAAAACAACTCACTTCTGGTCAGTACTGTGGACTTCCCCCTAGTTTGAAGACCCCAGACACATTTCCAGAAGAGTCTTCTTAATTAGCATGAAGAGCAAACAATGGGTGGAAATGAACCACCCTCTTTTATCTTGCATGTAAATGAATGGGTTTATAAAATGACCTCACGCATGATATGAGGTGTTGGCATGTAAATCTTCAACACGTCCTGTGCAGTGAGGTCATCCTGGGACGGATGTACCTGTGGAGTGGTAATATCTTTCTCTCTCTGATATCATAGTTTTCCTTCTCTCTCTTTTCCTTTTTCTTGAACATATAAAAGTAATATCATTGTAAGTTCTACTGCTAAAGTCTTGCAAAGTTTCACATTATAGTTACTAATTGTTGCCAATCCACTGTTTTTAGAAGGGCTTTTGATGTCTATGTATTGATAACTTTTGTGATAACATACTTTTGCCAAGTCACTAATCACTGTAATTTGTATTCCACCATGTGCTTTTAGTAAATTCATAATTGAATTGGACCCCCAGAGTGATTCTCTGTCATTCATTTTGCTTTATTGCGCAGAAATACCCAGAGTTAACTCACACCTGATCTCATCTGTTGAGTCAGGGCGCATGTCACATTCAGAGTTAACTCATCCCTCATCCCATGTGTTGGGACAGGACAAGGACAGGTCTCAGTCTTCTCCTGTGTCCTATGGTCTAATTCCCCTGGACACACTAGCAGCTTTTTTTCACCCTTTTGAGTTTGATCTTCTTTTCCATAAACCTTCAACCAGACCTTAGCACAGTGTTGAAGGTTTTTTCCAGACCATGTACAAGTCATTAACAGGTGGATGACAAACAGATCTCTCTATTCCTCTACTGTTTCTTGTCTTCTAGGCTTGTAGCATATATTCTTGTTATTGTACCTTGTTATTGTATTGTATTGTATTGTTTTTGATTTATAGGTTTTATTCTTTCTGCAAATTCATTTTTCAAAATCACACAGTACTTGCCATGTTTCAATATACAATGGGTTTCCCACAGCTTTCAATAGCTGAGCAAAATCCAGTTGTGGGAGATTGATTTTGATGACAAGAGGACTAACATACATCAGTAGAATGAAGAGAAAGTTGGCTCAAAAAATAAGAAATTTATACTAAAATCCCAACCTTGAAATAAACTAAAATCGTAGTGCAAAATTAAATAGATCACTTAATTTCTTTTACTTCCCTGAAACTTTTTGGTGAAAGCTTAATGCAGATTGTAACCATCTTGGTTTCAGGAAGGGGAAAAAAAAGCAAAAAAAAAAAAGTAACTTCTGAGTAGGTTTATTTAAAGACCTTTGAAAATCTTTTCTTCAGTGAGAGAACTTCTGTAGTTTCTTGCCGTTGATTTAGATAGAAATTGTATATCCATACTCTTATGAAAATGGTGGCTTAGGTACTTAATCTCCTCAGGTGGATAAAAGTCTTTATAAAATTCTCTCCACTTGAAATATTTTCTAGAACTACTTTACCAATTTTATTTGAGTTGGTTTTGTTTTGTTTAATTTTGTTTTGTTTTCTTTTGGTTTGGTTTGGCTTGGCTTGGCTTGGCTTGGCTTGGCTTGACTTGGCTTGGTTTGGCTTGGCTTGGTCTGGCTTGGCTTGGCTTGGTTGGGTTGGGTTGGGTTGGGTTGGGTTGGGTTTGGTTTGATTTGATTTGGTTTGGTTTGGTTTCATTTGGTTTGGTTTGGTTTGGTTTAACCAGAGTGATTTACAATAGTGTTGTTAAAATGCATATTTAAAAGCAGCAATCCAGACTTAAGGTTTTCCCTGGGCCACAGTGTTCATAATCTCACAGAATCTAGTTAGTGACACCTGTAGAAGTTGAAAATTTGTCTTGGACTTATCTGAGAGCACTGGTTTATGAAAGACTTTCAAAGACATCTGTGTAAATCCAGCATTCAGGAATTTCCAAATAACTGACATATATTTAACCCTGATATCTATTTAGATTATTTTTTCCTAGGTTAAACATGGTATTTTGTAAATTAAAACTGAGTAATATTTCTGAAGGTTTAGCTAGAGAGTCTTTTGAATGCTGTGAAATTTACACATTAGAATTTTCTTCCCACACAACTATGGTAGGCCCTGTAGTTATTTTTGGCAGAAACTGTCAATCTTTACCTACTTTAGTTCTTCTTCCAATAGCAGAACATTTACCAAGTTTTGAATTCAGAGTAGCTGTTTGTCATTTTAAAGTGTTTGTTTGTCATGTCTTTTGGTAAAATGGGAGCAAAATTCATTAACTCAATAATATGGGATTTTTTTTTTCTTTTAAACCACTGTTGTTTACTAGAGCTATTATAATGAGCTGTAGTTTCAAAGAATCAAATATTACTTTTGGAGACTAACTTTGTGTTTATCTTTGTGTTTTGTCTTTTCTTTATGTCCTTAGCTTGCACCACCCCAAAGACTGAAGAGAATGTGCCATTCACTATTGATCTCATATGCAAAGGTAGGGAAGAAGATAAATTGGATTGCAATGCACCCCTTGAAGAGCTGATTGTGGCATATTACAGCAAGATTCATAGATGTCCATGAAATATGGCTAGGTTTAGCTAGCAGTCTTCACCATAAAGTACAACACACTAAATATATATATTTTTGTTGTTGTGCTTTTACTTAGCTTCATTTCAAGTTATGTGATCAGTGTCATTGAATGCATTGTTATGCAAATGAAGTGACTGTGATTTGCTTATGTCATCTTTGTATCGTTTACTTTCATTCTCAGAAATGAACTTTCTTTTCCACAGAATAGTAACAACTGCAAAATTTTTCATGTTTCAGATAAGAGCTCTATTAACATTAGGCCATGGACCATAAATAATAAACATTTACAAAGCTATGTAATTATGAATCTTTTTGTGTTTCTAAATGGCACTGTAATTGCAGGTTTTGCATCATGATGAGATGGTTCAAGAAGCTTTGAAAACTGTACCCAAAATGCTTATCCAAAATTATTGCATTCATGCTGTGCTATCGTTGGACAGCAACAGGTTTGTGAGTATTAGTTGCCGATTCAGAAAGTAAAGTCCTTTTCATCCTCTGTTAGGTTCTGATTCCTTTTTAAAGGAAAAGTTTCTAAACATTGGGTAGCACGCAGGTTTGTAGATAATACAGATGTGGCTACATAGTACACATAAAAAAGTCTAAACTTAAGAATTCTTTGAGAGATGTTGAGTACAAGGAGATTCTATTGCTTTCTGTTTTTTAATCAAAATATATCGAAGCTAGTCCTCAAATAACGTCATTAATCTCTCGTTTCTACCTAATAATGAGATAATTTTAGAATATAAGTATTTCATACCGGGGAAATAAAAACCTCACTCTATTTGCCCAAACATTCTGAAGGATTTAGGTAAACCACTTCTTCTTTCAAAGTTTTTCTGGTGGTCACAGCTTCAAAATATCTTTTTTTAAAGATCCTTACCATCAGCTCTGACTTTCATTATCAGAGAGGAGTTACATCTGCTGAAAGCTGGACCTGCAGAAACACAGATGACCTTTTTTGTCTAGAACAGGCTTTCCATATTATTTTAGAACATGGTCTGTAGAGGTATTTTCACTCACTGTCACAAATGAAACCTCTCATTGGATTATGAACATGACCTTCATTCTGATGAAGGTATGGAGGTCAACAGCACTTGGTCAATAGTGAACACTCCCAAAAATCTCTTCTAAACACATAACTGAAGAATGTAGGATTTCCAAGTCATACTATTTTTTTCTTTCTGTATAGCATAAAGATTTGTGCCATTATTTTATACTAAAATAAATACTATCCTTAAATATATGGACTTAAAATGCTCCAAAGCAATTATTTTGCTGTCATCATCTTAGAGCAAAACACAGCCTGTACTTAACAACAATGTCTGTTCAAAAAAGTGACACCTTATTAATTAACACCACGATGAAGTACACTGTCATAAAGCAAGGCAAAACAAAGGTGTTAGAAAATGCAGTGAGAAAGCAACTCACGATCCACTAACTGAAGAAAATTATAATGTTCATTTGATCAGAGTCATGGACTATATTCAAGAATACAATTAATAAGAAGTAGGCAAAAATTATTTAATAATGCAGTTATCTGTGCCCCTATGGAAGAATTCCCTAATTGAAAATGTAGCAGATAGGAACCATGTAGACTGTTTTATTGCTTTTTCTTCTAGGATAAACAAGATTAATTATAACTTACTTGTAACATAGTTAACAATTTATTTTTCCAAGGACATTTTTCACCAAACTACTCCATTTAGTCATGCAAATAAATAAACAACATATTCAATATTTACCTCTAACAATTTATGTATCTATTTCTAAGGAAATCACTAAAAAACCTGTCAAATTTAAAATATTAGTCATAGAGGCAGTAAAGATCAAGTCATGTAATTTACCAAAGCTAAAAGAAATGTTGGTAAAATTGTGTATTCTAGGCCATGCCTTTCACAATTTAAATCTTCCCTTTTCTACAGAGTTACCTCAGCATTGGCGTCTTAGTTACCAAATAAATTATTATCAAAATTTAGACCACATTTCTCAAAATCTCAGGAACAAGAATGATAGCATTAGTTGTGCAATCACTATTTTTAATAGACCATGGCTGATATGCCATGGAAAAGTAACTTTATGTCAAAGATTATGGTGTTGAGCTGTTTTGTGTAGTGTTTTTTTCTGTATGCTGTGGAAACACGTTGAGAACGGAAATTTATTGTTTTTTCCAAATACAACACATAAGTAAATCAAACCCAAATGACCAAATGACAGCTAAGACTTATGAGCAGCAGATGGCAGTAGGATATTTGTTGTTTTTATAGTCTGTTGCCATGGATCTATGTTTCAGTCTGTCATATATAGAAATTGCAGAGAATATGTGCATATTAATTAATGCGTGCTCTAAATCCTTTTTTTTTTTTTCTTTTTTGTTTAGCACTGACATATGTCTCTTGTCTCCTCATCCTGGTGTTGGAATTTCTCAATCTGAAAATACAGGAAAGGTGATCTCTCTAATAACGATGTGTACTGTCATAGCCATTGTATGTGCCTGTATATTATCTCCTTGTCTCTATGTTTAGTAAGACAGATATCTGTGCCTGTCTTACAAAGCATCTTCAGAAGTTAGAGGGATAATACAGGGCATGTCCTTACTTTAGGAAGCTACTGTGCCATATGTAGTATCACAAATACCCATGGATTTGAGCTACTGCTAACAGCAGCTACAATACGTGGAGGAAACAAGTGACTACAACTAAGATATCTGAGAGGAAAGATGGTATCAATAATATGTTTGTTGAAATAATACAAAGTCATTCTAAACAGTCTTGTCCAACATTCCCTGTAATTTTGAGGAAATTACATTGCTGCTCAAGGCTCGTGTGCTAATGCTTTGTGAGTATACAATCAAACTATACAATGCAGAAATAATGGTAGTCATCAGTAGTAACTTACTGTACAATAAATGTCTTTTTAAAGTCATGAGTGCAGAAGGGAAAGCATTAGACAAGCATTGATTTTAGAAGTGTGACATTTTAATTAGATAAAGGAAATGCAGAAACTTTTTGAGGAGGGACAAATAGCATTTGTGTTTCATATAATTTCATGTAAACATCTTTTCTCTGTAATTTTGGTGAGGATGGTATTTTTCATTATAGATGAAGCTATTTCATTTCTGTCTGTTCTCTTAAATTGCATTTGTCAGCCTCTTTTGGTTATAGCTATTTGAGTAGAGGGAAATTTTAAAGAATCTGCAAAAGAAGCAACATCCAGGTCACGTCTACCTGCTGACAACAATCTGTGTTAGAATATGTGCTGCCTGTCTCATAACAGAGGAAACTATGAACACTTTGACAAGGATTTCAGTTAAGAAATATGCTCTGTCTAAACTTTGGAACAGTTAGATGAAAAGTGAGTGAAAGGAGAAGTAGGACTCTATGGGAAAACATTCTTATTGGTGACCACTACTCTTCAGAATGTAGATGTTGCTTTTAAAACCACAGGAGAGTGTAGGAGAATCTGATTTAAAATACAGTATATCTGACAATCATGACCGTAAAAAGTACAAGTGGTCTTGAAACACGAATTTTCCTTCTGAACACTAGAAAAAGAATGACTTGGTACAAATACATACTGGAAGAGTTAGCTATTAAGGTCAAATATTAATTTGATGATGGTAAGTGTAACAAAGATAAGTAAGACCTTCTTCACATAGGAGTTCCACATTATGATCATCAATGGATCTGTTAAGAACAATAACAAAGGTCAAGATATGACGTACCAATCAAGTTACTCTTGATAATCTGTTGTGCAGTTACTGGAATAAGGGGAGCATATCATACAAATTCTGATTTTAGTATAGTATCCTGGATGTATAGTAACTTGTTTTATAGATTCTCATTTCACTTAGTGGTATACAGGCTGTTTCAAAAAGATGTATCTGACATGTTAAAATTACACAAACATTTACAAATGGTTTAATGAGTTGTCAAGTTTTAGTAACCTTTTAATAATTGCTCTATGTTCACTCCACCTGCTGTACAGAGTGTAATAGTTTAATACATGGGCAGTTCATGGTTGCAGAGATACAGTGATTTCAAATTGGGTCCATCTTTTTGGAACACTATGTAGTTTAATGCTTGGTGAGAAGGGCTTGAATAGACCTTACTGCTTGACAACCTCTTTTATTTCAAGATATTAAAACAGGTAAGTGAGATATAATGGATTTATATTCCTCAAGTTTCAATATTTAGAAAAAGAAGTCTGCAAGTCCTTGATTTAGCTAAGCAGCTCACATAGATGTTTAATTCAAACTCCCTGAATTAATAGTCACAAGATAAGATGAGGTGTGAGGCTGGGATTCAGTCACACAGATGAGAAACTAAACAAAGTTGATACAACAGCTGCTGAAGGTCAGTCTGTATGTTCAGTTTTGTAAAGCAGATGAGTATAGGTTTAAATCCAGCTTCTATGGCCAAGCAACACTTCCCTTGCTTAGATCACAGAACACGAGGAATAAACCATGGCCTACATCATGAAGAGCAAAAGAGGTCACTGACTTGATAGAGGAGCTCTGGAGATCCCAGGCCTAAGTCTCACATGAATGGGAATATTGCCAAAGCTAGGTCAGATCATATGGATTTGTCTAGTCTAGTCTTGAAAACCTACAAGCACTGAGAATATAAATAAACTGAAACATAATCACTTAAAATTACATTAATTTTCACATTTCTTTGAATATGATATCTAACATTATGCTAGTTTATGGAATTAACTAGTCAATTGAAAATATGCTGAAATAACATCTGATTTAATTGTGAGAAGGAAAAGGCATATACTTCAATTTGTTAACTGGTATTGTCACAGCCAACCAAACAACCAAAGCAAACTACTTTGACTTCATCCTGTCTAATATTGAAATGGTTCTTTGTTTACCCTAAGCCCTCAGAATTAATGGCAGAGTCAAGGAGCATCTTAATTTTGAAAGTGTCATGAGGTTTTATTTGAGTTCCTAGAAATCATAAATTTCTGATGACCAGAAGCTCACAAATAACTTATGAATATTGGAAGTAAATCCTAGGCTATGATTCATAGCATGTCTGTAAATTGAAGTATATTGATTCAGTAAGTGCCTATTATTATTTTGGCTTTTCAAATGTTAAAATCAGTGCTCTCTGCTTACAGCAGATCTGATTTCTTACAAATGGAATTATTTGTCTCTCTCACTGATTGAGAGTGCTCAATATTAGAATGCCTTGTGACACTAGGTTTCCCTAAGGATACGCAATCACTCCACACACCTTACATACAGTGTAAAGGATCTGTAACTACTAATAGCTTCATAAATAAAATTATTTTATTAAATTAATAAATAAACTAAATTATTTCCAAAGACTGGAAAATTATATCTTGAAAATTCATTCTGATTGAATTTTAATTGTATATTGGCCTTATTTACCCACAGTTTTCAATAGATACTCAATATGTTATGTTTTAGGAAGCATGAGTGTTCACAAATGGATTTCTTTAAAAGTTTAAACATTCAAACCCCTGTTAAGACATATTTCAAGTTTACAGTTTACACAGTGTTTTGTATAAGCTTGCATATTGAAATAATCAAGTATTGGAAAAGAGTCAATATTAAATAATCATGTAACCAAATACAACTTGAATGTTATGGCCATACAAGCCACATATTCTAGTTTATTTTCTTGACAAGTTAATATGTGCAATACTGCATAAATTGCCTATTAGACTGTAATATTCACTATTTGCTTTTCATTATATTTGTGTATATTCTTAAATCTTTAATCAGAAAATAAGAATAGTATTACCCATTACTGTAACAATGAAAATAGAACAAATTGTCAATTTTCAGGAAAGAGCTGTTTGGTAATTATTACGTGCTAAAGAAAAACTCAAGTAATAATAAGTTGGACAGCTCACATCTGTTTGCGAATGCTTTGTAATACGAGGTGCACAAGTGGGGATGTCTTTCCTTCTCCAGGGATGCTGGTTTCTGATTTGTATGCAGGTGTCCACATCCCTCTGGCTTTGCAGACTCTCATATTGGAATTAGATATTTCTTTCACTGTTTTTTCCTTAGGTTTACCATATCTATAACATCAAATTAGGCAAAATGTAAAGGCAGATAGTTCATGGAACATGCTAGGAAGCTAGTAGAAGAAAGAACATCTATTAACAACAACAACAACATATCTCTGAGGAGGCTGTTGTCATCTATTTGAAGGCAGGGTTTTCATCCTTTAAAATAATCCTTATAAACAGTTCATTCAGGTTTCACCACCTTATTCGTCCCCAACTTTTTGTAAGCAGAGTTTTTCTCCAGGTACTGTGAGTCGCTCTCCAAAGGTGGCATGTAATTGTTAATCAGACAGGATTTTACTAGTGCAGGAAATCATTCACAGCCAGGGAGCAGTTACCGGGTTCTGATAATAAAAGTGCCACCTGCACTCTGGACAGGGATGGGTGTTTTTGCACCTACCGGTGCTGTTATGCTACAGCCATCATCGCTTTCTCTGCTAGGACTGGCACACACACTCACACATTCTCTTCTGCGTCTTGTAATTCTGCCACTAAAATGACTTCCAGTCCCACTGGCTTTCCATTGTGCTCCTCCTGCTCACATTGTTATCGTATCCAGGATTATTTTCCTAATTTTCATTACATTATATTACATATTAATTTGTTAAATGCTCAGAAGCTCTGAAATTTGTCCAACGTAAAACTGGAATGTAAATGGTTTACGTTTTTAACAGTAGTACTATGGGAAAAGAATACCTGAGATTTTTGTTTTGTTTTGTTTTGGCTTTTTTTTTTAATTTACTAATTACAGGATTCTAATGTTGAGATGTAGTCATATCACCTTAACTGTCCAAACAAGGCTTTGAGTTTCTGATTTTAATGTACTGTGCTTAGATAATATGTCTTGTAGCAATTTCTAGCTTTTTTCTAAAAACTAAAACAACATTATTTAGTCTAAACGATCCTCCTTGTTTATTTACTTAGCATAGTAAATGTATGTGGCACACTAACATTTCTGTTCACTTATAGCATTTACAAATGTGTCTAAGAAGACACAGTAGGTAAAGCTCGGGGCTTGTTGATATCCAGCAGTGAGTGGGATCTAAGACAGAAGTTATTTGTAAAGTGGGGGTGACACTGATAGCGAGCAGATGACACAAGATCGATGAAATGAGGCTATGGACACTTGTATTGTTACAAACATCTGACAAACACAGCTGCAGTGGTGGTCTGCAGCTGCAGGAAGATGGAAAGGTCCCCAAAGCTGAGGACATCGCCAAGGTCAAGGAGAAAAAACTATTAGCAACTGAAATAAGGAAGTCATTAAGTCAGCAGAGGAGAGCAATTTCCTTGAGAAGGCCACAGAAAAATCCCGATTAAAATCAGTCAAGGGTATTGTTGTGTGCAAAATGATTTCTGCAGTGGTAAAAGGCTTCCTTGAGCCTTCTATTTTTCTTGGGAACAAAAAAATTAAAGAAGAGGGTTTTTTGTAAAGTGAACTGTCTTCACGGTCGAGTTTTTTAAAGGGATTTTGATTCTGCAACTTATTTCTTTCACTGTTTACCTTAGGTTTACCATATCTATAACATCAAATCAGGCAAAATGTAAAGACAGATAGTTCATGGAACATGCTAAGAAGCTAGTAGAAGAAAGAACAGCCGTTAACAACAACAACAGTAAAAGAAACAAAAAGTTTAAAAGAAACAAGTTGTAAAAAGTTGTGAACTTTATAAAACTGACAGACGACTAAATGAGGCAGGTCTTGAGAAAGGTGTACATGAGACATGACTGACTGCAAAGATTACAATACAGAGAAATTTTGGAAATAGGTCGATTTTGCACACTCCTTTAGTAACAAGTGAAAGCTGGAGAATATTCCATCAATAGATAAGTGTCCACTGGGGTGGCATGTCCTATGTGTATAAAACAGGAGGGAAAAAAGGACCTGACAGGGCTGTGTTAGAAAGGAATGTAAAGCATAAAAGAGATAATATGTGCTTGGGGAATGAGTATGTCCAGGTATTTCTCAAAGGTCATAGCGACTGTATGTAGTCACATACTACAGTGTTGTTATGTAGAAAGTGATTAAAAAAGTCTGCAGAGCTCTGAGGTAGTTATCTAGGGAAAGGGAGAGATTAGAGGATGTTACTATGGTGTTATAAATGCCTAATAATACAAAATTTTTGTGTAATTAGCAGATTGGAATTAAAAAGGTGACATAAATAAAGACCAGCTTCTGACTTTTTTGTATAAGGAGCTGACAAAAACAAATTCAAAGGTAAATGTATTTGCTTATTTTACCTTGATAATATTTCTGTGAAAATTGTTTGTTTATGTTCTTATTTTGACTAGTTTTTTGGCTCCTTTTGTATGGATCCATGTTGCTCCTGAATTAACTGTGATGTAATTAGTATTTTAAACATGCACTGAGACTGCTAAAACAATTCATTATTTGGTGGGTTATCATAGTCATTATTGTCTTGCAAAAACACTCATGTGCTCAGACTAGGTAAATATAATGGGATAACTAAAGCTAGAATTGTTGACTGTACCTTTTGCTTTTGTCTTTTTATTTTTTTTTTTCTTTTTCAGACTTTTTATGATTATCTAGTGCAAGGTGAAATCCGAAACTGTTTCATCTGCTCTTGTACATACATTTCTTCAAATGTAGTTACATCATATGGAGTAATAAAAATGTCTTGTACAGCTAGATGTCTTAATAATGTCAAATAATGTCTTTTGCTGAGCATCCAGGAACACCTGATATTCTTTTTGATACCACTGTTGACCTCTGTGAAGCTGTTCTTGCCACTGCATGCAATTGGCCTTGTTGCCAGCTGTGGCAGATCCACCACCCCAGCAAAGTCCAGGGCTTTAAACACGGCAGCTACTGATTCTTTCATGCCTTGTTTTCATACCTTTTCTGCCCCACCATGGCTGTAATCAGGTATGTGGCTTTGTTGGGTGCTGACCATCGTGTCCTCAATCCTGGAGCACAGTGACTCCAGTCATGTACAAGCTGGGACCCTGGTCTACAGGGTCCTCATCCAACGAGATGCCCCAGACCAAGAGAAGCTTCTGGACAATGCCCATGAAAGACCACAGCCACATCCAACCAGGCTATAAATGGGACCCTTGTGAAAGACTCCCTTAGAGTGGTCCTCTTGGAGAAACAAGGATGTGATCGGAAACATCCCCTTAAACAGAGACACAGTTTAAGGAGAATTCCCAGGATGGAGAGCCCTCAGCTCCTCCTCGGTGAGTGATTATTTCTTCTGGATATATCCGTGACTGAGCCCTTGTGCCCAGTGGAAAGCGATTATTTCTCCTGTGAGAGACCCTTTCTTGGAGTCAGTGCCTGTGTGTTGTGGATCATCAGTCTTGTGTGTTGTTGTATAGTAATAATATCCCTGACTCTTATATTGAACCTGCAGTTTGTTAAATGTTACTGGAGTGTTGATTGATTTTGGATTACCCCTGCTGCTTTGCGTTCGTTTCTGTCGTTTGGTTTCAGTCTGTGTTTTGGTTTCAGTTTCTGTTGCAAATTAAAATTGATTTAAGCTTGCCATTTGCTTGGAGTGGTCTCGGGGGTTGTCTCTGTCATGTATGTGCAGGTGAGATCAAAAGAACATATGAAAAATTAAAAACTCTAAATATTATTCATGATAAGGCCTTCAAAATTAAAAAATGTTTCTATATACACAGATATACATACATGGATATGCTAGACACTACGTCATCTTGTATTTTAATTTTTATAATATATAGTACAAGGACATTTATATCCCTGGAATAGATTTTTTTTCACTTACATAAAAAATCTATTACTGTATTGGTTGGATATAGAAACCTCCCCCTTTATATTAAAAATGCAAACAGACTATAGGATAAATAAACAGGAGTGAGCTGTCAGTGAAGAGAGTGAAATTGTCTTCTCTAGTCCTATTGACAAGCTTGAATTAAATACTTGCAGGAGGGTACACTAAAGGCTCGTGTTTCCAGGAACAATAAAAAATTAGACAAGTTTGTTACTATTGACTGTTAATGACATTCAGGTTAGGACATTTTACTCACATGTTTATTTGCAGAATTTATTATGTCCTTCAATATATTATGTTTGTTTTTTTTTTCTTCTTCTTCTTTTTATACTGTTCCATTTAGTGGTCTCCCTTGAATACATTAAACTTTAAAAACATCTCAAGCTACTGTTCTATTAGAGATTCATACATACATTTAAACAAAAGCAAAAAAGGAAATTAGAATACCATGAGCAGAATTATTTCCTGATGAACGTCGAGCTACATGTAGATTATTATTCTAGAGAATAATGTATGTGTATGTTAAAGAAATTTTTCTGCCCTTCAGTTTCTCAATGACAGAAGATATTATAATTCCCAATATATTTTTTTTTTGCATTTGAATTATTCCTTTTGCAGAAGATGAAAAAATATTCTTTATTATCTTCTTTTCCTGGATTTTTTATTTTTGTGCTACTTCTCCTCAGCAGTGGTACACCATGTAAACTTTTAGTCTCTTCATCATGCTCTAGAAAAGTGAGCTAAAAGACCATATAAGAAATCTTATCATGATAATTGAAAGAATATGTGACAGAGGTGTGAACAGCCTCAAGGTTTCTCTAACTATGGAAGCTACTAAATCATCTTCCCTTTTCTTATTCTGTGGATTTTTATGTTGCTTTGCACTGACAAATAAAGAAATCAAACCAACCACCCAAACAAACAAACAAAAAAAACACAAAAAAACCCAACACTACACAAATAAATGTACACAGCAGTTAATATGAAAAATGTATATTAAATTCGTGGTAGATATGGTAGTCAAAATGCAGTTGTAGTTCTAAGGTTAGAAATTGGACTGGCTATCTTCTAAGCATAGCATTCTCTATATGAATAGTGACCTTTCTTGTTTTTACATTCCCCATTTCTCTACCTGCAACCTGGAGACCAATTATTGACTTCAGATTTACTCTCAAAACAACCAAGTCGTTGACTCCAGCTGTTTCTATAGAGGAAGTTTGCTTTCTAATGGAGTAAGTGCTTTGTAAGGAAGAAGTACAATCTATTTTTATAGCAAAGAAATAGCAATGCATGATTACATTATCATTGTAGGCACCCTAAGTCTCAGCCACATTTTCCAGAAAATAACAACAATCAAATTCTGTTTATCACACATCTGAAATGAAGGCCTCTCTCAGTGTTATTGCTGTAGCAGAAGTAACAGTATAAATAATTGCCTTCTAGAAACGAATGGAAATAATATCAAATGTTCAGGTTATAAGGATAATAGAAAGAAAAATGAAAGAAATACTTTTTTGTGTCAAAATAAAAGTAAAGAACAAATAAACCCAGCTTCTATAGGTAATAATAATTATATTTACTAGAAATTATTTCATCAGTTGTCATAATATAATAATATACATTTTAAAGCTTTTATTTACCTAGATAAACGTATATCATAGTTATATAATTTTTACAGGAAATGGCTGATTTTTTATTTTTATTTTTTTAAGCTTTACACTGTTTTATTTTAAGGTATTAGTGTCACTTTCAAATCATGTTTACCATTTCCTCTGCTTCTGATTTCTGTAAATTCCAGCACTAAAGCAGATGTAGCTTTCTTTGGATATAGCTATGCAAAGCTTTGAAAAGAAAACAGTTGTAAATGAATCTGAATGTTGGTAACCAAGAGGAAACAAACCATTGCTGGACATTATGGGGCTAGGACACCATTCTTCATGTTCAGTGAATAACTCCTATACAGTACAGCCCATTAGTAGTAAAGTCTAGAAGAAGTTCACCAGAAAGTTTTATGCTGTAACTGCTAAGTCCTCTGCCCACCTCCAGTGGCATCATGAAGTGATAAACCAGAGCAGGTGCAGCTGAGGTCAAAACTTATCCCTTATTGAAACACACTTTATTAAAATTGCCTTGGCTGAAGTAGGATTAGAAAAATCACAGTGGTAGAGGAATAGATATATGAGTAGAGAAGCTTCTCTTTGTCCAAAATATCAGGCAATTTGAAAATCATATTTTTAAGGTGCTATGTATAGGACAAGGTAACAGAATTTCTACTAAGCATCTAATTTTAACAGAGCTCCTAAGTTTAACAGGATTCTCCTTTTGTGTTTGTGGTGTTTTTGAAGTCAGGGCAGAATCTTTTCAATCTCCTCTGTCATTCCCACAGGCACAGCAAAATGAAAACCAGATGCTACAATATTTGATCGTAGTATCCAAATGGCACTGTCCATCCAATCAAACATCATTTTTCTTCCTCACAGTTGGTCACAACTTTCTGTTCAGCACTACAGAATTCTGCTGGAAAGGTGCAAAAATATTCATGCAGTTCACAATTATGTCCGTAAAGAAAACTGTGATAAATGTTTGCAGTATGAACACCTGAAGAAAATATTCAGAAAAAAAAATAAAAAATCATTGCCTCTTAGCAGTCTGGCTAGCATGTTACTGATTCTGCTAGGCATAAAAATAAGGACCTGTCTGGAAGGAACCTGTGATCCCTAACCCCATCCTCCTCTTCTCAAAACAGGCCTAACTTTTATCAAGTTGCTTTGGGCCTTACTGAGGAAAGGTGTGAATATTTCCAAGGACTGATATTTCACAACCTCTCTGGACAATCTGTTCCGAAGTTTAACTATCCTCATAGTGAAATGACTTTTCTTTTAATCTTATTGTAATTTCTAAAATTTCAGTTTGTGCCTGTGTCAAGGGTTTGTTTGTGGGGTGACAATAAAACCGTGGCAGATGAATTGTTAACCTCCTCTCCCTCGACTTCCCCCTTCGGCCCTTCCCTCTCCCCCACTTCCCTCTAGGGACAGGCGATCAGGAAGAAAAGAATGACAGAGAGAAGAGAGTTGGAAAAATTAACAAAATGTTCTACCAGTGTTACTACTAATAATAGAGAAAATAATACAAAATATACAAAACCAATCTTGAAACTCCCAGCAACTGCAGAGCCGGCACCCAAAGTCCTGGATTGGACTCTGTAGCCAACCGGAGCTGGATTCAGTCTGTCACTAGGCCTCAGTTCACAGGAACGACTAGCAAGGTCCTCTCCTAATGTTGGCCATAAGGAAAAGGGACGAGATCCTCGTGATCTTCCACTTTATATGAAGTATTCACGTGAATGGGATGTTATACTCCATTGGTCAGTTTCTTGGTCACCTGTTTCTCGTTGCCCCTCTTGCGAGATGTGCATCCATTGTTATCAATAACCTCACATTCCATTGCTATGTTTACCAAAACACGTATCTGGTTTTCCAGGAAAATGCAGCTAATTTGAAAGCTTTAACTGTCAGGCAAATTCACTAAAAGATAACCTTATTTTTTAACAAAACCAGAACAGCCTGTTATTTCTTGCTCTGTCACCAGGATCTGTCACTAAATTTTGAAATGATACTACAAAACCTGTGTTAAATTCATTGTGAGTAAGGCAAATTTCTGCTTGTCAAGAGTTTGTACAAAATGCTTTCTGATTCTCATAGTTTTTTTGAAAGATGGAGGAGAAATGTGAGAAACTCTTGTCCCCTCCCTTCCACATGTTGGAAGTAGCACATCCAGGTGATTCAAATGTGCTGAAAAAGGCAAAAGAGAGTTAGAAGTAATTCAACCAGAAGGAGTATCAAAACAAAAAGAGAAACTGAACCCAGATTATGTCCAAACTGAAGGAAATAAATACAGCAAAGCTTATTCAGTAAACACAGTTATTGCTGCCCAATTAAAATTTTGCAGCAGAAATATGTCCTAGTTCTCCTGAGAGTGTATCTTCTGTGTGTATGTGCATATACTGTCTTGAAAGCTAAAGATCTTAAGGCAGTATGCTTTTGATTGATGGTTCTCTGATTACTAGGTAACCAGCAGGCATCTTGCAGCTTTCATCTCAGCATCTCTGATTGCCATTTTGAGGAGACTTAGTGGCTGCTGTCAGATCATTATACCATATTTACAGTTGCATTTGCATTATCACTGTCACCTGTAAAACTAGCTTAGAAAACAACTTTCTTCTTTTTTTTTTTGGTAGTAGTTTATAGTTGTATCATTGTTTGCTGCTCCTGTATCAATGAGCTCATTGCCATCTTAAATGTCAAAAGTGGAATTCCAGTCTTATGTCTATTGTGCAAAACTTCTTATGGGTTTTGCATAGATAACTACTGCTTTATTGTGCCTAGCTGCAAAGCATTGAATAATTTAATGACATGCAACTATACAGGCTGAATTTTTGCAGTCATTAAAGTATTATTATCTTCTACCATCTGCCTGTATCTTGTTGATTTTCCACTTGAACATTTCAGTAGATAAGGAAAATCTCAAATGTTCCTTAGAAAAGCTGTGCCAGTGGCATTACTCGCAGTACCAGAAACAACAGTAAAGGACCCAATGTTCTTTGAATTGTGCTGAAAACTATGGCAAATGACAGAGGAGATTGACTTTCTGAATGGAATTTTTTAAAAGCTTTATGCACAGAGCATTAAGATGATTTCCTGTGATTCTTTTCTGAGCTTCATGGCTTGGCATCATAATGGCTTATAACAAAATGAGTAATCCCCTCACAAATATCTCATGAGGAAATAATAGCTCCCATTATTTTGCACAGACGGTAAACTGCCAAGAGACTGGCTCAAATTTTAGTTAAAGAGAAGGAAACTGAGAATGTATGTTTCAAAGTACGGACATTCATTACTTCTTTTTTACCTTTTTAAACTGAACCATTATCTCAGACCTAATTGGTTGTGTCAGTAATAAAAATGTTTACCTCTGGTCGCAAAGAACCATAAAATCCACAAAAAAAAATGTTGTTAATACATTTCGTTTCTATTTAATTTGTGCCTTGACCATCATGATATTTCCTAGTGGAAGCACACATAATGGTTTACTCTGTATCAATCTCCAGTTACTGAGGAGAAGAGTTGTTATGAGCCCTTTTTTCACTCTTTCTTCCTCAAAATATAGTTGTATAAGAAAACAGACCAGAGCTGTACTCTGACCAAGAGGCCAGACGGTGTGTCCTGGCTGAGGTTCATGTAACAAAAAGAATGACTGTGCCCTAAGTACATTCTAGGAAGCATCACTGACACATCGCCCCAACCGTGCTCAGTATGGTTCATATGCTCATTTGGAAGAGTGAATTATCTGACAGAGATAAAACCATGTTAAAATATGGGTCGCCAGGGAGCCCACACTAACCCACTTCATGTAGGTTTACCGAGGTATCTTACCTGCACAGTGTATTTTAAGACTACATTTTAATTTATTATCACTCATTTTGTTATTTATTCTTGACCATAAAGAGCCATGATTCATGCTGTTCCTTCTCAATTTAGTGGAATTTTATGAAAGCAAATATCTTGAAGGTAATCCTGACTCATTCTAATAAAAGAGTAGAGCAAATTTCTTCTTCTAACTAGCTCTTGTAGGACCCTCACAGTTTGGTAAGGTTTGAGATACCTGGTCCTCAGGAGCTGCAAAGGGGATGTCGTGCAAAAGGCAGCAGTTCTTACTACATGGAGGGAAGGCTCTTCCTTCACCTGGAAAATCACAAAAAAACCAAGTGTTTTTCATACCTCATACTCAGGGTGCTCATACTCAGGGGCACAGCAGCTTTGGCTGGGACAGAGTTAATAGTATGGGACTATGTTTTGGATTCGTGCTGAAAACAGTGTTGATAACACAGGGATGTTTCAGTAAGTGTTGAGCAGGGCTTACACAGGGTCAAGATCTTTTTGACTCCTCATACCACCTACCAATAGTAGGGGGCACAAGAAGCTGTGAGGGGACACAACAGGGACAGCTGACCCCAACTGAACAAAGGGACATTTCATACCATATGATGTCATGCTCAGCATGTGAATCTCGGAGAAAAAATCAGAAGGGAGACATTTTGAATTACAGTGCTAGTCTTCCCAAGTAACCGCTGTGCTGGATGAAGCCTGACTTTCCTGGAAATGGCTGAACACCTGCCTGCCCATGGGAAGTGGTGAGTTAATTCCTTGTCTTGCTTTGCTTGAGTTCACAGCTTTTACTTCACTTATTAAACTGTCTTTGTCTCAACTCGTGAGTTTTCTCACTTTTACTCTTCCAGTTCTTTCACCCATCTCACCAGGAAGGGAGTCGGTGAGTGGCTGCATGGGCCTTAGTTTCCAGGTGGGCTTAAACCATGACAAGGGATTTAAAACCTCCTTTGTGATTTGGAAGTTGAATATGAGCATTGCTGTACTTGAAGAATAGCTCCTCTGAAGTTTAGAGTGATGTGAAGCTAGGCAAAAAAAGAGAATAAGGCTAAATGGAGGACAGAAGGAGAAAAGGGCCACAGAGATGCTGTGGCTTTATATTTGTCTCTTTAAAGCACTTACTACATCAAATGTATTTATTATTTTAAGCATACATGTTGCGTTAAAGTAGGAACATTTTCAACAGCCGGTGGGACATTGTGGTGATTGGTATTGTATAAAACACAGGAGAAGCCCATTCCTGCTCTGGTGAGTATAAAACCTGAAGGACCTTCTCTGCCTCTGAGCAAATATTCATGTTTATTTACTTTAATATTATTGCAAGCCTTATGTTCATAAATCAGGTCAGGCAGGAAAACACACATTAATATATTGCAGTATAAATCTCACTTGATCAGTTTTGTTCTGAGTTTTTTTTTAATTAATATTCATTATGTCTCATTTCATTTGTGTTTACTTAGAATTTTGAAACATCGGAGATGTCATACAGATGTGCCATAAGAAAACAAGGATCTTATTTTCTAGGGAGATTTTGTGAATTTTGCCTTAGAGAAAACAAAACAAAACAAAACAAAACAAAACAAAAACAAAAACAAAGTACTTCAGAAGTTTTCAAAGCAATCCTCTCGTACCTCATAATTCATCAGTCTCAATTTACTTATAGAAGGTTTATTGTTTTTTTTGGTTGGTTGGTTGGTTGGTTGGGGTTTTTTTGGTCGTTGTTGTTTTGTTGTTTGTTTGTTTGTTTTTTATGGGAGAAATAAGCAGATACACACATGGAACAGGATATCTAGCAACGTCTATCTAAGTGTCAGGTACTGATGTCTGCTTTTCTTGTGCTTCTTGGGTATCTTCATTATATAGACCTGAATACTATCATATAGAGATCTTCTCTTAATACAACAGTAGATATAAACTAGGCATTACCCCGGGTTTTAAAACACGATTTGCGTAGATGGGACACAAAATGTTATTGCTTTCCTACATGATGTTCCTCTAGCTTCCTTCAAAAGGTGTAAGCAACAGTTAAACTCTAGAAAATACATTTACAGATTAAGACCAAAAACTTCATAATACTTGAAAGTTGAAAAAACAAACAAAACTTATATTTCATAATTTTATTAATCTCCCTGTTCAGCAGCACTAGTTTTCAAAAAAATATGAACGTAGCGCTCTGATACATTAATGGACTGAGTACATAAATATTCTTGTCAGCTTAAAATTCTTTTAAATTATTTGAATATGTGTGTGAATGAGGGCTTGAGGCATGATTTTACCATTTTTATGTGATTTGAGAATCGAAATTAAAAAAAAAAATTAAAAAGGTTTTATATTTTTATATACCTTCCAAATTCCATGAACAGCACAAGTATATATGATGCTCTATCTCCACATTTCCTTAATTGGAAAAGTGGAATTTTAATGTGTTACCTCATTGAGTGTACCACAAACTTCTCAGAGGTGCAGGTAAATAATTTTCTTGTTTTTCTTCAGTGCTAAGGAATCTTACATTTCTTGAAAGACTGTAGGATGCTGTGAATAGAAATATAATTTTGTTTTCCTCCACCTCACAGGTAACCATAGTCTTGGCAGCATCTAGACAAAAAAACTTCAAAATTCTGGGTTAAAGCAAGATGAAGCACCTGAAGTTAAATTAAAGCTGCCAGAATAGATGACCTGAAACTGTAGTTGAAGCTTTTGATTCGGCACCATGTTGAAGAACAAAGATCACATTGTCTACTGATAGAAAAGTTCATGAAAACAGTATTAACCACCTACTAAAAAATAATTACATAGACAAACCAACATTATACTTACTGTATTTCAGAGGAAAGTAAGCTAGCTATTGGTACACTAGTTTCTTTATCTTTAAAGATAAGTTAATCTTTAAAAACTAGTAATTAGCAGAAGCTCTTAAACGATCTTCATCTTTATGAGTATCGGTTTTCAATTAAAGAACAATAGTCATCTAATAGTGGTATTCATCTAAACGATATTTTAGTGGAATTAGCATTAACTGAAGTCCAAGCTAGAAACCAAGTAATGAGTACAGAAATAATTTATGTCAGTCTTTGTATAGTGTTAAAGCCTGAAGATGTTTTAGCTTAATATTCAGCAAAGCAGACATGAGGTATTCTTTTCCCATGTCATTTCAGAAAATTGATTGGAAAATTATATTTTCAGTGAAACTGTGCAAATAAAAGGCTGTTGTTCTATTAGTGTACAAAAGGCAGTTTCTTGAAAAAAAACCAAGGTTTATGTTCTCAAGCTGTTCTTGATTAACAACACTATTATATTAGAGCTAGAGCCTAAGTTTAGAAAATAGTAATCTTTGTTTTCCTTCCATTTCTTCCCCTCACTCAAACAAAGTCGGTGTAAGTAAAAAGTTTTGCTAGGAGTTTAGTTATGAAGAAATGTTGATCCAGGCTAATATTTTATCTAAAATTTTCACTTTGGTGTGTAATAAAATGTGTGAGAAAAAAATGGGTGAGGAAGTTGTTTTGGGTATTTGCAAAATGCAGCAACGTGCTAAGAAAAAGTAATTGCGAATGACACTGATAATGCTAAAAATAAATATTTTCCTTTTAGTATTTTACATCTCAAATCTGAATGTGAAGGCAGGTTTTGCGAGAATGTACTCCACGTGATTGACCTCGAACTATTGTTGTAGAGGTAAAGATGGCTCAGGCTCAGAATCCACTCTTATAACAATTTGAGTCTTTTATTCTGTTATGGCAAAACAAGGCAAATTCTTGCTGCTAGACTACAGAATCAAAGATCAATGGTTATTTTTCTGTAATCCCCATTCAATTGCTGAAATAAAGAAGAAAATTCTTTCTCTGATGGCTACTCAATTTCCTGTGTTTCTGAAATACACAATGCCCATGGATAGTCATAAGCATCACAGCTGTGTACTTCAACAGGTGATGGTGACCACAGAGAACCTGAGATTTATAAATTTTGTGGTACAATGAAGAAGATTTTGTTTTCAGAGAGATACTAGCCTAGCTCTTTTCCTTCTCCTTTTTAATCTGTATTACTTACACAGACTTACAAGATGTTCTCTCTTTGCCTCTTGTGATTTTCCACACTGATTTTTCATGGCTGAACTGTAAGAATCTGAGCAGGCTAAAACTACTAAAGCGTGATTAAAATCAGGGTAATTTGTGCTTCTCCATTTGCAAACACAAATGCAGCAAAAATCCTACACAAACTTAGTGAATTAAATATACCTTTGTACAACGTACAGTTGAGGTTTTAGTATCACAGAATATTCTAGAATTTTGTGATTAAATTTTTTATTGCAGCTTAACAGACCTACGGTTCAGTAGCAAAAAATCTGAGTGTAGTTTTCTAATAACTAAAAAAAAAAGTATCATGATTTCAATAGTTAAAGGTTTTGTGCGATATTTTTTTAACTGCAGTATTACTTTCATAATATAATTCAACTATGGTTTGTAGGTTTGCTGCAATCACTATTTCCTGCTCAGCTAATTTTTATAACATAATCAAGTAATCTCATATTTAAATTAATTCAGTAAAATTCCACTTTCTCATTTTAACTATGTCTAGAAAATGTGTTAGAGATATTAGGTTATTTTTTTTTTTTTTTTTCAGTCTGTTGTGGTTACAGCAACAAAGCTTAGTTTTAAAGGAAAGGCTTGTTTCAGGGATCAGTTCTACCACAGATTTCTCTGCTGATATCTACAGTTGACTTTCAAGCTGGTGTACCATCTCCCTATGCTCTACCAGCAGGTAGAACACTTGAGGCAATGATTCATGACGTAAAGATGAACAATGTTGTCACTGCTCTTAAACATGTTTATTTATAACACGTTCAAGCAATTTAATGATTGTAGTTTTTCCCTCCTTTTTCATACTCCCACTTTTTTTAACTTTGGGTCTATGACGATGGGCCACCACCCTCCAACCTGTCATTCATGCAGCTGTGCTCCCCATCCATGGGCAGAGTCATCAGGCAGGATCCAGACTGCAACTTCTCAATGTAACTCTGGCTTCTCAGGATAGGGAGAGAAAAATAGGTAGATCATAAACTCCACATAAATCTAGATTGGTTCAAGTTGTAGTGACAAAAGCATCCTTAATTACAGGCTACCAGTTTGCTCCTAGATCTGTGTAGGAATGTGCAAAAGAACTTTACCAAAAACATCCATAATAAAACCCAACCACTGCCAAACAACATTTAGCTTTTCTTCATAGAAGCGGATAAGGACTTGTAAGTAAGAGGGAGCCTGACAGTCCTCTAGCTGCTAAGTTTAGGCTAAATACAAGTTGAAACCTCCATTAGCATGTTGTCAGCTGAATAACCGAGGTAGACATCTTGCATCTGTGCTTCCCACCTTCCCAGCAATTTCACTGACAGTCAGTTGTCACGGTTATCAGGGTCTAGATCCAGCTTCTTGGTCACTTTTCCAGTGCTGGCTATCTTTCACTATTTTAATTTCCTGCTGACAAGGATATGTCAAGTGATTCTCTTGGGGAGGATGCCAAAGAAGAGAGACTCATTTGCAATGAATAATTTTCTAAGCAGCACACATAAAAAGGCTGACTCAAAATGCATTGCATATGCAAAACCTAGGAAAGAATAGTATACTTTTCAACTTCTATTTTTTTTTGCTTTACACTTCATTACAGACTCCTCTAAGAGGTAACTTGCAATACTTTTCATTTCTGTATTTCTTCCCAAATCCAGGAAACCTCCAGCCTAAAACTGCAAGAATAGAAAGAAAACCTTGTTGCTGAACTCCAAAAGGAAATGCAAAAAAGCGAAACAAAATCTTAGGTGAAATAGCTGGACAGAGAGCTTGTGTTTTTTGTCTAAGGTCCTGACCAGAGAAAGAGTTGCCACCAGCACACCCTGAAGACAGCTGTTGCTGCAGATTTCTTCCTTGAGGCACATTTGGGCTGGGTGCCCAGAGGATTAAAGAAAGACAAGCCAGCATGTCTGGAAACATCTGGTTTTGACATGAAAGGACCATGATGATCTGGAGACAGAACAGAGAATGTGAGTGGAGCATGTGTCACTGTGATGTCCCAAATTTTTCTTGTCTATAAGGTTATGTGCAGGTTGTTTTGTGTATTTGGGTTTGTCTTAGGTTTTATGATTCCTGGTTCATTAATTTGATTTTTATTTTATACTGAATTTACAGAATAACTTACTGGATTTTTTTTTTCTTTTTTTCTTTGTTTTTAATAAAAAAGTAACAAACTGTCCTGCTAACTTTGAAATTAAGAAAGGCAGTGTCTTTCACATGGGTTCATATGTTTACAGAGGGTGGGTGTTCACTTACAGAGAAACTATCCCTGCCCACTTAAATTTGCAGTTCACTCATTCTGTTATTGAGAATACAAGATCGTATTTTGGGATGACTGAGATCTTACCTAAATGATCTCTGCATGTTTCCTCATTGAGACTGTACTCTTCCAACACCAAACGCAATTCCTAATGGGCAACCCTCAGGGAAGAGGATCTGTTTTGAATGGATATTGTTCTCAATTCTGTGGTCAGCAAAGGACAATTGCTGGGCAACCCTGTTTCCACAGAAAATTTAACATCGGCTGATGTTTTTTTTTTTTTCTTTGCCTGGAGTATCCAAGGCAATGAAAGTATCTTGTTATGGGAGAGGGAGGAAGGAGATGGTTGACTAAGGATGGAACGGCAAATCCTGCCTGTGACAGGTTTGGACTGCGCACAGGCAATCCACGGAAAGAGCAGGTTCCATTATGGAGGGGTTTTAGCTTTCCTCTTAATGTTGTCATGGGGCCTTGTCGTGGTTTTGATTGCAGGGTGACAATAAAACCATGGCAGATATATTGTTGACCTCCTCTCCCTTTAGCCTCTCCCTCTCCCCCCTTCCCACTAAGGACAGGTGATTAGGAGGGAAAGAACGACAGAGAGAAGAGAGTTGGAAAAATTAAAGATGTTTTACTAATGCTACTAATAAGAATAGAGAAAATAATACAAAATGTACAAAACCAATCTTGAAAAGTCCTGGCAACTGCTCCAGCAGATGTAGGGTTGGCACCCAAAGTCCTGAACTGGACTCTATAGCCAACCAGAACTGGATTCAGTCTGTCACAAGGCCTCGGTTCACAGGGATGACTCACAAGTTCCTCTCCTAACATTGGCCATAAGGAAAAGGGATGAGATCCTTGTGATCTCCGACTTCTATGTGAAGTATCATGTGAATGGGATGGGATACTTGGTTGGTCAGTTTTTGGTCACCTGTTTCTCGTTGCCCCTCTCACGAGATGTGCATCCATCCTTGCATACCATTGCTATGTCTACCAAAACGTGTATCTGGCTTTCAGGAAAACGCAGCTAATAAGAAGGCTTTAGCTGACAGGCAAAGAAACTCATTTTTAACAAAACCAGGACAGGCTTGTAGGTAGTTTATATCCAGAATACCACAAATGGCAGAGTGTGTGCTAGGTGGCACTGCCAATCTCTGTTCTGTGTATTGCAGTGGCAGACATCCTCAGTCCAGATGGATTTCTTAGCAAGACTCTATGTGACAATGAGCATACTTTTGATGGAGCTGTGTATGAGTATTTCAGGTTCAATCCTGGCACGTCCTATTGGTGCTCTCTAACCAGAACTGTTACTCATGGCTTTGATGCAGAATGTGTAGCTGACTTGGAGGAGAGATTGTAGGACTGATGCCTCCTTTTGCACCTGAGCAGCCAGGAGAGGTAAATGTACTCAGTGATCTAAGCCTGCATCCCAATTTGTATTATTGCAGACAGATGCGTGGTATAATTGACACACTTGAATTCATTGCCACAATATTCATGAATAAAAAGTGCAAGATGATCACTTGGTTCAGTGACCTTATGTCTGAATTTAAAAGCCAATGTTAAAAGCCAGTGTAGCTATACCTCTGTACTTTACTGTCCAAAGCCAGAATTTACTAAGTACAATTCGCCCCATATCCTTCAAATCAGTGAGGATTTTCTCTGCATTTGAATGGGATCTGAATAGCAACTACAAGTAGGTAATTACATTTCTGCATCATATACACTTGAATCCCTAGCCTTACTTACAATTTCTCTTCTTCATAATTTATTTTGAATTTCTAGAGGACACCTGAAGTGTATCAATTTAGTATAGATTGATTGATGCTGCTTATCAAAAACACATTCTGATTATAGAGTTCATGTTATTCTTAACACATATAAATACAGCATAACTGCTTTCCCAGTCCATAATGAAGTATTGACAGGCTAACACTATTTTATTTTATTTTATTTTATAGTATTTTGACTTAGTATTCAATTTATCAGATCATTAACATATCAGACAATCTGCAACTTATAAGATATCATTTGTTTGTGTTGGTACTTGGTCTCCATTCCCATGCAGCAGATGCGTGACACAAGTCATTATTTAACTAGTCATACTTTTCTAATTTTTTGTGAAAATCCTAAAATTTTATATTCAGTAGTAACTCTATTATTACATGATTTTTTTTAACATAACACAGTAAATCCATGAGTTAATTTATATCGACACAGTTCTTAAAACTGTGCACGAATCTTACATTAAATGGATAATTATTTGTATGTTTAAGATTCTGAAAAACATGTAAATGAATTTTCCTTAGACTTCTGACATGGTACCTGTCTTTAGGAAGTAGAGGCAAAAGTTAATATTTTTTGGAAGAGAGTAAAATGATTCTACATTTATTAAAACTGGTGCAAGCATTTAGTAAGGGTGAAGAGAGGGGAGCCCAGATTTGAGATGTTCCTGAACAGTGCAGTTGTAAAAGAAAGGCTGTTTTGGGGGGGGCTATGGTTGCACCACGAGGAAGAATTTGGATAATTCTTCCAAATTATTAACTGAAACTACTTTGACATATATGATTTTATCAAACTGTTTTTGTCTGACTTCTAAATTAAGCTGATAATAATCCAATATGGACAACCATCTATAATAATGACAACTACAGTTTGTCAAGTATATTTTTGAGCATATTACATTCTTATCTTAATAATTCATGAAAATTGATAGAAAATAAGAAAATGGTTAACTGTGTCCTGGCAGGGAAGAGAGCAATCCCAATGAACATGCAACTGCAGTTAACATTCAGCACATATATAAAATGTTGAAAAAGAAGATTGGATTGATGGTGTAGGGTTGGCAATTGTGTCCAATACTGCTCTCAATATGCTAGATGTGGTTTTCTTCAATATTAAAGACAATTAGTATGAATTTGAGATACATATTATAGATATGCATAGCTATGAATGTGTGTAAATGTGTCTATTATAAATCATGTAACCTGGTTGACTTTAGAAAGCAGGAAAAAGTAAACAGTGACAGAACAGGTGAAGTGGATGTAGATCTAATGGGGTTTTTTTAAGCACTGGTTATGGGTGAAAGTAAAGGCTGGTTTAAATTATTATAGGTTTGATTCTGCTTTTCTATTTTGGTGAAAATATTTCAAGATGTAACATCAGGTAGAAATTTAACACTTGTCTCTAAGACTTTTTTCTTTTCTTCTTCCTTTTTTTTTTTCCTGAAAAAAAATCTTTATGAAGTTATTCCTTTGTTGACTCTTTGTTGACTTCATGCATTCCATCACCTGGCCTATTCTACATCCTTCTTTTTCTGACTTTTCTTGATAATAAAATCACTTCAGTCTCACAACGCATTGATCCCTGTCTCTAGTTTGTAGTGCAGTGCAGATGCAGGTTCTGTTTTTATATTTCTCAGTTGTATTGTAGTATTGTCTGTTCTGTTCAACATTTGTCTCTCAAAATTTCATAATTACTCTTTACCATTTGTATGTCAAAATTTGGAGAGGTTATTTCACTGTTCCAGACTTCCTAGAATGGTAAATACAGATATATATGTGTTCACAGTAAAAACCTGCTAAATATCAGGATCATAACATTTACTCTAAATTTCAAAAAACAAAAGTTTTTAATTTCAGGATTCATAAAAGTCTATGTATTACCCACCGTAGTCCCCTTTTTATTTTCATACCAAATTTAAAGATATCTTTGCAGTTCTAAGACCTAATAACAAGATAAAAACAAAAACAGAAACAAAAACCAAGAAGTAAGAATAACTTCTTTAAAACATATTTTAACAGTGAGGTTCAGGCTTCGCTAGTTCATTTTATTACAAAGATTTAGTTGACTTTAGTGCATTACTTACTCTGTGCTCTTAACAGTAACTGTATATAGTTGTCTTTAACGAGAGTTTACCAAAAACTCGTCATTTGCATCAAAAATTTTCTTTACTTCCCTTTCATCACGTAACTTTTTCCCAGCCTGACTTGTAACTCTTCTCAATTTTGTCTGCCAATAGAAGGAGCTCCTGCATTAGGCAACAAGCTGGAGCCCCCGGGAGAACCTTTCCTCTGATTCAGACAGATGGATTCTGAATTTCATACTGTGTGATGTGTACAAAAATTTTGATTACAATTTTGGTACAAACTAGCCAGTCATATTGCAAACAAAGCCTGTGAGATTATTGCCAGATAGGAACATAGCACTGTTTAGAGGAAAGTCTGTTTGGGGAAAAAAATAATCAGTTAAGTTTATCTGCTTGTATCTTGTCAAACTGCAGTGGCTTGAAGTGCTCTGCTGTAGGGGGGTGGTCAGTATTGCCCCTGCTCATCGTTATAAAAGACATTTCTTGACGGCAAACAGAAGCTACTGTGTGCTGTTGGAGAAATGCTGAAAACCAGAATAACATAAAACACCAGTTCCTGAGGATTTTGAAGTTGATGATGGTATGAATAGGGGAAAGAAAAAAACACGTAAACTCTGTTGGGAAAGGGGGTGATGCTCCCGGAAGAAAGTGAAATAGGTACTAATTCAGCAAAATACATTCCAGTTTGTGATGGAAAACTTCCATAGTTAAGTAACAGATAAAAGTTGTCAAGATGTTCTAAAGGGCACAGAATTTTGATTATTCTGTTCTGTCAAAACAGATGTATTGTTTAAGCTTATTTTAAAATAACTTCATGGAAGAAAACTGCACACTATTTATCATGTTTTCTGAAAATCCTAATTTCATTAATTAGACCCATATTCTTGTTTACTTTCGTTTTCAGGACATACAATTATCTTTTCCTATCTGCTTTTATTTTCAATGTTATTTTCATTAGCTCTTTTCTCATTCTTTTCACCCAGAATTTCTTAATGATAAGCAATTGCTACCAGTACCCAGCGTGCGCTGCATTATCTCCCAAGTCATAGAAAACCTTCACAAAATCTGTGACCTAAATACTAAATACCGCATAGGAATCACTGTATCATCCAAAGATTAGAACACAAAACATGCATTTTGTATGCATGTAAATGATGCTAGAATGAATCAGCAGGGCTTGTGTTGTTGGCATGATCATGGGGCCATTTTAATCCTCACACAACCAAATTGTAGGTTTCCCTCCAGATTTTGTTGTCACCACCTTTTCCAGAAAACCTGCTTTTTATTCCTTCTCTCTTACAACATACCTCTGAAGATGTCTCAATGAAACCTAACCTCTAATACACCAGACTTTTACAGTTTCTAAAAAAATTATCTTCTTTTCTCTTTCTTTCAAATATTAAAGCCCTTTATGAGTTTGTAAGAAAGTGATATGTGAGCTGAATGCATTAGCTACACAGTGACCATGGGTAGTTTAAAGCAGTAATGAGTAGGTGACTGGGGTAAGGAGCTGAGGCAGCAATCTTTGCTCTCATGCTCTTCTTGTCTCCGCATTCTCATACAAAAGTTAGTGTCCTTTGCTTTTTATTTTTCATCCATTGCTCCTTGTCTGAAGAGTGCAGTGGTGCAGGAGAGAAAATAAAAGCCATAAAACATGCATTGCTTGCCAAAGTGTAATGAAACAGAGGGCATTATACAAGAAAAATCCCTCATGTCTTGTTTCATATGGTATTTTGCCTGCATGAGAGTGAATGATGTCTCTTACTGAAACACCTGGGATAAAAATTTAATTGTCAAACAAAAAAGCTGTAACACGTCCTTATAGACACGAACAAGACTGGAGCCTTTACTTGCACTTAGGCTGTGTATCACATACCCTAACATACACTTACAGCTTCTAAGGATAGATGGAAAAACACTGAAGAGACAAAATGCAGAATATCATGCCAGACCTAAGAGATGTAGTGGGGTCTTGGGGATTGTACTTCTTCATTTTTCTCCATATATCTTCCTTTGGCTTTGTGAAGACAATAGAGTTATGAAAATCTCCATCATAGGATATAACTTCTAAATACTCCAGGGCCAGATTCTCAGGTGAGTGTATTTCTTTTATCCTCCATCTCATTCATCCAGTGTAAAATGACTAATAAACTGGCAGCATATGCCTGGTAAAGCATTCCCCTGATATGTGGAGAAACTGTTGTTCATTGCTGATCTGGTCTGGGTTTGTTTCCCCGCTTGCTGTCTTCCTGAGAGAGAATCAAAGCAATGATGTGGCTGAGCTATATTCCATCATAACTCGCACTTGAATGACATCTATTATTCTTTTTTTTCTCTTCAATGTATCTACCCCATACTACTTCACTGCAAGATAGGGTTGCACTCCTATTCTTTGTCTTAATAAATGAAGAGCTGAGATACAGAAAATGCAGTCTACATCATTATCTAGCACATTGAAAGCAACACTCAGGTTACTCTGCGGATCTGTGAAGTTTTATAGGAGTCTAACTGAATATCTGTGTTATGTATGTACCAACACCATTAAGCTTGCTTTATATACATAAAAGTTTGCAACGAAGCTCAAGAAAATTCTATTTCAGTTATTAATTGCTCTCAATTTCTGTAAAATCCAGAAGAAAAATCTATTTCAGCTAATTATTTCTCTCAATTTCAGAATGAAAAAAAGCCCCAACCAAACAAACAACTTAGCAGAGGGGGAAAAAAGACTCTGTTGCCTAGTCAGTTTAGGTCACTTGGTTATTGTGACCCCAGACTGATTCATGTACATCGTGCCTCTAAAGGTGGAGACTTTTTTACGATGTTGTGTAGAAACTGTGCTTTCTGTGTCAAGAGATCAGTGTTCGAGCTCCTAATACACATTCTGCCCTCACAATTTTTTTTTTAAAGTTGGGGAAAATCTATCTCTTGGATTTAGTTTTTCATGTAAAAGTGCACGAGTTCAGTGCTGCTGTTACAACACCGCGGTTTAACAGCAGCCTGGATTTGAGAGCCTATTAATCTCATGATTGCAATGCCAAGCTTACATGGGAACAGAGACCAATTACCTTCAAGCTCAGATTTTTTCCTCAGTCACATTTCAAGTGTCTGGCAACAGCTTTCAATCTTTAGATTTGCTCTAAGGCAGACCATTCTCCCTGCCACCCTCTGGGCTTAACTGTGCACATCCATATCTTTCTGCATAGCAGAAACACCTTCATGATCACAACTGGTGACAGGTAGATGTTTCTTCTCATATCCCCTGTTGTACCTCTACACCTGGTCCATGCAGTTAAGGAGAGGAGGTAACGGTAAGTTATTGCACTTGATGGGCAACTCTGTATAACAGATTTGATAAATATCCTTGTACAGTTTACTGTTTTGCTGCTGCTTTTAATTATCTTCGATCATACTGAGTCTTGTTTGACGAAGATGAAAATGCAGACAGGATAACATACTGAAAACATCCAAAACACACAACATAGACACAGGAGCTTTTAAATGACACAAATAAAGTAGCTCAACAAGGCCAAGTGCAAGGTCGTGCAGGAGTTGGAGCAAACCCAAGCGCAAACAGAGGCTGGGCAGAGTATGGATTGACAGCAGCCCTGAAGAGAAGGACTTAGGGAACCAACATGAGTAGACAGTGTGTCCTTTCAGCCCAGAAACCAACCATGTTCTAGGATGCATCAAAAGCAGCCTGACCAGCAGATGGAAGGAGGTGATTCTGCCCCTTTGCTATGGTGAGACCCCACTTGGAGTCTAGTGTTCAGCTCTGAGGTCCCCAACATAAGAAGGACATGGACCTATTGGAGCAAGTTCAGAGAAAGGCCACAAAGAGGATCAGAGGGCTGGAGCACCTCTCTTATGAAGACAGGCTGAGAGAGTTGGGGTTGTTCAGCCTGAGAAGGAGAAGGCTCTGGGGAAACCTTATAGCAGCCCTCCAGTACCTAAAGGAGACCTACAAGAAATGTGGAGAGAGACTTTTTAAAAGGGCATATAAGACTTGGTGTAATGGCTTTAAACTGAAAGAGGGTGGATTTAGATTAGATGAAAGGAAGAAATTCTTCCCTGTGAGAGTGGTGAGGCCCTGGCATAGGCTGTCCAGAGAATCTGGGGATGCCCCATTCCTGGAATTGTTCATGGCCAGGCTGGATGGGGCTTTGAGCAACCTGACCTAGTGGAAGGTGGCCCTGCCTATGGCAGGAGGATTTGATCAAATAATTTTAAACATTACTTCTGATCCAAACCATGTTGTGATTCTGTGATTCAAAGAAATAAAAAAAAAACAACCCCCAGCACCTCATGTATTTATATTCAACCTGAATCAGAAAGGTCTCTTTATTATTCAGTTGACTTGCCAGTCTCCTGACAAAGCTGCAGGCGGGTTTTCAGTCTTTGTACATACCATTTAGAGAAAGATCCTACATAGGAGAATTTGTCAGAGAATCCATTTATATTGGAAATTTCTCTTACAGAGTCTCCAGTAAAGAATAGGTTTGGACCACACTGTTACACTGCTGTTCAGGTGCCTGATCCTGTAAATGCTCATGTTGCTGTAACTTTGGTCCTAGAGAGACTTGTGAGACATTCATGTTGGTGAACCTGGAAGAGAAATCATAGACACCATCATAAATCCCAACAGTTACCATATTGCTCCCTTATTCTCTGATCATTTTTCATGATCAGAGTGAATACTGTTTTGTTTCTAGGATATACAGAAGCTTCTCTGCTGTTATAACAAGGGTGTAATCTTCTATATTGTTCTGACCATTAATAAAAAAGAAATTCTTGCACCAATAAGCAGTAACATTTCCCTTTGTGTCTGGTGACTCATCACCATATTTCTGTGTCAAAAGTGTCTTTTTCTGAATTCTACAATCTACATCATTAAACAAGATATACCGCAGCAATGTTTAAATATAACTAACGTACTTCACTGATTAACAACTAGTTGATATCAAATGTGACACTAATTAATCATTTGGGGTGAAAATATGCTCAGGGCTACAAATCTGCAGAATATTTTTAAAGCATTTCAGTGAAAAAAAAAAAAAAAAAGAAAACCAACCAAACAAAACATTCCTGTTGTCAGGAGAGTTAAATTAATAGTTCACATCTGTTTAGTCCACATGTGGTGGGTTGACCTTGAATACCAAGTGCTCACCAAGTTGCTCTCTTGCTCCCTCTCCTCAGTAAGAGGAGGGTGAAAGTAAAATGAAAAAGCTCCTGATCTGAGGTAAGAACAGGGACACCACTCACTAACTACCACCATGGGCAAAACGGTCTTGACTTGGTGAATGTTAGTTTAATGCACTGGCAATTGTCATCATTCAACCCTAGCTAGAAACTAGGGCACTCTCAACAATTCACTCCCCCAGCATTGAAACAGGGGAGGGAATAGGAAGAGTAAAAGTGAGAAGACTTGTGGGTTGAGATAATGACAGTTTAATAGGAAAAAAAAAAAATGCCCCTCATGCAAGGAAAGCAAAACAAGGAATTAATCCACCACTTCCCATGAGCAGGCAGGTGCTCAGCCATCTCCAAGAAAGCAGGGCTCCACCACAAGTAATGGTTACTAAGGAAGGCAAATGCTATATTCTGAATATCCTCTCTTCTTTCTTCTTCTCCCAGCTTTATATGATGAGCATGACATTATATGGTATGGAATATTTATTTGGCCAGTTTGGGTCAGCTGTTCCAGCTGTTTCTGCTCCCAGTGTCTTGTGCACTCCCAGCTTACTCACTGGTGGGCAGTGTGAGGATCTGAAAAGTCCTTGACACTGTGTGTAAGCTCTGCTCAGCAAAAATGAAAGCATCCCTTAATAATCAATAGACGCATAGAAGCTACTATAAAGAAAGCTAACTGCATCACGGACAAAACCAGCATGTCAATTAACAAAGACTAACCTAAAAACACCTCTCCCCAGCTTCCCTTTCTTACCAGGCTCATACTCTTGACTCTTCTACCTCCTCCTCTTGAGTGGCACGGTGGGACAGGGAATGGGGATTGTGGTAACTTCATAATGCATTATGTCTGCTACTCATTTCTCCTCATGCTCTTCCTTTGCTGCAATGTGGGTCCTTCCCATGGGACATAGGTCTTGCCAGGAACCTACTACAGCACAGGCTTTTCACAGGCTGCATCTTCCTTCAAGATACATCCACCTGCATGACATTATCCTTGTGCAGGGCCCTTCATGGGCTACAGAGTGGATATCTGTACCCCATGGTGCTCCATGGGTGAGACAACGTGCATCACCATGGCTTTCTCCACAGGCTGCTTCAGTGCCTGGATCACCTCCTTCCCTGCCCTTCTTCACCGACCTTGGTGTGTGCAGAGTTGTTTCCCTCACGTTTTTCTTTCTACTCACTCTCACAGATGCTGTGCTGTGTTTTTCATCTTTCCTTAAATATGTTTTCACAGAGGTGCCACCAGCATTGCGAATGGACTCAGCTTTGGGTCTCAGGTTCTTCTTGGAGCTGGCTGGAACTGACTGTGTCTCCCAAAAGCCATCCTTGCAGTCCCCACCCTTCCCACCCCTCTGCAACCAAAACCATGACATATAAACATGGGAGACAGAAAAAAGCCTGAAACCCACTTTTTTTGTAGACTCTGCTATTTTCTTCAAACAGCAATCCAAATACCTTTGCAGATGAGATTCTCAGTCTTTTCCTATACAGACTGATGAGAATGTGTAAAACTATTTATAATTTCTGCCAACAAAATTACTTACGTCTGTGATAACATCAAAGTAGAATTCATGAATATATTGAAGAAATTAATATTCTGAAAGCATGTCTTTTCTTCTATTTGTCAATAGTGAATTTCCCAAACAGACATACTGACAGTCTGATTTACTTGATGATCATGAACTTTATCAATACCATGAATATTTCAAGTCAAAATTCTTCCATCCAATTTTTTTTTTTCCTGTTAAAAATTGTATTTGAATATCTTGATGCTATGCAGCATATGTCCGGGAATGGTGCTGATTTCTTTAATTATTATTTTTATTTTTTCGTAATGTTCTCATTCTAGACATTTTGCGTTTTCTTAATTGTGTGAGTCAACATCTTTTACAGCACAGACTCTTTGTTTTCTATTAAACATTATGATCTAAATGTAAATGCTTTATGAAAAATAATTATTTATTTGCCTTATGAAGAAATCTGTACAGCCAAATATTTGATGTGTAAAGTGATCAAAACTTATGCTCCAGAGGGTCTGGACCACTCAGGGGTAAGACACTAGGCAGTTTATCTCTAGGTCACTAGTCTGCAGCTGCTCCAGATTTGACTGCAAACTGACTCAAAACTGATGTCCAAGGGAAATACGTTTACTCAGGGAATCTTCAAGAGATAAAATAGAAAATGTAGGGAACTATTTTGTTCCTCTCCTGGTCCTTTAATCAGTTATGTCTACATCCTTCTCTACTCTTGATAACTGCTAATCTATTCAACTGCATCTACATGTTGCCCCTTCCTGGACTTCTCATTTCATTTGTTAATAAACACTAGATCACTCCGCTTTCTATATGAAAGTTTCAAAATTAATTCTTTTGTCAAGCAGAAGCAAGCTTCCTTAAAAGTCATATATAAATAGCCTACCTTTTCCCTAAAATAAGTGTTGTCCAGAAGGGGTAGAATAATGTATTCAAATGCTTCAAACTGGTGATAGGGGAGAAAATTTTGCCCAAACATTTTTATAAATGCAAATCTTCAAGAACAGTTAAGGAAATATATAAATGTCTTTTATGGCCTTACAATACAAAAGACATTTATTTGTGAAAATACATAAACACATGAGGAAAATACTATCCAGAACTTAGTAACTATCAATAGTAAAATAAGATAAATATGTTAATGGTAATGTGATATTCTGTTTGCATCATTTTCTCCAGCATTTCATGGCCACAGGTTGTATGCATTGTTAATCTCCCTAGAGAGGGCTAAGGAATTTTTTCTAATCTCAGGAAGTTTTGAGTCAACACTTTATGTTTTGAGGAGAAGGAAATAAAAATATATAATCTACAGCAATGGCATGCAGACCAAGATTGAGATCTGGTCTGTAAACTCTTTACTCAAAAATTGTAGATGCAAATGAGATTGTCCCAGAGAGGTTCATAGCCAGTTCACCTCCCTGGTCTAGTGTTGCTGTGAAACCTGAATTGAATGGCTGAGAGGAGAACTGGAGATGTAGGAAAGCAGAACAGGGCAGACAGATGGTCTGTTACACAACTCACTCTCTCAAAAGCTGCTTGCTTAAATTTGCCTGTGTTCAAAACCCCCTTCAACCTACTGAAGCAGACCTGGTATTTTATCACTGAAACAAAACCGCATCCTCAAAGGATATGATGGTCTCGTTAACACGGATCTTTGGGAAAAACAATAGAGCATTTAAGCACTGTATTTCTAGGCTGTATTATGTTTATCTTAAACTGTCATCCAATTCCATTTAAATAAATATTGCATTTCTTTGACAACCAACACAGGCATTAGTTTCTGGTCTTAAATATGTCCTCTGCTTGGACTTAAGGTTGTTACTCACTTAAGTTATGATCCCTTGCTTAGATTAAGTGAACATAATCCGAAGTTCTCGTGCTAAAGCCTTGAAAAGCTGTTCAAGTCAGAAGTATGTGAACCCTCTTGTTCTCTGGGAAGTACCACTGCTGTTCTGGATTAAAAACACTTGCAGAAGTGAAGATATCCAAACAGAAATTGCAGAGACAAAAAGCAGTGACCTAGGTATTGCCCATAACACATTCACTTTGAGGCAGGTTTGATATCTTAGATGGCAAAGGAATGCCATCAGTAGTAGGTCACCGGTGACAGACACATTGCAGAACTAGAAAAGGAACTAAGCCACAGTCTTGATTCAGGAACAAGAGAATGAGGAGAAGTAGCAATGCAATGCTGCTACTGGATAGTTTTTAAAGTGACTTTTTGGACTTTTTTGCAGGTCCAGACAATAGTTCATTTTTTTTTCCTCCCAGATTCAAGGTAAAAGTTACATGAATGTTAGAAAAAGTGAGAAGTATGAGAAGTTGCCATTTATTTTTGTTGGTTTATTTGTTTTTTGTTTTGTTTTTGTCGTTTGGTTGTGGTTTTGTTTGGTTGATTTTGAATTTTTTATTTGGTTTTTTTGTTGTTGTTTTTGGTTTTTTTTTTTTTTTTTTGGTTTGTTTGTTTTTTCCCAATTTCATTTGTATTTTTTAAGGCATTGTTATTATTACAATATCAGGAAAACTTACCACCCAACACATTTTGATAGTGAAATAATTTTTTCTTTTGGTATAAAATACTATCATATTCTACAAATTCAGGAGTAGCTTAATCAGGAAGTTTCTGAAAATAGTACCTGATTGAAAAACCAAAATTAACATTTTAAATAGTCTCATAATCATGTGTTATTGATAAGTCAGCCTATGTGATTTTAATAATATAATTTCTAACAATGCAAATGGAAATGTTTATTTTTTCCTCCAAACCCAACTGCAAATATTGCACTATATAAATTTCAATATGCATGTGTGAAAAGATCACAGAAAAGACATTGGTAATTTAGTTTTCTTTGATGTCTCTGACCTTTCTTCTTTCAAATTCCTAATTATGATGGAAATTCCATTTTGTGTCATTGAAATTGTATTAAGCTGATAATAACAATTTTGCTTGACATGTGTTATTTTTTTGAGCAATAAATCTTTATGCCTTATTGTATCTTTCCAAACTCCATAATGCTGAATGACTTAATGACACCCAAACTGGAAAGTGCCCTTATGTGGCTTCTTTCTCTTGGCCTTTGTCACACTGAGGAGTAAGATCAGCGATAATTACAAATTAAATGAGCCAGTCTTGCTGCACTAATCCAGTCCCTGGATATTGCTCCTTCCTCGTTCAAAGAGCCATATGGACATGCAGCAGGTTTTTAACAACATTCACACGCCACTTCTCATCACAAGAGCTGCAGAGTCATCCTGAAGAAGGGGGATGTGAGGCTTGCTGTGCAAGTTTAATGTAGTTATTCCGTTTCTCTTTACCCTTCAATTGGGTTACACTTGAGAAACTGGTGTAAAAGATTTACCTACTTCTGGGAAAACTAAACAAAAGCCCCCAAAACAAGCAAACTAAAAACAAAACAAAAAAACCCAAACAAACAAGCAAACCAACCAGCCCCCAAACAAACAAACAGACAAAACGAACACCACATTATGCAAGAGGCTGTGTTTTTAACTTCTGGAAGTCTTTAGACTCCAAAAGAATAGAATTTGGGAGAAGTTCAGGGCTTGAAGAGAAAGAAGAAGGCCGGATAGAAAAACTAACAAGCTCCAGAATTTAGAGTTTCCTTGAAATACTTATTAGATATTTAAAACCCTTGAGAAGCATGATTGCAAAGTTCTCCAACAGGCTAGAACCCCCTATAGCTGCATATAAAGTTGTGTATTTAAAAAAAAATATATATATTTTTTTAAGTAAAGGAAAATAAATTATTGTGATTATCACATCTGAACTATCATGAAAACAGGACCAGTAAGCATCTGTCCTGTACTTTGGATTCCTTTATCTTTGATATTGAAAGCATGTCATCTGTCTGTTTATAATCCTAAAAGATTCCTGTTACCAGTTATCTTCCCAGTTTTTATCCTGTCATGTGGAAACCTTTCCTTCTTTTTCTCAAATATTATCTAGAACACAAGATAAAGCAAAAATAGCAGGAATATTAATCTTGCTGAAATCTAACAGAGCCTTGGCCAGCATCAATTCACTTTATCATATGTAGTATGGGCAAATATCTTGAATAGGGAAAGAGTAGAACAGACTCCTAGAAGTAGAAGTGATACAGTAAGTCCATTGAAGTTACTTGTTAATACTGACCTGTTTATTTAAGGTGAGGGAAATAAATTTGTCTTCTTTAACTGGTACCTGAAGACATGAACATCCCATGGTTTCTTCTGTCTGACTGCACCTGAATCCATCCAAAATACTCACGTTCCTAATAATGAGTCAGCAGTTCCATAGTCACGCTCAAGCTCAAGCGCAATGAAGATGAAATTCACGTTGCGAGTTCTGGCTTGGTAAGGTGAATTAAAAATCAAGAGCACAAAGTGGGAGCAAGCCTGGAAGGGCCACAGGGAACAACTTTGGTGTTTCATTGCAGGATCAGCTGATGGAAGAGGGGAACCACCATGAAGAGGTTTTGAAAGTCAAAGGTAAAATACCTAAAATTGGAGTGCACAAGGACAGGAACCCATCCAGCTAACTTTGATTCTGAAAATTGTATTTGTTCTCTGGAAGATTTCCAGCCAGATTCGGGCATGCCACTCATACATACAAACAGTCAGATATTTCCAAAATGTAATTTAATAATGTAGTTGTGCAAGTGAGTACAAACAATAAAAAATCTGCACTCAATAAAAATGAAAAATAGTGACCTTGTAATACAGTAAATACATAAACCTGGTACAAAGTGGGCTTAGGTAACTTTTTGAATTGTGGACAAAGTCATTTATGAAAGATCTGTAAAATCTAAAATCATTGTAGCATCACTTATTTGTAGCCTTTTTTTTTTTTTTTTTAATCCTGGGCAATAGGAATTAGTATTTTTAAAAAGAAACTCTAATAAAAGCTATATGGTAGCAACTAAAGAAAGAATAACTCTCATTAGACTCTAGATCCAGAAAAGTAGTTAATGATTACTGCTTTCAAGGCATTTAAAGATATTTGAATTATTTATTACTGTATGTGAGAAGCATTTTTTCTTAATACACCACCAGTGAAAGACAGTGAAAGTGACAAGATCTGCAGCAAATTTCCATAAAGATTAAGTACGTGAATTCAAATTATTTTTCTCTAAATACACCAGACACACATATGACAACTATGTGTATTGATCTGTCATCCACAATGCAGAATAAAGATACATATACTTTTAACAATTATTTTGTTAATTCTTTTTCATTGAGCTGTTCTTGTACAGTGTGTCTTACTGGCTGTGAAGTGCAAGTAAACATGTGTATCCAAAAACCTGCAGCCAGATTTCCGAAAGTTTTCCAAGGATTTTTCACTTTTATAGTGTGCAGAGTTTCGCACTGAACAAAACCGGCTTTTCAAACATTTTCAGCGTGAACACTTAAAGTAGATAAATAAAAAGCAGGGCATTGTAAAAGATAAAGTGTTATCAAGCCAACAATGACAATGAAATGAGCAATAAAGCAGGTAGTTGACTGTCTGTACAAGTCCTTCACAAAACCCAGTGCATGATTATTTTAGAAGTGTACTCTGGAATGGATGTTTTTTAGATGGGTGATCTCTGAAATAGCTTGGTTCACTTCTGGTACTGTTTCACAAACTGTCATGGTCAGGTGTGGATGCCCTTTCCTTCAAGGAGATACTGATGTTTAGATTTGTAGTTCTTGTTTTTAGGTTAATCAGTCTAAGTGAAAATATAGGATTCATGACAAAATATGCAATTGAACAGAGAGTATTCTTACTGGACTCTGTTTATTCATTACAATAATATATATTCATTGTGTTAGAGTTCTGTCAGACTACAAAAGTGTCACCATTGTTTTAACTTCTGAAGTATTTTTAAATTTATTACAAATGTGCTGTCATGCAAAAACCACTTCCATCTCTACTTTTGTGTTCCACTTCTGCTTACCTATATTTATTCAGGATGATATTTCTAAGAAAATGATCTAACCAACAAAAGCTAATGCTATGAACTGTCCATTGAAGGAGGTTTCATCTAAATTTTGCTATTTTCACAAAATTTTTTCCAGTGTGGAATCTGATTCTGTGTCCAACCATTCATAAGATACAAAAGGAAAGTACAACTGGCTGATTTAAATCAGTGTAACAGATTTACATTGTAAATAAAGACAAGGCAATCTATTATTGATGAAGAGAAGCAGCAGTGGAGGGTTAAGCAAAAATTATATCCTACTGTTAATCAAGAACTTTAAAGAGTTAATGGAAAGGGGAGGGGGAGAAAAACAAACAAACAAAACCAAACCAAACCAAAACAAAACAAAAAAGCAAACAAAAAGCCACCAAACCAGGAACATGTAACAACAAAACTGGCATAGGTTATATAATACAGAATATTATTTCTGTTATGCACAATAATTGAATCCATGTATTCCTTCATATTTAAGTTGCTAATGTTAATTTTTGCTTAAATTCTTGATAGAAATCTGTCTTAGCTCAACTCAATTATAAAACATCAAGAAAGAGATTCAAAATGGTTTTAATTTATCAGCCTGTGTAATGACTTTGTAATACTAAACCGGGATATGATGCTTTTGGGACAGAAAAAAATGCAGCATCAGCCACTCAAAGGTTCTAACTCTGCAATTTCAATCCAGAATTTATCACTTTTGTCACTGATGTCAGCCATACGTCAATGCCTGCTCATGCGACAGGAACTATCTGAATCTTGCCTAATAATTCAAGACCATAAAGAAAGTATATTTAGCTCTAATACTAAGTTATTTAAAGTTATAGGCAGTGTAGTAGATGGATAACAAGGTTGTTGAGCTGGAGATGTATTATCTATTTACAAGGGTTACTAATCACTTTGTAACCCACAAGCAGTAAAGACATAATGTTTTATCATAGAAAATGCATAGTGGGCAAAACAGGCCAGTCAGAAAATAAAAAAAGGTCACCTGTAAAAGAATCTACTGCCCTCCCATTTCTCACTAAATGGAACAAAGACTGTCCAACAGCCTTTAATGGCCCCTCCATGTAGTCTATCTTCCTATCACATCTCTCCCTCCTTATGAGCGAAGAAACCTTCACAAAGGGCACAAGATGCTGTAACAGTATTTTTGTTTTATAAGGGAGAACCTTCATTATTATAGAACCACAGAAGGGCATTAGAGAATTGCAGAATTCATGTTGGAAGGGACCTCAGGATGTCTCCTGTTTTATCTCCTCCTCAAAGGAGGGACAACTTGGAGATCAGATGGGGATGCTCAGGACTTTTTCCAGTCATACCAGGAAAACCTCTGAGGCTGAGACTGCGCAGCTTCCCTGGGTACTTGCCCCACTGCCCAACCTCCCCATGGTGAGAAGGCCTCTCCTTGTGTCCACTCTGAACCTCTCATCAACTATTATCGCATGGCCATGAACTGCTCTGAAGGGCCTGACTCCATCTCCTCAGTCCCACTCCCTAAAGGCATCTTGGACTGCTTTTGGTTCCCTGAAGCTCTTCCTTCCCCTGGATGATACAGCCTTGTTCCTACAGCCACTTCCTTGCAGGGTAGAGTCTCCAGCCCTGATCAGCACGGAAGTCTGCTTTGACATCACCCCACTTAATTTAGATCTCTCTTCAATTGGAGGTCCCAAAACTCAACACCTGTCTCCTTGCAGAAGGTTTTCCTTTCCAGGGCAGGACTTTTATTTGTCCATGTTGGGTATGCTATGGCTCCTGCTGGTACCTTCCTCCAGGCTGGGTGAGTCTCTCTGGGTGGCAGTCCTGCTCTCCAGGATATTCGCTGGCACCCAGGTTTGGTGTCACCTGTAAACATAATGGGATAGATGACTCCACCTCCTCTAGGTGATGAAAATGTCCTTCATATATTCCACTTCTTACTGGTTTCCAGGTAGAGTATGACACCTCAAGTGTCTAACTTGAAAGTAACTACCCTTGGAGCCGGATCATTCAGGCAGATTTTTGTCCAAGTTAATATTCTTTATTCTATAATACATACAAAATTGCATCATGAAATCAAAGTAAAGACTTCATGCTATTAGTCCACTCATACCATAGTTCGAAATGTCAATATCCTTTTTTAGACTGTTATTTTATTTGTCCTTGCTGTATCCAATTACATGTAGATGAAATAAAAATGGTGTTCTGTAGTATATAAAATATTGGTTTAAGTTTCGTGAATTACTCACTCAGCTTCCATTTTTGCTTGATTCAGTGCCAGTCATTGCTTTTGTTTTAGAAGCTGCTACTGTAAACCTAACTGACAAAATTACTTCCACAAATATTCATAAATGCATGAAAACATTTTTCAATGTCATCTGTATTATACCTTCAAAGTGCACCTAACGTTCCCTAAATTCTTGATGTTTCCCATGACCCAGTTATGTTTGTCCATATTACCTTTGCAGGCAGTTTTAACTCAGGCTATATCCTGGCTGATACAGATCTGCGGGGGTTTGTAACCGGCAGCATCATGGTTCTTCCAAACTGAGAATTATTTATTCACTTCCACAAAGAGGGAAGGTGGAGTAAGTGGAGGCTGCACAGGGTTTTATGTGCTCCTGTATCCTGGTTTTAAAGATATGACTCCTGAAGGTTGCCAGGAAGCAACTTTGTTCTTGAGGAAGTGCAGATAGTATAGGCATACCTAGTGATGAAGTGCTCTAGTACGGTAAAGAAATAGAAATTTTGGGATAGCAATTTTTGTTTCTAAAGGAAGAAGGAAATTGAGAGCAATTTTAACTGTAAGTTCATACTGAGAGAAGCCTAATACAGTTTTTCTCTTAGGACACCATAAGAAACATGTAATAATTGCCTGATTTTTCCAGTATTGTTATGATGGTCAGAGGATGCAGATTAAAACATACACAATGTTATCTATAAAAAACAAACATAAATACTACTGCAAAGAGTATTTATTTGAAGACAATGATCAAAATTTTTCTCTCTTGCTTAGGTTTCTCTCACATGCTTAGGTTTTATTAGGATTTTGATTGTCAATAGTTAGATTTTTAAAGATTTTGTTTAATCACATGAGAAACAGTTTCAAAGTTTACATTTTTCTCCCTTTTAGCAGCTCTGTGTTTTTCTTTCTCATTTTTAATAAAGTTTTGAAATAAATAATATATCCCACAGTTTTTAAATTTTCATGAGAAATCAAATTTTTCCTTTCTGATGGGAAATACGTATCTCAGAAGCTAAATTAAAACAATACACTTGCTTTATAAGAACAGTCAATGACTTCAAATGCTGAAAGGTTCCAGACAGATGGAAAGTATAGTATTTTATTTCATGGAGCAGGTAAATTTTCCTTTCTGGAACATGAATGAAGTTATTAGAAGCAGCAGCAGGTATTTTATCACTGCCATCGGTAGGCAAAGGATTAATTGCTGTCACTGTTCATACTATGGTACTTTGTGCAGTACAAATTACATTTCTCTAACTTCAGCACCTCGATCAAAAACAACCTGATCACAGCTCACACTAATCTGCTGCAGCCAGCACCAGTCTTTCTATTACACATAAATGCAAGGTCAGCAGCCTGGACTTGGGAAAGGCAGGAGCAAGCTTATCAGGGAAATGCACATGGTGAGGTCCAGAAGCAATGACAATGTGAAAAATCTGGTTAATATCCAGTAAAAAGGCATGCACATTGCAGTGCTGTTGCCTTTCAGTCGATTTGTTCCATGCTGAATCAAAACAGGGATTTCTACGTGTCTCAAGCGCTCACAAGCTCCTGGTAATTTGTCTGCTAGATATCTGAACTTCTATTAAATGGGCAGATACAACACACACGCAAAAAATAAAAACAGTGTAAGTGGTAGATATACAAAAGAGTCTTTCCCTTAAGAAATTAAGCTGAACTGTAAAAGCACTGTATTTGATAAACAGCTTTATGTTCACCTACAGGCTTGCCTTCTGTTTTAATGTGCCTGTTCACGCTCCAGTTGTAGAATCACACTTTCAGCTGTATATGAGAAAAGTAAAGTGAGTTCACTCAAACTAAGCCATGTCACTGAAATTTGGGTAATATCTCCAGCCTAAGGAAATGGTCAATTTATGAGGATTTATCTACCAGGTTGCTAAAAGAAATGATCTCACAACACTCAGCCTATATGTTTTCTAAACATGAAACTGTTGGAGTTGTTCTTTAAGAGGTGCATTTTGATCTCAGAAAGAACTGTCCTTCCAACCACTTATCTTTAAGACCATCTGAAAATATTAGCAAAAACATTGAGTTGATTTACAATCACACTAACAATATGAGGCAGAATAGTTTAATGTTTTGAGAGGTCAATTAATCATAAACTCTGTGGAAATTTGAAGGACACAATCTAAAGCTGTGCAAGGTGAAATCACTTAAGGTAAAATTTCAATTATCCACTTGTTGAGGTAATCTGTAGTGACATTTTAAACCTATCTACCAGAGGCTGAACATCTAGATTTATATTTTTGTGCTTATATATATCTTTCATATATACATATATATATATATATGCAAATGTATATATGTAAATATGTATATATATATCCATGAGGTATCATGAGATGTCATGAGATGTAGATATATGTTATCTGTATATCACTCCACTATATAAAAAAAGTCCTGGTGTCCTACATTGAAAACTTTTACATTGAAGTTTCAGTTTATAGTAAAATATTTGGATCATGATAATTCTGTTGTAAAATGTAGAGTTTTCTAATGCAAGATACTGGCCTATTGGTCCATGTCTTCCTTTCAGGAGCAGGTAGTCTTACTGTCATTCATTCACGGAGCATTTGTCTCTAGGTAGCTGAGGTGTTCATGACTTCATAATAGCATTGAAACACATTTTAGTTTTAATCTGCTCTAAAAATTCTGCAGATTTGTTAATAAAAGCTTTAAATACATTGTTCTAAGTCAGAATATTACAGGTATGTCAATAAAGACCAGTGTCACTGAGCATCTGCAACAGTTCAGTTTAATGGGAAAAAAAAATACTTCATATAGTCTGATGAGAATGTAGTAAAATAATTGCTTAAGAAGCGAACAAGTTCATTTTCAAAATTAAGATTACATTTTGTCTACTCACAAGGAACTCAGCACAGTACACCTCCAGTTTTGCTAGAGCATTGATGCTCTACAGCCATATGCATTAATAAAATAGTGAATTCTAACTAAAAGATGTCAATAAGTCAGCTATCTAGAATAAAAGGCCTCAGCCTAACTGAAATATAACTGTGCAAGTACCAATAGACAGACTCATTTTTTTCATTGCTTCGACAGGTGTTATTTCCATCACGCTACACAAATTACTTGCAGAAGCTCTTGTTCTTGTAGGAAAATAGCATCAGATCTACATTCAGAATTCTGTATTCAGATCTGGAGCTGCAGTTTAATCTCTTCTTTAAGCAGTAGACACCCTTTCATAGCTCAACATAAAACTACTCCTGGAACTGCGGTTAAAAGGTGAATTTGTTAACAAGGACATGCAGTTCTCAGGGTAAGTTTGATAAGATGAAATTCCCAGTGAGCACAGGCGAGAGCATTCCAGGAAATACAGAAAATGAGCCTCCCTCAAGATAATGACTTAATATCCACCTCTCTCAACTATACAGGGCAATAGGAAATACTGTTAATTCTCAGTGGTATGTTTCCACTTACTAATGTTCCTGGAGCAACAAGATGGCAACTTTACTCTGCAGCATTACTAAACTTCCTGTTATTTATTTTCTTCACCTGAGTTCAATCAAACTGCATGGTCTAATGTCAATGTCAAACTAAGAAACTTCAGGGAAAGCCACTCGTTCGTAGAGTGCTGAGAAGGCAATTCTTATTTCAGCACAAGCTGGACAAAAAGTCCCTGGTTTCTTTTTCTTTCTCCTCAGTGTTAAGCAAAACCTTGTGAGATGTGCATGCCAGACTGTACAAGCTCCACAGAAGTCAAGGCCACTTATTTAATGAATGCTGACTATGCAAGTATTGGCTCCATAACCTCTCTGATCTACTTTCATGAAGCAACTGACATTAAAACATGAATTTGAAGCAATATGTGCTGCTACTCTTGCTGTTTCCCTGTTTAAAAATTAACAGGAGCTCATAAATTTATAACCATTAAGAGGCAAGCTGCTACTGAAATGTAATCGGAGGTTTAGATTTGCAATGAAAGGCTTCCATCTTGCATGTACAGAACAAAAAGAGATGTTTGCTTCAAGAAGTGACCCCTGTGCTGTGTTGGAGGGTTATGCAGCAACCACAGAGGAGTCAGTTCAGGGGTGTTGTTATGTGGGAGTACACTGCAGATTTTCCACAGGAAGAATATATAACAGGTTTTACTTATCTAGCAAAAAAGTGTTGTGTTTTTTTTTTTTAAAGAAAAAAAAAAAAAAGGAAAAGCAGAAAAAAGCTTTCCTGTATATAAAAAACTCTCATGTCTATCTTTAAATTTTCCTAGACCATGTTCTTCTGTATGCTTTATTTTATACTATAATACTACATTTATTAAACAAGGAGATGATGTGCATAGCTTATGGTACTGGCAGTTCTAACCTTGAACTGTAAATCTCATAATGTATTAAAGAAAGGCTTTAAAATTGTTATTAAAATCTGGTAGTTCTATTCAAATATTCTTCTCTGAATAAGAAATACTCTTTGCCCCTGCTCATGAGTTACTTCAGAGAAAAAAAAAGCTGTACTCGAACATGCAAATTAATCCAATGGTAGTTTTAATTCTTCTTGATTCATTTTTTCAAGGTGAACAAAAATAAACCTGAGCAAAAAAATGAAATAATTGTATGTCAAAACATAATCTTTCCATCATATGGTTTTGTGTAAATGTGAGAAAGAAGGTATTGTAAGAAATAGTCTATTGTTACTTCAGATATTACCTATAGTATCATATTAATGCATGTGACATGTCGAGCTTTAACTTCCACATTTATATTTGCATCATTTCCAATTTTTATGATGTCCCAGAAACCAAAATAACATTCCTTAGGAGGAACTCTACAATATTTATGCTAACTGCTAAGTGTGCATCCTACTGTGAGGTGTACTCTCTATTTCAGCAAAAGTACCCACCTAACTGAAAGATACCAGTCCTTGGTGTGAAGAAGAGAGTTTAGTTTAATTAATGACTTGCCTAACATATCAAAATAACATGTTACCTATCTCATTTACAGTCGCTCTTTAAAAATTAATTTTGAGACTTTCAGATGCTGAGCAACAACTTTATGTGGAATAGCTACACCATGTTTGAAGATATACCTAGTTAATACAGCCTAGATTAAAAAAAAATAGAAATAAGAAAAAAAAGAGAAAGAACTGCATATGCCAAAATGGAAAAGGCTGTAATGTTTCCTTGTGTAAGACATGAAAAATAAAATGTATCTGAAATGTGTTGATCTTTTTTGTCTTTGCCTTTTTTTTTTTTTTTCCTTCAGATTGGAGATTGGAACAAGGAAAACAATGACTTGATTCCATTGATCAAAACATGCTTGGGGAGCAGACCCTGGATTAATAGGTTTAGGAATGTACTTCTAAATTACAAACACCTGTAATGATCCTCCAGGGACAAACAGGGTACTCTGGTTCAGTGAGCAGATAATGAAATTGCTGTATAGCTCTACTTATGAGTGTGCAAAAGTGTGATGGTACTGCCAGACAGAGTGCCCAATGTCCTGGTAAACCACTATTGCCTTATCACTGTAATTTCCCCTATCTGTTCCCCCAAAAAACCCTACATGTAATATTTCTATTCACTTTTTAAAAGCAGACTAATTAGAGTCTGTCACTTTGCCTTTTGCTAATTTATTCTTACACACAATTTGACATTACTGTGAATATAGATGGTTTTAACAAGAGTGTTTTTCAAATCCTAGCTGTCATAGATATGCTTGTCAAATATCTTTTCCTTCAAGGTTTCTCTGATAAAATTAAGTCTGGGTTCAGAATTCATGTGAATTGTCTGTTACAATGCACTTATTGTCCCACTAGTTCAATGCAATCTTTTTTATGTTTTCGTGTATGAACAAATAAACCACCTCAAATCAAATGAAGACATTACCTTCTTCTAAAATTCTTTGTGATGTGAAGCCAAACATTTTTAAAAGCTAGACATTCTCTCTTAAAAATATGAAATATTTTAAACACCATTTCACTATTTAATCTGACCAAAACTAGAAACATGGAGCTACAGTAATGGCAGTCAGCTTTTGTTTCTTCATAAACTGTTTATTTCAATGAAGACTGGATACTTTGTATGAGAGTATTTTAATCTGTTATTCTTGAAGAGTAGTTTGGAAAAAAATAGATATTTTATGAGAGCAAGCTTTATCTGACCTGGATTTCTGAGCATTTTTGAACCCTCTATTTCTGTTCCCTAAGAAGAAAAGGACATAGACCTTCACTCTATGCGGAGATGAAACCGTCTTTACATGGCAGAGTTTTAAACTCAAACTAGAATCTGAAAATCAGGGGTGGTTTTATTGCTGACTAAATTAACTCAAGTTTGACAGACCGCTGACCTTCTGTGTTCATTTTAGAGGGCTACAGGACTGGGTCCTTTCTCTTCTGGACCACCCGCACAATGTGGTGTTTGGGTCTGTCTTCAGAGCTGAGTCATGGTGACATCAAATTGTCCCGTGGACATAAGGAGAGACTCATAAACATTAGGGTAGTAGTATAGACAATAAGAAAATTCAAGATCTATGCACTTGGGAAATTTTGCATTTCAGCTACTCTGTACCACTGCCCCAAAATCATAGACTCACAGAATCACAGAATGGTTTGGGTCAGAAGGCACCTTTAAAGATTATCTGGTCTGATTCTCCTGTTATGGGCAAGGAAGTCTTCCACTAGATCAGGTTGGCCAAAGCCCCATCCAACCTGGTCACAATCGCTGCCAGTGATGGCGCATCCACAACTTCTCTGGATAGACTGTCCCAATATTTCACAAATCTCATTGTAAAAAATGTCTTCCTTATGTCTAATCAAAACCTGCCCTCTTTCAGTTTAAATTCATTACCCCTGTCCTGTCGTTACAGGCCTTCATAAAAATCTCTTCTCATCTTTCTTCTAAAACCCTCTTCTCTTTCGAAAAGCTGCAATAAAGTCTCCCTGGGCCTTCTCTTCTCCAGGGTGAACACTCCCAACTCCCTCAGCCTTTATTCGTAGGAGAGGTGCTAAAGCCCTGTGATCATTTTTGTAATCTTCCTCTGGACCTGCTCTATGTCCATGTCTTTCCTGTACTAGGGACCCCAGAGCTGGATGCAGCACCGCATGCCATGGAGTGCCATGGGAGCAGAGTAGAGAGGAGAATTACTTCCCTCAGCCTGCTGGCCATGTGTATTTTGGTGCAGTCAAGTATAGAGTTTGCTTTCTGGGCTGGAAGTGCACATTGCCATCTCACGTCTAATTTTTCACCCTCCAAAATCCCTAAATTCTTCTCTGCAGGACTGCTCTCAATCCATTTATTCCCCAGTCTATGTTGATGTTGGGGATTGCTCTGACCCATATGCAGGACCTTGCACTTGGCCTTGTTAAACATTAAGAAGTTCTCATGAGCCTGACTCCTCAAGTCCGTCAAGGTCCCTCTGCATTGCATCTCCTCCCTCTAGCATAACAGCTGCACCAGTCAGCTTGGTGCCATCTTCAAAATTGTTGAGAGTGCACTTGATCCCACTGTTCGTGTCATCAATTATGATCTTAATCAGTATTTGTCCCAGATTCAAAAAAGGCAAAATCTTGCAGTATACTGCAGATTGGATTTATAGACAATAGAATGATACAATTGGACCTACAATGAGTATACTGAGGATGCAATTTAAAAATGTTCACAAGATGAATCAGGATATACATTTATTATTATAACACAAGGAAATTAGATCAAGACACATTTGTGAGTATAAGCTAAATATCTATGAAGTGTCAACTGGCCTACTTGTTTTGAAATATTTCTCTGTCATGTCTATGTAATTACTTCAGTTTACATCAGACAGAAAAATTCCTCCTCTGTATGCTATGTTCTGAGATATACATTTTGTACTTCATGTTAACTTTAATAGCCTGGAAAACAAACAAACAAACAAACAAACAAACAAACAAACAAACAAACAAACAAACAAACAACTATGCAGCAGCCCATCATAAATAGACAGAAAATATTATTTATAGTAACATAGTGAAGTTGTGCGGAATAAGAAAGCATGAAAATCAGAAAATAAATGTTAAAAAAACCCTACATAAAACTGTGGTCATATTATTTCAGCACTCTGAATATAATTGATGAAAGTGGATATCTATTTATAATTAACTTCCTACCAGAAAACCCTGTAAAAAAGATTCTTTAAATAAAAAGGGATGTCACACATTCAATAATTACCTTAGTTGTCTCACCTCGTACACACATACCCATCTGTTGTATAGAAAGGCAAAAAGAATTTGAAGGAACAAACTCCTCACCTGAGAATAAGCAGTTCAACTAGTCTAAAAATTAATCAATTAAAAAGCCAACCAAGCAACAAAAACCCAAACCAAACCAAAAGAACCCCACATCACCTAACTTCACATATAATTCTAAAAGCTTACAAAAATGCCTGAGAAGTCTGAGGTCAACTGGCTGATGAGACAACAATGGAAACTAATATACCACTTATGTTAAAAGTGCAAACAGTGATTATGCTAGTACAGACAGTTTTGAACATTTCAATTAATCACTTTGTCCCTGTACATCTGGGTATGTAGTAACGTTACAGAGCATGGACTGACTTTATGCCTAGTTAATCAAGCATTAAATCACAGAATCACAGAATCACAGAATGTCAGGGATTGGAAGGGACCTCAAGACATCATCTGGTCCAATCCCCCTGATGGAGCAGGAACACTTAGGTGAGGCTACACAGGAATGTGTCCAGGCAGGTCTTGCATGTCTATGGAGTAGGAGACTCCACAACCCCTTGAGCAGTCTGTTCCAGTGTTCTGTTACCCTCACTGAGAAGAAGTTTCTTCTCAAATTTAAGTGGAACCTCTTGTATTCCAATTTGAAGCCATTACCCCTTGTCCTACCGTTGGTTGTCACTGAGAAGAGTCTGGTTCCATCCTTGTGACACTCATCCTTTATATATTTGTAAACATGAATGAATTTGTAAACATGTAAAATGAAGATTTAGCAGATGTACCAACCACAAATGGAAAGGCAAAATCAGAAGAGCCACATCACAGAATGAATTACAGCCAGAAGAGGACATGAGAAGCAAAAATATATTGTTCTCAGACTATATAAGTAACAGGAGGAAGACTGAGGTCTATTTGTAAATAACAATATCTGTACACACAGAGCCCTAAGGCTGAAATTTTTACATCCTCTGACCAGTGATTTTGTTGTAACTCTTCACACATGTATGTTTTATTTCTTTATATACGTACATATCCATTTTCATGATATTAAAAAACATGTAATATCTATATAATTTGTATAGATCTATGTATAGATTAGGAAAATTATCACAGTGATGGCAGCATCTAGAAGATTGACAAATAAGCTTTGTTTCAAATTTCAGAGCAACACTTTGTGGGGTTGACATTCATCAATAACGCACACTGCCATTGATTAGCTCTTAATCATTGTCAGAGATTCTCATTGCTTATGCAAACAAATATCCCTTAAGAAGCTTATGATAAACTGCTTTTGTGTGTACAGTGACATCGAGCTGATGCACATAGTGAATGCCGGTGGTGGAAGCCCTTGGTGGCCTTAGTGGCCAGGATCCAGGTGACACAGCTCAAAGTGGAATGTGTGAAATCCTCCTCCCCTCTCTTTCTTACTCCTCAGTCCCCTTCCCAAATTAAAAGAGGATAGAAACATCTGTTCTCAACATGGTTAACCTTAAATTGAAGACCAGGATTTTTCTGGTTTCACCACACATCTTTCACATTTGCTTGGCAAACTTCTCTCCTGAAGAACTGAACACTTAAGCATTCTTCCCAGCGCTTCCTTTGATCAAATATACCGCCACTCCATTTGTCCATGTATGCTTAAATATTAATTATACACTTATGCTTAGCTGTTTTACAAAATGCTTGCTGCTGGTAAAGTAAGCTCTTGAAGTGTTACAGTTTTACAAATTGCTTTGACAAAATGATGCTGTTTCACTGATTTTACATCTGCTTTCCAGCCAAGCAACTATTAATTTTACCCTTTCTAGTCAACTACTAATTAATGGGTGAAAAAAGCCTTTGATTCAGATTTTCACTACCGAGATCAGCTAATAACGGGACTAAGAGAATTAGTACAATTACAAGGTAGTAGGCAATCCATCTGCAGCACAAAAAGCCTAGCAAGAGACTACCTAGAAAAGCTAGTTATTTTCCAATGGAAGGGTAGGATAAGCAAGATATTTGAAAGGCAGACTGATGTCAAACCATTCAAATCTCATTCAACAAGATAGGAAATCATTGATATACATTTTGCTTATACCAAGTTTTTGGCTCAGTTTGAAACGTTTTCATGTTAAAAAAAAGATAGTAATCTAATTACGTAAGTATTCTGTTATAGAAATGATGCAAAAGTAATTAGAAAACCACACTTATAGTAACCATATATATAATGAAAGACTGTGCAAAGATCAGCAATGTTTTTATTAATTACATGGGTGACAGAAGGAACAATATTCACTTTTAAATTAATAGTTTAATCAATCTGAGATGCCTTTAAAAGGCCCTGGAGAATGGAGGAGAGTACAAAATGGATTAAAACCAGACAAAATTCAATAGATCTCTTACTGCAAAGGAAAAAAAGATCTGAGATTATAGTCAATGGCCAGCTGGGTATGATCTAGCAAAGGCGTACAGTTTCAAAAAAGGCAATTGTCATATGAGGTATGGTTTAGCCTGCAAGATTAGTGAAGTAATTATTCTGTTCAGCTTTGGTAAAGTTTCTTTTTCTTTCTCTCCTTCTCTAATTTAAAACCATCACCCCTTGTCCTGTCACAACGGGCCCTACTAAAACGTCTGTCCTCATCTTTCTTATCAGCCCCTTTAAGTACAGAAAGCCTGAAATGAGGTCTCCCTTCCCTTCCCTTCCCTTCCCTTCCCTTCCCTTCCCTTCCCTTCCCTTCCCTTCCCTTCCCTTCCCTTCCCTTCCCTTCCCTTCCCTTCCCTTCCCTTCCCTTCCCTTCCCTTCCCTTCCCTTCCCTTCCCTTCCCTTCCCTTCCCTTCCCTTCCCTTCCCTTCCCTTCCCTTCCCTTCCCTTCCCTTCCCTTCCCTTCCCTTCCCTTCCCTTCCCTTCCCTTCCCTTCCCTTCCCTTCCCTTCCCTTCCCTTCCCTTCCCTTCCCTTCCCTTCCCTTCCCTTCCCTTCCCTTCCCTTCCCTTCCCTTCCCTTCCCTTCCCTTCCCTTCCCTTCCCTTCCCTTCCCTTCCCTTCCCTTCCCTTCCCTTCCCTTCCCTTCCCTTCCCTTCCCTTCCCTTCCCTTCCCTTCCCTTCCCTTCCCTTCCCTTCCCTTCCCTTCCCTCCCCTCCCCTCCCCTCCCCTCCCCTCCCCTCCCCTCCCCTCCCCTCCCCTCCCCTCCCCTCCCCTCCCCTCCCCTCCCCTCCCCTCCCCTCCCCTCCCCTCCCCTCCCCTCTCCTCCCCTCTCCTCCCCTCTCCTCCCCTCTCCTCTCCTCTCCTCTCCTCTCCTCTCCTCTCCTCTCCTCTCCTCTCCTCTCCTCTCCTCTCCTCTCCTCTCCTCTCCTCTCCTCTCCTCTCCTCTCCTCTCCTCTCCTCTCCTCTCCTCTCCTCTCCTCTCCTCTCCTCTCCTCTCCTCTCCTCTCCTCTCCTCTCCTCTCCTCTCCTCTCCTCTCCTCTCCTCTCCTCTCCTCTCCTCTCCTCTCCTCTCCTCTCCTCTCCTCTCCTCTCCTCTCCTCTCCTCTCCTCTCCTCTCCTCTCCTCTCCTCTCCTCTCCTCTCCTCCCCTCTCCTCTCCTCCCCTCCCCTCCCCTCCCCTCCCCTCCCCTCCCCTCCCCTCCCCTCCCCTCCCCTCCCCTGCCCTCCCCTCCCCTCGCCTCGCCTCGCCTCGCCTCGCCTCTCCTCTCCTCTCCTCTCCTCTCCTCTCCTCTCCTCTCCTCTTCCTCTCTTCTCTTCTCCAGACTGAACAACCCTAACTCTCTCAGCCTTTCAACTCCTTTCAGTAGTTTTATTTCTCCTTTTCAATGTACAAACATGTACCCAAGTTTCAAGTCCAGATGAGTGATTACATTAATTACAGCATGACTGAACATTTACTACAGACAAAGTTACAGCACTTGCAAAACCTTGCAATGCTTTTCTTCAAATGAGTAGTCATTAATTAATTCAAAATTCATTAAAGCTTGTGCGACTTTGTTTGAGGTTCATCAAGATAGCGTGGCTGTAAATTGCCCTAAAATCCCCTTTCAGCTACTATGAAATAGGTAAGACACCTGAAGTTGAATCTAGTCAAGAAAGATCATCTGCAGATGAATGCAGTAGTAGTAATTGTGTCACAAGTGAAGAAAAAGAAACAAAGAATGGCACATAGTTAACATGGAACAAATTGTCACTGTTTATGACACACTTGTGTATCTGATTCATTTAGAAATTTGTAAGGGGAAAGACACACTGTACTTAGCAGCAATACAGCTTTTTATAAATTGTTATTTTTTGTGATATTAAGATGTTTGTGAGATATATACAGAACTTTAATTTCCTCTTCTGTACTGTCATTCATGACAGATATAATGTAAAATTAGCCTCTAACAAAAAGTGGAAAATACAATTTTATGTTAGAATGAAAATCCATCCCTAGTTAAAATACACATCCACAGTGTAGCATCCTCTACACAGAGGGTTCAGCTTCAGACTTGACTGTTGTCTTACCAGCACTCTGTTAGTGAAACTTTCATGTCCTGGGAATGCTTGACATGTCTGCTTGAGCCTTATTTCAGACTGCCACATGATTTGATGTCCTCTGAGTCAGACCCTCAGTGTCACTATGGGAATGTGTGTATGTGTGGGGATTGTACCTTTGGAGCCCTAGAAGCTTATTATTCTGTGTTTCCATGGCTTTTTTTGAAGACAGAATTACCATGACCTTTGCAATTTTTTTCTTATAAGTTTCTGAACGTAAAGTCTTCTTTGGATTATGTGAGCTTCCCCTTGTTTGCATTCGCCATTATGCAGAATGTGTCATTGTTTTTACTTCTTCAGGGAAATCCATAATGAAATCAAAATCCTAAGTGGATGACAGCACTTTACACTCCTTCTGTATAGGTGTAAATGATTGCCCAGGTTCAAGTGAGCAGCAAACCAGGACATGAATATGCATCTGACTTAGTTTCATACTGAAAAATAATAAATTTCTACATTTAGGTAGTGGCAGTTCTATTTTTTTTTTTTTTTTAACTGAAATATTTTATAACTCATTTTTTGTCAGCCATACACATTTTTTGTCAGCCATACAAATACAAGTATTAGGGATGGATGAACAGAAAGAATAATCAGAGTATATGCTCAAAGTAAACTGAATTTAAGCTCCATTTACTGTACACAAAACAGTCAAGCGACAAAATTTATCACTTAGTGCAAGAAATTATTGGTGAATGTTATATAAATAATTTAGTGAATAATGAATATGTACTAAAATCAAATATGTTGCTGCCAGGACTGAGTACTTGTATTTCCATAACTTAGGCTGGTCTGCTATAACTGCCTTTTAGTATTCTGACTTCAGGTGCTGAGACAATAAGTCCATAAATCAGAAATGTTTATTTTATATCGAAATACATTTAAAAGCTTCGTAGATAAGAGTTTCTAATTGAATGCATTCACTTTAAAATAATTGTTCCCAGAAATTCTATTTTCATATGCTTAAAGTTTGAAGATGTAGTTTGCCATTCTTTAGTCACGCAGTAAAAATGACCTGTGGTTCAGTCAATCTGCTGTGTTGTTGTTGAACTCGAGACACATAAGCTGAATTTTCAAAGGTGGGAATACGTTAGTGGCTGATTTCCTTCCCCTTTTTTCATCCCATAACCTGTGGTTACTTATTACAGTGTGTCAGTCAGAGTAGGATGGTATTTATCTAACTCCATTATTAACCATTTTTTTTCAGACTTAGAGGTCTCCTGCTGCTACTCAGGGTTTTAGAGAAGTATTTCCCTACTTCCTTCAGCTACACTCTGCAATTCTTCCATGTGATGAAAGGGAGAAATGTATCCCTGTCTCAAACTTAACCATGCTCAAAATCGTGATAAATAATGATGATTTTTAAACTCGCACCCTCTACTTTAAAATGTAGCTGTCTTTTGTCACCATCATCATGAAAACTGAAGAGAGATTTTTCAAGAAAGGAGGGAGTGTTAGGCATGGAGGATCAACGTGCAGCTCACGAGCACAGTTTTCAGTCCTTCTTTACGTGAGAGGAAAATAAAGCCAGGAACTGAGTGTAAAGGAAGAAACTGAAAAGTTTAAAAACGAAAAGTTAAAATTTAAGCTCCATCTGATTTAGGACTGATGACTAGGAGGTGTCTGTATTTTTCCACTATTATGGTAGAGAACTTGTCTATACATACTGATTGTGCCCTAATTACCTGTTTTCTTATAGTAGATCGTATATATTTTGTATCTATTCAGGTGTAAGGCATTTAAAATACCTTTGACAGGCGTCTGTTTCCTATGAAGCAACTTAAAAAACAAACAGGCAAATGGGTAATTGTTAATTCAAAGAACCTTATGTAGGAATGAATAGTGTACAAAAATGCAGTATAACTTAAATATAGATCATGTCTTACATGCTGGAATAACTTTTGAATAAGTATACTGTAAAGCTAATGTTGGTGAAACAGCTAGGAAGTCAACAAAGCATTATGGAAAAAGATCTGAAGCAAAGCTTTCTCTTGCTATGACTAGAACTAATAGGTTATTATACAAAACATGTTCTAAATATATACAAAATCTTCTTTACACTTGTCCTACATAATCATCAGTGCAATCCTTTGCCTTATCTGTGCTTTTTCACAGAATCCATGATGCCTACCCACCCCCACACCCCTCCCCCCCTTTTTGAAGTAATCTAAAACTTCTCTTATTTCACTACTCCGATTTTGGGAGCAACTTCTGATTTTCCAGGACTTTGGGATAGAAAAGCTCTAATTGGCTTTGAAATGAACCATAATTTTCAGAAAGTTCTGTCCTGCAAGACTGAGACAAGTCAGAGTAAACACTTCAAAGTTAGCCGAAATTATTAATGTCTCCTTATTGTAATTACTATTAATGGCAGCTTTTTCTTCTAGGTGGCATGTTAAATAACTTCTTTACTACATGTTGTAATCTCAATATAGGGCAGCTATACTTTATTCCACACCCCCAAGTGGCTGATGAAAGACAGTGGCTTTTATGACTTTTTTTTGTAGAACTAGCAAGTGTATTCCCACAGATTTATTTAATTTGTTTTTTTTTTTTTTTGTACTATTTAGATGTGATATGCTAAATCTGTCACAACTTACAAATTTTTGTCCAAAACTTTATTTTTCTTTCTTTGAAGTAAAGAAAGAAAATTAGGTGATTGGTTTTGAGAGTTTTTTCACTCAGAAATGACATGATTTCTTTCTTTGTCAATTTTTACTACGCTTGAACTTGTTCATTTTTATCTCCTTCATTGTGCAGTATAATAAAAAACTACAATAAATTTGTCTTACTTGGGCACTCAAACACACATGCTACTAATTTAAAATTACTCTTTTCCTCTCAGTACATTAATTTTACTGCAGTGGTCCAACATCAGTAGACCCGTCCCCTTGTGTAGTTACATATGACACATTCAGGAGGGGCAGTAAATGTGTCTGACTTTCCAGGCCATTCTTTTCCTGAGAAATCAAGATACCATGGGTATCACACAGCTAAAATCATGTCCCATGTCACCACGATTTTCTTTTGACTTTGACTTTAAATTTCCTCTGCCTTGCAAACAGTTTTGAAAATTTCTTTTCATCACATTTCAGAAAACCGTAAGAGGATTAATGTTCCTTTTAGAAAATAAATAAAATGTCAATTCAGATGCAGACCTCACAGGTTTCTTTATGCGTTTGAGCCTGTTATTACATGGGTCCATGTCACTTTAAATGAATCAGATACACTAAGCATAATCCATAGACATATTGAGTAGGGGGTTGCCCTGACAACAGGAATAAATTTCAGGAAAAACTCCCCCTCCATCCCTGTTTTCTTCCATCACTTCTCATGGTCACCAAACTATATGTTTTAAAGTTTTAATTAACTGTGATGTAATGGAAACCAGGTATGTGAGACCAATGCTTTTTAGCAATATGGGATGTCTTGGCGTTGTTTTAAATTAAATACGTTTTATGAAAAGAAGATTAGTTACTTGGAGAAAGCAAGAACATTCAAAGTCAACTTCGTAATAATTTCTATAGGATCAGGTTCACCTATTTTTTTTTATTATAGTGTTGTAATCCATTTTAAACAATGTAATTTACAACTTACTATTTTAATGAAAAGACTAAATGTTTATGCTGCTTCAGGAGAACCATTTCACAGTACATTAACAGTGTTTATATTGGAGTTAACTGGAGCACTACATCTGGCAGGCCTTGGATATGTGCAAATTGATGTGTGCATAGTTTAGGACATAACAAATTCATGACTTTTTCAGCCTGTCAGGCTCTGAAATCAAATTGGCCAATGAATCCTGATTGTGTCTCCTTTCTCTTAGGTGATAGAAAAGATATTTCACCTGATAGGCAATTTATTTTCCAGAGTATTCTTTTTCTGATTTGTAGAGGGATTATCATGAAATTGCACACTTCCTGCACTGTCAGACAAAAAGGACACTAAATCCACTGGAAGAAAAGGATTATGTGTTCACTGACACTTCACCACAGAAATCCTCCCAATAATTACTTTTTAAAAAGTACTCAAGTAACTGTTTAAGTTAACTAGCAAATAAAACCTCTACTGTGGTGTTTGTCTGTTACTGTAAATCTGAAACTTGAAAGGTGTTTTATCTCAGATAAAATATTACAAGAAGTGGAAGTGTATTAAAGAAAAGGAGTGCACATTAATGAAGGCTTGTTCTAAACTAGACAAAAGAAAGTGAACTCAACTAAAAGAATAAACCACTTCTCTTTCTATTCAAAATGTACCAGTTTACCCTTGCAAAGATTATTTTTGTCATCCACCCAAATCAAATTGGGGCTGGAAATACTGGAAGTATATATTTTATTTTATTTTATAAAATGCAAGTATATCAGTTGGAAACAAGAGAGCAAGAAAAACATGCATACATTTTTTAAACTGAAAACAGAGATCCAGTAATGTGAAATTATTCTGAAAATGCAAATGAATTCTCAGATATATAAAAACATTTCCAACAGAAAAAGATAAGTTTGTGCAAAACGATAGTGAAATTTCCTGTGAATTTATTTTGAACTAGTAATGGAAAACGGTTTCTAGAGTGATTAGACAAGGTAAAAGTTTCATGTTAGCCTAAGAAGGAATAGACTTATATGGTTTGTTGGTCCAGGAGTTAGAAGCATTCTTGTAAGGGTAAGTGAGGTCCTGGATAAGCTTTTGAAAGTGACTAATCTGGAAGTGTTGAGAGTGGTAAAAGCAGTGACTTCTTGTACATATTCAAGGGAAAAAATAACAGTTCATAAAAAAGATTGCACTGTAATTTTTGTAATGTGTAATTGCTACAAAGTAGTCACGATTGTGTTTCTCCTGTTTCCTACAACCAACAAGAAATGGACAGAAAACAGAACTATTTTAAGAATAATTTGTTACCTACTACTTTTTGCTGAATAATTCCAGTTCAGGTTGTATTATGTCTTACTGAATTCTGTGAGAAACTTCTGGTTATTTGGATTTTTCCTCTGCAATAAGCTTTGATTTTCATTTTCATCGGTATTACTATGATTTAGATATTTGCAGAGGGAGTTGCATATATTCAGGGAATACACAATAAGAAACAAATTGGAAGGCAAAATGTTCACTGTTGTCTTCATTTATGTGGAAAGTTTTACAACTCAAGTCCTTATCATAGGATTCACTGGTAATTAGTTTATTCATCTGTGAAGCTAAGTGCCCCACTGAGATATTAAGTTCTTAGATTTTCTACTGATATTAACTTAAGAGGAAGGTATTCAGCCTCTCGAAGGATTAAAGTCACAATGGTGAGACCTGCTGAAGTATGCAACCAAATCATCCTAAAAATTTAATCTGAAGGAGGACGATAAACACTTGAATAATTATTTTTTATTTTTTAATCTTTGAGTTAATCTAGTGGTTTTGCCCAGTGTATTTCCATTTGATGTGATCCTGAACAGAAAACTAGGCAGAGGTAGTAAACTATCCTACGTAGTATTTAATAAAATTGAACTACTTTATTGAATTAAGAGAAAATAAATATATATATACATATATGAAACTTTTGGTGTAAAGAAATCAAACCAAAGAAAATGGGTCCCTAGGTTGTTGCACAGATGTTAGAACTCCAAGTAAATTCAGTTGGTGCAACAGACTTCGAGAAAAAAATCTATTAAAATGTGTGATGCTAGATAGAAACAGGACCTGGAATGGTCAGAGGTGAAATAAGAAAGAAAATTAAGGTTTATTTCTAAATGAGAAAAAGTATTCAGTTGTTAATAAGCAGTAATAAGTAACAGTGAGAGAAAAATGAATGCAGTGTTTGTACTGGGAGTTAAAAGAGAGATGTGGATAGAGTAATGTAAAGAACAGGGCAGAAACAAAGCCAAAAATAAATTGAATGTGTGATCTCTGGCCAAAGCAAATATTCTGCCAAGAGAACCTTGAGGAGCACTGCTGACGTAGCTTCCTTACTTATTGACAAGAGCAAAAAAAGAAATCAAATCAGTCACATTCTTTTGACTCTACAGTTTAAAGGGAGAAGAGATCTGTGATGTTCAGGTGGGTTGTTACCTACCACACAGCAATTCCACCTGAGATATTGTTGAATGAGAAAGGATTGACAGTCCTTCAATGACTATACATAAAGAAAAAAAATCAGTCAGAATGTGTTGCCGTTGAAATAAAGCTTGTGAACAAAATATCAAGGAAGGTGAGGAAAGGAATAAAATAAACCACATCAATACCAGCAAAACAGCACAAAGTTTCCCCTGAGCACCACTAAACACAAGTGTACAATCTCAGTTCTTATTCTGGACTCCTGTTTCCCACTCGTCTCCCATAGAATCATAATCCTACATCCTCTAAGGAAATCAATCTCACTGGCTTTCTGAGAGCATTGCACTTACATGATGAGGAAAAAAAAAACCAAACACAAAACACAAATAAAACTCATGGACTGAATAAGAATTATAAGCATGGAGAGAAAGAAAAACTAAATTAGATACATGAATACATGAATTATACCTCTGACTGATGTTCACACTGAGATTCCTTTGAAGTATGGCACCATAATTATGCTTATGTTAAAGCCCTTTCACACTTCCATAGAGCTCACAATGTGCTTATGCTATTTGAGAAGCAGCGATTCAGGGCCTACAATAATGCAAATTAGAATGGCATTTGTCAAAAAGAGCAAGATTTAGCTTTATGAAACAAGGACTTCAGACACCAACTTACCTAATGCAATGAATTGTGGAATTTGAAGCATAGTAGCATGCTGCCAACACAAATTCTTCTTGAGAGAAACACCTTTTCAGTGACTTACCTTGTTTTCATATTTTTGTGTACCAGATATACCAGATATATGTAATGGAAAATGACCAGATCAACTTAGGATCATAGAATCATTTTGGTTGGAAAAGACCTTTAAGACTAATCAAGTCTAATCATAAAGTTAATTCCTTACAAAATACCATACCTCAAGGCAAAGCTGACCTCTGATACAAATTTCAGCTTCCTGGTCATAACTTCTGGATCCAGAATTTAGCCTTTATGTTATTAAAACATACACTTACTTACAAATACTATTTCAATGCATTGGCAGAGGTTTTAAAGATAATGTGAGCATGAAGACTCTGAAGCCGTGAGCTCAGAAGCATGCCTTACAGTACAGGAAACAAAATTCATTCAACCATCTACACTGAGGATAAAATATCATTCAGATTTCTAATTAGATTTCATATTTCATATATTGCAGATAATCTCAAAACCACAGACCTCTGCATGCAAGGATATATATACATATATATATATATATATATATATATATATATATATATATATACACATGTGTGTGTGTGTGTGTGTATGTATATTTCACCCTGGCCCTAGAGAAGGCTCTGGGGAGATGTTGTTGCAGCCTTTTAGGACTTAAAGGGGCCTATAAGAAAGATGGGCATTGACTTTTGAGCACGACCTGTTGCGACAGGACAAGGGGTGATAGTTTTAAACCAAAGGAGGCAAGATTCAGGCTAAACATGAGGAAGAAATTTTTCACATACTGGGTGGTAAAACCCTGTCCCAGGTTGGGCAGAGAGGTGGTGGATGAACCATCCCTGGAGACATCCCAGGCCAGGCTGGACGGGGCTCTGAGCAACCTGAGCTGGTGAAGATGTCCCTGCTCATGGCGGGGGTGGCACTGGGGGAGCTTTGAAAGCCCCTTCCAACACAAACCGTTGTATGATTCTATAATTCTAAGATTTCGTAATTCGATATATTATAGTTGTATATATATATGAGTAATGAATAATAAATAGTGAGAGGAAAATATATATCTATGTATGCATATGTGCACGCATACAGAAGTATGCATAACATATGCATACACCTGGATAAATTTGTTAGTTGCTGGTGTTTCACTGAAAAATTCAAGATGTAATTTCATGAAAATCATGTACAGTATATACCAACTTACTATTTGATTTCATACTGTTTGGTGATGTTAGGTCTCAGACACTAAATCTCAGATTCTCGAGGCTGTGAAGCTTCCAGTACCTTCTATCGATGTTTTTGGCACCTGGGTCTCTAGGTCCTCTTCAAATATCTAATACAGAGTTTCTCAACTACTGTCATGGTGAAGCACCTGCAGACTATCATCACAAGCCTGGATTTCTTGAACCAAAGTAATTCAAATTAATGTCACTTTCATGACACTGAAGCATCTGAATTATGGAAAAAATTGTGTCACCTGAAAATGATATGTGAATTGAGATTCATAACTGCTGCATATTTGCATTATTCATACCCACTGCTTACAAAAAAAAAAAGTGTCTTCTTCAACGTTCAGTTATCTCCATAATAAAATTAAATATTTCAATTATTTTGTTATGCAATTTAATAAGTTATTATTTAGATCTACTATGCCAAGTTATCTGATTACAATTCTTAACCCTGTGTTTTGGCCTCTCCTCACATTCAAATTCATCATGAATTTAAAAAAAAAATAAAATAAAACCTAAAATAACTTACGGAGAAAGATTTTAATCAAGTTTATGTGGTGGTTTTTTTGTTTGTTTTGTTTGGTTTGGTTTGTTTTTTGTTTGTTTAATTGGTTTTTGTTTTGTTTTACCCCTGTCCTTTTTGTGCGGTTGTGAGCAGGATTTGGATGTTTAAGCATAGGTATGAAATGATATTTGAGGTAGTGCAGTGAAACCCTGAGGCTGTAGGAACTACCCCTGTGCAAATGCTTTACATCTGAAACATCTAGAATGACACCAAACTACTACATTAGGCAGTCAGATTGCTCCCAAGGTATCTGCTTATCAAAGCCTTCCTAAACAAGTCTAAGTTTAAAAAACAGGTAATGGTTTGCAGGAAGGGTGCCTGTTGCTTACCTGCGACACGATATTTTCTTAGATCAACTTTTGTTTTTTTTTTCATTGTGTAAACTCTGATTCCTGATCCATGTCTTCATTTCCCCATCAGGAGATACCCTAGCAAATAAACATTTAGAAACTGGTATTTTTTTTATTGTAACACCACCATTATTTTTTCCCCCAGTATTCAATCACTGCACATAATTAGGTTTTCAAGGTTCTATGGTTACACTGAAGCTGACCCTGTGCAAGTAATGGGCAGAGAGTCCAAGGGGTTTTTCTCTCCATAGTATGTGGGCAGAAACCACTGCGAGTGCAATAGCAAAAGCTAGTGACCACACAGAGGGAATGTTCATGAAATAAACCAGGTAAGAATTCTGTAGTGTCAGCCCCCATTTCGGTTGACCAGGTTAGCAGGATAGAATCTGGAAAATTGTCCAGGTCACTGGACCTAGGACACTAGGGGAACAGAAAGAGACAAACTGCCTCCCATGGGTCTTCATGAGCAATCCTTGCTGTGTTCACTGGGCCACTGTTGCAGCATAGCTCTTTCTATATAATTTTAGTCACCATGTCACTAGTAGACAGTCACAAACCTGTTTTTGAAATGTCCATAACTATGCTTGTCTTTGTTGACATGATTCATGGGCATTTTCCGTATTTGCCTGTAAATATTTTCCTCAAACCGTAGTGTAAGGAGCTTAATTCCAGAACTTGAATATTTCTCTATAAATCTGCTCTAAAACGGATGACTTAACATCTTTGATTGCTTGTTGCAATGCAGCTTATGAAGCATAATATCATTTGGAGTTTCACAGTCCTGACACAATATATACATAATGTACTGTAAATCAGCCCTGCAATGCCCTTGAGATAGAAAAATGGCAAGCAGGCATGGGGAGCAGTATGCTTTTCTAACTCCCTCAAGTCTCTCCAGATGGATATTTCATTATGTCAGTTCAGGCAACGTAAATGCTAAGAGCTGAACCATGCAGTTGCTACTTTCAATTATTCACAAATCCACCACAGATCACACAGAAATGGTTGACAGCCTTGTAGGAACACTACCACGACAGCTCTGTTCTCTGGGCTCAAATTATCTTATCTACTGGAGCCATTCAGGTCCCTTAAAACAGATAAATTATTTAGTGTTCTGTTTTTCACCCCTTGTTTGTTGCAGTTGTGCTGCCTCCTGCCACTTTCTTAGAGAAGATTGCCTTTGAGATTTTCTCCTTCAGTTTTGCTAACTTTTCCAGATTACCTAATAATGAAATAACAAATAAATGCGGTCATAAAGCTCAGTGACATTTTAGAATCTAGTGAATTTTGTCAAAAATATAGGCTATTGCTGAAAAACTACAATAATACCTTATTAACAAGAAGACTACCCAAACTCAGAAAATGGACACATTATTTTGTGCTGGTTTTATTACAGTGAAACATGACTGTTTCAAAGTTCCTCTGAGCAGAGATCACCCTTAGCTTTTGTAATGATATATGAAGCCTCTAACTGGCAAAATATCTTTGTAATCTGCCATGAGAAATATCCTTTACATATCACCTGAAAGTTGTTTATCAAATGACAAGAAAGAGAAGTGAGAATAACATAATTTAACTTAATATTTACTGGAGATAGGTGTAGTTGAAATTCTTAATTAAGCTTACAAGATTTTTTTTATATCTATGTATTAGTCTTCTTTCAGTGTACAATAGAGCTTTCATATATATATTTATATATATGTATATCTTGCACATGCTAGTGTGCAAGCATTACATGCTACATACTGCTAGAACAACTGCTCCTTTCTCAGAGTATTTCTTTAGTCTAATTCCTGAGTGAAGGCTTCTGCAAGTTGCAATGTTGTGGCAGCTATGGGAATGATGGCAAATAAATCCAGACCTACTTCAGCATTTAGTGTATTTAGCCAGGTGAATTTCTTGCTAACTGAAAAACCCACAAACCTTTTATTTTAGAAAATAAAGTATTTCTCAATTTTATTTAAAGCTATTTGATTTTTCTTTCAGAAGAGCAAGGATGATTGTCCTGACATTGTTCTGCAAAGTATCGTAATAGACGAGTCTTCAATACATGCCAATTTTTATTTTAACTTTACAGTTATATATTTTGTGCGTGTTTTTTTTTTTTTTTTCTGTATTGCACTGTGTATTCTTGGCCAAATAATAAATTTTCTACCGACATTTTCTTTACATTCATGATCCTTCGCAATCTATTATTACAATAGTTACGTGCTGACATTTCCTTAGTTTATTTATTATTATTTCTTTTTAGTATGAAGTATTTATAAGAACATTTGCAGATCAATTTTCCCCCTATCTGAACAGCTCACCCTTATCATCAACATTAAGAGTCAGAATATATGGAAAATTCTAAGACAGGTTGTCACCTTAAATGAGTAGAGAACTATTTATGCCAGGTAGTTTAGTACGTCAGATTGAAAGAGCCATATCTGCAGGACCTGGCCCTCATGGATTAGAGACAGATAAATGGCACAGAGCTATAGTGAAGACAGTTTATGAGATCAGGCTTCTATTCATCTTTTATTCTGCAAGTCACTGCATTATGAGGACATTGCAGTGATACAGAGTGTGAGATAATTGAACTATTTGGAACAGCTGCATACAAGTCAGCTTTTAGGGTAGAGTGCTAAAAATCTAATTTTGGCTGAATTACAGCTTTGTCTAGCAGGGCTTATTACTGAAAGAGGATGAAGATAGAGAAATACATGAATTGATTTTGCATTGTATTTCTCCCTGAGATATGCTTTTGTACAATATATATGGGCTGCCCTTTAAGAGGTTATAAAACCTCATGTTCTGTTAATAGAAAATAAGCTAAATGACCGCAAGTATCCCCAGGCTTTTGCAGGTGCTATTTTTCAATGCAGAGTAGAAAAATAAGTTTTTTATACTTACGTTCATAAGATACCACTAGAAAACTTCCTGGAATACTTTCCCCTTCCCTCACCTCTACACTCTACTTCACTCCATGGTTGGTTGTTTTTGTTTTCTGTTTTTGTTTTGTCTTGTATTGTTTTGTTTGTTTGTTTTTTGTGGTTTTTTTTTAATTATTATTATTGTTTCCAATTATATTACCTGTGTGTGAAATCCTAAACTCACTCAAAGTGACCACTGGCACAATTTTAATCAGCTCTTTCTTCTATTTTCTCACCTGTTGTGTAAACAGGTAGGGAAGCATGCTGCTATCTGGTTACTTACAGGTGTTGCTCATCAGAGTAAATGAAATTCTACCTACAATACTAATACATGCACAATAATCTACAGTTATTTCTGATACCCTAAAAATCTTTATTCAGAAAGGTTAACATAGATATACCTATCTTTTTCTGGTTTTGTTTGTTTTTCCAGTCTGTGCAAAACACACTGGCTAAAATCTTCTTCAGTCATGATTATTTGTACATCTCTCTCTGTGTTCATACCTAGGCATCTCCTGATCTCATGGATTATTTGTGCTTCAATTCCAGTTCCTGAGGACTTTTCTTATTTCTGATTAATTTGTGCTAATTCATTTTTCTGTATCACTCCAGCTCCCCCAACATTTACTCCTTTTCATCACATTACTCTGTTGTTCCTGAAATTCCATTTATATCCCTAAGCAAAATACATCCCCTTTCTTTCACCTGTATTCTTGCAAAAGCCTTCTTCGACATACAGAATTGCTGTCCCTGGTCAATAAAACAACTGCCTCCCAGCTACAGGATTTATAAAAGCTGTTTCACAGACAGAATCATCCTCTGGGTCAGTTACAGCATCATATTTTTATTTAAGCTGTCTGAGTGTTGCAGGTTTTTGTTTTGTTTTGGGGGTTTTTTTAATGATTTTTGTTTTCCATTTGGTCTGTTGGTTTGTTTTGCCTTTTTGTCATTGTGCTTTGTTTTGGTTGGTTGGTTGTTTTTTTGTTGTTTTTTATTTTTTGGGGCTGCTAAGCTGCATTCTCAGTTGGGGTAAACTGGCCTATTTTCATTTAGCTCAGAGAACTATGTTGATTTATTCAGTATCTGGTTTGATTTCAGTCTTTAACAGACAGAATGTTCTTGCACTATGAACCTATGTTTTACTCCAGCTGTGGACTTTTTAGATGTCTGAAATGAGCTTGAAGATTTCTTATGGACAATGCCTCATTCTAAATAATTGTACTACATACTATAATTTATCAAAAGTCTGCCACATTTAACATCTGAAATAGGAAAATCATTCTAAGCCACTGATGATTGTGCTTATCAGAGCTATGTAAATAGTATCAGCTTTTGCGGTAGAGTGACAGAGTGAGAGATAATTAATATTAGTTACTGAATTATGTATCTTTATTGGATCAATATTCCTAAAGATCAAACTAAGCATTTGACAGTTGAACTGACTGAAAATATATATCGTTGCTGAAATAAGTTTTCTGACTGATTCTGAGGGGAAAGAAAAGCGTAAATCAAAGTTGTTTTTTTTTTTTCTTGTTTTTTTTTTGTTTTTTTTTGTATCTTTTCCACATTCAATAGTTTGGGAAACAAAGGAAACAGTTCTCCAGAGAGATCCAAAAGATATTTCACATTCAATCTGAAACTATATTATTTGCTCCCAAATACTCTTCATTTGTGGCTATCTTCAACAAGTTCTGTAGCTAAAAAAGCGCAGAGGATTAGTGAAGGTGAAGAAGAACTATGTTTGTAGGAAGATTTTTGCACCGTTGCATAGTAACCAGATGCACATCTTTTCATCTGAGGTGAGGTTTTCTGAATATCAGTTTATTAAAATCTGCCAGTGTCACTTTCTCTGTGCAGCGACTGAGGAACATTTGTTTTTATTTTGTTTATTAAACAAAATCTTACACTTAGATGTCATCGAATATATTTATCTTTCTTTAAATCTATACCAAAGAGCATAGAAGCCTGAAGATCCTGTTTCTAGGCACAGGCCCCGTAATAAAGTAAGAAAGAAGAAATCAGACTTGGAATGTATTATGGAATTCTTCAACCTAATAAATGTCTTTTTTCTATATTAAAGTATAATTATTTTTACTTGCCATCTTTACCAGTAGAACATGACTATATGTTAAAGGCACTATAATATTGGTAACTTTTGCTTTATGGGTCCTTTTTGGTTATATCACCTGCACAGGAGGAATAAGTGTTGTTTAAGATGATAGTTAATTTTTCCTACTTGTCTTCTGTTAGACTAGTAACAGATTTCTTTCGGGTCTGAAAACACTGTCTTGTAAACTGAACATTGTTGCATTTACTTAGAGAAACAACATTTTTACATCATTTCATAGAAAAGAAGAGTCTAAAATTGTTCCTCTGTTGACAGTATTGTGTTGGCATTGACATCACACGTTAGAGGTGTCTGACTTCCCTGTTATCAGTAAGGAGACATCTGGTTCATAACTTTTAGCATGGCATGTCTCATGATGTAGCATCAACATCCTAAATCAAGCACAACAAAAGCTCACAGTTGGAGGTCAAAAGCCCATTTGCAGTGTCGTTAATTTCTAATTGTGTATTAAAACCCAAATGAATTGTATTTACAAGAGGATACACGCATTCAAATCAACACACATCTGGAAATAAATGTTCAATTTAGAGCAATTAAGATATTATACACAGGGGTGTTTCTACTCCAGTCATCAAGATAATGTCTAGTGCAGCCTGGATATCCAGAAACCAGACCAAGAAAGAAAAAACATCAGTAACTCATGCCTTGTGAAATGAAGATTAAAGCAAACCATTGCTCTCCATTACAGTGTTTGATATGGCTTCCTGGGCAATGGCCCTGAGAAAGCTCAGTGTGCATTGATGATCTGAACAATCTCTGCCCAATGGTCTGATATTGCTCCTGTGAAGATATTCTTGAAGCATCTCCACAGAGACTCTGAGATGAAGTAACTCTGATTTCTATTGTGTTACCCAGTGGGTTCAACTTTCATTTCCTAAATAGATATCTCTCATATGGACATATAAAGCTACAGTGAGCTGCTGTTGGATTTTTTTTAAATTTTTTTATGAGTGATGCTTACCCCACCAGGGCTCCAGTCTATTTAGGCAACCAGCTGAGATGCAAGGAAAGGAAGAAAAAAGGACATCTGGACTTCCCAGTGCAAAGTACCATGTATTTGCACAAATCTTTTTCCACTGCTATAATAATAATGATGCACTAAAGCCCACCATGAGCAAAACTCACTGTGAACCTCAACATGATACACCTCAGGAGCATAAAAGACAAAGTCTATCAAGGTAACTGTTCACTATAAATTATCAATGTTGTTGTATTTATTACATACAATTAAATAGTTCTTACTTTAACCTATAAAGAACCGCTACAGATTAGCGGTGATGGGTAGTTAATTTACAGCTCATTTCACAGTTTTATGTTGTGCTTAAAGGGAACACTCACCTAAGCAAACAGTGCACAAAACAAACACGAGTTTCAGAAATAGACATCGACAAAACACAAAACGTGTTTGTTTTCAGTTGCTCTGGGGTCTAATTTTTTCAAGATATAAAGGCTATTTAAAGGAGGTAAATATTATCATGGGCACAGGTAAGGGGAGGAAGAAAAAAAGAACATAAAGGAAAAGGAAAAAAGGAAAAAGAAAAAAGGAAAATGAACCAAACAACAACATAAAACCCAACTAACAAACAAGCCAAAAGAAAACAAACCAAAAAAAAAGGCTGTTTGCCTTCAGTCCTGTGAGTCTCTTCAAGATCCAGAACATGGGAAATGTTTGTAGATTTTCAGAAGGACTGAAATATTACCCCTGTACTCTGCTTCCACCCTACAAATAGACTGGGCATAATCTGACCTGTTAAATTCGCTCAAGTCAGTTAATATCCCTCTGACTCTTTCCGACATATATAGATTTGGAAAAATACAGTCTTTACATTTCTATGGTCCATAGTCTTTACCTTTACACAGTTATCAGTGTGGATGAATTGTTTGTAAAGCTTCCATAGAAGATGGTAGAGAAGTTCAGTAAGTACTCATTGTTGAGGAGGGGAACAAAAAACCAAAAAAAACCAGTAAAATCCAGGAAGCATTTTTCCAGCCCTGAAGAAGTAAAATTTCACGGTAAGAGGATGCTTTTGAAGTTACATATGTTGATGTGCATAATTTTTCTGTCTTACTGAAATCACTAAAGATGTATTTTAGAAGTATTAATGATCATTTCTACTGTGATATGAATAGACTGCCCCTCTGAACAGGAACATGTACATTCTCTTTAGGATACATTCAGAGTTTATGAGGGATGAGAAAGTAGCCATTTAAAAAATATATAGGTTTATGTCATTGCCTTAGTGCTTTTACACAGTAGACAAAGTAAATTGAACTTTCATTCAACACTCCTACCAGGAAAACGACTCCTCATATTTTACTGTAGTTACCAGTGGAAGCATTGGCTAAGCTATTCTTTATTAAAATGTTCATTTTCCTTGTACTGCAATGCCCCTGGCCTTGGCATATTTCTTGTGAGCTGCTGCTGGAAAATTCTCTGTGCTTGGCAGAAGTCAAGAATTTATGATGTGCCTCTAAGCAGCACTGAGGCAAACAGCAAAAGCTGTTATCCTTAGTGCGCTTTTGCAAGACTATTCGTTAAAATGTGCATCTGATCTGAAATTCCTGTTTGTGTTTCAATACGATTTTGATGCTTCCCTGCCAAAAAAAAAAAGAAAAAGAGAAAGAAAGAGCAGCAAAAGAACTCCTGTGCCCAGCATGGTATTCAGAAGCTAGATGGTCCCATAAAGCACAGATCAAATGTTTCTTATCTGCAAAGCATTTTAAAATAAGTAGAAAATCAAGCATGAATTACCCTTGACCTTGTTAAGCCAAGCTGTGATGTGTAGCGTGCACCTGGACTTCCTTTATTATGCTGAGTTTGGATAAGATCAGGACCTGTGTCTCAGAGGCAATGACAGGTGTGGCTCTGGGAAAAATACAACTAAAGTCACTGTCACAGGCACACAGTGAAGGTAAATTCCCACAGGATGTCTACTAAATAATTCTGCATACGAGTCCACAAGGGTGACTTTCTTGGGAAGAGTACTTCTGCTAACGTATTTTTCAATGACAGAAAGTTTGCATCTTGGAAGTAATTAAATGTTTCTTGCTTACTCACTTTATTATGCTGGCTGTTTATGGGAAGCATTGGGGGGGGGGAATTTTAAAGGTTAAGTTTCCTGTAACTATTAAAAAATGAAGCTGTTTCTGGCACACACAGAAAAAAAACTGAAGATCTAACTCCATATCTGTATTTATTATGGCTAAAATTGTTTTTCTTTTTCTGCCCACATGAAAATTCTCTACACACAATCTGAAGTGTTTTTCTCCCAAAGAGTTTTGAGATGTTATCAAACTACTTTGGCTTTAACAAATTACTGCAAGGTAGACAAAACATGTTTATTGTTTCTGTGCCTGGTTCTTCTGGCACAGGTAGCTGTAAATGAAGTTTAACCCATGAGTAGTGATTATTCTCACGTGACAGGATCATCTCTGTCTCCTAGTCTTGCTGTATTTTCAAGAAAATGCAGACATGCCTGGTTACAGCTTTTTATTAAGAAGGTTATTTTCAATTCTTGGAGTGGTAGGAGTAGGTTGAAAAGGAACAAAAAAAAAAAAAAGAAAAGAATCATCAAAACGGGTTATTTCAAATCTGGACAGAAGTTCCCTGACAGGAGTTGAAATCCTCCTATTTAATTTAGCAAAATTTGGTTCAGACTAATTTTTTTTTGATTTTTATTTTATTTCTTTTACTGAAAATCAGATCCAAAGTTTTTATGGAAGGTTGAAGTGCTAAATGATTTCTTCCAGCACTTAATGCAGTTCACTGACTGTCTAAATTACTTTCTAATGCGTCGGTATATCTCTGAAAACGGGCTGGCTGATTTATCAGTAAATGCACCTTTGTTGACAGCTGTTGTCCAGTCCTTTATGCACTGCCATTTTTTATAATGGTTTTCCTCCTTCTAGATGATTATATGTCACAGTACCCTGGCTTTTGGTAGCTTACTCCTGATACAGAGTAAGCTATGTTCTGGGCAAAATATATAATTTTCTGGTGACTAATCCAGACTCGCAAAACTAGCTTCAGTGACCATGCCTGTCTTGGTGACCAGGACATGAAAATAACTTCAATAAACATGGGCAGTATATATTTTTTACAAAAAAACGGAAACTTTAAGGCAGAGTGGCAATTTCTATACTAAGCAAAATACAGTCTGCCTTTTGAAATTCCTGCTAGGCAAATTCTTAGAGGCATCTGCTGCAAGAGCAGCATGCTGATTCGTGAGTCCCCTGGTTTTGTTTACTTGTTTTTGAAAAATTCATGTTCAGCATCTTTTATGATCCTGCCCCTTCCTCTTTTTTCTCTCTTTTGTAATCCTCCTGTTAGACAGCAGTTAGGGTTTGATTTCTAATGAGATCACCTGCCATGATTTATAACGTGTCTTTTTCTTAAGCCAGAACCTTTCATATTGACTCATGCTTAGTATTATAAATGCTCAAATAGCTGCAGTGAATTCAGCAGAACTACTGAAGGAGTATGTTTCTTTTCAAAGAAAATAGTGGGGAATAGCAGAACACATCCCTATATAACTTCAAGTTTATTTATTTATTTATTGTGAAGCTTTCTGATACAAGAAAGAAAACCAGAACACCTTTTAGGAATTTTCTTTATAAATCTTTGATGTCTATGTTAATTCAGACATTTCCCAAGCATTAAATATTGTGTGAGCAGATGCTCACATTAAAAAATTGGCCCACAATTTTTTTCTGCCTATGGTGCAGCTTATATCTTCTTGTCTTTTCTCCATCTATCAAGCATTTCCATCTTGTACATGGTTGTGTTTCTTTCTTTCCCTGCTTCACAGCAGGATCCTGAAAGTTAGAATTTGTTTTGTATCTGTGCTTAACTGTTGTTACTAGAGAAAAAATGTCACACTGATTTGCGTTTTAACTGGAGCAGACATTAAGACAGATGTGTTTACTTTGGTTTAGTGTTTTGCTTTTCTTTTTCAACCATTGCTATCTAATGTCAGCATAATATACAGAATATAGTGTTGGTTTTGTTTGTCCTCTCTGCTATGCTGTTGAATCTAACATACTGAGTAACCAGTATAGGAGAAGAAATAAACAATGCATATGGATGGAAAGAAAGTCACTTTTATTATTAATTTTTTAAGTTACTATGAAAAGAAATATTCAACATTTCTTAAAAAGGTAAGTACCCCAATGTCCCACTATAATGTAACTGTCAAAACCCAAGTGTCTAAGGTTTTGAGGGCATTTTTGCAAATAAAATGCATTCTTTAATACTTTTTCTAATTCAAAGCTGCAAGACAACCAAATATATCGATCCAAAAGCCCCTTTCAATGGAAATAAATGGAGAGAAAACATGTCCTGCATACCTGCTGCCAACAGCCTTAAACAAATAATAGATAATCAAAGCTGGTACAGAAAAGAAAAAATGAAGTTTATTGAAAAAAAAAAAAGAAAAAAGAAAAAAAAAAGAATTCTGAGGCATTTAAAAGAATAAAAGTTACTGATGTTTTGGACTTCAAGCCCTAAATTGCATGGTGGTGCTATCCCCATTGCAATAACTTTTTGGATGCTGAAGGTTGTATGAACAGCCCTATTGAGCCAGATCAAAGACCAATATACTGCAGCATCAACATCCTGATTCCTCTCACATTCTCTGTTGGATATTTGGAGAATAAAGAAGTATAATTTTCCAGTTTATGAGTAATTTCCATATGTAGTCTCAGTCACTTGCAACACTTAACCACCTGCAGTACTTGCTGAGATCATTTCAGGAGTGAATTGCTAATTAGATCCCAAAAGATTGTCCAAATTTTTTTCAAATCTTTCTTAAATTAGTACAGTAAGCTGATTACTACTGCTGTCTGCGCTAGGGGTTGGATAGAGGAAGGTTTGGTTTACGCTACAGAAATAAATGCTGTTGGATGCTGGCAGTAATTGCGGCTGAATGGGCAGGTGGGACCTATCGAGCTGCCTGCACCCAAGGCAGAGGGATGTCACCTCATCCCTTCTCCCTCTCAGCTCACTCTTTGGGGTCCATTCACCTCCGACAAGTCATGTGTCTGTCCTTTGTACCAACAAAATCTTTTATACTGGGCATGGTATTCTCTTCATACTCAGGCTTATTTGTTTATTTGCTTGTCTACTTGGGAATAAAACAACAACATCAAATTTAGGTTAACGTATTTCCCTCTGTCAACATTATTTCTCATCACCTAACATACAGTGCAGGATAGGACGTGGATTATAATTCATAACACATGCACTGTTTCACTATATTAAAACTGAGCATCATAACATACTTAGTTTCCTATGTAAGAGGGCAGGTCACACAGTTCCAATATTTTTTTCTTTTTTCCCTCAATTCTACTCCTTCTAGTGTAAAATGTATTTGTAAAATTGCACATTAAACAACCTTATTTTCCAATTCAATAGCAGTTTGAAAACCATATAACTTGGAAGTGAGGGAAAAAACAAAAATATTTGGCAATATTTTCAAACATGTTTAGGGCTCAGTTTGTGATTTACCCTCTTATATGTACTCTTCCACTAATTCCTGTTGATCTTTCTTTAACCTGAGAAGCTCTCTAAGCTACAAGATAAAAATGGAATAGAAAGTAAGATTTTAGCTGTACAATCTTTTAATAAAGATGCATGAATAATACTGAAGAAGTAATATTACTTACAAGAACCATTTTTTTATAATGCTGAAGCTGGTGTTTATATTTAACGCTATCCCCAAAGGATAGCATTGAGTATCCATTACATGAAACAGGAAACATTTTTAAGATTCATTACCATGAGTAGAAACTAATTAATGAGACCAGGTTTTCATGTTTATTTTAAAATTAAGCAGTAGTGCAACATTTTGTACCATTTTGATTTCAATTAAATTTTAGAGTATATCACTTTATTTTCTTGAAATTTTTTCCACAGGCTGATTTGAGGCAGTTCTTGAGTGCTTTGTTTTGTTTTGTTTTATTTTGTTATCAACAAAGTGTAATACTATAGATTGGAAAAAAGTATTTCCAAATGAAAATCTATCTTTCCATGTTTAGACTCAGTAAGAGCTTACTCTAGTGAATATTTCAGTATCAAATACTGAAACAGATATTCAATTATATAATCAGTGTTTCAACTGTGATTTTGAGACAAGAGAATTTGTCACAGTAAGATCTTTGGTTGTCTAAACACATTATACACAGAGTTCTTTGAATTTCCCCTAGAGGAAAAAAACATCCTGCCACAAGGAGAAAAAGGAGGCTCAGTTATATGTATGATAAAATGAATCTGTGTGTTTTATCCACATAACTTTGAATGTATTCAAGTTAAATATTGAATATTTAATACAAAAATACTCTAGTGAAAGGCTGAAGCTATCACTTATCTTTATGTAAGAACAAAAAATCGTTAGCATATAGTGCAATTCTTTCTCAAAAACAGATTACACAAATATCTTCCAGTAAGTACACAACCTGCTGGGTAATAAAATATTGTTAGAATCAATGCAGATTTCAGTCTTCAAAACAATTCGGGGTAGCACCAGCTGCTTGAATGGTCAGATCACTTTAACTCTTCAAATATAATGCAACAATGTGTCTTTACAGAATCAATAGTTTCTCCAATTACAGCTAACATCGTTCTCAAAACAGGCTACAAATGCCATGAAATTACACTCTAAAGCACTATTTCTTTCTCTTGTGCCAGATCTTCTTGAGGCTGAACGGCTGGAAGGAGCAACTAATTTCTCACTTTCTCAGCAAATACATTTTTTTTTCCTAGTATTACTAGTAGAAAGTCAGTTTTGCTTGGAAATTTTGCCTTTGTTGTGAATCTCTAAGGAAGAAGCAGAGGTCATTGCTTCTTTGGCACAGTTATTTAATGGGGAAAAGTTTAGTCTCTTTGATCACCTTGAGGGAATATGCATAAAATCCATGTTGGGTTCTGTAGCCATTCTCAGTAGAGATGGGAGTGACAATCCCCCAGTTGATAAGATGCTCAAATGCATCTGCATTTTTGTCCCATCTGTTGTGATCTAGCATGAACCTCCCTTCCTAGTTCTTGCTCATTTTATAAGAGAGTTCCTCCAGGACTTGTTTGTTCTTGGGACTAGTAGAAACACTTCCGTCTAACATTGCTGAGCTTTGAGACATTGAGTGATTCATCACGGGAATGGTTGGTCAGTGCGTGATACAGAGTGAAAGAAAATTAAAAAAAAAATATATATTGGCAGAAATCATTCAACAATATATTTCTTTGATTCTCCAACAAAGCAATGTTGCCCATCTCATCCATAAATTCTAAGGGTCACCAAGACAGGGAAGATACAATACTCTCTCCCTGTAGTGTATTTTCTAATTAAAACTCCGGGAACCATCAGCTTGAATGCTTCCCTGCCACTCAGTAACACTGAACAGAACAACTTCAATCACAAACAAGAGAAGTACCATTTTCCACTCACCTTATGGGAAGTTTTATTTTCAGCAATGAAGGGCTTAGTGAAATGTGAGGATTAAATGACTGAGATCAATGGAGGTCACAAAAAGGTAATTAGCCATAAATGAAATGAGTTTGCATAAAACATGTTGAAAATTCTGTGTTATTTAATCAATTGATTCTCACTACTTTATTCTCACCAGCAGAGAGAGTCTCATGGGAGAAGTGCTAACTGATGGCTCCCTTGGCCACAGTGACCATGAAGCAGTCAGGTTCAAAATCTTTTCTAATTGGAGGAAAACTGCCAGCAAGACCATAACATTAGATATAAGGAGAGCAGACTTCAGGCTGCTCAGAAAAATACTTGGTAAGATTCCTTGGGAAGAAACTTTTGAAGGCATTGGGGTCCTGCTGAAAATCTAGCAGTTGAAGCAAAAAGTCAGCTTGGCTGAGCAGGGATCCTCTTCCTGAAATACAGCAAAAAAAGAAATTACATGGTCAGTGGAAGCAAGGTCAAGCAACATGGGAGGACTGCAGAGATGCTGCTCACCATTGTAGGGAGGAAATTCGCATTGCCAAAGCTCAATTAGAATTGAAGCTGGCCAGTACTGTCAAGGACAAGAAAAGAAGGCTTTTTAAAATATACTAATAGCAAAAGGCAAAGTAGAAATAACATTGGTCCATTACTTGATGTGCATGATCATCTTATTAACAGGGACACAGACAAAGCTGAGATGTTTACTGCTTTCTTCGCCTCAGTCTTCAACACCGATGATGGACTTCGGGTCCCCCTTAACCCTGGTTTGGAAAATCATGGCTGCCAGAATGATAAACTCCTGATCAATCTGGAACTTGTATGGAATTTGCTACTCCAGCTAGGTCCCTACAAGTTGATGGGGCCTGATGGGATTCATCCAAGGGTGCTTAAAGACGTGGCTGATGTCATAGTGAGACCTCTCTTCATGACTTTTCAACTTTGCTGGAAACCTGCAGTGCTCCTGGAAGACTGGAAGCTGGCAAACGTTGTCCCAATCTACAAGGACAACAGGCATGACCCTGGCAACTACAGGCCTGTCAGAGTCTCAGTTCTGTGCCTGGCAAAATTATGGAGAAGTTTTTTCTGGGAGTTACTGAAAACATCTGGATGACAACGCATTCGTTGGTCCCAGACAGTACGGGTTCATGAGGGGAAAGTGTTGCTTGATCAACTTAATATCTTTCTATGGCAAGGTTACCACCTGGCTGACCAGGGGAAGCCTGCCAATGTTATCTTTTTGGATTTCAGTAAAGCCTTTGGTACATGCAAAACAAAATAAAACCAAACAAAACCAAAAAACATGCAAACCCCATACTAAAGCTTTACAAATAACTGTTTGATTCAGTTGAAAATTACTGCATCATTCATTCACTGTGAGTAGAAATTGCCACCTGTTTTTCAATTTTTAGAAAGTTGTGAGCTATTTCTCTAGTATGAAACTCCCTTCTCTGATGAATTATTTCCATTCAGATAGTCCTAAGGTTCAATTTTAAATTGATCAGTGCACTTATTGCTTGACTCCAAAGATTAAATGAAAGTTCAGCTGAGATTAAGTTCAGCTCTCTGTATTTGAGGCTATTTTCCAGTGACGTACTGAAAATAGCTATTATTGTTCCACTAGTGTGGAATGTTGGATGGGTGCTTAGAAAGTTCTGTTAGAAAGTTCATAATTCTCTTTTTCTTTATCTCTCTCCATAATGCTATACAGTTCATTTTGTTGCAGCTTCTTTGGCAGGCATGGTAGATTTGAGCAAAAAAATCCATACCTAGTGTTGTATCCAGGTATATTCACAGAACAATCCAGAGACTTACAGCAGTCTTAACAATTAGCAGAAGAAATGCAGTATACCTTGATAACTAGAAACTAATCTGATACCTTAGGCTTACCTGGACTCTGGGTAGGAGGAACTGGATGTACACACTAATAATGTCTATTAAAGCACTTTGGATCAGAGAAGTGCACATATATTGTTACCATACCTCTAAATTTTCTTCCTCTATCTGCCTCGAGGCTTGACATAAGAGTTTTTATTTTTTCTTCAGGGGAAAACGGAACTTTAATTGCTGTTTCTTCTGTATTCCAGAGTCCTCAGGTCAATGCTGATGGCTTGTTCAAAGGAGTGCTTTGCTCTTAGAACTTATGAACTGCCACAGTGATTTTTCTAATTCTTTCCAGAAAAATAAGCAAAGGGCCAAAACACAAAATATGTTAATACATTTTTTGGCAGATAGATTTTTTTATTATTATTTTTTATCCTCTAGGATAAAAACAACTTAATGAGATAATTATAATTTACATTTGTATTTCATTTCCATAATTATTATAAAATATGTGAAAGCATGTAAGCGAATTAACCTTGAGATTGCTACAATTTCCTGAAAATCCTTAAAAGTTTTTAAACAGAAAGTGTCTGTGCATGAGAAGATATTTTTTAAGAAAATAGCAATGTGGAGCAAAAAGTTGTGTAAGCACAGTGAACTCAGTTCATCTAGCCATAACAGCTAACCATAAATCAAGAGTCTCTCTGCCAGGAGAATCCCACAGGGCACCAGGGTGTGAATATGTAGGTGACCTCTAATCACAGCCAGGATATCACAGAGCTGATTCCCAGATGGCCTGGGTCCTACCACAAAGTCTTGATTATTTGGTCAGTTCAGCTGCCCACACCTCCAAGGGTGAGCTGAGAAGGTATGATCAGACAGTGCTAAAGACAGATGGGTTTTCCCATATGATGTCCAGGTAAGGCGTGGGTCACCAGGGAAAAACAGCTGAGATTCTGGCTTAGGGTCCAACCTTAGTGAAAAATGGATGGAGAAGGTGAAAGTTACAGGTCCCTGATTTCAGTAAGGGACACACTATTAATGTAAACTACATTTTGCAGGAGAATTATTTTTTCCATATTGTTCTTCATTAAGAAAAAGAAAAAAAAAAAAAAAAAGAAAAAGGAATTAAGGCCATTTTTATCCCAGACTTTTGTTAAGTTTTTCCACTGGGTCTGAGGGAATAAAAAGTAATTTCAGAGAAAATAACCTCAGTGTGTCTGTATTTTAAATTTTCTCTTTGTTTCCTTGTGAAATCCAGGTACTGAACCCGTTTATCAACTTTCATATTTTCCTTGGTAAATTATACTTTCTGCCCACACATGTCTTCATCTCACTGTGTTTTCTCTGGTCTAGTAATGCAAATGCATATTCATATTCAATTTTTTTTTAAGTGTCTACAAAAGGTAGTATGCTTTTCAGTGTGATCTAAATGCATATTCAAACTTTTCAGCAAGGCTGCAAACTAACGCTCTGCTTTGACTGCAATTACTCCTCAGTGCTCATCTGCATCTCCAGATTTTCTACTGAGTTTTTGTTTCTGTGGTTTCCTCATTAACAACTCAACTACCATTAGTTGTGTCAGTTTTGAAGCCCTTCACACTAAACAGGTGTACTTCAGGTTTACTGCAGTCCGGGCGGGTTAACTTCCTCTAGCAGACTGCGAAAAACACTTGGGTTGGCAATTTCAAAATTTAAGTCATAGTGCTCATAACATCAAAAGTAGTTGGCAGGTTGGCAGGTAAAAACAAAAACAAAAACAAAAAAATCTGTAAACCAGATTTTAAGTATAGACAATGCACACAGATTTTATGACCAGGCTTTGTGAAAATTAGTTTCCGAAATCTCTTTAGAATAGCTCGTAGATGTTAAGCAGTGGCCTGTTTTGTGGCATTTATATAGCAAAAAGAGCCTTTCTTTCCTTAAAATTGAGTTCTGTCACATGTCAAGCTCCTAATTCAGTATTTGGGAATGCAATGAAAATTAAAACTCACTAGCCTACTCGGCTTATTATAATTTTTATTTTCCAGTAAGTTTCGAACCTTTATTGAATCAGACTGTACAAATATTTGCAAATATTTTGTTTGAACAAAACAAAAAGAAAGAAAAGAAAAAGAAAAAAAAGGAAGAGAATGAAAAGAGAAAGAAAAGAAAGAGAAAGAAAGAGAGAAAGAAAGAGGGAAAGAGGGAAAGAGGGAAAGAGGGAAAGAGAGAAAGAAAGAGAGAAAGAAAGAGAGAAAGAAAGAGAGAAAGAAAGAGAGAAAGAAAGAAAGAAAGAAAGAAAGAAAGAAAGAAAGAAAGAAAGAAAGAAAGAAAGAAAGAAAAGAGAAAGAAAGAAAGAAAGAAGCTCCAGAGAATATTTTTAAGCAAATAAAAATTAAACTTTGTAGTGAAAAATCCTTAACTATAGATATTCTGTTGTATTAAGGTATTTTGCTTTTATACTTTCTGTTTTATAAAATGTATAATGGAAACACATTAATCTACACCAGTTTCAAGTTTATAGTCAAACATTTTATTGCTGTAATTTTACAATGCATTTTTAACATTTATAGTTGAAATATAGGACCCTATTTTCCAGATACCGCAGGTTTTTGAAATAATAGGTTAATTATTGGTTCTGAGCCAAGTTAAGGGGGAAGGGTAAAGTTTCCCACTATTCTTACTGTAATGAGATACTCTGACAGCATATAATAAATATATTGCAGCTTTTCTACTGAAGAGATAAAATATTTCCAAAATAATGAACCACTGCACTGCAAAACAACAGCACATTAGAAAACAAAGGTTCTGACCTGCCTAAATGTGACAAACTGGAACAAGCAATGGCATTTTCTGTGTTTATCTGGGACAGCAGGGGCCATATGTGACAATACAAATAATCATCAAAATATTGCTTTACTTTTCTATGGTGTTGATTTTAAAGCAGGGGTTTGTGAACGGGGTGTTAATAGGACAGGCCTCTGACTTGGAAAGTCTTGGTTTCATTTTAGCATGCTTCCTTGGCTTTAATGATTGCTAAAACTCTCTTCTGTTCTTTTGTATTCCAGTTTTCAAAATTGCAAAGAGAGAGTAGGGCTTGAGGCTTTTATCATTTTTTCAATGTGTTCCTAATTTTACAGTTTTTTACAGTTACACTATTTGACTTGGGAGTCAAATTTGACAATTACATGTCTGCTGACCTACAATTTTAAAATATTGATATCTACCTTTCACACAGACAAATGAAAAATACAAAAACCAAACCAAAACCACCACCACAATCAACAACAAACACATTTTTTGAGCAAAGTTGTATCACTTACCAGGTCCAAGTTTTCTTTTTTTTTTTAATCTTGGTTAGAGTGCCCTAGGTAGTGATCTCTGTAGAGGAGTTGTGTATGTAAAGCATCCAGACAGCTGTAAGTTAATGCTGCAGGTCGATGGGAAGTGACTAGCTTTCGAAAATGATACATGTCCTTTTATTCATGGGCGTTTATGGGCAAAATACAGGTGGGAAAAAAAAAAATATTACTAATATTAGGTAACTTAACTAAATCTATGATGTGTTTCCATTCTATCTAGATGGACTTGATACAAGAATATTCACTGTCTAGGGTTATCAAGATGCCAGGGTAATATGCAGAAGATACAAAACCAAGTTAATAAAAAACTTCAGTCCTCTTAGCTCCCTAGACACAAAGTGAGTGGGGTCTCTTAATATAGCTAAGTAGAACTTCCTATTATGCTCCAACTGAGAATTTACAGCTACCATAGAGCTTTGAAAACACACTGGCCTCTGAACCTTAACCTGCTTCCTCAAGGCAACCTTCTTCTTTAAACTTGTCCTAGGGTCTAGAATTCATCCTTGGGTAAACCATTTAACTACTGCTGGCCACATATCACAACCTTATTTCCCATTCTGAAGAGGACAGTGTAGTAACACAAAAAATAATAAATGAAAAAACACAGACTTTATTTTTAAAATAATAATCGAAAAGTTTTGAGTTTGTCACAACTTATTCTACTATCTTCTCTCTACTGATCTGAAATAAAAAAATATAAAAATAAGGAAAATTATTTCAAAGTGAAAAAGAGAGACTTGTTTAATCAAAAGCCAAAAGTGAAAGTTTAATTGCAAAAAGATTATGTGAAAAAAATGCTTTAATCAAATTCCATTTTTACATGGATAAAACTGTCCTCGAAAGCTTAACTAACTATAATTTTAGTATGTACACTACTTTCCTCTCAAGTCTAAAAAAAGATTTTGCAGAAGGATTCAAATAGTATGAAGGCTCTTTTTGATGGTGAAGTTATACTTGTTCTCCCCATGGCTAGTGCAATCTTCATGGCAACATATTCCGCATACTGCTTGTGCAAGAGAATAAAATGGTGGCAGCGTCTGGGTAAAGAGTTGAAAGCTGTTACAAGAACTCAGTTTTGCTACAAAACAAAGGCACAAGGTATGGTCCAAACCTCTGTTAAATAGTGAATGTCATTTATAGATATAATTGTTTCTAAAATTTCCCATTCTTTTTTTGATCCCTTGGTAGGTGGTTATACAGCTGATGAATGTTGATGAATGAAAAATGTTTTTCACTTCCTTCTTAAAATAATAAGAGGTTGCTTCATCAGGCATGTGGTTATGAACATTAAAAAAAAATTCTCCCAAGTGTTATACTTCACTGAAGCAAAGAACATACACAGGTCTTTTACTGTGTGTTCATGTAATTTTAAATTTTTCCTTAATTCCTTTGGAAACTCAACAATTCTGTATGAGCACTTCAAAATTAATAAAATGCTTTAATGTTTTTATCGCTAAGACTTAGCCAACTTGAGAGATCAAATGACTCATAAACTGGAATTCAGTAAAGGCTTTTACTTTCTTCTTTTATCATAAGAAGTAATGGAAATTTGTGTCTGTTTAGTTACTGAAAAATGTATTCAAAAAGAGTAAATATTCATTGAAGTAATATGATTAAATACATATAATAATTTAAAATGAGTCATGATGATTCAGGTCTAGCATAACAAAGCACTGCTTCCCAGCTTACTAAACAACGTTTTAAAGTTAACTCTTGTCTATGGTTTCAGTATAAACCTTCATTGTTTTTGATCAATGTAGCTTTTGCAGCTATGCAAAGATTCTTATGCAAAACTTCGTATTTCATGCATTCTTATGTTACATATTCAATGTTATTTATTTATTATTTACTTATTTGTGTTGTTTTTATTAAGAAAAAAACAATTTTTACGTTTTGCTTGACAGCACACCCAGATGTCATTTCATGGAGATGTTTCAAAGTCTGCTTTTGTGTTTGCTTTTTATATGAAAGTAATTAGTTAATTTGCCAGTAGGTCAGTTCACCTGAAGGCATCTGTACTATTTGGTATGAGGGACTTATTTAGGGAAAGATGTGTACACTGCACTTCTGCATGGTTTGAAAGCTGCAGGTGGGTTAAGAAGCTGTTGTTGGCAAAGGAATGTGGGCCACTCAATGTGGACTGAATTCCCTAAAGACCTTGGTTATATCAGCCTCACAATGCCAGTGTGCAGGCTTCCATGCCAGGCATATTGTGCCAATGTGTTCTTCTACTTTATTTGTATGAGTTGAGAAAAGGGAAATGGCAGTCACAGTTGAGGACATGGAGGAATTTGAGTTTTTTTGCTCACCTATGATCTCCAAACACAGTTTTTACAATTCAGATTAGGAATTTAGGCAAGATATAACATTTTCGTTCTTCAGAGTCACAAAAGTCATCAAATTAACTGTCCTGATCTATCTGTTTATCCAGCGCTATATGTTCTGTGCCGGAGGTTGACCACATTAATCAAACTTGGATCAGTAGTTAATATTGTCCTAAGAAATGACTAAAAAACTGCTACAGTAAAAAAGAGCACATAGCATTCTTTACTTGACTGCATGCTGTCAGTGCACTGCAGGATCTGAGTGTGCTATCAAATATTTCGAAAAAAATATATACTTCATGTTGGTCACCTCTAAGCACAACAATTATTTATGATTATGTACAGAAACACATCTGAGCTATTCCTATGGAAAACCAGCAGGCTGTCAATAACTAAGTTAATTTTAATGTGCACTAAATAGTCTATATAATTTGTATACCATTGTAATAAATATAATTATTCAAGTATTTAAAAAGTATAAGTTACAGTGGAGAAAGCAGGAAGGAACAAATAGAGATTAAATTTGGTGTGAAACTCCTCCTGTATAACAGTTTAACCATATAAAGAGGTGATCTTATGATGTGGATAAAGCATTCTTCATACTTTACTATCTTATCATTTGCCCAATTGCAGGGCCATCGGCCATACCATAAAATCTGACATGAAATGTAGCCAATGTTAACTATCAGCTTGCTGTTGAATTATGGAAGGTCTCTCTTTAGGCTGACAAGATACTTCAAAAAAATGACTTAATTTTCCCTTTACACTTCATATATGAAGAAAATGAAAAGGAGGGACATGCCATAACAGCTGTCCAGTCACTTGAAAGATGCCTTTAGGTATCAGAGTATCCAACACCAGCCGTTGAAACCAAGCTTAAAGCTAATTTTCAGTGCTACAGGCAAGGACATTCAACCTTGAAGCTGCAATGCACTGACTATAGACAGCAGAAAACACTTCCTGCTTACTGATAGAAATAAGACATAGCTTACTGAAATAGTTTTTTTTTTTTTTCTTATTTCTTTCAAAAGAAATATATAAAAAAAATCTTTCTATAATTCACCGTGTACTTCAACTATGCAACTACAGTTGCTTCCTGTGAACATTTTTGTAACCTATGATATCTAGTCACATCTGTTCACCTTGTTGGCACATATATAAGCCTTAATTTTCAAGCAAGTTTCACTGGGAAGTCTACTTTTGTCCTGAGATTTTAGTTTTCTAAACAAAGTAAGACTGATTATTCAAAGTTCCTTAGACTGACAGAAGTCTTTTCTGGATGTTTTGCTCACAACTTAGTAATCATTAGTCATGAATCACAACTAATTACGGCATGTTTTTTGATAGACACAAAAATATTTACATAAAGGTTTCAAAAATTATCAAAATCACTGATGAGTTTTTATTCATATCTAATACTACACTCTGCTTTTCTTATTTGTAAGGTCACTATTTTGTGTATGGAATCATAATTAGCATTAGATTTGGAAAATATTGAATTTGAAATGTAAGTCTTACTTTCCTTACAAGTTAAAGATTTTTTTTCAGAAACAAATTCCACACAGGTGCTTACGAAATCAGAATTATAATCCCTCATAAATTCAGCAATTTCATGGTAGTTACCTTTCAAATAATTTTATCAATGTACTGATGGAGTACAGTGACATCAAGATTTTAAAGTGAAGAGCTTACAAAGCAGAACAAAAGATTTTACCTATTAAACAAAAGTATGCATGACATTTATCTTCTTTCTTATTTGCTGAACATTTTTAATTTCTCAGGATTCTATGTAGTAAGAAAAAATAAAGCATCCTGGTAGTGATCATGAGTCACTTATGGCACTTTCTTCTCTCAGATGTGGAGAAAATATTGTCTGAAAATTGTGCTTTATTTTATACAGAGATCTCAGAATGGTTCTTTTGCACTCAGGTGTTATTTAACAAGTCTTGTACCAGGAAGAAATATCCTATTACACCAGCTGGCAGATTTGAGGAGTGGGCCTTAAAGACATGACTTCCATTAACCAAACCCATCGCCAGATTTGAAACATAAAGCTCAAGCAAGTATATGCTGAGAATGATCTGCTCCTCGTGTTTTAGACCTAAGGAAGAATTTACATTCCGGAGAATTTTTTATGCCTCTTTCCAGTTTTGTCAGTTGTTCTAACAAAAGATTTTACATTGTCTTGTTCTAGTGTTTTAGGCCATTGTGGCTACACTGATGCAGCTGGTTATACACAACGCTCTGAAATGGGAATCACAAAAGTGTTTCAAGACCCTTTTTCAGTTTCCCACTGTTTGATGAAACAATTGACTGCAGTTGTCTCTACTATGAACAATGTTGTTAATGAAGTAGGGAGTCTAAAACACCATGTAAAATATAGCTTCATATGAAGACAAAATACTTAAATATCTATTTATTACCTAATGGTGTAGATGTGTTTCAAACAAATTCTACTTTTATGCGGAGCCTACTGGAGATAAAACAATAGAGTATCTACAACTGAGTCAGACAAAGGAAAGACAAAATAAGCATGTTCTTATCCTTCTGGCTTGTGCCTAGTGTGTAGTCACACATCACAATAACATAATGACAATAACTTCCAAATAAAACACAAGTCCTGTTAGGGCTTCGTAACACAACCTGCAACTTGAATTAGCTCTGAAACAGTACAGTATTGAAGGCTATCTTGTGAAACTTATGATGGCCCAGTATTTCTTATTACTCACTGATTTCCTTTCAAACTCCACAAAATATTCTGCAAATTTCTGTAAAAATTTGTATGGCCACTACTGCTGTTGGTAGGGTAGTAGCAACAATTGGTCCCAGGCTTAAGAAAAATATTCAAACTTCTAAGAAACCCTAGAGTTTTGTTATGTCTATGATTTCTTATGTGTTTGCTTATACCATATTTAGCTATTTAAACAAAAAAAATACTAAGGGGAACATATTATCAGAAATGAGATTTCCTAAAGATAATAACACTGTGGATCACCATCCTTCTGGAATACTATTCTAAGGTTTCCAGCTGATTGAATTTGTGCTAATAATTTTGATCCCAACACAGAAAAGCTTCTAAGCACAGTTATAAAGCTGTGCTACTGATTTATTTATTGAATAACAACTTGTAGGTGAGGTGACCATTTAGCTGTATTATTTGTACAGAGTGTTTTCCATAAACGTATTAGTGGGGCTATAGCAGACTGGAAGAATTTTGGACCCATTCATTAATGATTTGATAACAGAAAACTGAAATTTGAATACATTCTACATAGTTAGTTAGGTGATGACAGGTAAAAGACCTAATCTGCTGTTAATATCTTTCACATACATTCTTTAGTAGGTATCACGAATAGTTAGATCATACTACATGGTGTTTCAAAAAGATGGATTCAGCTGCAGACATGTAGCCATTTCTAGTTGGGTCTGTCTTTTAGAAACACTCCGTATTAAGAAACTGGCTGTTCCTCCACACTCAATTTTTTAAAGTGTTAATATTTCAAAGATATGATGAGATTACAACTTACCTGATACCACTAAAAAACAAGCAATTGGTTCACTTCTGCATATCTGCTCCTATTACTACATCCTTCTGTCTTTTCCAGTTGCTTCTTATTAAGAAAGATTTGTCTGAAGGACAACTATCCTGATCACAAAGCTTTTCTTAATACCTTGAAATAACAAATACTCACTTTTTTTTTTTTTCATTTGCAGAGAATAGTCTAATATGATCATGACCTTGAGCCATAAAAACGTACACAACAGGTACACAAGGAGCAAAAAAAAGCATCATAGATAACTTCATACAGATAGACATTGATGCATGTGTTACTTGGCACTAGGGGATTTGAGAGAATAATAAGGCGCCTGCTTTTACTTTTTAAAGACAGTGACATACAGAAAATGATTGATTACAATGGAGGGAATTGCATAATATAATGTCATCCTGACTAGATAAATGTATTAAAAATGTGAGAAAGACCAATGGGTGATATATAGCAAAATAAATATGAGTTCGTAGCACAGGAACACTAGAAAGAAAGCAAAGACGTCTTCTATTTTCAGATATGAGTACAGGAAGAGTTTTTGGTTAGAAATGGGGTGAACAGAGTGGTTCTGCACAGGACTGTCTATAAATTCACCTAAATATCATCACATTTTTTAGTAATTTGCATTATAGTGCAAATCCTTAGTCCCAAAATAGAAGGCTAGATCCTTAGTCACAAAATGGGACATAATATAAGGCACTGTGGAAAATACTGTATGAATAATAACAAAATAGGAGCTTAGAAACAACCAGACAACACCGACTGCTTTAATGATAGGAAGTAGCTGAGACAGCAGGATTTCACAACATTTCACTGGGAATTACAGCAACAACTATTTTGCTTTCCCTCCTCTAGTGTTTCTGGGGAGCCATTCAAAATGCCATGCAGGAAAAATTTTAAGGATATTAGACTGGAATTCACTATTTGAGGGAACTTCTCAGTGCACTTGTAGTGACTCAGATCTGATAGTTCATGACACGGGTTCTTAGAAAAGAGAAAAAGATAGACAGAGTCAGCAAAATATTGATGAAAAATTCATCGCTTTGACCTACTCTTTGTAACAAACAATGAATCCTACAGCATTATTTGGAACCGCCATGAACTGGTCAACATTCATACATTCTCTGCAGTGAAGAGTAATAAAGGACAAAGATAAAAGAAAATACGGGAATTCTGCAGGAAGAGGTAGTTTTTCACGCAAACAAAGGGAAGTGACAAACAGAGGATCACCACTTTGCTTCTAACAGAAGAAAACAGGTCTATGTCAAGAAGAAAGATATATTTTAATCAGCATGAAAAAGATAGCTGAGTTTGGTGGTAAATTAGGTTACCTAGTGATAATGAGCAGAAGTGAAAGGGATAATAAATCAAGCAGAGTGCATGTAACACCCTCTAGATCAGATCACAGCTTGAGGAGGATAAGAACAAACTGAATTTTGATGGGGGCATTTTAGCAAAGACCAAGAATCCATACTGCAAAGTTTCTAAGGTGTCACTGAATACTAACTTCATTAGTAACCGAGAGATAGAAATCTGGACAGTCATTTGTAGGTAACACTTTTAATAAGTCATGAAAAGCAGATAAGACAGTAGTATGTATTTGAAGATTTATACCATCTACTTGTCCTTTTTGATTACTCATGCACGTTCTCAGTATGAAGGAGAAACTTTCATGGCCTCCATAAATCAGCTCTTACAGGTATATGTCCTGCCATTTATATACACTAAGCAGCCCTGCTCTCTTGGAGCAGTTTTCTTCATCTCCTTGAAACTTTTTGTGGAGTGAAGTTTCACTTGGTGTCACTAACAAACTGGAGATGAGGAGCATAATCCTGAGTGAACTCCAGTGATGCTCACCTCTCAGTCTGCAGCCTCAGGTCTTCCACAACAGTAAGAATCTGTAAGTATCTGAGAATCCAGGTTTCTAAGCATTGCAGAGAACTGTTAATCGATGTTTTGTGAACTTTATAATGAAGGTTCATTAAATCCTGAGTTGAAACACTCAAAGATTTTCTCTCCATAAAAAGCACTGAGATTTGAATGCTATTACTGATTTGTATTAGGGATCTGACTGCTTTCTGTCCCCATTGTTATGAACATTTCTATCAGCATTCTCAGTAGTCCTCTAATATCAGTCCCTCAGCTGAGAAACAGAATGTGAGAAAGAGAGCAGAAAGATATATAGCATATATATATGCATATAGTAATGTCTGTATTTTTTTATTTAGAAAGGTATTTAGGTATATAGTTATTTTAGTTGCCTATGGGTAAATAAAATATTGGACAAGAAGAAAGATCATCTACAGGCTCTTTTTGGTAGATATAATCTCAGCTTAAATGGTTTACCCTTTTGGAGAAGTCTTTGTAAAAATTTGCTGTAGTTTGAGATGTGGATAGCTCACAAGTAATTCTGTATAAATAACCACATTAATGCTTGCTAGAACTTCTATTGTATTTTCAGCAGGCTGCCTGCTCTTCAATCTTTGAGCAGAATTTACCTAAATCAATATGGTTTTATATTCCTTTTTTTTTTATGATCATACCACTGAAGCAAATTGAGAGCAATGGTTTATGATTTGACAGAAAATCAAGATATGAAAAGGTCCTTGCATAAAGATTTTAATCAACTGCTCTGCAGAAACAGACTGCATTTCATATTTACAAGCGGTAAGTAAGCTGTTTGTCACTTGTCTTGAAACCTCAGAACTACATTTGCTGTGACCACCTGGTGTTTTAGGTGTCTGATTTTACCAAAAAGTCATGAACTACTATTATCCTTAACTGCTGCAGAGAAGAAAGACTGCACATCTAGCTATTATTTAATTTCCTTGAACAAACTCATCAGCAGAAGTTTTTGGGCTTCGGGAAACAGCCCAGAAGCCAACTTCCAGAAAAAGAAAGTCCTACTTTCAATGTATAACTTTTCACCACCACTTCCAACATGACTCTGAAATCTTAGTCCTAATTTTTCTGACATTGTATTGAAGAAGAAGGAAAATAGAAAGGAACTAAAAGTTCATTTTCATTTCCTATGTGGGTGTTGTACACTGGAAACACTAAATTCTTTCTCACTGGTCAAGAAGTGACTGAGCCTTCAGAAGTACTTGTGGACATTAGGTTTGTGATGCCAGTTATGACAGAGGAAAAGACATTGGAATATATGTGAGATCCTTATAGGCAATGACATCTAGACATTTAATGTTTTTTCTCTCTCTGTTTTGCTCATCTGCTCAAAGTTCACTCAGAATTTTAGAAAATTTAGGGAAGGATTATCTATCAGGAGCCAGTAGAGACTAAGAGCCCTCTTTCAAGGCTTATGAATTCTGTAAGTGTTTTCTTGGAGGAAGAAAACACTGGAAACTTGTGTACTATTTATCTAGCTATCATGGACAAAGTGAACAAAAACCCCTTAGGTTCCTGGCAGTTCTTCTCTACTTCGGGAAGGAAAGTTGGCAATCAACCTAGATCTAACAATTCCAAATATGTACTATTGGCAAAAGTAACTGCAAATACCAGGACGGAATCAGTGTTTTTGCGAAAAGTAATTAAGGGAAGAGAACCAATGGCTTATATGAAAGAATTTGAATTATTTAAAATGGGTACAATTAGGAAGAGAATAAAGACTGTATATCAGGGGAAAACAACAGTGTTTAAATGGAATTATTTTTATTCACTCCAAAATTTTAGTGCTTTTGGTCAAGTTATGATACTTTATTATTTCAATATCAGCAGATAAATAATATTTAATAAAGTAATGGTAGCTAATATTTTAAATATTTGGACTCTTTATTACATCATCCTTCCTTAGAGTTGTATGTAGGCCTTCCGCTAATCTCCACAAAAACCTGAGAAACTGAAATACTTTACCAGTAAATCAACTTCTGCTTTTTCAGGGTTGTAATATTTTACTCCACCTAATGTATGTGCTTCCTATCTGTCTCCCCTTTTAAATAGTGTTGGCCCACTGACCTGTGTTATTGAAGTCTCAACTTTTTCAAGAATCTTTGAACTCTGAGCAATTCTTTTTTCATCTTATCTCTCTGTTGGTTCTTCATTCCTCCAAAATGATTTATTTTCCTGAATTTTCTGTATTGAACTACTTTTAGCTTTTTCCTCAACCTGATGCCTGTTAAGGAAGGGAAACTGGATCTCACAGAGACTGCTTAACTTATTTACAGAGGATGAATTCAAGGAAAAAAATTGCTCTAGGATGTCATTATTCTTTTTCTAAGCATTTGTTCTTGGGCTGATTTTCAGTAAACAAAATACCTCTAACCCTACAGAGTTTCTATGTTGAGAGTATTAATGAACCCCTCTTCTGGTCACATTTTAAAAATAATGTCAGAAAAACAGGAGAATGAAACTCGTAAAAAATCTTATTAGAAATGAAGACCTAATACCATTTACATGTTGTCAAATGTTTTTGTCACACTTTTAACACTGAAAGTTTCAGATTTTCTGATCTGAAGCTGTTGAAACAACTCAGAAGGAATTAGGTTTTCTCTTATGTTTGTTAATCTACAGCTACCAAAAATGGTATTGCCGCTTAGATTTCCAGAATGCTTTTGGCATGTTCTTTGCATAACTGCTCTAAAAATGTCTATGGAAATTAATGAGAATTTAATGTACTGTGATAAGTCACAATTTATGTGTCTCTTGGCCCACTAAATGATATTTACCTTGTCAAACCTGTGAAAAATAGGCATCTCCATTCACAATACAAGTAAATATTGGAAACCAAAACCACACAGAAGTGGATAGCAAACACCAGCTACAAATACGACTGTTTTTTCAAAAAAGAGTGCCATATAGTTTATGAGTTCACAGATGTACTCTTTATAAGGGGTTTCTACACTTTTGCTGCTCCTGTAAAGAATTATATATTAAAAAAGAAAAAAAAAAATATATATACACAAATACATTACATATATACATTATATATTACATACATATCATATGTTATATATATTATAATTATATATTATATACAAAATTATATAATATATAATTATATATTATATATTGCATATATACTTTAATACATACATACATATATACATACATACATATATATTTAGGAAGAAAGTTGAAAATAAGAACATGTGTTTATAGTAGTGTCACAGTTTGATAATGAGACTAGGCTCCTAGCTCACTGTTCTTCTGGCTAATCAGTAGCTCAAATTAAAACTCTAAAAAAGAGATACCTGTTAATGTCAAAATAATCAGGAAGATGACCCCAAACAGATGTCAGATAATTTTGTAACCCAAAATATAGGCCAAAAAAAAGCCCATTACCTGGAGGCTGACAGCTGTTTTCCAGGGAGTTCCAGGTGAGAGCTTCAGGCAAACCTGTGAACAAGTTTTCCTTCACTTGGTGGCTGGGTATTTGCAGAGTACACCTTGTGTCTCCACCAGGTCTGCAGATGACTTCGCTGAGCATCCACCCTTGTTATCCTGCTCGTGGAATGAATCGTTGCGGAATCTCTGCAGTGCTTGGTGGGGTCTGCAGCCCATACCACAGTGTGTTCCGTTAACATTTTTACAATTTAATTATGGAGAATGATTTTCACATTCTGGAATAACAACTGAATGGTTGTGCAGAAGGTTTTCTTCAAAGCAAGTGCGAAATAGTTTGTGCTAGTTGCCACCTGAGACAACTTGGTAGGTCTTCATTTGACAACAACCTGGCAAGTGCCTTTCTTTCACCCTGGGGAATAGGAGAAAGAAGGTAAAGGGAAGAAAAGGAATTTAAGCCAATGGCTAATATAAAAAGGGTTGCTGCATCTTTTTATGTCACTGATTTTTCACCTTATTCTCCCCTCAATCCCTTCTTTTTGTCCCTTGGTCCATCCTCAACTCCAGTTTTATTCCACCATAGCTCTCAGTCTCTTCCCTACCCATTCTTATACTTCTCTAAGTTTCTTGGAATATATCCCACGATCCTCTGACATGATCTGTTTTGCCATATTTACTTTCATTGCAGGAAGGTATTTTCAGAGGATTCAGTATACTCATCCTTTAGATAGCAATACCAGTTGTATGGTAATAATAATTGTGAGAGTTTAAAGCATGCTCAGTTAAGAAAGACTTAAAAAAAAGTACTGCTCAACACTACCAAGTCTGTGCTGAGCTGTACAAGATATTTTAATTTCTTTTATTTTCCCAAGGTGTTATGGAACTGACAAAATATGTTTGAATAGAAAGAGACTCAGCAAAAGACAAATCTTTGAAATACAGGATTCATTCTAATCAGAAATAACACTCAGAATCCAAGGGAATTAGATTTTCGCACAAAATAAGTATGAGTCCCACACATCTTCTGTAGATAAAGAAACAATACATCTGACCCTCTCATGACAGATATTAAGCTAGGTAAATTTCCACCTCAAATAGTTAACATGCAAAAGCTTATAAACCACTGAAAAAAGTATAAAAGAGAGCTATTGAATCATCTAAAAGATAAGCTTTGTACCTAAGAACATGGCAAAACCTTATTATTTTATTTTGGAAACCCCCCCAATAATCTGAAGTTTGGAAAAAAGCTATTTTCAAATATTATATCCTAGAATGATTCTATGCATTCTTTAAACTTATTTCAAGTTTTTTGAGATACAGTCAAGATAAAGACTTCTATTGCTCATTTATTTATACCTATACTGAAAACTATCAAAAAGTATGTAAGTTTGAAATTTTTAGTTCTGTTCTCACCACAAATCAGATTTTTTTCAGGGTCTTGTTTGAGAAATTTTCATGTATAAAACAAAATCAAAACAACACATACTGAAACTGTCAAAACATTTTGTTACAACTTCTAAAAACCTGACTATCCTTTTTATGTGTTTGAAAATGCATTGCTTTGAGAGGTATTTTTCCTCATAAATTATGTATTTTAGCATAACATTTTTATGCAGATCCAAGAAACATCCAGATCCAGAGTCTGAAACACAATGGTTTCCTCATTGCACATCTTTATTCTGAATTGAAGAAAAATATATTGAAATTTTGGACTCTCCTGTAGAGCCATGCTTCTTGTTTAGTCCCAGCTCTTCCTAATAGACCCAGAGAGTTAGATTTTTTTTAAAAAAATAAGTAATTGCTTGCCATTGTGGTTTATATGTTGAGTGTATGATCTCTAAAACATGACTATACACAGTTAAGAACACTATGGGTGTGACACGGTCTGCTTAAATAATGAAACTATCCTGTATGTGAATTTTCTGAGCCTCAACTAAGTAGCCATTGTAAAGAGGAGTCTGACTAGTCATGAAAGTGTGGCAGTGAAGGGCTCTGAACTGCAATATTGTCCAGGTTGGACAGTTTTCGTCTGTGCAGAGATCTTAAAAAAGCTCTTCCTGTCTCCATTAACTGCTCAGAAACATGAGCACTTATTTCACAGTATCACGGTATCACAGTATGTTTGGGATTGGAAGGGACCTCAAAAGATCATCTAGTCCAATCCCCCGTGTTGGAGCAGGAACGCCTAGGTGAGGTCGCACAGGAATGTGTCCAGGCGGGCTTTGAATGTCTCCAGGGAAGGAGACTCCACAACCTCCCTGGGCAGCCTGGTCCAGTGCTCTGTCACCCTCACTGAGAAGAAGTTCTTTCTCAAATTTAAGTGGAACCTCTTGTGTTCCAGCTTGATCCCATTACGCCTTGTCCTATCATTGTTTGCCACTGAGAAGAGCCTGGCTCCATTCTCATGGCACTCACCCTTTATATATTTATAAACATTAATAAGGTCAGTCCTCAGTCTCCTCTTCTCCAAACTAAAGAGACCCAGCTCCCGCAGCCTTTCTTCATAAGGGAGGTGCTCCACTCCCTTAATCATCTTTGTTGCCCTAGGCTGGACCCTCTCTAGCAGTTCCCTGTCCTTCTTGAACTGAGAGGCCCAGAACTGGACACAATATTCCAGATGGGGTCTCACCAGGGCGGAGTAGAGGGGAAGGAGAACCTCTCTCGATCTACTGACCACCCGCCTTGTAGTACACCCGAGGATGCCATTGGCCTTCCTGGTCACAAGGGCACAGTGCTGGCTCATGGTCATCCTGTTGTCCACCAGGACCCCCAGGTCGCTTTCCCCTACACTGCTTTCTAATACATAATTTCCCAACCTATACTGGAACCTGGGGTTGTTCCTGCCCAGATGCAGGACTCTACACTTTCTCTTGTTAAATTTCATCAGCCCATCTCTCCAGCCTGTCCAGGTCCCGCTGGATGGCAGCACAGCCTTCTGGCGTGTCAGCCACTCCTCCCAGCTTAGTGTCATCAGCAAACTTGCTGATAGTACACTCAATTCCCTCGTCCAAATTGTTAATGAATATATTGAATAATATTGGCCCCAGTACTGACCCCTGAGGCACTCCACTAGATACTGAGCTCCAACTGGACTCCACACCATTGACCACCACTCTCTGGCTTCTCTCTTTAAGCCAGTTTGCAACCCACCTCACTATTCTATTGTCTAGACCACACCTCCTCAATTTAGCTGTGAGGATGCTGTGGGAGACTGTGTCAAAGGCTTTACTGAAGTCAAGGTAGACCACATCCACCACCCTGCCATCATCCATCCACCTTGTTACATTCTCATAAAAGGCTATGAGGTTGGTCAAACATGACTTCCCCTTGGTAAAGCCATGCTGACTGCCCCTAATGACCCTCTTATCCCTGATACGCCTTGAGATGACACCAAGGATAAGCTGTTCCATTACTTTCCCAGGGACAGAGGTGAGGCTGACCAGTCTATAATTACCCGGGTCCTCCTTCTTGCCCTTTTTTAAGACTGGAGTGACATTTGCTTTCCTCCAATCCTCGGGCACCTCTCCCATTTCCCGAGACTTGGCAAAAATGATGGAGAGCAGTCTAGCAATGACTTCAGCCAGCTCCCCCAGCACCCACAGATGCATGCCATCTGGACCCCTGGATTTATGGATGTCCAGACTATTTAATTGCTCCCTAACCCAATCCTCATCGACTAAAGCAAACTCCTCCATTAACCTGGCTTCATCCGGGGTCTCAGGGGTACAGGGTTCCCCAGGACAGCCTCCAGCAGAGTAGACAGAGACAAAGAAGGAATTCAGTAATTCTGCCTTCTCTGTATCTTCTGCCACCGAGGCACCCACCCCATTCATCAGTGGGCCTACGTTGCCTCTGGTATTAGTTTTATCTGCTATGTATTTGAAAAAGTTCTTTTTGCTGTCCTTGACCTCTCTCGCCAGCTGTAATTCTAAGGAGGCCTTGGCTATCCTAGCTGCCTTCCTAAATCCTCTAACAGCAGTGGCAATTCCTCCCAAGTGGCAACCCCTGCTTCCATGACCTGTAAACTCTCCTCTTCTGCTTGAGTATACCCAACAGATCCCTATTCAACTACCCAGGCCTCCTGGCTCCCTTCCTCGACTTCCTACGTGTGGGGATGCTCTGATCCTGAGCGTGGAAGAAGCAATCTCTGAATGCAATCCAGCTCTCTTGGGCCCCTTTTCCTTCAAGCAGTCTTGCCCATGGGATTTCCCCCAGCAATTGCTTGAAAAGGCCGAAGTTACCCCTGCTAAAGTCCAGGGTTGCAATTCTACTTGCTATTCTGTTCCTGCCACACGAGATGCTGAACTCCACCATCTCGTGGTCACTGCAACCCAGGCAGCCCTCGACCTTTACTGCTTCGACCAGACCCTCTTTGTTAGTGAGGATGAGGTCCAGCAGTGCACCTCTCCTGGTGGGCTCCTCCACCATCTGCATGAGGAAGTTATCATCAATGCACTGGAGGAACCTCCTGGACTGTGGCTGGCTGGCTGAATGGTCCTTCCAGCAAACATCAGGGAAGTTAAAATCACCCACAACAACCAGGGGCTGTGACTGTGAGGCCACTCTCAGCTGCACATAGAAGGCCTCATCAACTTCCTCAGTCTGATCTGGTGGCCTGTAATAGACACCTACAACAGTATCACCCCTGCCAGCCTGTCCCTTGATCCTGACCCATACACTCTCGGCTCATTCCTCATCCGCTCCTGGGCAGAATTTAGTACGTTGTAGCTGCTCTCTCACATAGAGAGCAACTCCACCACCACGCCTGGCTGGCCTGTCTTTCCTGAAAAGGGCGTAGCCATCCATGACCACATTCCAGTCATGTGAACTGTCCCACCACGTTTCTGTAACTGCCACCAGATCATAATCTCCCGACCGAACATAGGATTCTAACTCCTCCTGCTTATTCCCCATGCTGCGCGCGTTGGTGTACAGGCATTTCAGGGAGCGAGCAGAGCACACCAATTTCTCCCTAGGGGCACAGGAGGCCACCCGGTCCTCATCTGTTTTAGAATACTGCCCCACTGGGGCAAGCCCAGCTACAACCCCATCCCCCTTCGAGCCTAGTTCAAAGCTCTCCAAATGAGCCCAGCTAATTCCTGCCCCAGCATCCTTTTGCCCCTGCGAGATAAACCTTTCCTGCGTAACACTGTCCGGACTGGAGTCTTAGAAAACCAGCCATTATCAAAAAAACCAAAGCCCTACCTGTAGCACCAGTCTTGGAGTCAACCATTTAGAGATTGAATTTTCCCATTCCACCCCACATCGTCACCTGAAGATGGAAGGAGTGAAGAGAAGATCACTTGAGCCCCTGAGTCTTTCACCATCCTTCCCAAGACCTTGAAGTCATTCTTCATTCCCCTCAGACTACGGGAAGCAGCTTCCTCCCCATCTGTCTGGAAGACCAGCAGCGGGTAGCAGTCTGTTGGGTGCACCAGTCTGGGGAGCTCTCTAGCAATATCCTTGATCCGGGCTCCAGGTAGACTACAGACTTCCCTAAGATGAGGGTCAACCCTGCATATTGGGCCCTCTGTTCCTTTCAGAATGGAATTTCCTATTACAATCACCCTTCTATCTTTCTTATCAGAGGCAGTCTTCAGTTGTGTAGTCAACCGCCTCTTCCTATGTGATCTTGTAGTCAGGCCTGGCACCACCTCCTCACCTACCTCCTCCTCCAGATCCAGGGCCTCAAGCCTATTACGGAGCGGCACCTTGGGGAGGCAAAGCAGGCAGGGAGGGGGGCTGCCTGTGATGCTAAACTGGAATACACTTCCAACCCTCATCTTCTTTTAGGTCCCCTACCTCTGCCTGACAGTGACAAGGGTGGGGCTGTGTCAGCACTTCTGCCTCTGTCTGAGAGGGCAGGAGGTCCATCTCCTTTTCGGGGGTTCCTCCCTGGGGCCTTTCCGACTGGCACGTAAGGGTGTTACTTCACCAGCCAATCTCCCTTTCGCACTCCCTGATGGACCTCAGCGTCTCAACCTCCTCCTTAAGTTTCACAACGATGTTGAGCAGATCTTGCACCTGCTCACACCTCACACAGGTGGAGTGCTGGCCTCCCTCCTCCGGCAGCAGCAGGCTCTGGCACTCCTTGCAGCCGGAGACCTGAACAGCCACCGTTTGGGACAGAACCTCAGTCTGCATTGCCACAGTCTTTTTGAGACAAGCTCTCCTTGTGGAGGCAACCATGGTCATCAGCAGTCTGGGATGCTGGCAATAAGAGGGACTGACAAGCAACAAGTGCTCCCTGCACCCTGCTGCGCAAGCTACCACACCCGCTGCTGCAGCACAGTGTGGCTGGGACTCACCCGCTGCACAAGCTGGTTGCTCCTCTCTGCGCCTGGTGGGCAACGCTGGTCGATGCCCTCCCAAAGGCTTTTTCAAGGCAAGGGGAGGGGGTGTGGTCGCCATCACCGTGGGAACGCCCCCCGCCACATCAGCCGCTCTCTCGCAATGGCTGCCAGGGCTTCAGGGAGATGGGGACACACCGGGAGTCACGCTGTCCCTGTACGTTTCACTCTGAGCTTCCTAATCTCGGCTGAACCTCGTGGTCGGCTGAACCTTGCCGGCTCTGGTTTTCGCTGCGCTGGCTCCGATCAGCTGACAGGATGCTTCATTCCATACGTAAAAGTAAATGGATGTTAGATGCATAGATTAGACGGTCTGAATCCTGCTATGCCTTTAATATTTCCATATGACTTGTAGATACAAACCTACACTTTCTCTACAGCTTGTGGTTTTATGTCACTAATGCAGAAAAGAGATGATGTAGAGGATAAAACTTAACTAGTTGCAATTTCTTTAGCTCCTTTTACAGTCAGATTCATGGTTTTCGGAAGTGGCTTTTTGTTTTATAGTATAGTATGCACCATTAATGAAAAACATTCCTCTCTGGAGGAGTTTGCCTTGGTTGATGAGGACTGGGTTAGCAAGCAAATGAGCAATCTGGACATACATAAATCCATGGGTCCAGATGGATGCACCTGCGGATGCTAAGGGAGCTGGCTGAAGTTATTGCTGGGCCACTCTTCATCATCTTTGCCAAGTTGTGGGAAACGAGAGAGGTGGACTAGAAGAATTTTCGAGGTCCCTTCTGATCCCTGACATTCTGTGGTTCTGTGCAATCCTCCTTCTCTCCCTCCCCTCTCCCAGCACTTGGGAAGGACATGACAAGATGACTATGTCTTCTGGTGTTGTCCTTTAGACAAGCAAACTGTTTAAAAGACACAGCTCATCTTTGTCTAAATGAATTTTGTAATGGGTCTTTGAAATGAGAGCAAAACTGTTTTCTTAATGGGACTGCATAAATAATGGCACTGCAGGTGGGCTAACACACATGCAGAATATAACTAGCACTAAAACTCTGTAAAGTAGTGTGGAGGCTGACTGCTACTTCTTGTACTCATTCACAAGATGGATTGGTGAATTAAAATCTCATTACCTGCATTACATTATGTAGCCTTGTTATGTGTAATTATCAAAGTCAATTTGCTGCTATAACTTCATGGCCGAATCTAAGAAGAACTTCTTCAAAACAGAAGTGTTAACAGCATCGCAGGATTTCAATTTATAAACCAAGTGCAATTTATCGGTGTCTTCGTGTTATTGTATTAAAATGTCTGTCTTTCACTTTGCTGCTATGTAGCCAGAAGTCAAAACAGTACTAAAGGCAAAGTTGGATATGTGTCTTCGTATTTAGTGTTAACTCAAGATCTCATTTAGGAGACTTAGAGTCAAGGAAAAAGAATGGGAACCAGAAGATCTATTTGAGATCTGATTTTCATTTACACTAACTCTGAGGGCACTTACGACTATGAGGAGGAAGTACATTGTCCTTTATAAAACTGTCATTAGAGCCTTTTCTCTACACTCTGGGAAATCTGCATTGGTGTGAGAATAGTGCAAGGTCTGAATTCAAAGCAAGGCTAGAGACAAGACTGCTTTTTCACTATCATTACTGACTTCTGAACATAAGGTTCAGAGAATGAAATGTATTGTTATGATCAGAATGATATGAGTTGAGGAGAATGACTTATCCTAATTCAATATTGTCCAGAATATTAACCTTTAGAGTTATTTCTCCTTTAATCTATAAAATGGTGTATTGTCATGTGGAAAACTTACAAAGCACATCTACAAACATTTGTCATAAAGGTGATTGAGAGTTTTTGTTGATGGTAGTGGTAATGTGGGGGTTTTTTGTTGTTCTTTTTTGTTTTGGTTTGTTTTTTGTTTGGTTGTTTGGAGGGGTTCTTTTTGTTTGTTTATTGTGTGTTGTTTCTAAAATCAGTAATAAACTGCTAGAGTTTCGAGAGAGTCTTATACTCAGGTATAAATCTGTCACCTGTGAATGCTCAGGAATGAAAATACAAAATGAACACTTCACTGTTTTCTAACAGGTGACCTGGTTGCTCTTCTCAGCAGCTGGTGGGACTGGTGGGCAGGTGAAGCAGTCTGCATCCCAGGCTGGCCACTGAGTCTGCAGTCTGCTGCCACTGGAAAACAGCTTCTCGCCCCAAGACTGACTAGGAAGACCTGGTTTGGATATAATCGGTATCCCATTTACTTTAGAAGAAATCATGCTGTCGGTATTGCACTCACTACCTTTTAAAGAGCTTTGTGAAAATTTGTCTGTGAAAGGTACTTAGCGTATAAAAAGTTCCCTTTTATTTTTTTTCTCATAGACCTTCATTAGGAATTACTGAAGCACAAAGAAGGAGAGTTGGACTGACACTGACAGCTATCTCTGCTAAAAGTTAGTGTAGATAATTATTTTGTCTTTGTCACTCCAGTCTGTACCTTAGTTTGCAGTGCAGAAGCTGAAGATAAATCCATGGGCTATAGTAGTTATTTAACTACTAAATTCTACAACCTTTACTCTGAGTGAAGAGTACTTTATTCTTCAGATCGTCCCACGTTTTGTTAGGGCTACTGGGTTTTGCTTGATGCTCTGGGTGAATATGACTGGTAAACCATGCTCACCAACCTAACAATATTTATGGTGAAAGTGCAAAATTATCCTAAGTTTTCTAAGGAAGAAGATCTTGTGAAATAGGAATTTGTGTTATTGGACTGTGTGTGAGCATACATTTCCAACCCAGTGGTATGGCAGATGGATGTGATCTCATAGATGATGGGCCTAGAAGTTCTCAGAGAAGACAAAAGAGAGAAAGCAAAATTGTTTCTTATGAGAAATGGAGGGAAGGAGACTCTATATCCCACTGACAACGAAGCTGGGAGGAGTGGCTGACACGCCAGAAGGCTGTGCTGCCATCCAGAGACCTGGACAGGCTGGAGAGTTGAACAGGGAAAAATTTAATGAAATATAACAAGGGCAAGTGTAGAGTCTTACATATGGGCAGGAACAACCCCAGGTTCCAGTATAATTTGGGGAATGACCTGTTAGAGATCAGTGTAGGGGAAAGGGACCTGGGGGTCCTGGTGGACAGCAGGATGAGCATGAGCCAGCACTGGGCCCTTGTGGCCAGGAAGGCCAATGGTACCTGGGGTGGATTAGAAGGGGGTGGTCAGTAGAGTAGAGAGGTTCTCCTTCCCCTCTACTCTGCCCTGGTGAGACCACATCTGGAATATTGTGTCCAGTTGTGGCCCCTCAGGGAACTGCTGGAGAGAGTCCAGCGCAGAGCAACAAAGATGATTAAGGGAGAGGAGCATTTCCCATGTGAGAAAAGGCTGAGGAGCTGGGTCTCTTTAGATTGGAGAAGAGGAGACTGAGGAGTGACCTCATTAATGTTTACAAATATATAAAGGGTGAGTGTCACAAGGATGGAGCCAGGCTCTTCTTGATGACATCCAACAGTAGGACAAGGGGTAATGGGTACAAACTAGAACACAAGAGGTTCCATTTAAATTTGAGAAGAAGCTTCTTCTCAGTGAGGGTGCTAGAGCCTGGCCTAGGCTGCCCAGGGAGGTTGTGGAGTCTCCTTCCCTGGAGACATTCAAACCCGCCTGGACACCTTCCTGTGGAACCTCAGCTGGGTGTTCCTGCTCCGGTGGGGGGATTGGAGTGGATTGGCTTTTGAAGTCCCTCTGATCCCTAACATTCTGTGATTCTGTGTAGGCATGGAGGCCACTGCATCCACAGCTGCAAGTAGACCAACATGCTAGCTGTCCCTTGCTGGGTAGGAATTTCCTAAAATTTTTGGATAGAGAAATGAGATTATTGTGATATGAATGGAAAGTGGGTGTATGGGAGAAAGGACACAAATCTGTGGACAAACAGGCTTCTAATTCCAGTCCTCACTCACCACACTGTTTTGGCAGGAAGGGTACTGGCTTTCTTGTCTCTGTTCATGATGCACAATTGTAGCTAAAATGACTTTGTACAAGAGGTGGTATCCCAAGTGCTCATGCAATCCATATGAAAATACAAAAATACTAAATCTCATCATTTGTAACTCTGCCCGACACCTTCCTTCTGCTGTTCTTCTGAACGCTAGTCCATCTTTGCATTTGGTTCAAAAAACAGTATAATTTTGAAACTGTTTTTTGGTTTTCTGTTTAATTTATTTTAGAAATTTATTCTGACTTTTGATACAGAAAGGGAAGAAGAGAAGAATGTGTCTCATTGTGTAATCATCAGCTGAGTCTTGCCATGCTAGAAACAAACTTTCCACACACAGACCTAAGTATAGATAAAAGCACTAACTCCGTGGAGAGCCCGCTGAAATCACATGTGCACTCCAGAAAGGGCACTAGCACTTCTACAAGTGCAACCTGAATTATTAAATCGGCATTATTGATTCTTAAAGTATTTTACGATCATTGTGACAATCAAGCAAAGTTATCATTTAAACTTTTACCTGTAATTAATTTTTATGGACATGTTGACACATCGTATTTTTATTACCTACAGTTTCCAGCTAAAATTCATATTACTTTATTTTAGACATGTAGCACAGGCATGCTGTACTTTTGTACAGAAAAATGTGAACTGTTTTGCGGTGAATTTATTAACAACTATCGCAAGAATAGCTGTACTAATATTGAATTGCAATACATATTTTACATCATTAAGCAGCCTTTTCTGTAGTAAAATTGAGGTAGAAGTATAATGTCGTGCAATTTTGCCAATATCCTTTTATTGTAACCAGACTACCTTCTGCTGCATGGTTTATGAAGTGATGAGCCTTGCACTTAATGGAAATTTACATGTAATAAAACATCCTAGAAACTGTTTCTTGCATAGTGAGGAAAAAAGTGCTAGAGGTATAAAAGAAAAAGCTTCTGCTTATGTTTCTCTTGGATGCTGTTTTTGCAGGAGTGTATCCTCATTTCTTTCACTGGAATTAGTGACTTATCTTAGATGGAATGAGATGCAAACTAGACCATTTTACTATGAGGTAAATCCATGTCTTAAATTATATGTTATGTAGCACTTAGCTTGATAGAAGTGGCGAAAGAAACACTGAACAACAGTGTTTTGTAGCTCATATGCCTTATAATATAAATAAATGTGGGAGGTTTTGGAAGACAAATTTATCTTGCAGAATACCTGGCTTTACTGATGTATTATTTTCAATTAAAGTTCGTTGAACTACTGACACCAGGTTTGTCTCTAAGGAGTCAGCCGTCATTTGCTGTGAGGTGTCTAAAGAGAGATTCCACATTCCCTCCAGGGCATTAAATTTGTAAGCATTTCCTCTGGTAATGAAGTGATTGGCCAAAGATCAAACAAAAAGTCTGCCTTGTTTTCATGTTTGTTAATAGATAAGTACAATATCAATTTATATAAGTACATATAGCCATGCAGAGGGTTTAGGGTCAGAGCTGACAGAGGTGGTGCGATTCCATGGATTTTGCTGTTTAAATGTTGTCAGGAACTGATAAACTATCTGCAATATCCCAGTGATTTTGCCTGTTGAGCAATTCTGATGGTCAATGAGTTTTAACAAATTGTCTCTGATCCTTGTGACCTGCTTCTTCTCTGAAGTTCCAGTTTGTCTCAGATATTTCTGGTTTTAGCTTGAGTACTTCTGTCATTTTGTCTTCAGATCCTAGAGCCTTAGAGATATTCGTACAGTGAACAGTAAATACATGTATAATATTGAAGATAAATCAGATTGCATCTGAAACACACTTTTGGAGGATACAATTTCGGTGTTCATGCCACTAGACTTCTCTGATGTAAATTGAGTGTGACTCATAAATCGACATGGGCTTCCCAAAACAGTTTTGTAAAATCAACATGTCTATTGTATTCCACTAGTCCTTCTATATAAAAGGTGAAAGAGATTTGATTGTTTAAAATAAACAAAAAAATAGAGATGTCAGTGCCATTACTGTCTGTATCTCTAGCTGACATAAAGATACACACTGAATTCTGACTGAATAGCTGATGTTAATCTACCAGATGAAAGTTGAAGATTAAAAGGTGACATTCAATTTGGAATATTCTACAACAGAACTATCACCTGAAGTTTTTATTTGATTTGTCACACAACTTTTCCATTCACTATCCACAGAAGATGCTTTATAAAACACCATGATTTAGATTCCTTGTGCTCACATATTTTATCACTGTATGAATGTGTATGCATGTATAAAAATACTGCACAAAACACTAAAAACAATCAGTAGTATGAAAATTATTAATTCAGAGAGTTCTTAGTCCTTATAGTTCAGCAGCTAAATCTTTAATATCAATATCAAACAGAAAGAAATAAGGTACTGCTGTGACTGCAGATGTGGTTGACTGAAAGCCTAACCACATTTTATAATAATTAAGATTAGATTTTATACCATATAGATTCATGGTTTTTTTGTGCTTGTCTAGATCACAATAGTGTTCTGACGACACTGATATTAGTCCTTGCTTACATGCACAACATAATGACTCAAAGTGTATATGAGGAGTGTGAATTAATATCCGATTTACATTCCTATTAAACAAAGTTTCGTTTTCCGAACATAAAAGTTTCAAGCTATCTTGGCTTTGTTCTTTCATTTTGTATTAGTAACTCTTGAAATATAGTCTTCAAAGCCTTCAAACTGAGTGAAGTACTGCTACACATCTCATTTTCTTTTGGTGTTCATTTGTAAGGATGGTGATGAGTTAATTTGATGTCCATAGTGGAAAAGCCCTGCTGAGATTTGTATCAGTGGAATTCCTGTCAGGGTTTCTGCTATGTGCCCTTGCCAAAGTAATAACTGCAGCTGATTCCCAAATGTGCTCATCACAGATTTTCAACAGTGCATGCAAAATTGAATTCTCTTCTGCCAAAGGTAGGTCTCTGGTCTGACTTGGACTGAGTTACTGCTGTGTGGGAAAGGAGAGGAAAATTAGTGTGGGAGTGAAAACAGGAGCCAGAGTCCCTGGAAAGCTGGACCTATCCATTTCTAATGCTTCCAGTAAAGCAGCAGCACAAACAGATGTTGGTAATAATAATAGTAATGGTAATAATGATAATAATAATAAAGCAATACTTTTTGGTTTCATGGTTGTGTGTGTTGCAGATGTTGAGGAGCTGTGTCTGTAGGATCTATTTCCAGAGAGCATCATAAACCAATCATCACTGCATGGACCAGCCCCAGAGGTGTGGATGAGTAGGAGCGGACATGTGCTGCATTTCTGAGAAGAAGATAGGATGTTTATTGGCTCTGTTACAAGAACTAGGGTAATTTTTCAGCTCTGAATTTTTAGATTTTAGATGTTCGTGGTCTGGTTTGATTTAACATCTAGTCCCGCAAGAAAAATAGGCAAAAAAAGGCAAAGATATAATGAGTATAACTCAAGGAAGGAAAAGAAACACCATGGAAAAAAAAAAAAAAAAAAAAAGACGTCCAAAGCCTTACCTAAAACCTAATTCACATGTTGCAGAATAATTTACATATGAAGCCCTGTCTGTCTCTGTTTACATAGGTGTGTGTGTGGTCAGACAGCCTATCCATGGTGGGACACTATATAATTCCTCATGTTAGATTTTTCACGTGTTCTTCAGTAACCACTTGAAACACTAACCAGACTTTTTCTGGAGAAAATTCAACCCTGATAAACAAGGTGAGGAAAAGCCTTGCAATAACAGAACTGCATGATATTTTATTATGGAGGCTGAATTTACTTGTTATGATGGAGGAAAAAGAAACATGCTAACCTGCACAAAATAATACGGTATTCAGTTACAGATCAGTTCAGTAATTTTTTTCAGTTTTTTTACTAGCTACCTCTTACTTGTTTTATTTTTTTTCTTCGCTTTTTGTATTTTTGGTTAGGTTTGTTTTTGTATTTATGTAATATGGGGGCAGAAATGAGATATTATAATAGTCCCACAGATTATGCCTTTTTGCTCAGCACTATCTTTGAAAAAATAAACACAGTAGCTTAAGTCAAAGACAACACTCCAGCCTAAACTCTAAAAGGTGTCAAAATATAAGAAAATGAATAACTGAACCCAGGCTTTTGTTGTTTTTGATGAAATAGTGAGATATGAAAATGAAGATGCTCTTATTTCAAATAATTCTTGTTACCTGGGGAAACAAGACATTACCAACTCACAAATGTGTTGCATATTCTCATATAGGTATTTGAGGGGAGGGGATGAGAAGGAGAGGAGAATGAGTTTTCATAATGACAATATCCATATTTTGATGTAGATTTTTTGCCTGGCTGGAATTGTAATAGCCAGCAGGAATATATTTTGCTCAATGATCTGTACAGACTACACTTTTTTTTTGCTGAAATTGCCCTCTTGGCATTTTATTTTGTTTCAATAATCAGCTCAGAAGAACACAAAGCCAGAGGGAAATTTTCACAATGAAGCAAATATTGAAGGCTGATCACAAATTGATCATTAGCTGTGATGACATTATGGCAGGATGCTGACTTGCCATCATCCGAGACATGGGTTTGCAGTAAATATGAATCTGGATTTATGCTTAGGAGGAAATAAAAGCACTTTCATTTCAAAAAACTGATCTTTTCCTCACAGCATGCTGAGCAGAGCATGTGTTTCTGTATTGTAACTGAGAGATATATCCAAAAAAGGAGGTTGCACCTCCATATCATTTCACTTATTCTGTATACCAGAAAAATGATGCAGGTCCATTCTTAGGTTTTGCTTTTCAGAGTTAGAAACAATTAATTCACCTTTCCAGAAATATAGTAAAAAACCACAGATGTTATCGTACCAGAATACATTCTGAACAAATTTGCATGGGCTTCGGCTGAAGAAAGCATTTCCTTTCAAGAAATCTTTTATTTATAGGTTAGAATTAAGATACAATTAAATGCTATTTTACAATAAGACGAAGAAAACCACTAAACAGCAGTGAACAATTTTAAATTACTTAGGAAGCTGGGGCCAGCTGAACCACAAACATGATAAGTAAACCACAAAGAAAAAGTGAATCTGAAATAGTACGTTTAGTAATGAATGAAATGTACACATTTGATATTTTTTATTCCTTTAGCATATAAGACATTTATAAGAACTTTAGACCTGTATGTGCTTAGCACATAAGAGGAGACATAGACTTTGGTGGTTTTATTGCTTGGCTTTTGTCCCATTACAGGAGCTTTAAAAGAGAATAATGTAACCTTAAAAGAGTCACCTTCAAGGTTGACAGGTAGAAGCATTAACTTCCCTGGAAAACAACGGGTTTGCCTCCTCTTTTTTCTCTCTTTTTTTTTTTTTTTTCCCCCTCCAAGTCTGAAATGCTGATGGAGAAAAAAATGGGCATTTATCATTCTCAAAAGAACATTCTGTTTGACAGGGGGTGAATGTCTAGGCAGAGTATCTAGAATTCAGCTCTTGATCAACAAGGAAAATTTCTTGTTTTTATTGTTAGCAGGTGGAGTGTGGGGCCTGTAAACCACAGCAAATGATGCATAAAATAAATTGCTTCAGCACAACCAGAAATTGCAATGATGTTGCTGAAGTGGACTAAAGCTCTTTGCAGAGTCCCCATGTAGTCCAGTGACTGCACTTCAAAAGATTGTTCCTGCAGAAAGGTGAACTTCAGAGAAGGAGTCATATCATATAAGATGCCCTACACTGTAGATTCCAAGACTGGTTGAGACAGATTCTATGTTTTCCACAGTTGTAGTGCAAAATAATCACCTTATTAATCTGCTTGATTGTGGGGCAGAGCTTCACTGTGGACATCTACTACTGCACCTCCTCCTGCCCCTCTTATGATGTTTTGTGTTTCTAGATATATTAGTTTGTAATTTCAGACCACATTCACACACATGATTGACATGTTACTCTTGTCTCTCCTGCTCCCTAAACTTCCATCTAGATTTTTTTTAAAACCAAGTCCATCACTAAGCCCCATTGTGATCACCAGAAAGATTTGTATGTTGTGGTGCCTTGAAGGCTGAGGCCAGGAAAGCATGAATTCATGATGTTCCAGTCCGTGGCAAATGTGAAAGTTTAATTTGGACTTGGAACAGCCTGACCAGGGAGGTGGTGGAGTCATCATCCCTGGAGGTGTTTAAAAGACATGTAGATTATGATTTTAAGGACTTGGTTTAGTGCCAGTGTTAGGTTAACAGTTAGACTCAATGATCTTGAGCATCTTTTCCAACCAAAATGATTCTATGATCCTATACTTGCATATGACTTTTGAGCCTCAAAAATGACCAACTATGGACATGGTGCTATGTCTAATATCATAACCAGGATGTTCATAGTCCCATGGGTAGCACACAAAAGAGCTATAAAAACCTGTAGTTTGGTTACATGTGTCATTCATTTTATGCATAACTGGCACAGGACCCATACAATAATTGTGTGTCAATATATAAGACCTCACTCCAGTTTGCAGAAGACTGTGCCAGACTAATTGAGTTATTCTGTGCTACTGCCTGATTTGAGTTTGGTTATACCTGTTTCAGACCCGAGACTCTGGCATCCTAGTCCTTCATAAATGTCCCTGTGGTAAACAACTGCTTTGACGAACCCTCCATGAGCTATGAGTATGAAGTAACTTTCAGCATTTTGGACCAGATATGTTCTCCTCATGTGCATATTATGCACATATGGGGAAAGAATATAAAATCCCTCATTCTCCTCTTATCTCAGTGAGAGCTAATGTGTCCTTATTTCTTTCCTGTAATTCAAAATCATTCGACTAAAGCTAGAGAAGAAGCCGTGAGAATTGCTATGGAATTAATCAAAATTCTTCTTAAAGTAAAAATGACAATTTAGGGGTTGATATATTTTGCTATATCAGTTTACAAACAGTAAATAGTCCCTTTCTAAAAAAATAAATAAAAATAAAGGAGGAGTGAGGAAGCTGCCATGTAGGTGGAGGATGGAGAGGAGGAAAAAACTGGGAGGTGAGGATTGGAGCTGTTATACCTGGGTGACTGAAACTTTTAAACCATCCTACATATCTGACTTGGCATCAACCTTTCCAGCAGACCTCTAAATGACAATTTTCTAATTCATCAGGCTCAATTCTGCAAAGATCACTGACCTATAAAAAACACAGACAAGTCAACAGTGTGGTAAGTACAAAATTTTTATGGGTTGTTTGCCTCAGAATTATGGGTAGCAAAGATTCAGTAAGGAGGAAAACAAAGAGGTTTTATCTGCTTTGAATTTCTGGAAGATGAGGGTCAAGTAGGAAAGATTTGGCTTAGAAATGCGAATGAGAAAACTAGTCAGTTCTGAAGCCTGGTTCCTGTTTAACAGCACAGAGAGATTTGGGGATATCTCTTATTCCATTAAAGCTTTCATCAAAGCAACTGAGTCAAACCAGAAACCCACCAGCAGTTGTTATGGTTTAATCCAAGCTGATAACTGAGCACCACACAGCTACTCGCTCACTCCCCTCATGGCTGGATGGGAGAAAGCATCAGAAGAATAAAAGTGAGAAAACTCATCAGTCGATATAAGAACAGTTTAATAAGTAAAAACTGCACACACAATGAAAGCAAAGCAAGGAATTAATTCACTGCTTCCCATGAGCAGGCAGGTCATCAGCCATCCCCAGGACAGCAGGGCTCCATCACAAGTAACAATCTCTGGGGAAGACAAACTCTGTAAATCTGAAGATCCCCACTTTCCTTCTTTTTCCCCCAACTTTACATGCTGAGCATGATACCCGTCATAAGGTATGGAATATCTCTTGGGTCATTTGGGGTCTGCTGTCCCAGCTGTGTCCACCTCCCAACCCATTGTGCACCTGCAGGCCACTCACTGGTGGGGTGGTGTGTGAAACAGAAAAGGCCTTGACTCTGTGTAAGCCCTGCTCAGTAGTAACTAAAACTTTCTTTTATTATCAACACTGTTTTCAGTACAAATCAAAACCATAACCTCATACTAGTTGCTATGAAGAAACTTAACTCTATCCCAGGCAAAACTAGCACAGTAGGTTAAGGACACAATGTGCTATGCTGCACAGCTGTTTAAAATCCAGTCTTCATTTTTCTTTGTTTTTTCTTTATTTTTGCTAAGAATACATGGACTGAGTTCCAAACCATTGTTCGACATTTGAAGAATGTCTTTAAATAACTCTTCAATTTCCCCTTCAACATACTAAAGAATGGACCCAAAATGTAGTCAACATAAACCTTCCTGTACTGGAGGGGTGGGGAAGTGATGGAAATCAGATTTAAAATACAATTTTCTACAATGAAAGAAAAATGAGAAGAAGGAAATTAATTTATGTGTGTATATGTATGTGTGTCTGGTCAGAAACATTGTTCCTCATCTGTCTTCCTCCAACATCAGCTGCGAACATGAAGGACTTCAATTCTTTTGCAATGGACTTAAATGATGCATTGTTCATATTTGCAATAAGAGGAAACTAAAATGATACAAATTTACAAAAACAGATCACATTCTTTGTGGTTGTTTTTGCTTTTAGTCTCCTGCTAAAGATCACCTGTTAGTTTGATGCAAGTTGAATTCTTACCATTTAGCAAAATGGGGTACAATGATTTTGTAAGTCAATTTAAAAAGTTTCAGTCTTGGCTTTGCAACAATAACCAAGAACTAAATATCTAGAATGAAATTTTACTTTAAGTGTTTGAACGACTGTCTCAAGCTTTTTGCTCCAGCAAATGGGTATTATAGCATAGTTAAGACATAATCAGCTGAGTCTATTGTAATTCTTACCATTTCTCACTTCAAGGGGCTATTTGTGTAAGGGAAAATGTTAAGAAGAAATGGAGAATATTCTGTTCTCTGTGGCTCACTTCTGTTTCATCTTAGTGACATCAAAGTCATCTGGCATCTAGCCACTATGCTGTGAGTATATTCTTTTCTATGAAATTTTGATCCTCCTGTTATCACTCAGGTAGTACTTACCCCATGTCATGCAAGTGTATACAGTATATATGACCCATATCTTGTTAATTCAAGTGTAGAAGCAGATACTCAAGCAATTCATATAAATAGAAGCTATTTCAGTGCATACTCAATAGTTGTTTTTAAACATAATGATTTTTATAATAACTGCATGCACAGGATATGCAGTACTGCAGTATTCATACAACATATTTCAAAGCATTATGTTAACTTATATTCCAATATAGAATACAGAACTAGGGAAATGAAGTCTTAAACATTTAATCAGTAACAGGCATCTTGCTTGGCAGCATTCAATTCAAAATATAAACACAAACCACAACATTTCATAGACATGGTATTTTATCAAGTATGTTGATGTCTTGAGTAATTATGCTGAATATTTTAATCACCTTTATAGCTTTCTAAACCTTTTGGTTTTGTTTACATTGGATTTTAAGTAAGGTATAGTTCTTTTACTTTGTTCTTGCTAAGTCTGTTAATGGTTTACACATGTGACAACATTTGGGACAACAAAACTACAAAGACTTTCACTAAGCAAAGAATAAGCTTGCTTGGAAACAGTCTAAGTAGCCACAGGTAGCTGTTTGCACAGTACTTCTTACTTAACAAATATTCTTTGTCATAAACTATGGCAGAGAAAGCTGAAACTAGGCAAATGAACAGAAGTTAGTAAAATCTTGCAAGGTGCAACAGAATATTTGAACTACAAAGATAGGGACAGTTATGGTCTTAGAAAGAAGCCATGTTGCTAAGTCATTGAAATGATTTGGGGCCAAGTCGGACATTTAAATGTGTTTAATTATGTTATTCTATTTGCTACTTTAAAACAATTCAAGTATCCTACTACTGCTTTTTGGTCTAATGACTATTTTGCTTTACCATCTATTGAAACTGCCATACTTAGGGTAGAATTGTATTTTCAATGTAATTATCAAGGGTTCACTGTCATATTGGAAAGATATTTCAGATGAGACCTATTCTGGTCAAGATACCACCTGGTGTCTTCTTGATTTTTCCCTTAAGCATTCTAGCTGAAGGAAGAGTTTGTTTTATATTTACAAACGGTCAGTGGTAATTTGTAAGACAAGGTTAGGATTCAAAGTGATCGTTACAAACGGGGAAATTATCTAATGATAGAATGGAACTAAAAAAACAAGTACGAAGTTGAGTCTTAGCAGAAATAAGAAGATGTCCACAGACAGAAAGAGAATTAATTGCTGAAACGTTTGGAAGACTTTTTCCAGATCGGGGGGAAAAAAAAAAAAAAAAAAAAAAGATGAAGATATATGTAGATATACAGAAAGTTTAAAGGGAGAAAAAAAAAGTCTACACAAGTGAAGATAGAGGGACGACACAATGCAGGCCCACAAATATTGAAAATATGCCTGCAGAGGAAAAGGATATGCAATAGATAAGCTACACCTTTTCACTTTGCCAGTCAGAATATTTAGGTTGAACACCACGAAAATTAAAAATGATCATAAATACAATGGATGAAATCTGTTTAAGAAGGACAGTGAATCTCCACTTTAGGATGTTTTTAACTACAGGTCAGACAAACTTTTCTGCAAAATAACTTGAGTATAGCTAGTGTTACATGATACAAAAGAATGGGCCACAGAACCTGCTCAGGTCTTTTCTACTTCAAGAGCTTTATGATTTCATGTTAAAAAAAAAAAAAAAAAAATCTATAAAAATCTATACTGAGAAGCTAAATTCTTGCCTTGTTAATCCTTAACACCATTGTAAGTATTTCAAGTCTTGTCATTTATAACTTACAAAATATTGAATATTTGATATTTATTTATGCAACCTGCATATCTGTAAAATGGTGATTCTGTACATGTGCACATGGGAGATTATAAAGATGTTTGGACAGCAGCCCCATCTTTAAAGTCTTTAGTCTTTGAATTACTGGGAAATTTTTTCAAGTTTATGATAAACATTATCTGTTATTTGCATAAACTCAGAGGATAGAAGCAAAAAATCCATCAGATAATTGGAAATGAAGCAAGGAAATTGGCTGAATTGGTTCATGGGCACAGGATCAGAGGTGCATCAATTTCTTGCTTTGATTCTAGGTGGCATTTCTAAAGAGCACGTGCATTTTTGTCATATTTTGGTTTTAGGTTTTTTGCTGTATTTGTGGGCTAATACAAGATTGAAATCTTGACTGGGACCTCTGACTTGATGTACATCTATATGATGTACAAAAAAATGGTTTTAGAGATTTTTACAAAGGACATCCAAAGTTTTATATATCATAGTGAGAGTGGATCTATTATTCATCTGCATAAGTCTCAGCATCCATACAGCATAGGTTTTTTTAATGATGTCTTAACAAACAGCAAAACTATGCCAAACTGAGTGGTGTACACACTAAAAAAAATATGTTGAACAAACTGAAATCTCTTCAGAGCTGAAAGTATTAAAACAGAAACATTTCAAACAACACGTAGTTCCTTTTAAGAGCAATTTTCTGAGAAAGGCAGTTTGTTTTTCCATGGTCCTCAGAAGTATTGAGATACTCACAGTGCCCTAGCTACTTCTCCAACATCTTTTCTTTTAAAAAAGCTTTAGAAACTCAGTATCACTATTCACATAGCTGACACTACAGTGACGTGAAATCTCTTGAAAAATCCCATTCTTATCCTGAGAAGTCCTACATCTGAGGCATAATTCCTTCTCCTTATGTCTTGAGAGCTTGAGTCTTACTTGTAGCTCCTTCTATGTGTTTGTAATCATTTATAGTTTGTTTGGGTTTGCTTGTTTTTTAGATGGCTTGTTCAAAAGTGCCTGGATGTTGACTTTGGAAGGCCATAACAAACAATAAAGACCTTAAAAATGAGGCAGGACTAGTAAGTAATCAGGAATATATGAAAGAAGTGCTGCAAAGTTGAAGGAATAGAGGAGAACTCGGAGACATTTGTGTATCTAGCCAGTACCAGCGTGCTACTGGGAGAAAAATACAAAAAGTGCTCCAAGACAGTGGTTACTCCAAATCCACTGAGTTACAGGTCAACTATTCATCCAGCACCTTTAAAATCCCCAAAAGCTTAACACTATTTTTGAAAAGTGAGATGAATTATAACAAGGAAAAGATACTTTAGGCTAACCAGAGCATGAAATAACTCTGGTCAATTCAAAACAGAGGTCAAATGTAGTTGTGTAGATTTACATGCAGGCTTTTCATTTGTTTGTTTCACCAGATGGGTGGGACATGCACACTGAGGACTCAGAGCAATATCCTTCTCTTTTCTGAGTAAACAGGAACTTTTCATTTGACTTCAGTGAGGCCAGTCACATGGAAGGAAATTATCAGATCAGCAGTTTCGACCTGACCGAACGATATTAAATGGAAATAAAATAGATGAGAAAACAACTTTTAATTAACAAATATGAATTGTTCAGAGGATATGATGACCAGATGATTTTTTTTTCCTTGTTTGGTCAAATGAAGAAGTCAAACCGAAGTTGCCCTCATTGTGACTTTAGAGCTTGTCCACCTTTTAGTTCTGCTCAATACAAAGTGAATAGCATCCTTTAAAACAGCAGTCTGAGTTTGCCAGCTTTTGTTATTCATCTTTTTGTAAGACCTGGTCTACAGCCATGCCTCAGCTTTCTTGTTTATTTTGTTGAGCATTTCATTCTGTGTTTTAGATTTTTTTCTTTTTCCCCCATGGACTGATCAGTCTCTTAAAAAATTCACCTGCTCCTGATCTTTCCCTAAAGCTAAGTAACAGTTCCAAAAACACCTCCTGTGTCGTAGGCTTAAAATGAAAAATCAGCCAGGAAATAACAAGATTGGAGGAGGACTATTAAAATAAAAATGCTTGTGGCAGTAGGGTAGGAATACTAAGACTCAGATGGCTAAAAAGAAAAGAAAACAAAGACTTTTTCTAGAGACTAAAGAAGAATCAGTGTATAACCCAGTACGATAATATGGTTGAGGTAGATGAAGGAAAAAGAACCAGTAAAGAAGCACAGTACAAATAAAACCAATAATGTTATATTGCTTTCCAACATAATCTAAAGAAAAGACATCTCTCAGAGCTGGGATTTTCATTTGGTTATTATTCTGAAATCCCCAGAAAGAGATAGAGTCCCAAATGACACAGCAACATGAAACATGATATGGGATATTAAGAAAGGGAGTTGATTATGTTTTATTACGTACTATATGCAGTGAGCTGGAACTTAGCTTGAGTTGCTCACAGTAACACCCAGATCTGTCTGCAAGGCTGTAAAGTTGTGCCAGAGAATTTATAGTAAATAAACAATAGTGAATATGCTATAGGAATTAGAAGAACTTACTTCCTTTCTATAAAATGATGTATGCCATAACACTGACAACCTGTATGACATGGTTCTCTTGGGTTTTTATGGTTTCAGCTGTTGCCTCGGAACTGCAATGTGAAAAATGCTTGGCATCCTTACAGCACTTAGAAAGACACTCTGACCACTCTTACTGTGAGAATTCTTATTTTTGGACAAAAACTGTTTCTAATATGAAGTAAGAAAAGGCTATAATTGACAGATCCTTTTGATTGTCATCAAATGCAAGTTGTAAACAAACTGCGTTCTGTGTGGAAGAACATGATATTTTGTCTATCACGTAGGATGGCTTTAACATCAGGAATTTTTTTTTTGGATAATGGTGCATTAAATGTAACCACAGACTTGTGGTTGTACACTTACCATAAAAAAAAAAAAAAAGTATGACATCTGGAATAATGCTGTCAGTTAGATGTTGTCGATTGACATAGGGTGACAGAAAGGTGAGGAATGTTCTACATGTCATTGCAATTCTTTTTTGCAGATTCTTGATGCTATATTCAATTATCTGAAAGAGAGCTTTTAATTAGAGAATGTTGTGTTTTCAAATTTAGCTCTTTCCACGTGCCATCGACATTATTTCAATACACCAGGAATGAAATCTTGGCTCAGTTGAAATCAATTTCAAAATTCCCATAGATTATAAGAGTGGCAGAATTTCAGCCAGCAGGATAACAAACAACATTAATCCCTGAACATATTTTTTTTTTGTTAGCTGATGAGTTAACTAAATGATATGTGAAAGTTAAATAAACATAGCAGGAAAGACACAGCAGTTTCTGTGTTAGCAAGTGTCTGGGAAGAATGGAGAACAAGAGTAAAACCAAATCAGAATATAACAGAAAGTAAGAGAAGAGTATTGAATGGTTGGGAGCGAAGAATAGTGTAAGTATGCCATGAGTAACATCTGTAAATCTGAACTGGCACTAGACAGGTACAAATAAGTAGCATTAGAGAGACCAGTAGAAAGAAGTGTAGGATTACTAAGATTTTGTTATGTCTGCACATTTTTTTGTCAATTTTCTTTCAGAAACTGATACTCTAGTTGGACTGTGTTATGCTTCTGTTACTGAGCTCCATTAATCAGATTCTATGCTTTAAAAATGAGTCCTATGGGATGTTTGAATGATGGTCACCATTTTGTTTACTGCTGTGGACTGACCTCAGAATTATTTTGGAACTGGAAGTAGAAATACCTACATGTTCAGCTAGTGAACCAGATCTCGTGGTTTAAGCTGAACTTGCAATATAACCATGATAACTGCTTGTTCACCCTTCCCCTCACATCCCTGAACAGGGGAGAGAATTGAAAGGCAAGGGAGAAACTTGTGGACTGAGGTAAACATGGTTTAATAAAATAATAAAATAACACTGAAATACTACTACTACTGCTACTACTAATATATATAAAATAGAATGTCAAGTAAAAGATACTCAATGCAATTCCTCAGGAGCTCTGAGCAGCCAGTCCCAGAAAGCAGCACCTGGTCCTGAGTGGCTGATCCCAGAGAGAGAAGAGAGAAAAAGGCAGAGAGGCCTATCAATTCAAACATAGCCGTAAAATCCCAGCCTTCCTTAAACAAGAGACATGACGCTAATGGCATGGAATATTCTTACTAATCAGTCTGGATGTCAGTCAAGCTCTGCCCCATCCATGCCCCCTTTCCGATGCCTCATAGCTGTAGGCAGAGCTCAGAAACACGCTTGGTTCCCAGGCAACAGTTAAAAACTTTAACTCTGTCCTAGGGTGTTATCTTTTTGTTCTCAAACCAAATCCGAACAACGACTATGCTAGCTACAAAAGTGAAAGGTTTCTAACTGCATGAAGAAAATTAACTAATTTTCAGTCGAACCAGTACACCAGATTTGATATCATGTTCTTTGTAGATCAATGGGGACAAATAATGCAATGGACAAAAAGTCCTCAAAAAGAGGACTCTTACCATATTACCTGATTTGGTATAGGTATGCTTTAAACCTTTTGGATAGTTGGTCTATATTAATATAACTACATATGATAAATAAACATCCCCGTAAAAATTACTTGAAGAAACCTTTAGTGCTTGCAACATTCAACACAAGCTAAAGCTTAAAAATGCTAATAAGTAGGAAAATAATTCTGAAGTTTTGTGTGTGTGGTTTTGTTTGTATGTTTGTTTGTTTGTTTGTTTGCTGTTTGTTTCTCTGTTTGTTTTTTAAACCATTTAGACAGTTTTCAAGCTACTTAAATTAGAACTATATTCACATGTGTAGGAAAGAACCTTCCAGCTAAGCTTAATGAGACCAAGAATCTACATAATCTTAAACAAAACTGTGAAATAAATAGATTGTCCAAAAACTATGTATCAGAAAGAAACACATAGTCTTTAAAAATATATAGTTAGTCCATAAAAGTTTAACTGATTTTTTTTTCATTAATATTATCATCACATCACAAATGTTGATACAGATCAATGGTTCTGTCTTCAATTTGATGTAAGGTCTTGTTTCTTACAGGCTGGATGTGAATTTATAAAGATATACCAGTATTTATTTATATGTATTTGGAAAAATACATATTTCTAGTTTTAGTGAACAACTGCGTATCAACTATGGTAATGAAGTTAAAGTTTCTGGAATAATATTTGGCATATATCTGAAAGTAATACATAAAATATACTTTGTCTGTGAATGCTGACAATCATTTCTCCTTAAAGACTTCTGGTTTTGATGTTTTTGTACTTGTTTTGTTGGAAATTTTTAAAAGTCTTGTAAGTTGTTTTTTTCAATTTAAGTTTTGTAGGTCTGAGACATACTAAATATGAAAATGTGCAGAGTTTTTAAATGTGTAATAGTATGTGTAATAGTAGTATGACTATGAAATGAAATTCTCTTTTCTTTGTACCTAATTCTGTAACAAACCATGGACACCTTAATCCAACACTGTTTTTGTTTGTTTGTTAGCTTGCTTTTCTGAGAGTGGAGATAAATTTCGGTGTATTTTTTCATTTTTCTGCTTTATTAGAAAGTCCATGGAAGTGTGCATACACCTGGTTTATCAGCTGTGTAAGGACTTGCATTTTGGAGATCCTTGAGGAGATCAAACTAACGAGAAAACCAAGATCTAAAGTGTTACTGTAGCTATTTTCAGATGTTGTGTTGATTTTATAGTCCTGCACAGTTACTACACCATGCCTACTAGTCAGTCCAGACAGCATGGTTGTATGGAAAAGCTTTCCATTCATCAAATTAATCTGTGAACTTTCTCTATTGAAACTGGTGAAATAAGACACCTGAAAATTTTGTCCCACAGCATTCTAATATAAATTTGTACTAATGCAACAGAAGCTTGAAATCCATTAATATAACAGAAGATAATATGTAATCACTTATTTTCATAATCTGAACAAACTTGCAGGCTAAACATGCTCTTTTTCCATACATACATTTTTTTTCATTCTGACAAAAAAGCATCAGGAAGATGCAACGAACACAACCTGAAATTCATGCCTCCAGTTTTAAGAGATACTATTCTTATGCGGTTGGACATACTTATTCCTTGCTTCATTTCCTTTCAATAGAAGAATATATTTGGCAGCTACGAGGCACGGAATGACCTTACAACCCTTGAAGTTATAAGGAAGGTATGCATTTATTTACGACGCGGGACACATGGGGAATCATTTCACCTAATGCGCGTGTAAAATTACAGTAGCTGTGAACTTAGTTAAATGCAGTAAAGTGTTATATATTCATCAAAGATTTAGGAATGCCTATACATATTCATAACCTGTCCCCGAGAAGGCGGTTCTTATTACAATGAGTTCCAGGAGACCATTTCCAGAGTCCCCACCTCCGGCTCCTCTTGATTGCAGCTCCACAGTGATCGTGAACCTAGGTCCTCTTTCTCTGTACACGGTCGCCTTTGGTTCAGTGTGATGAGTTGGTTGGGTCTCAGAGTGCTGGGTTGGTTAAAACTGGCGTATTTCCCGTCCTGTGCCCAAGTTCCTGTAATCTAGTTCACCCAAGTGTGCACCAAGGATGTACCCAGAGATTATTATTTTTGCAAGGCGTCAGTGAAGTCCTGTTTTTCGTACAAGAAGTTACACAGAGTGAAGCAAGGCTGGGCAATAGCGATGTGGGTTAAAGGGTTAGCTCTCTAAGTGTCTTTAGTGATGTGGGGTAGGGTTAGTTCTTTAAGTGTCAAGTGTTAGTTTTTAAGTGTTAATTAGTTAGTTGTCAATTCCCTGTATCATCCCCCCCTTTTCTAAAAGGTTAGCAAATTCTTTTACTAATGTGATGATTCTTTATCTATGTTTTATCTGGCCACAGGTAAGAAGGCTACTTCTACCTGAGAAAACCCATCTCTATCCTTCAACAGATTTTTAATGTTAATGCAAAGGTCAGGCTCCTGGTGTTTACTGCGCTGCTGAGCTCTTTTGGGGCAGCTAACAACCATATGGCTGGTGCTCCGGCAGAAATGGCATCTTCTGGGCTGGGAGAGGAGCTTGCATTCTTTGATATGGTGGACTCGCTCACTGCAGCTGTAGCATTTGTCTTCTCTTTTGGGTTTCTTCTTGCTGAGGTAGTAAGTGCCGCCCGGGCCGGTCACCCAGAAGGACCAAAAGGACCACAACATGTTAAGGTGACATAACCTAATTTCTTTGATAGAATTTCAGAAAGGTTTTGGTTAATTACTACAAATTTAAAGCTCTCTACTGCAGAAGTGGGCAATGTAATATATATACTCTGATTGTTTTGATTCCAAAGCACCAATTTAAAGCATCCCCCCATGGTTTTATTCAGATCTTGCTCATGCCAGTTTTCGTCCCATCCGTGTGCTAAGGTTGTGACTGTAAGAAACACAATTTTCCAGGTTGCGCCTGGGTTACCCTTCATGGTGCTTTTCAGGCTTTCTTCACTCTAGAATGATGGATCCGGGCGTTCCATTCTTTAATCTTGATAGCAGTCAAGGATGTCAGGAGGACTTGAAATGGACCTTCCTATTGTGGTTCCAAAGTCCTTTTCTGCAAGAGACTTCACATACACATGATCTCCAAATTGAATGTTATGTACTGGCCCATCCAGACCCCTACCCCAAGTTCCAAATGCATTTCCCAATTTTGTTTAGTTGTTTACCCATTACTCTCATATAAGAAGTCAGAATTTCATCCCCTTCTTGTGCAGACATCCCCTTCTGTACACTATAGGGTCTCCCATACAGGATTTCAAAAGGATTTAGCTCTTCCTTTGCCCTTGGCCTTGTTCATATGCAAGAGGGCCGAAGGTAAATATTGAAACCAAGCCTCCTGCCCCAGTTTTACAATTTGTTGTTTAATTAGATGGTTCATTTAATTTTTTTTTCTTTTTTCTTTTTCTTTCTACCTGACCACTGGAGTAAGAATGATAAGGTGTATGTAGTGGCCAGTCTATTCTCTCTGACTGATTTGCTGTACAATTTTTGAAATACAATGTGGCCCTTTATTAGAGAATATATCAGCTGTAACACCAAACCTTGGTGTTATTTCTTGTACTAATATTTTAGTTACCTCCCAAGCGTTTGCTGTTCTGGTAGAGAAGTGCTTCTGGCCAACCTGAAAAGGTATCAGTTAGTACCAACCAATATCAGCACCCGCCCTTTTCTTGGGAGTTCCAAAAAATCAATTTGCCATTATTGCCCAGGTCCATTTCCTTTCCCAATCTGACCCATTTCTGTCTTAGGTGTATTCTTAGGATTAGTCTGGAAGCAAAGATCACATTGCTGTGTCACCTGTCTTACAGTAGTATACAAATTTGTAGTTATTATTTGTGATCAAATGTTTATATAACGCTTCTGCTACTAAAAGCCAAACTAAATAGAGGGTAACAATAAGTTTTCCCTTGTGGGGTGTGAGCCCACCCTTCCTCATTATATGATTCTTCTAAATCTATAAGTTTTCAGTCTTCCTTAGTATATTCTGGCTTACCTTCTAAAATAACCTGCCCGTTGGGGACTAGGGCACTTTCTACTTTTACCTTTTGCTTAAGCACCAGTTTTGCCTCCCTGTCCACCAGCTCATTTCCTTTTTTCCAATTCCGAGCTCACTTTCTGGTGTGCCTTGATATGCATGATTGTCACCTTCCTAGGAAGCTGAGCTGCCAATATTTCTTCTGCATGTTTGATATGTTTGCCTTGAGAGTTCAAGAGTCCTTCTTCTTTCCAGATTGTTCCGTGCACATGCATGACACTGAAAGCATACTTAGAGTCCATTAAACGTTCACAGTTTTACCTTCAGCTAGTTAGTTCCAGAGCACAAGTAAGGGCGATTATTTCTGTCTTTTGCGCTGAAGTACTTTTAGACAGAGGTTCAGATTCCATCACTGCATGGCTAGTAGTTATAGCATAACCAGCATGCCTTTTATCGTTCAGGATATTACTGCTTTTGTCCGTAAAGCAGTACTCAGTGTTCTCCATAGGATTGTCCTTCAGATCTGGTCAGCTGGAGTATGTTGCTTCGATGGTTTCCAGGCAATTATGATGAACTGTTTTTCCAATGTTATCACTGAGAAAAGAAGCTGGATTGACAATGTTAGTGACGATGATTTAGCTTGATATTTGAGAAATCTTTGTGGGGAAAGCCAACGTTCCCCTTTTTCTTTTAGAACTGTAGACACCATGTGGGATACTAGCACAGTCATTTTCTGACACATGGTAAATTTCCAAGCCTCCTGTATGTTCAGTACCACTGTTGCAACTGCCTGCAGGCATCCAGGCCACCCCTTTTGCAGTTGCATCTAATTGTTCAGAGAAATAGGCCACTGCTCGTCGATACGGGCCAAGATCCTGTGCCAGTATACCCAAGGCTATTCCCTGCTTCCTGTGAAAGAATAGAAAAAAAATGGTTTACTCACATCTGGGAGTCCTAAAGCAGGCATTGTCATCAAAGCCTTACGAAGTTCTTCAAGGGCTCGTGTAGTTCCTTTATTCCATTGCAGGTGTTCCTGATCTGTGGCTGCTAGTACATACAATGGCTTGACAAACGATCCATAATTATAAATCCACAATCGACACCACTCTGTCATGCCCAAAAAGGGTCCATAATTCTTTTTTAATGATGGTTTGTCAAAAACAATTAAAAGATAAAAGATGAAGGAGGAGGAAACAACATGCCTGAGGGATGGGATTCCATCTCAAGGGACCTGGACAAACCTGAGAAGTTGGCCCACATGAACCTCACGAGGTTCAACAAGGCCAAGTGCAAGGTCCTGCACCTGGGTTGGGGCAACCCTTATTATCAACCCAGGCTAGGGATGAAGGGATGGAGAGCAGCCCTGCTGAGAAAGACTTGAGGGCATTGGTGGATGAAAGTTTGGGTATGAGCTGGCAATGTGCACTTGCACTTGAGCTGCATCAAAGTGCATGGGTAGCAGGTGGAGGGAGGTGATTCTGCTCCTCTGCTCTGCTCTCGTGAGACCCCCTTGCAGTGCTGGTCGAGCTCTGGAGCTCTCAGCACAGGACACACATGGACCTGTTGGAGAGCGGCCCGAAGAGGGACACCAAAATGATCAGAGGGATGGAACTGTCCACTATGAGGACGGACTGCCAGAGTTGGAATTGTTCAGCCTGGAGAAGAGAAGGCTCCAGAGAGACCTTATTGTGGCCTCTCCATACTTATAGGGGACCTACAAGAAAAGAGGTGACAGACTTCTTAACAGGGTCTATTGTGACAGGTCAAGGGGTCATGGTTTTAAACCAAATGAGGGGAGATTTAGACTAGCTATAAGGAAAAAAAATTACGAAGAGGGTTGTAAAATACAATAACAGGTTGCCCAGAGGGGTGCTGGATGCCCCATGGCTGGAAACATCCCAGGCCAGGCTGGATGGGGCTCTGAACAACCCGAGCTGGGTGAAGATGTCCCTGCTCATGGCAGGGGTATGACTATATGAGCTTTGAAGGTCCCTTCCAACCCAAATTATTCTATGATTCTGTGAAGTAGAATAATGTTTAATTTATTCCAAATCTGTGATAATCTCAAGAAAATCTTCCTGGTTTCAGTGTCTTTAACTTCAGTGTCATCATGGTTTTACAATAAGTCCATATCATTGTAGATTTGGTGTCTATCTTCAGGTAAGATAATATTTTAAAATACGCAACTATATGATGATAACATGGGTTTTTCCCTTGCTAATTATTGTCTTTTATTAAGGACATTAAATTAGTGTATAAAACTTCACACAAAAGAAGTCAAGATGTATAAAAGTTTCTGGGAGTTCTATAGGGAACTAGGAGGTCACAACTTTAATATAAAAAACATGGTGAACATGGTGCAATATCTGAAAGTTGATTAAGTTACAAAGAGTTTAAAAGAATATATGGAGTTCAAGGAAAGGCTTGATGTTGTAAAGTCCTGATGGACTTTGTGAAATCTATTAGCCCTTTACCTTTTATTGATTTCAATTAAAATCAAATACTCCTTATGCTTGCTAAATTACTGCTTTTAATGTTCGTACTCTATCAAACCAAAGCAGTAACTTCCCTCTTATTAATTCGCTTGACAGACCAGTACATCTAATGTTTTTGCAACACCAAGAATAATCCATAAACAGAACTTAATACTATCTGGACAAATAAGGTGTTATATTTCAATATTTAAGCACAGCTAATCAGAAATGTAAAAATACAACATTGGTCTCATCAGATTCAAAATATTTAAGGATGGAACTCACTAAGTAAAATAAACATTTTAGTCCTTTAGTTATGCTACTTGGGTATTCTGGAATATTATGTCCTTTTTTCCAGTATTTATATTTTTCATGGCAGATTAGGGACTAACCAATTAGTTGAAACCATTAAGAATCCAATAAGGAGAGTGCCATCTGCTTCAGCCTGGCTCTGCTGCCCTTCTGACTGCTCAGGCAATGACAGTTCAGGGGCAGTACATCTTCAACCTGTCTTTGATATCTTCACTTGATCTAGACCAAAGTGCTTGGAAAAAATCTAGAATGTGCCAGCTGTGTCCTGGGATGCATCAAGCACAGTATTGCTAACCAGTCTAGAGAGGGATCGTCTCACTCTGCACTGGTACAACCCAACCTCAGGTCCTGGGTGCAGTTTTGGGCACCTCATGTAAGAATGACATCAAACAGCCTGTATCCAGAGGAGGGAGACCAAGATGGTGAAAAGCCTTAAGGGCGAAACTTACAAGGAGTGGCTGAGGTCACTTGCCTTGTTCAGCCTAGAAAAGGATGAGGGGTGACCTCATTGCTGAGAGGTGACCTTATCATTGAGGGGTGACATCATCGCAGTCTATGCCTTTGTCAAGGGGGAAAGCTGAGGGAGGTGCTGATTTCTTTCTGGTGATCAACAATAGGATACCAGGAAATTGAATGAAGCTGCGTCACAGGAAGTTCAGGTTGGACATTAGGAGAGGCTTCTTCACTGGGAGGGTGGTTGATCACTGGAACAGTCTCCCCAGGGAAGTAGTCATGGCTCCAGGCCTGTCAGAGTTCAAGGAGTGTCTAGTCATATGGCTTAGTTTTTGGTAGTCCTGTAAGTAACAGGGAGTTGGACTGGATGATCCTTATTGGTCCCTTCTATCATGAGATATTCTATAAACTCTATTTTATGTGGATTGCAATGGAAGTCAGCATAGAAAAGGAAGTTTTCAGCAACAGTGATAGAAAAAAATACATCTCCCTTGTATTTTCTTACCTTCCTACTGGAGAGTCAAAATAATTATTTTCATGACTGGTATATGAAACTGAGGAGAAAAATGGCCTCTTATGCTCCAGTGTGATGTATGCTTGCATCATACTCTGGCTATGTTGACAAAGCTGTCTGTAGTTCTACTGGATCAATGTCCTTCCTAGGTGATTCCTCAGTCTATTCAGAAGGTAGATCCTGAGGCTGTTATGGGAATGGGAAATGCTGAATTCTATAGATGCCTGATATTTATTCTCCAAGAAGGTTGTGTATACCACTTGTAATGACCAAAGAAGTGAGTGAGCATTCTGCAGGATTTTCACTTTAATTATGCCTTACGGTACTGCCACTTCCTGTACAATTTAGACTTTTTGAAGGAAGATTAGATAAGCGATAACAGAAATGTTCTAAGTATGGGTTTGTGGTGGTTTTTTTTTGGGCATGTGAATTTGCAGTGCAGCAGCTGCTCTGTGTTAACCATATGCAAGCTGTAAATCCATTGTAAATGTAAAATAACTAGTCAGCTCTTTACTGGAGATTGATATACTTTTATTTCTTTTGTGTAGAGAAGAGGTGTGGAGAGTTGCCAAGTAATAACTGGAATTTAGTCAGCCTATGAATTGCTTTATTTTCCAATAGATAGTTCATTGTGAATGTATCTTGAGTCTTGCATTCAGATAGTGGTGCCTCTTTCTCCCCATTATGTCCAAATGAAAATGCTGCAAGATGAAGAGTTTTGTGTTTGGTTTAGAAAATTCTCTGTGTCACAATGAATTAGGAGGGTTTAACAGGAACCTAAACACCTCCTAATCCAGATGGAGGATAATGCTGTCCATCTTGTTTCCTAAAACAAGAACTTTGCTTAGACTTTGGTACATTACTGCCTCCTTCTCACCACTACACCCTGTTTCTTAGAAAACTGTTGGCCAAATATAGGTGCTTGCAGAACTTAGATACTACAAGATAAGTTATATAAAATGAATAATAGCTATTTTGACTCATTTCCTAAGAGATTACACTCCACCTTCATTCACTCAAGGCTCTAAGAGCTGGCCATCAGAGCCATGCTCTGAAACGAAATCACAAGCTCCAAACCACACATTTCAGAAATATGGCAATTGCTTGCTTATTTACTGCAATGGAGGTACATTTTATGCAAAATGAGTAGGTGGTTATACTTTTTTTTTTCTGATTGTATCTGAAGCAGTAAAGATTTTTCCTTCAGTTCACTTCTAACTTTTCTCAATTTTGATTTTTATTACTGAAGAAGGAGAATGTATGGTTTAGAATTAATTGTATGAAAAGCTGATTGTTGCCATAAGCTTGTTCAGTATTGCTTTTCTTTCATAAAATGTATCTCAAAGAGAATTTCTAGTTGCCTTACAATTCGTTATTTAAAACTGGACATCACAATTGGGTCAGCAGGGAAATCTGCCAATATGATTTTGACATTGTAGTGTCACTTCAATGGGCACACTCTGGGATTGGTTTCATTTTATTTCAGGTTATTATTCATAATTTCATCTCCATAGACTTGCAATGACATTGTTTTGTCTTAACATTGTGACATAATCTGCATATATTTGCATAAAATAATCAGACACTGGTTGAGAGTCTCAAGCAACAATTGTGCGTGATCTGAAGTATTATCTTAAATCAAAATGTATAAAAAAGTTTATTCCAACTGTAATTTAAAACATCTAGATGATTAATTGGTGGCTCCTGGGATCACAAACTTCAGAAGTTGAACTTGTATGTCTAAAATGTATGTTTTATATCATCTATGTAATCTTTACAGAAATTAACTGTTATTAGGTATAATCCCTACCTGTCTCTGAATAGAGGAATTAAACCATATGCACTCTGAATCTCGTTCTTCAAACTGATAACTGAAATAATAACCATATGCATATCTGAACTCAAATATTCATCTTCAGTTTGTCTGTTTCTGGAATTTTTCTCAGGAATAGAGAGAGCTCATGTTTTTCATCTCCTGGTTAGAGCCCTACCTGCCTGCCCCAGTAGAGTTTCATGGAGTCTTTATGGAGGCAATATTTACCATTTACATCTCCTTATGCCGAATCTTAGTGGAAAAAAGATTTTTGTTGTTGGGTGTTAATTCTATACCTGGTTTGGGACAGGAACTTGCTGAATTGAAATAAAAGTTTTTCAGAATTTTGTGTTGTGGTAACTAAGAGACAAAGCTATGAAGGCATATGGTAATATATTCTACATTTTTTACATTTGCAGTGCCCTGATAAAACTGGGACCTCTTGGTCTAATTCAGCAGTAACACTAACTTTTAATTTTGTTTTTGTTTTTTGGTCAAAAAGGAGTTAGGCTCTACTTTTTCCATGTTGGATAGTTAGTTATACCAAGAACATTCAACTCAATTGTAACCTGAAATTGATCATTTTTGTCTAAGAAACAGACCTAAGACTTACATGTCTTAGTGTTGACTGTCACAACATAATAACATCTATTGTCCTGAATTTCTTTGTAAGGAGACAGAGAACTTGAAAACAGCTAAAAGTCTTTAAAACAAAACCAAAAACAACAACAACAAAAAATTTAAAGCAGTGAGGAGCTCAGATAAGACACAGAAAAAAAAAATGTCAGTTTTGTGTCCTAGAAAACTTTGTCTTTTCTGTGCCTCAATACAGACTTAAATTTTCTTCAAAGAAAGGTTTAAAGAAATATTAGCTCAGGTCACCTTCCTTTACTCCCAGCTGCTGCAACTCAAACTTTTTACTGACACCATTACTTGAAACAAGTAGCAAGGAAAACTGTGATAAAAGACAGACTTGGGATAAGAAATAAGGGTATGTCTGTACTGGTGTGACCACCGCGCCCAAATCTAAAGCTTTTACTTAATTAGTTTCACCATAGGTGGGCAGATTCAGAAAGACGGAAACACTTTTAAGGGTAAAACAAGTATTTTAAGCATTTGGTTACTGATCTCTTTCTTCAATAATCTTCCAGCACCTTCAGAATGTTTATCTTTTCCTACTTTCACATTATAGATTCTTAAGCTTTGCCATATTTAAATTCCCTGGGCCAAATGCCACTCTAATGTTCTGTATTTGTACAGTATATAGCACAGTGCAGATTCTGCTCTATGGTTAGTTTTTCTAGGTAACAGTAATATACATAATAAATACATTTTTTTTTTTCTTTTTTCTTTTTTTTTTTTAGGTTTTTCTCACATCCTTTAATTTTGTTGGTTGGTGGGTTGTCTATTTCTTTTATTACTGGTGCAAACAAAGGATCTACAAAGGGCCTTCACTCACACCTTCATAATAATGTTCTTGCAAGCTAATCACCCAAACACTGAAATGCATTGTTTGCAAGTGTGAACCCTTTCATGAGCAGGTGGGTAACACAGCAGCTGCATGCAGACTGAGTATTTTGTGTTTGGTGATGGCTATCTGAACTGTCTTTAAATGGGGTTTTAGGCTTAGATTGTTGTTCATAAATGTCTAGAAAATACCAAACTTCAGAGCCTGGTTTTCTCTGAAGCTATAGCTGTGCATCCAAACCTACTGAGCAAAGTCTTTGGATTCTACACCTTCCACAGGAAAAGTTTATGAGTTCTATTTTGGCTCTTCTTCTGGCAAATACCTGGAAAAATCATCTGCAAATGTGTAGTGCACAAACCAACCTGAAAATACGTGGGTTTGGATGTAGATTCCTAACCTACTGGGCAAAGTCTTTTAATATTATTGATTTATGCATAATATATATTTTTTTTTAACCTCATGCATGACAACAGTGTGTACCTACTAGGTCTTTTTCCCTGGTTTAAAGGACAAATTTCAACAACAGTTTATGAGGTTGCAATACTGATGTGCCACAAGTAAGGTGTTATTGTTTTTTTTTTCCCTCTATTTTAATAAAAAATAAAACTCCTGAAGTCAAATAACATAAAATGTAATATGTCTAGATTATGCTCCACAAACATCATTAAGCATGCAAAATGACTCATATGAAAATTAGGAAAAGTCAGAATTAAGATTATGTATTTAAATGCAATTTAGCCATTTTTATACCTATATTGTGACACAAATTTAACAGAATTTTTCTTTATTGTTACGTGTATTTGAAGAGGATCAGTACCATTGCTAGATGTGCCTGAAGCTGGAATGGCCTTGGTGATGATCATAGGTGACTGAAAGATGAATAAGATGAACAATAGGAACTGCTACCCATCTCTTTCACTGCCACAGTTTTCCTGTGTAACACTAACATGGGTCCTAAATTCCCCTTCCTCAGCCTATGTGAGATTCTGTGGATTCAGGCTCAGGAACACTCATCATTTAAAGCTCAGAGTAATAGCACCTGGCTTAGTAGACCCAAGAGGAAAGATCCATTATATTCTCTTAAATTGTACCTAAACTACAGGAACTGTGGAACCACAGCTGAAATTTTGGCTTCCAGCACAGAATGGTATAAGAGATGGAATCCTGGAGACAGCTCATTAATTGGTATCTAGCTCAGCTGCTTCTTGTGTGCTTGTCCTTCAGGTTTGCTTTTCCTGGTGACTGATCTTCATGCCTGCCCTTATTTCCTTTCTAATATTTATTATAATCATAGTATTTTTTCTTGGGTTAATGACTAACAAAATATACCAGAAGTATTAGACATCACTTGCATTTTCTGGGCTGCACATGAGCTGTTATACGAGACTTACAGATACATATATATATACACATATGTATACACATGGTCTTACCTCTATTATCTTATCTGGTTTCCTTATTTCTTAGATATGATCAGCTCAGTGGAGGACAAAGATGTGGAGAACTACAGATTTTCCAGACATCTATCCATTCAGGTACACTGAAGTTTAAAGGATTTAATCCAGAATACATTGAAATCATTGCAAATGTTGTCAGGTTTTTCCTTCTTTTAACCAATGTTTTACAGGATAGAACTTGAAAATTTTACTGACAAATTCCTATTTGCAATATATATTTTTTTTTCCATAGTGATAGAAACACTTAATCAAATAAAGGTATAGAACTTACCTATTTCAAGGATCCCTTTAGTTATTATTCCTAGCAAAGACATATCATGTACATGGGGAATCATATGATTCATAGATTTTCTTCATTAGTAGAAAAATATATATATTTATGTACATTAAGCATTTTTCATTACAAATATCCAGAAAAAGATAAAAGAATATTTTGAGTTTACCCTTCAGTTTGAGAGAGATTTGGTTTTAAGCTGCCAAATTGCCTATTGCTTCAAAGTAATCAGTTTTTACAGATAAAGGAGATTTCCATCCTTGCAAATTAATTTTTCTTCAGTAATCATTGCAGCTCCCAGTAACTATTTCCTATTGCCACTGTTTAAGTCTCTTAAGGAGTTTTCCAACAGATATATTGAAGGCTAATTTGCAGAGCTGAAAAGGGATATATATCAATCATGTTGTAATAAATACAATATTATTTTGTAACCCCAGAGTATATGCACAGTATTTCTTCACATATAATCCATTATTTATTTCTTTAACATCTCTTCCCCAAAAAATAATTGCTCCAGTCTTCAAAAACGGCAAGAAGGAGGACCTGGGTAACTATAGAGCGGTCAGCCTCACCTCCATCCCTGGAGATGTGATGGGACAACTTATCCTTGGTGCCATCTCAAGGCATATCAAGGATAAGAGGGTCATTAGGGGCAATCAAGATGGTTTCACCAACCTCATAGCCTTTTATCAGGACATAATGAGGTGGATAGATAGTGGTAAAGCAGTGGACGTGGTCTACCTTGACTTCATTAAAGCATTTGACACAGTCTCCTGCAGTATCCTTGCTGCTAAACTAAGGAAATGTGGACTGGATGATCGGGTAGTGAGGTGGACTGTGAACTGGCTGAAGGAAATAAGCCAGAGAGTTGTGGTCAATGGGACAGAGTCCAGTTGGAGGCCAGTATCTAGTGGAGTGCCTCAAGGGTCAGTACTGGGACCAGTACTATTCAATATATTTATCACTGACTTGGATGACGGAATAGAGAGCACTGTCAGCAAGTTTGCTGATGACACCAAGCTGGGAGGAGTGGCTGACACGCCAGAAGGCTGTGCTGCCATCCAGCGAGACCTGGATGGGCTGGAGAGTTGGGTGGGGAAAAATGTAATGAAATATAACAAGGGAAAGTGCAGAGTCTTGCATCTAGGTAAGAACAACCTCAGGTTCCAGTATAAGCTGGGGAAAGACCTGTTAGAGAGCAGTGTAGGAGAAAGGGACCTGGGGGTCCTGGTGTACAGCAGGATGACCATGAGCCAACATTGTGCCCCTGTGGCCAAGAAGGCCAATGGTACCTGGGATGTATTAGAAGGCGGGTGGTCAGTAGTTCGAGTTGAGTTCTTCTCCCCCTCTACTCTGCCCTGGTAAAACCACATCTGGAATATTGTGTCCAGTTCTGGGCCCCTCAGTTCCAGAAGGACAGGGAACTGCTGGAGAGAGTCCAGCACCGAGTCACAAAGATGATTAAGGGAGTAGAGCATCTCCCGTGTGAGGAAAGGCTGAGGGAGCTGGGGCTCTTGAGCTTGGAAAAGAGGAGACTGAGGGGTGACCTCATTGATGTTTATAAATATGTAAAGGGCGAGTGTCACAAGGATGAAGCCAGGCTCTTCTTGGTGACAACCTAGGATAGGACAAGGGGCAATGGGTACAAACTGGAACACAGGAGGTTCCACTTTGCTATAAGAAGAAACTTCTTCACAATGAGGGTGCCAGAGCCTGGCCCAGGCTGCCCAGGGAGGTTGTGGAGTCTCCTTCTCTGCAGACATTCAAATCCACCTGGACGCCTTCCTGTGGAACCTCAGCTGGGTGTTCCTGCTCCATGGGGGGATTGCACTGGATGAGCTTTCCAGGTCCCTTCCAACCCCTGACATTCTGTAATTCTGTGAAACGTGAAAGGGTTCTTGAATTAGGTGTTTCCTCATGAACAGCCTAAAATTTTCTTGCTTTCTTTTCCTTTTATTTTCTTTTATTTTCTTTTATTTTCTTCTATATTCTTTTATCTCCTCTCCTCTCCTCTCCTCTCCTCTCCTCTCCTCTCCTCTCCTCTCTTGTCTCTTCTCCTCTCCTTCTCTTCTCTAATTTTAATGTTCTTCAGATCCTTATTAGCTTCTTTGTTTTGTTTGAAGTTGCTCTCTTCCACTTTTACAATGAATGCCTAATTTTAACCTTATTAGAGTAATGTGGGACTATTTCTTTAACACATAAATTTTAGATTGGGGTTTAATAGGTTTCAAATACTTGTGTATCATTCTCAGTACAAGATCCTGATGACTTGGTAGCTAAAAATTAGCACGTTTCTGAGAAGAGAAATATATAACTGCATGTTTCCTCTCCTAGACAAATATTGAAATGGAAAATTCGATGTAGTGAAGAAAACACAGTTCATGTTTTCCCTATTGTGAAATGCCAGGGATTTTTCAAATCTCTAAAAGGCAGTAGGAAACAAGAAATACAAACACAACAGATTTGATTAATTATGCTCTCTAAATAAGCGTAGCATGTAACAAGAACATGTGCTAAACATTATATAAACAATATATAAATGTGTGTCAGTGTAATATATACATGAATCTCTATAGCCAAGGCAACAGAAGTAAAGAAACCATGATAGTGAAATAATACTGATTCTAGTTGTTGTGGAGCTCTTAGCCAATATTCTGTGTAAGGCAATAATAATATTAAACCATCAGATGGTCAGTTGTATGAGGAATTTTGCTTGACAGAAACATTAGAAATTTGAGTAGGTCAGGGAAGTCAGAGGCTACATTGTCAGTGATTGAGAATTGCCTCTGATCACTGGCCTGGCAGAACAGAGTGAAAAGCTAACCTGTAAGAAAATAATGACTGAAACCTGATAATTCTGACAGCCTATAAACACTTATTCCTCTGAGAACTGGTAAACAATGTCCAGATAAGTATTTTACTGCAAAAATTCTAACAAAGGAACAAGAGTTTTAATAAATGCAGGGCTAATCAACAGACCTTATCTGTAATGAATAATTCTTTGGATTCAGGGACAATAAACATGTATTCAAATTATTTTTAGTCATGCAAGTGATCACAGGCTATCTCACATCAAACACTGTTTCTCGCTTGCCTGGCTGATAACCTGATTAAACATGGTCCTTATTTTCTGATGGAAACGTACCCTTCAATTTAAGGTTCTGGAGATGACCTGAAATTATATCAGTAGTTATTCTGAGCTACAGAATTGCAAAATAGCTGTTCATAGCAGTGAGATGGATTCCTGTAACTTGTTTACAAAAGAATGCTTATAAAACACTAAGAAAAACTTTCACACCAAAACAATGCACCTATGTGAAGTGAGAATATAATTCAATGATATTTGTTGTCTGAAGTGCAGAAACTCTCTTTGATGACTTTCAGGTTTGGTGTTTTATCATGCCTGATACAATTCACATGTTTCAATGTAGGGAGGTATCTATAGTGGAAGAACCTATGTTCTTAATGTCCTTTAGCGTGAAAAATCCCCTTTTAGGCATGTTTAATTTCTTCCTCATATAGATCTCTAAAGTAAGTTGGATAATTCAACACTGTCTACTATTCTCCACTCATTACAAAGGCAGCCTAGGCTGATGAGCTAGGCTGTAGACATCTACAGTGCAGAAGCCCAAAATATCTTTACTAATGTAAGTATTGGCTTCTTCAGGTGCTGCTGGGTGCTCTGCATTCTCAGAGCCAGAGTTAACAAGACAAAAAACCGCATGTTATGGCTATGACAAGTTTTTGATTGAGCAAAGCCTTCTTTATTCAGGGTGAGTGTCACAGAATCACAGAATCGTTTTGTTCAGAAGAGACCCTTAAGATCACTGAGTCCAACCATAACCTAACTCTGGCACTAAACCTTGTCCCTAAGAACCTCATCTATACACCTTTTAAACACCTCCAGGGATGGTGACTCCACCACTTACCTGGGCAGCCTGTTCTACTGCTTCACAAACCTTTCCGCTAAGAAAAGTTTTCTAATACACAATCTAAACCTTCTGTGGTGCAAATTGAGGTCATTTCCTCTTGTCCTGTCACTCGCTACTTGGGTAACAAGACCAACACCATCCAACAGGCCTCATTTTAAATGAACAACTGTCAGCATGCCTCATTTTAAAGCAGTATCTTAAAATTAGGAAAATCTCTGGATTTCTTCTTTTTCACTTCTTCTTTTTTTTTTCTTTTTTTATTTTTTTTTCTCCTGAGAACCTGCGTTCTGTTAGAAACAACAAGCTTAGCTATATCTGTTGAAATCTTCATCCTTCAACACCAAATTATAATTCTTAAAATATGTGACCAATTATTTAGCAATAAATATTGAAGTTAAGAATGTCTAAAGCTTTCTCCTGCTATTCATGACACAGACCTTTCCCTAGGTAAGTCTGTTTTACATCCTAAGACTGAAACACATTTGGTACAGTGCGATTGTTTCCTATGGTGTTGAGAATGCAGAATGTATTTTTGGTGTTTTGGTTGGTTTGCAATTTCTCAAGTGTTTATGAAAAAAATGTACCTCTCCTAAAGTAATAATCTTGACACAAAAAGGAAATAAACAGCTTAAAATAGTCAATCATTTCAACTTAATCATAAATGTAAAAATAACACCAGTGATCTCTCAATCACAGGCTTTCGTTTTTAAACATAATTCTATCAGTAGTAGTTCCTTCTTTATTAGAGAATTACTTTCAAGAGAAGTAGGTTTTTTTGATATTTTTCCCACCTAAAAAAGTTCAAGAAAAAAAATACTAATAATAACTTAAAATGTAACAATTTCTAATTATAACAGTAATCCATTGAACACATAGAAGGCTATCTAAATGATATTTCATGTTGTTCACAGTCTTAAAAAGAGAAAAAGTAGAATATACTGTCAGAAAGTTTATGAGCTCAGGAACACGCACATTCTCCCAGAGAATTTTCTGTTCTATGGGGCATAAAGTAAGCTAAATTCAGATGAAAACACATGAGTATGTCCAAGTCAGCAGGTAATTCTTGGCTACTATAACCCCTGAAGTAAGTCAGGATTTTATTTGATTTCTCTTGCTCCCATGATTCAGCAGGAGAGCTTAACGGTACTTTTCTGATTCAGCTGGTATCCAAAGAAGAGTTTGGTATCATTTCTGTGGGAGCAATTAAACTTATCCTCAGGGATTCTGAAAGCCCAAAAATAAATACGATGTAGTTGGCAAAAGGGCACTGAAATGTTTTAAATAAATAGGTATATTTTACTTTTGGGTCAACATTAACACAATGTCAGATTCTTGCACCAACTTGGAAACAGTATCCTTGACTACTTTAACTCTTTAACTTAATCAAAATACTGTTTTCTTTTTCCAGAATTATTTTTAATTTTCCTTGTGTTCTGTATTTACCTCCTTCAGAGTGAAATGACCTGTTTTGATTTATCACATATGAAAACCAAGCACGAGAAAGATGAATTTATGTTTAAATTAAAAATAAAATAAAATAAAATAAAATAAAATAAAATAAAATAAAATAAAATAAAATAAAATAAAATAAAATAAAATAAAATTCTGTTTTCTAAAACTGCATATTATCAATAAAAAGAAAATGTTATTTGAGCGAACAACATGCTGTCGTATTGATATTTACTGAAAACTAGACAGGTAGAGTATGTTACATGTACTATAACGTGACATTGTTTAAAATAAAGGGGGGCTGTATAAAATTGAAAGAAAAGCTCTATTTATAAATTGCAAATACAGAATTACTATTGAATTGATTAAAAGTAGATACACGCATTTGCCAAACTTACAAAGTCTCCATTGATTTTATGATTTCTGGAAACTCATAATTCAGCTGAATCAACATATTTCCATGGTGATAAGGAAAGGTATACTTAACATCCGAGAGCCATATCCTTCCACATTTCAGGAAGGTACTGTAGACTTTCACTGAAATAAACACATTTATGTTCAGTAAAGACAGAATAAAGTTTTTTTAAATTTATTTTATTCTCAAAATCAACTCCAGGGTTTTGTTGGGGTTTTTTTGTGATTTGTGTGGGATTTGTTTTGTTTTGTTTTATTTTGTTGTTTGTTTGTTTGTTTTGTGTGTGAGTGTGGTTTTTGAGGGATTTTTGTTTGATTGATTTTTGCTTTGTTTTTGCTTTTGTTTTTCAGCATGTGACACTTTGGAGATTGAATGTCTATGAGAACAAATAAAAAAATGAAGAGTATTCCAATGAACTGAAGCACACAATTCTGTTCTGATAAGAAATGTAAAGATAAAAAATAAACAAATGTATTTTATGTAATTATTTTATTTACCTATCACTTCATGAGAACAAAAACTCCATATAAAAGAACTATCAATTTACACTATCAGCCAGTACAATTTCATTTTATTCAACACCAGTTATACGAGTTTCCAAAAATATTAGTATGTCAAGCGTTAGTCTTGGAAATTCTTATAGCATCACCTCTTAATTCTGAGATGGATTTATCACTTTTCATCTTAAGAGAAACTGTGTAACTTCATCCTAAGTTTCCTAAAATCAGGTTGCTTTCTTCTGCTACATAAAAATTGTTACAGTGGTGTGAAAGCAAAATGGAACTAATTTTATTTAACTACCAGTAAAATGGTATTTCTGTGTATACTTCAGCAAATCCTTTCAAAATTTTGACGCATAAACTGTTCCATTTTACTTATAAGAGAAAGCTATTATTTATAACTGATCGGTAAAGATTAAGTAGTTAAAGTTTGCAGAGGGTCCTGAATTTGTGACATTATCAAAGCACTTGAATATGGCAATGGTAAGATATAATTTCCTTGCTGAGCTACATACTGTGGATTGACTTTCAGGTTCCTATTTCTTCCACGTCACCTCAGCTTCAGTTATGTAAATTAAGTGTACTGTTAGTTATAAACATGATGGTACTCCTACCACCTGTTCAACACCCTTTTTAAATCCACTTGTTTCTGAGTCTGGAGCTGGGGTTATAATTTTAAAAGATATTTGTTAGAAAGTTTGGGCAGAGGGAAAGAAGAACTGAAGAACTACCAAGCCATGCTATGTGTAAGATGTACAAGATATCTCCCTGTTTCTCCTACACATTATAAGTATGTTCTACTCTTGTCAATGTGTATGGGTAGCTATCTATGTCATATGTGAAATCTGTTTTGAAATATAGAATGAACTCAAACCCGTGGAGACATTAGTTCATTATCAGGTGTCTCAAGCATCCTTTCTAATTAGAATGAGTACAGGGAGGATATTCATACTGTCAGGTGTGAAAATATATGGAGTAAATGATGTGGAATGTACATGCAATGAGAAATATGCATATTAATGAAAAACAAAACCCATTCGGATCTGACATTTTAGAATCAAAACCAATTAGAGTAAGAGAGAGTTTTAAGTTCAGCTTTTGTTAATTATGGAAATGTGTAAAAGAATCAGAGGTTAATTTTAATTACACATTTTTGTTCTGTCTAATCTATTATAGCTGAAATTTGAATGACATCACCACAGAACAGATGCTGTCTGCTGTCATAAAATAAGCTTTCATTTACTACATTGACATTTAGTGTTATGATGACTGACACTTTCTATTTATCTTGTGATTGATATAGTGGGATGATAAACCTTGGCAGTATATTAAAAAAAGAAAAAAAAAAAAAGTTTTTTAAGTGTAGTATTCATTTAAAATAGGCAAGTCAAATTCAGAGAATATCTGTATTATGGAATCTGAAAGCAGTATAGTTGTAAAAACAACAACAGAAGTCAACCACAGTGACCTGAGAAATGCTCAGTCTTTGATAATTACAGTAACTAACAAAGCTGGTACAAACTTCAACACTGCAGAACAGAGTTTTGGGAAGAGAACCAAAGCCCTCATCAGGTTCATCTTTATGGACCTACTGAAGTATTGGGATATACAATATATCTGCACAACACATACAGATACAGCGCACACTGAAGATTTTCTTGGTACAAAGCTCCTCACTAAGTGTAGTTATTTGTAAAAAAAATGAAAAGTTTCATAGAAAAGTTTTGATTTTATAAATATTTATCTTAAAATTAAAAAAAAAGAAACATATATTTTCCACTTTGAAATTATTTTTAATCATTATTTAATTCAACCAAATTTCTAATTAGAACTTCAATGTTAAGTTTTATTCTGTTATCTCTAATATTAAGTTTTATTTATTCTGGAAAAGCAGATGTTTTCTCAAAAGGAAAATTTTCGAATTTAGCACAACAACAGAAGATTAAAGTAGTTACCTAACATGGTGGGGGCTTTTTGTTCTTTTTTTTTTTTTTTTTGTGATGTACATCTGTAGACATTCATAACTATGCATTAATGTTCTCAAAACTTTAATCTGGGCATCTTAGTTCACTATATGCCATCATATTTGTATTCATTCAGCATTTTTTATTTTTGGTGATGTTTTCATTTTGTTCTTTTTATGAAAACAGCATGTTGGAGCTTTGTCTTGTAAACTATTTCTTAGATTATGAAGTTAATTTTCTCTAAACAGGTGAAAGCTCATGTGTGTATTTTGAATCTGAATGGAATCTTTTCTAAAAGATCTGAAGAATTTTCTACTCTTTAAAGAACTGGTAAATATGTGTATGTGGGAGGCATCTTTTTGCCTCAGTTATTACTTATGCATCTGATAGTGAAATCTTGAGCAACTCACATATTGGGGCTTTCTGGTTTTTTCTCAAGGTCTTGCTTCTCAGAGACCACTTTTTTTTAAAGAATAATGTTAATTTAGTCTATGTGCTACTCCATGAGATATTGACTTGCCTTTCGGTTTGTCTGTTTTGTTTTGATTTTAATTCAAAAAAGACAAATGTTAACAAAACATTTTAAAACCACAATTCATTGTGAAAAGCTCATCTTCAGTTCAAGGGATCAGACTGGAAAACTAATTAGGATATCCTTAACATTTTTCTAAAGAAGGGCAGAAACAAAATGTTCCAATAAATTCCTTGCAAAAAAGTGAAAAGATAATTTGGTAATACTAGGAGAGGATTACGCTGCTTCTCTTCCCCCGATATGATCACTTACTGCAGCACTTTCCTTTGAAATAACAATTATAGTGCTCTTCTGTTGCTAAAAAAGACTGATGAAGGTTGTTGGTGCTTTCCTCTCAGTCACTGGCAGCTGCTGTTCTTTAATTCTGCATCCACAGTTTCAATTTGCAAATGATCAGACTCTCCAGTGGCATCACTTAGTTTAGAAGGCGAAGTTGCTCTATAGATAGGGCTTTGCTTGAAAGAGTTTGACTCCTAAACTGATAATGGAAATGAATAATTACCAGAGATGTATGAGATCCTTCGTTAAAGATTAAACCTGTAGTAAAACAGATGGATGCTTTTGTTAATATCAATTTTCCCTGTGCTAGCTAGAAAGGCAAAAACAATTATAGCAATATGCAAGTAATCTGTATCAGACATTATTTTCAAGGGCTAGAATATTAATTACATTACCAATATAAGAACAGTTGTATGATTATGTCCTTTTGATTTATTTAACAATGCTTATTAACCTTACGATTGAGAGTACCATTTTCTTTTCTCTGTCAGTCATGTAACATTTTGAAAAAGCATATAGCTAGATAGCTTGGCTTTTAATCTTTCTTCTTGAATCTATCACAGAATCACAGAATGTTAGGCATTGGAAGGGACCTCAAAAGCTCATCCAGTCCAATCCCCACACCAGAGCAGGAACACCCAGCTGAGGTTCCACAGAGAGGTGTCCAGGCAGGATTTGAATGTCTGCAGAGAAGGAGACTCCACAACCTCCCTGGGCAGCCTGGGGTAGTGTCTGTCACCCTCACCATGAAGAAGTTTCTTCTCAAGTTTAAGTGGAACCTCTTGTGTTCCAGTTTGAACCCATTACCCCTTGTCCTAACATTGGTTGTCACTGAGAAGAGCCTGGCTCCATCCTCCTGACACTCGCCCTTCATATATCTGTAAACATTAATGAGGTCACCCCTCACTCTCCTCCAAGCTCAAGAGACCCAGCTCACTCAGCCTTTTCTCACACAGGAGATGCCCCACTCCCTTCGTCATTTTTGTTGCCTGGCACTGGGCTCTCCACAGCAGTTCCGTGTCCTTCTGGAACTGAGAGGCCCAGAAATGGACACGATATTTCTGATGTGGTCTCACCAGAGCAGAGTAGAGGGGTGGGCAAACCTCTCTGACCTACTGACCACCCCCCTTCTAATCCACTCCAGGTACCATTGGCCTTCTTGGCCACAAGGGCCCAGTGCTGGCTCATGGTCATCCTGCTGTCCCCAGGACCTCAAGATCCCTTTCTCCTATACTGCTCTCTAATAGGTCATTCCTCAAATTATACTAGAACCTGAGGTTGTTCCTGCCCAGATACAAGACTCTACACTTGCCCTTGTTATACTTCATTAAATTTTTCCCCAACCAGCTCTCCAGCCTGTCCAGGTCTCTGGATGGCAGCACAGCCTTCTGGCGGGTCAGTCATTCCTCCCTGCTTGGTGTCATCAGCAAACTTGTTGATAGTACACCCTATTCCCTTGTCCAAATTGTTGATGAATATCTTGAATAGTACAGGCCCCAGAACTGACACTGAGTCACTCCACCAGATACAGGCCTGTTCTCCTCCAAGAGAGAAAAAAAAACATGATTGCCAATACAAAAAGGAAAACACAGCTAGTTGGTGTTGTAAAAAAAAAAAAAAAAGCAACAAACATTTCGATGAACAATTGTCTGAAAGTCTTGCTCACTTTGAGCACTATTTGCCATCACCTGTGTCTGCAGTGAGTTACAGGTAAAATACAGTCCTTGTCACATCAATAAACTTATTTACAGCCCTACTGTGGAAGCTGTCATCAAGAGGTGTTACCAAATTGTAGCATCCAAGTCACAAAACAGACTGCTTGAATTACTGCCAGTTCATTACACTTCAACTCTTTTTTCATGGGAAAAAATGATTTATTATATGTGCAGAGCCAAGAATTCATTATTAGTCTAACTGGAGCTTTAACAGCCTAATCTGTTGAAATGGTACATATAGAAAAGTTACAGTTTCTATTCCTTCTCTTCTGGTGCTGTTCTCACGTCTGGGACCTCTGGCAGACGTCATCTGCCTGCTGGGGGGACATGAGGCGTCATCATCACCCTTCCTAGAGGCATTTTGATGCATCTGGCAGCATGCTCTATACCTTCCTCTTTCATCACAGGTTTGCAGTCTCACCTTACATCCCAGTTTTCTATGTAAAGTGAGCTGGGTGTCTCTATACATCAAGTAAATGTTCTGCATCCTCTTTGCTACTCTCAGTTTGCTCAGGTGTCATTCCTCTGCTGAATACCACTGGACTACCGCTGAGCTTTTTATATCCTTGGGATCTCCAGTATTGGGCCTGCACCTTCAAATCCTCTGCTGTCATCCCATGCCCGTGCTCCTCCATGCTGTCTACATAGTCTTCAACAGTCTTCCAGATGCTCAGACTAACCGTAGTAGTAGAATTCGACAATTGCTGGTGCAGCACAATAACATAAGCCCAGAAAAATTCTCCGATTACCTCAAAGCAAAGCTTGTGGTTTCCTGCAGGCAAAGGCAATGCCATATTTTCTGGGCTACAAGGCCACAGAGGTGAGCAGTTCCTTCAGCAATCATGAGGTCAGAATATGCTTTGGAGATGTATAAGCAGGATAAGTGCAGGGTTATTTCTGCTTATGCCTTCCTGTAGTGTTCTTTCTTCTTCCCTTCTATTCCTAGACCCACTCATGTATTAAACTAATTGAGAGAAATGAAAGATGAAAAAGGAGGAGTCAGTTCAAAGTGTTGCAAGGTTAAGTCAGGCATCTCTATCTTGTTTTGGAGGACGTGGCGGGAAGATAACAAGGATGTTCAGCAGGCAGTTCATAGAAAACAAAATGAGGATTAGCAATAGTCTCTGGTATTTTGGAGACAATCTCATGAAAAAATGCTTTTCCATCTCCAAAGCCCCTGAAATACGAATGTTTCCTCTGACAATTCCTCCCTAACCTGTGGGAGAAGCTAGCATGGTAATTGCTGCCAGTGGTAACACTGTGCCAGAAGGCACACTTGGTAATGCAAAATGCAGGTAGGCATCTTTCTGTGTTGTATCCTGTGAACCTGTCTGGCTGGAGGTCATCTCACAGTGTTTATTTGCTTAAAATGCCTATTTATTTGTAGCCAGACTTGCATTACAGTGATAATCCACTTATTATGTAGAAAAATAAACAGTTTTCCAGAATCTTATTATCACTGTTTGATTAATGTATGGTATTAGAATGACAGCCTTTTCCAGAAAATGTCAACAGTGAGTTCTTTTTAAGTGTGCTTGAACTAATACTGATTCTGTCTGATTAAGAAACTAAAAAGTTGTCTCAGAAGAATCTAGATATAGAAACAATGCAGTTATTAAATCAATACTTTCCGTTCTGGTAATGACAGAATATAGTAGCAAACTGTTATACAGATGCTTACATAATGTTGTCATCAGGCTTGGAGATGATACCAGAATTCAGTTTGCTTTTCTAAAAGCAACATAAGCGGTTAATTTTAACTTCAGTAGTATCTAAATTTACAGTACATTTTCTGCTCTTTTGTTTGTGCTTATTCTTAGTTGGCGTGTCTGCATGACAACAACACTGAGGATCTCAGCTCTCTTTGAAAACAGGTGAGTTTGTGCTGGGAAATCATGAAAAAAACTAGTTGATGAACCTGCTTGTGAGAATCCCTACCTTGGTGGAACTTTAGATTAAAACCCGTTTTTAACTTACCTATAAAAAAGTCAACATGTGAGAGCTGAGGGTCAACATATATTTGTTGAGCCCAAAGGCAAAAGAAGTGAGATAGGAATAAAATTTATCTTGCTGTTATTACAAACCAGATAAGGAGAAAGGCATACATATAGCCCAACTCCTCTCACCATTTAGCTATGCCACAGTTTAGACCAACTCTAACAGGAAAGTTCTGTGCAGCTGCCCAGTGCACCAGCAGACCAGAGGATGAAATCTGAACCTCCATCTTCCCTTTTTCCTAACTACTGGGAACCAATTATCTTTAAGCATTTTATATATATATATATATACATATTATATATATATATATATATATATATTTTTTTTTTTAATGGGAATCTACTTGTGTGATTAATCTATCAAAAATGCCCTTTAAAATTCAACCATTCTACCACCATGTCTTTGCCTCTTTCATCAAGACTAAAGGTAGATCCATACTAGTCCACTACCAGAAAAAGATTTTCATTAAGTAAGCCACAGTGAAAAAATAAAAAAAGGCTTTAGGAAATGAGTGACCTTCTGTGCTTTTATTTAGACACTTCATTCTTTGCCTTCTTTAATTCTTTTGTGGATTTATCCCTTAATAAACAGACCTGAACTTTTATCACCTTTGAGCATGCACTTACACTCTTTAATTACTTAGACACTTTTGGAACCCGTTCATTAGCACTGCATAGAAAATTATGAAATATAACGAATACGTAAAACAGGTTTCACAATGCATCTCATGCAGTTCAGTGTCAGGGCCCTACAAACCGTTCCTGTGGAAAAAAAAAAAAAATCATGGAAGTGAATTTTAGCAGAACAAGAACTTGAATACACAGAGTTATTTTGAAGTGAAATACTTTGAAGATCCAAGAACTATCCTTTTGTAGCTGCTAATATATAAAAAAAAAATTCTAAACATTTACAATAGTTTTGAATTATAGTGCATAACTAAGTCTATGCAGAAACTGTTTTTGTTTTATTTTAGAAACAACCTAATAAAATATAATGAAAAAGTAATTTTATTTGGAAAAAAAAATGAGCCCAGGGAAAAGGAACCTGTCAGCTGATATCTCTGTGAAATTTAATCTCTGAAAGCATTGTTGTCTGCCATGTCAGATCTATCTTGTTGATGACAAAATACTCCTAAAGTATGCTTATCCGTAACATTTATTATGGACAGTATTTTATAATAGAGACAGTCACAAACACAGCAAAGGGTGAAACACCACATGTGGTTTATGTTCATTTGGCCAGGTATTAGCATGAAAGCAATCCATGTTTTTAATAAAATGCTTATTTCGTTATGATAGCTATATACACAGATGCTAACTACTGCTGGTTTTAAAACCACTGTGTATTCACTCCAACTTAACTAAACTTTCTTACTGAAAGCTATACTCCACTCCAAATATTACAGATTGCTACAAGTTTCTCAAGACCATAAGATAAAACAGGGGTTTTTGTCATTTGGGTCACATTAGAGAGCTTGCCAATTTTCCCAAGTTGTTGATACTTTAAAGAATGGAGTAGTTACAGACCTCAGTTAAAATCTCTAAAACTTTGGAGTAAAAACTGAAAAAAAAAAGAGATGATAGATCGATAGATAGATAGATAAATAGACAGATAGATAGATAGATACTTAAAAATTAAACCCACATTAAGCTGGATAAGATGGAATCTAAAAATTACCCCAGAATTATAAGTTTGTTATTTTGTCACTTAATTTTAACTTGGACAGATTTTTACAGACTGTGTACAAAAGCAATGTAAGAAGTCTAAGTGTTTCACAATACCATGAGTATTTACTGATAAAGTTTATAAACCTTTTGATGAGTTTGAACCTGTACAGAGGAAATAAATCTCAAATACTTTATTTATTGTGGAGAAGTGAAGGAAAACATAATCTTGGTATTGCTCAAATACCTACTGAACTCACTTCTGAGGTTAGTATTTTTGGTCTCGTCCTATAAATCCTGTCCAAAAAAAAAAAAAACACAAAACAAAATCAAACCAAAACCAACCAACCAACAACAACAACACAACCAAAACACTCCAAAATAAACAAAAAATAGGTCTACACTATGCTAACCTAAAGGAGTAAAGCAGGATAGTCTGTGACATCAGCTAATTAGCTGGACCTTGTGTTTTTTTTGGGGGGTGGTGAGAAAGAGCCAGCACACTGAAAAAAATGCTGGCTTGTCTCACCTTCCAAAGAGTTCAGAGCACAAATCCTTGGTTCCCTTAAGAGTAGTCTAGAAAAACAAATAACAAAGTACCAAATCAAAGCTGACCACAGTAGCTTTTACATCTTTGTTATTCTATACATGACAACATGCTGTGTATGCTTATTAGTGCCAGGGGTTTTGGGTACCTGCAAATACAAAATTGGTGATTAGTGTTAAGTAAGAGAGATTTTATCCCATTGACATACTATTTACTTAATGTTGCCAATATGCGTGAAGAACATCTAGTATGCATGGGGCTGACATGTTTGGAATTCATACATACACAATTAATGCAGGAACATTCTCAATTACAGGCTTCATGAATGTATGAAATAGCTGCCAATGCTTGTAATTTGTCTTCATTTTCCAACACTGCTAAAATGCCTGTAAAGTTAAATATTTAGCCACACTATGGTTTCCAGAAAGTCATAGGTCAGTGAGAGGAAAATTCAGAGAAAGAGCAAGAGGATTTCTGCACAGCTGTATTCAAACCAACAAGCTGCTTTTTATCCTGTGCTTGTCAGCTCTACCACCTTGCTTATTGGCTATTAGATTTCTCAAGTTTCAAGTCATATAATTTATTCATCTTATAAACTTGGTGCTCTATATCTGCTTGCCTGTGTTGATACCATGCTATCTCACTGCCTTTGAGTAATGAGTAATAGAAACCTGTCAGAAGGTGCAGCACTGACATGCAGAGGTGTTTCTGAATGCAACTATATGTGTGCTTACTCTTTGTTGTGGTTACATGTGATGGACTGTTTTAAATCACTTCTTGTCATGCAGGATGGTAGTAGCATAGTATCTAAACAAACATTTATTCTACTTTGTTCACCTCTCTTTAAGGAACAGCCAAGACTTTCTGTTTATTTTACAAGATTCTGTCGATCTGATGGATGGCTTGCTTTTCCATTGGGGGACAATTTCTGAGATCTCTCATGTCTTTACTCTTTCTCTTTAAGTTCTGAAAGAGAGGAATACGTTTCAGAAATTTACAGTCAACAGATGGCAGGAGAAACAGAAACAGAAGGAGAGTAAAGTGATTAGAGGAGCACCATAGATCTCTGTTATAACACTGTACTACCTCACCTTGGGATGCCGCATCTCCACTTTATCCACTAAAAGTGCCCGAAATAAAAGAGCTGCCTGCTCAGCGTTACCAGCAAAACAGATCTTCCTTATCTGTAGTCTCTCAGACTTGAGAACCTCCAGCTAAACACTGTTGTTGAAAGGTGGTGAACAATCTTTCTGTCTGGGAAAAAGCCAGCTGTGACAGGCAGGCACTGCAACATCCACTCATCACTATCTTACAGGCTTTCTGCACAAGTGAGCATCATCCCAGGACTGAACGGGGTATACTGTGAAGGTGCTGGTCATTCATTATGTTTGAAACACATGGGATTGGAGTCTTTATGGGGAGAAAAAATGCATTAAGTAATCATATGAATTAATCCTTTCATTAGGCAGAGAAATCTTCCAAGGAGATCATCAGATGTGGATAGTTTCCTTGTCCAGGTGACACTAAGAGACAGCAAGAAATGGGGACCTGATCGAAGCTGGAGAAGGAGAATATTCATGGAGGAACCTCAAGAGAAGTGAAAAGTCTAATTCACTCATATCCTTCTGTTTTATCACAGTATCACAGTATGTTTGGGATTGGAAGGGACCTCAAAAGATCATCTAGTCCAATCCCCCTGCTGGAGCAGGAACGCCTAGGTGAGGTCGCACAGGAAGGTGTCCAGGCGGGCTTTGAATGTCTCCAGGGAAGGAGACTCCACAACCTCCCTGGGCAGCCTGGTCCAGTGCTCTGTCACCCTCACTGAGAAGAAGTTCTTTCTCAAATTTAAGTGGAACCTCTGGTGTTCCAGCTTGATCCCATTGCCCCTTGTCCTATCATTGTTTGCCACTGAGAAGAGCCTGACTCCATCCTCGTGGCACTCACCCTTTATATATTTATAAACATTAATAAGGTCACCCCTCAGTCTCCTCTTCTCCAAACTAAAGAGACCCAGCTCCCTCAGCCTTTCTTCATAAGGGAGATGCTCCACTCCCTTAATCATCTTTGTTGCCCTACGCTGGACCCTCTCCAGCAGTTCCCTGTCCTTCTGGAGCTGAGGGGCCCAGAACTGGACACAATATTCCAGATGGGGTCTCACCAGGGCGGAGTAGAGGGGAAGGAGGACCTCTCTCAATCTACTGACCACCCCTCTTGTAATACACCCAAGCATGCCATTAGTCTTCCTGGCCACAAGGGCACAGTGCTGGCTCATGGTCATCCTGTTGTCCACTAGGACCCCCAGGTCCCTTTCCCCTACACTACTCTCTAATAGGTCATTCCCCGACCTATACTGGAACCTGGGGTTGTTCCTGCCCAGATGCAGGACTCTACACTTTCCCTTGTTAAATTCCATCAGGTTATCCCCCGCCCAACTCTCCAGCCTGTCCAGGTCCCGCTGGATGGCAGCACAGCCTTCTGGCGTGTCAGCCACTCCTCCCAGCTTAGTGTCATCAGCAAACTTGCTGATAGTACACTCAATTCCCTCGTCTAAATCGTTAATGAATATATTGAATAATATTGGCCCCAGTACTGACCCCTGAGGCACTCCACTAGATACTGGCCTCCAACTGGACTCCGCACCATTGACCACCACTCTCTGGCTTCTCTCTTTAAGCCAGTTTGCAACCCATCTCACTATTCTATTGTCTAGACCACACCTCCTCAATTTAGCTGTGAGGATGCTGTGAGGGACTGTGTCAAAGGGATTACACTGACAAGTCACTTTTTTATTGCTGACGTTAACATGAAGGAACAGATCACTTCAGTAGTGGATTTACATCATTCATAATTACGCTTTTAATAACTGCTCCTAGGCTGGGTGAAGTCATGTCCCAGCAGGGAGGTAAATACATCCAAGCTGTGGATTTGGGGCCATTAGTGATTTTCTGAAGGAGAAATTGGCTCTTCCAGGGTGGGAGGTTTACCAACAGTTTCACTAGGAGTTATTTGCCTTGGGTCAGAAGATAAGCTTGATAAACTGGGGATATTTCTTCTGGATCTTTGAATTGCATCACATCGTTGCATCACATCGCAGTACATCAGTTAAGGCATTGTTCATCTCAGTCTTTTTTACAGTTAGAGAAAGAGACACAAATAGACCACCTACCAACTGGTAACAACTGAGTTTCCCAATTTTGTTCATGATTTCAATGATTCCTGAGATTTTAGGTATGTTGTACACAAGGAATGGGACCTCAAATGCATTTTTTACTTTTTAAAAAGAAACAACATATAATGAAATCTTTTATCAGAATACTGGCAAGGCAATGAAAATCATTAACAGAAAGTGAAAGAAGTTCAAGATATCAATCAGATACTCAAAAGAGGATTCCATGAAGAAAACTGTTACATTGGTCGGGAAGTTGTCCTGTTCAGAAGCAGCTGTGAAACCTTCTATGGTTCATTTTAAAAAAAATAGGTGTATAAAAGGTGGTTATTTGGTGGCAATGCATATCAGTCACAAAAATCAGTAAAAAGACCCAGTGAAATATCAATAGCAAGTATGAGAAGGATAAGTTTGTTTTTTTTTAATGTTAAAAGAAAACTAATACTCAGTATGGTGTTCTGAGTTCACTGATGTGGAAGGCAAGAAGCCAAAGAGTCTGTACATGAGAAGTGAAATATTATGACATGTTGCCACTTAACTGCTTTCCTGGGCAAGCATTTGCTCCTCTGTGTTGTAGGTGCACACAAAAGCTAGCACATAGTTAAACTCAGCTCCATTTTTTTTTGCTGGTAACTTTCGCAGATGTTCAGTAATAAATAACAAAGTGAGTGGGTTATTGGTAGAGATATTTGAGCCATCTGGTTGAGTGAACACAATTTGACAAAACATTTCACAGGAAGAGTGAAAAGTAAGGATGTGGTAGACTGGATAATAAAAAAGCAAGGTTCTCCTGGAGAAGGAGTGGGTTATGGAGCCTCAGAAATCTCCTGGTAGAAAAAATGGTTTAATACATTCAAAACTTTAAAAAGTACTTGTAGACAGTAGAAATGAGGTATCAGCACGGGAAAGTATGGGAAAAGGTTTTAAACGGAAATCAGGGAAGGTGAATACTGGCTCTTAGTCTCCAATCATTTGCCATCCCATTTGATTTTTCTGTTGTGTCCTTGGAGGTCTTGTTTCATCTTCTCTCATTTTGGTTTTACCGAAGTTTCATGCTTCATTTGTCTTTTATGGTGTATGGATAAAGAATATGAGAAACTACTGTGGAAACACAATATGAATGTATGAGTAGTAAAGCAATGAGAAGGCCATATTATGACATTTCTTCGTACAGAAATACGTAAATGTCAGTTAATGCCACAGTCTTGCTCAAGAAGATTTGTTACATGATGGACATTGTTATAAAATGCCTATAAAAGCCTATCTTAAAAATTCTAATATTTACTTCTGCTTTTGGCAATTACCAAGTAGATTAGTCATGCTTTTATATGTATTTTAGCTTTTTCTGAATGTTTGTCATGAAATTAATTTTCACTTTAAGCATTTAATATGACTAATACTCTTCAGCCAGAAAAAATTTGTTTTTATTTTTCCTTTGTGGAGCACTCACTATTTCTTACACTGTGAACCTTTGAACCTCCCCCCAGTTTCTCCTAATTACCGCACCAGCTAGAACAAATCAATTTGTTTTGTTGCAAGCTTCGTGTGATTATCTTCCACGGGCATGCATGTGAACACAGCCAAGCTACACAAAGGCTGATAAATGAGCCATTTATTTGATACAGTAATAATCAGATTTATCAAAGGCTTGTGCATTGGCTGCATTACAGATATATTAATCAGAAAGCTAAAGCTGAACTTCCTCAAGGTGACAACTTGCTACGTCTTTCCTGAAAGCCTATTTTCTTCTGTGATAAGTATAATACTTTGATAATTGTAATCTCTTGTGAACAACATTTAAGACACCTTGAAAAGACTTTATGTTTGCCTCAGACTATTTTTTTAGGGAGCATCCAGGTACTGTTTATGTTTTTCCAGCTGTTTTTCTCAGCATGCATAAAACTTATTGAGTGCCCTTGTCAACTTTTGCCCTCTTAACTTGCCATTTTAAAAAGGGATGAGAAATTAATGAAGGATTCAAAAGGAAGGATGTGCTTGAATTAACCCTACTTTGGGAGCTTGATTTTTGATACCCATGTGATCAAAACTTCCCTTACACTCAGAATTTTCAGAAGATCAATTCTGAGTGGTTACTTGGTGCACTGATTTTATTGCTCCTTCTCCCCAAATGTGATAGAGGACCTTGTGCACCTCACCAAAAGCTGTGGATTCTGCCACAGCACTAGGTGTTGAAGGGAATCCTAGAAATATCCCGCTACTCTGAAGGAACTCAACACCTTAGCTGCCTCTCCAACCTTTAGGTTTCACTCCAGTTTGGAGAATCTTGAAAATTTTCCAGCTTCTGCTGGCTTGGGAGGGAGGCATATTTTGATTTCTCTTAAGTCTTGTGATGTAGAGTAACTGTGCCTGTTTTCTTCTATGTAAGGATCAATATTTTATAAACTGATAATTGAATATATGCACCAATTCAGTTGCTGACCCTAATTATACCTGCTCATGATTAGTTTTCTTAAATGTAGTAAGAATTCCTGGAAATACACTATATACTACTCCCATATTTTTTAAAGAGAAAATAAACTAATTTATTTAGTACTTTACCTGTAACACCTGCAATTTTTGCCTCTGTAAAAGGGATTCTGACTTTTCATTCCAGTGATGATTTTCAGATACAGTAAATATGGAAATATGACTTGATGTTGTAGTGAGAAAACAATATTAAAGCCTACCTATTTTTATGGGTTGTGTATCTTGTTAGCTCATTCTGCTGCATAAATTGAAGAGTTGAAGAACGAGATGTCTTTCTGGAAAAACTCCTGCTATGCTTCATTACTTATATGCAGAGCTCTTTAATGTGACACAGCTCTTATTTAGTATCTCTAATATGATGCACAAGGAAGAATACCTGCACCTGAATTTACTAGGTGAAACGTTATGTTAAAAGGATGATTTTTTAAAGTAAGTATCTTATGGCTTCTATTTCACAAAGCCACATTATATTTGTAAATTCCAGGACATGTTTATTTTTCTTCAGATGGAGATGGTAAAATCTGATCAAGAATACAAGTTAGCTTTTAAATATTCTAACCTTGATACAAATGCGCAATTTCCAACAAAGTGCAATCCATAATCTTATGCTATAATGTCATTCAGAAGACAGTTTAAGAAAATGTAGGTCCTACTTTTAGTGTATATATGGAACCACAATATAAACAGTGATTAGGACTGCTTCCAAAAGAGAGAATTAGACTGTAATGCACTTACTTTGGATACGAGATGTGCCACTCTAAAATTGTGATCTCACACTTTCTCCTCCACTCCCTAACCTTTAAACACCTTGATTAGAAAATTTATTTATAGGGCTAGCTTATTCCTTCTGCCTATATGCAGTGCTGCCCCTATTTAAGCTGAACCTACTCTCCAGTAAAGTCAGAAAAAAAAAAAATCATTACGTTCTCTATAGTCTTCATCTGTAGGCATCTAGGTTTTATATTGGAGCTTGTTTTAGTTCTTAACATGTAGATTTTTATCTGATTAACTAAAGAATTTTATGTCTTAATCTTGACTTTGCAGCTAGGAAACACAGGAAGAGAAAGAGATTTTTCAGGTCACCCAGAGAAAAAGTGGCAGAACATGGCATGTAACACATCTGTATTATGTCTTCCCTTGTTGCTATCTACTATATTACTCTGCTAATAAGAACAGTTCTGTCTTTTGCACACAAATTAGGTACAATAATTTGACTGTTCCCACCACGAGCTGAATGGTAGAATATATTTCTGAGCTTAGATGTGACAAGTGTAGTTCTGAAACTGCAAATTGCAGTTAATGAACATTACATTTTCCTCTGCATGGAACTTGTTTAAAGGTAGTATTGTTGACAGTCTGTGTGAGTGTATTTGAAGGTCAAAGTGTATATTTGTACCTGCTTTCAAAATGATTGGATAGAAAATTAGTGAGCTGGTATAGGAATACGTGTGAATATGAAATATCTCTTCAGTATTCTGGAAGACTAACTGTGAAAGACATTGATAGATTACCCTGAAAGTCTGAAAGTTAAAACTGTAACTGTGCTCTGTAATCTTCAGTGGCACCATTATCAATTTTTTTGGTGGATTTTCGTAGATCAGTAGGAACAATGACACTTAACGGCCTGGTCAGTTTCTGACTTTCTTGTGTTTTTCATTGCTAAGCCACAGAGTAGTGGCAGCATTGTTCTATATAAAGACCATATGCTTCTGTTTTGCATGCATCAATTTTATTCAGTATTTGGTAGCAGAAAGCACACCCAATGCTGTATGTGGAGGCTTATTAAATGAACTCACCTTTTTTCTTTCACTAGTCACTATTAACTTCTGGCCTGCATACACTGACCCAAAAGAAGTTCATGTGAATGTTTTTCTGTCACCCGAAGGATCAGCAGACAATGTTGACAATTGGCCCTGCTACCCTAAGATGGCCAAAATATCCTGCTTGCACCTTGTCAAGATCTGGAACATGTTCTACTGCTTGTATAAAGCTGACAACATGGCCATGCTCTGCAGCTGGGCTCACATCCACCATGCCTAAGCAATTTTCTGCCTTCCTCAGGTATTCTTTAAATCCTAATGTTTTCGCTCTGAAGCTCTAAAATCTTGGGACAGAATGAATACAAAGGACAGAAACAGTTACAAGACATTTTTGCAAACTTAACTTGGAATTAACTTTACAGAAAACCCAAGTATCAGCCAAAAATTGTTTATCTGATGAGTTAAGAGGTTGAATACAAAACAATATTGTTACTTTACCCTCCAATATACATGAAAAGTTTCTTTTTCCTGATATTCAACACTGTCCTTCAAACATCCTCACATATAATCACAGAGAATTGTCATTAGTGACCGCACCTTAATCTTTCAATTACTCTGTGATAAGCTTCTGTATTGTAAAGCTGTTGAATTACTTAATACTTTATTATTCAACTAACTGCACTTAGATCATTAAATGGTCTACTTTAACCTTAATAATCAAAGATGTTCAAAGTTAAAATGTAGAATGAAGGGTATGAAAGAATACAAAAAGACCATTTTTGCAAGCTGAAAAATCTGCTTACATTTCCATTTTCTTTCTGAAACACTTTATTTCCTTTTGGTTTTAAATCAGACACCAGGCAAAATTGCAAATCTCGGCATCTGAAATTCACTGAAAAATATATGTGCATACATTTAAATAAATAATAATAGCTCTAAAATATGACCGCATTTATGCAAAATAGGTTTTAAGATACACAGTGCTCCCAGATTGCATAAAACAGGTCTGTGTTGTCTGAACAGCATTTTTTCACACACACATCTAAGAACAGACTAGGCACATGGCTTCAAAACCAGGTTCTTGCAGCATGTCCAAGCCCTGTTGTTCCCTTGAAATAGTGAAATGTCTCTATTCCTAGAGCTGTTTCAATATGTTCGCGCTGGAATGGATCTAATAAGCTCAGTTTATTTATCTATTTATCTATTTATTTATTCATTCATTCATTCATTCATTCATTCATTTATTTATTTATTTTTGTGAGGACAAATGACCTTATTTAGACTTTTACCTTCTAAGAATTCAAGTTTCTCAGTAAGAGCAAAGGAGTGTGTCTGATTATCTGTCAGATGTGAACATTTCCTCAGCACTTGCCATATGATCACTAATGCAAAATATCCAAACCTTACCACAGGGTATTGACATGTACTCTGTAGAGTTCCCATCCCCTGTAGTGTGCTGGGCGTGTGGGGCTGTGTATGGCCAGTCCCACCATTCAGATAAAGTCCAGTGAAGCCGTGATTGAGGTCCCAATTGTATGGAAATAAGTGAAAGTGGAGCCGCAAATACTACTGTCATTTTGGTCTGTCCTCAAGGAAGCATGTGGGATCTGAAGCCTTGCTAGTTCAGAAAACACGCAACAAAGAAAGGCCAGACTGCTGGGCTGATACTAATTTGTAACAACTGAAATTAAAGTAGAACTGTCAAAGATCCAGACAAAAAGAAACAGAGAGGGGAAGATAGCTCAGAAAGGTGGAGATTTGGCTCATACCAAGGTGCAACAGAAGTCAACATTTCCCTGTCTGGGTGACAGCCTTGATGGAAGCTATTTAGTGAGAAACTGCACAGAGTGTGATGAGTATGTTGCTGGTCTACCTGACAAGTTAGTTGTAGCTCATCACTGTATATACTTAACATAAGCAATTGTTTCATGCTCATGATCACCCTTTCAAGTCTCTGATCCTAGTAAAAAATATCCACATAAAAGAGACCCATATATTTGAGGACTGCAAAGTGGCTGTTTATTTTTTGTTGGTTTTGAGGTGTCCATTAGCTATGGCAGAATGAAGAACTACCCACTGTAGGAGAAGATCAGGTTTAAGACCATCTAAGGAACCTGAAGATGCACAAGCCCATGAGACCTGATGAGATATATCCATGGCTCCTGAGGGAACTGGTGGATATACTTGACACTGTCCATCATATCTCAGATGTTGTGGCAGTTCACTGAAGTTCTCATTGCCTGGAAAAGGGGAAACATAATCCTCATTTTCAAAACTGAAAAAAAAAAGAAGACCTGGGGAACTACCGGCCAGTCAGACTCACCTCTGTGCTCAGCAAGATCATGGAACACATCCTCCTGGAAACTAAACTAAAGCACTTGGAAAATAATGTCATGATTGGTGACAGCCAGCATATACATATATATGTATGTATATAAAGATAAAATAAAATAAGACTTCAGTCTGGAAAAGAAGACTGAGATGGGATATTGTAGAGGTAAGTAAAATGATTAATGGTACAGGGAATATCAATGAGTTACAGTTATTCTCTACTTCTCAATCTACAGCGGCTGGGGGCGTCAGATGAGATGAGCAGGCAGATGACTTAAAACAAAAGAGAAGTTTACAAAATGCATAATTAAATTGGGGAGTTCATTGCCACAGGGTGTTGTGGATGCCAATAATATTAATGCCCTGAGAAAGCCATTAGACAAGTTAATAGGGAAAATATCCATTAGAAGATGTAAAACACAGTAATTTGCATATACGTCTGGCTCCAGAATTACCTCATCACAAATTCTGAAGGTGAAGAGATATGTGAAAAAAGTACAATCTATGATTCTCTAGTATAAACATACTCAGGTTTTTTATGTTCTACATACTTCTAAAAAATATACCTCGTGTAACCACAAAATCAGGTATTTTTCTGTTTATTTTCATCTGTTAAAAACATATCATTAGTTTATTTATAAATATCTAATAATTAAAAAATAACAAGTTTCTTCATATGAGGAAGCTGTAGTGGATTAATCGATTTAAAAAAAAAAATAAAAGTACAGCATCACTGACTTCTGGTAGCTACTCTGAGTGGATATCATTGAATTTAGTTACGTTATCTGCTTTTCATTTGCATAGATTTTCCTATAAACATTTGTTGTTGTTGTTATTGTTTTTACTGAACAAATTAAAATAGAAAGATCAGCCATACTAGAGATTCACTGAGCAATTCCCTAGGAATCCTCAGTGCCAGGTTGAGAAGAAACACAGTAAAAGCTATTTTCTTTAAAATTATGTATATTTTTAGCATTTTAAGGTTTAAGCGGTGGCAAGAAAAAGATTCACAGATACAACAAAGGTTAAGTACTTCTATTCTGTTTCAGTGTATCATTTGTAAGAAATTTGTTTATCTGAAATGGGAATTACTGAGTTGCTGTTGAAGAAAGACGTAGTTATTTTTTCAGACCTGTAAGTGGGCACTGTTGGTTTCTCAATATGTATAAGAAGTTTTAAAAATTAAATCTTCTAAACTATGGTGCTGTCAGAGAAACTGGAGTAGCATTTTCACTCTGTTGAAGCACTGGACCTTTTTTGTAAACCACACTTTATGTAGTCCCTTCAGTTCCCATTGTTCTCCCCAGTTGATCTAAATTGTTACTTTTCCACCATGTAACAAAGGGACTTTTCCTTGTCTGGTCTTACTTTGGGCCTGGCCATTCAAATTAATCTGTCCCACCAAGAGGAATGGAAATGGTAGGAAATGCCAAGTCCATGTGCATATCCTAACCTGAAATATAACTTTGTAATTGAAAAAAATACTGTCTAACTTGAATATTTGCAATGTAACATGAAATATGTTGTTATTATTATTTTTATGCTTTTAAGGTCATTCAAGCGATCCTGGTAACTGAAAACTGGTATTATAATTGTCCTTTTGTCCAGCCAGTATCAAAGTCACTAAATGACTGCTGTGTTTGTTCAGTCATGTCAGACAATAATGCACTTAATTCATTTTTAATGGGATACACTTCCTTCTCATTTGAATCTTGCAGACATTCAAGTTTTTGATTGTCTCAACAATAAGATTGTTTATATCGTGGTTCCTTGTTATTAATCTCTCTCTTTGTAGTTGTTATTACAGTCATTAAGATCTTTATCATGAATTTGTGCTAAATAGATGTACATACAAAGTGTCATGTACAGTCTCACTATAACTGGCTACTGCAGAGACAAAGGAGCTGCCAATAATGGTCAAATTTTTCACCCTGGGGCCTTGTTTTATATATGTACAAATGATACACCCACACTTTGACCTGAGGAGCCTACTGGGTGCATGTTCTGATTTTGAATGGAGAGGGTGGGTATACTGAGCAAGTTCACCTGACATTTATTTATCTAAAATTGTTCATAGTCAGTGAGTCAATTCTCTGAGTACACAAAAGATTAAAAAAAAGGGGTTAAGTTATGATCTTGCAAAAACTGTTTTCACTGAAATAATATTCTGTACTTTCTTTTCCTTAATATTTATGGTAATGCAGGATATCCATCTGGGAAATTATAATAAAAAATTAGTATTCATCTGTTAAAGTTGCTTATTGCCTAAAGACAAAATATCCTTGTTTGTTCACCTCCTGGTGAGCTTTCCTGCATTTAGGTTAATGGGATGGTGCACAGGTTAATGAAGTATATGTCTGTGAAATATCTACCTTTATACATCTTTTGTAATTAATGATAGCTTTTCAATTCTGAAATCTTCCTCTTCCCTTGTTCATCGTCAAAAAACAAATATGAAACCAAGACTATTTTTTTTTTTTTAAGTAAACATAATATGGAAATTAAAGTTGATAAATTATATATCTGCATTTTTTTTTCCTGAATTGACCTCCTTTTGTTATTTATAATACTCAGATTTTCTTTTTTCTGTTGAGCACAAGCACCTTCTATCTTCTCTTCCATCTGTGAGTCCAATGCTCTCTGAGATGTTTCTTTTAGGTATTCTACATGAGGAAGGCTTGAAGTTTAGTGCCAAATTTATTCACCTGGAGATGTTTGATGGTACACAGGATTTTGATTCAGAGCAGTGTTACAGTAGTGCACTGAAATCACAAGTAGTCTGTAGTGATTGCAACATATACCCAGAGCACAACGCAAATGTTATTCCCTGTACTAGTCAGTATATGCTCACCATCAAGATGTTACATGTCCCCAGTCATGAGGAAGGAACATCTAGATTGAAGTCATCTATTGCTCTCTTCAAGGTTCATTTGGTTGGCTGTTTAATTTTCAAATCTATGTTGGGCTGAGCCACACACACACTATCCCTATTCTAGGTTTGTGTGGTTTAGGATGACAATGCTATCTACTGATTATTGTAGCGAATGACCTCAACGCGATCGCTTGACCTGGTCAACATGCGTATCAAATGACCAGATTTATAAGACTACGGGCTTCAGAGTGCCACTCTTCTTTCCCTACCTCATAAAAAAATTTAGCAGTTGTGTTACAATGGATCATGAACACACGAACACATTCTCTGATATTATTACTTGCTGATGGTAATTTGAAGGAATACCTCCTGCTCACTCCTGAAGATGAAATTTCTAGTCAAGAATAATAGTGTATGCTAACAGAAGTCTCGATAACATATAAGAAAAAAAAGGAAGAAAAACAAGAAAGAAAAAAAAGAAAGGAACCAAATTATGCTAAATATAAGTCACAGGTTTTGACTACCCAACTAGTTATTACATAGTGTCATGACTTCACACAATAAAATACAGTGGGTTACAGACATTAATCCTGTTAGATATGACTGTATGAGTATTAGCTATGACATTAGGAACAAGTAATATACATTGCTAACATTTACAGTCTACAATGTCATTTCATCTTTCATCCTTATTACAGAATACACTGATAAAGTAATTCATCCAGTTAGCTCATCGTGTTGGCATTTTTTCTTCATTTGTGTAAGTATTAACTACAATGAAACGATATTAAAATGTTAAAAATAGGTACTGAAACATATATATATATATACAGAAATTTTCTCACTTTTTCTCAAATTTAAGGCAAGTGTCTAGAAAATACCAATATAGCTGGAGTATGTATTAAGACATTTCATTTGTGGTATTACTTCTTATCTTTCCCTCCACTACCCTTGCCTTTCGTAATTCAATTTCCTAAATTGTCTTACTTACAATGATTGCATTTAAAAACTTTTAATGTGCTCACTCAGAGATGAGAATCACTGTTTATAACTTGCTGAGAAATTTTTAGAGTCAAGATAAAGACTAGCATAGGTTTACAATATTATTTATGCCAAGTATGATAACAGTTAGAAAAACTGCAGAATTCCTTTTCCAAACTATTCTGAAATTTATTCAGGACTTATTTACTTTTATATATATATATATATGTATATGTATGTATGTATATCTGTGTGTATATATATATATGTGTATGTGTATGTGTATGTGTATGTGTATGTGTATGTGTATGTGTATGTGTATGTGTGTATATATATGTGTGTATATATGTATGTGTATATATATGTACATAGAAGGACATAGACATAGGACATAGAAGAAAGGGAAGATATATCACCAATAAAAATACAATATTTAAAATACCTATTGGAACTGGTTTTCCACTTTGTCCACTATTTGTTTTTTCCCAGAAGACAGACTGTAAATACTTCTTATTCAGAAAGGTAGCATTTTACAGTTATTTCTCAGGAGCGGAAATTATTAATAAGATATGAAGGTGAGGAGAACTCATTTCACTTAAATGCTCCCAGTTTCAAAAAACACAAAGTTTTATTGTATTTTACGTTTAGACCTGACCTAGCAGTACGAATCTTGAAATATCTTTGACTGTGTCTGAATACGTATGTCGTGGATGAAAAACAGCTTTGCAAGTAATACTTACATTTAGAACAGGTGAAAATTCACTTGTATTGGATTTAACCAGCAAGTAACTGTATACCTTTTGTGTTCAATGGAGACTTGTGGCAGGACTGGTGGCCACATACTGAAAAATGTCTTCATAGCCTTCAGTTTTAAGAATTATTTAATCTCTCATAAAGTAGGAATGAAATGCATGAATAGATAAAATGTGGAGAGTACTGAAGAGGTCAGCTGTCAGAAAATTAAGTCCCCTCATTTCTATTTCACTGAAGAAACTTAAATTAGACTTAGGGGTGCTCTGATATTTTTTTCCTTTCCAAGGAAAAATTGCTTCTCCTGAAGGAAGAAAATATAAGATTATTGTTGTGATTTTTCAAATGAATTGGAGCTAACTGATCATCTAAGATTACTGAATTTCAGGATAATCGATATTCCTAAAATCTTTCAATTTCTTCAATACTCACAGCCATTTATACCAGCATGTTACCAGTCTTCAAATACTTATTTTCTATCATGATATTCAGTTACTCTGAACAACAGTATTTTGCAAATTGAACTGAATTACACATGGCAAGTGTGTCCAGTGCAACATTGTGAAAAATTTAAATAGTGGGACATATTACTGTAAACTGAAGCAAAAAATATTGCAAAAATTTACAAAGAGGAAAGAGTGTCAGAGAGGAGTTGTTATGGACCAACTACAACTCCCATTCCTTATCCTGCTGTGACACTTGATGGGAGGAGACAGTAGAGTAGTTGAGATTGAATCAGGGAAGTTGAGCCTGCCAAGAAATGGGGGATGGAGAGAAGGAGCTTTGTTTTTTTGTCTTTGTTGCTCAACATTCAACTATATTTTTATTTGACAATACATTAAATTAATTTTCCCTTATTGGAGTCTGTTTTGCATGTGACAGCAACTGGTAAATGATCGCCCTGTCTTCATCTAAACAAGTGAACTTTTCATCTTATTTTCTTCCTCTGTTTTGTCAAAGATGGGGAATGAGAGAGTGCCTGAGTGGATGTCTGGCAGATGGACAAGGTAGTAGTCTTCCACGGCTAACTGTTAATTGGTACTGTCTTTACATGTAGGGCTAAAAAAAAAAAATAAATTGCAGCCAACAGTGATTACTCCAATTTTTTATTTACAGTGACTTTGTTGTGCTGCATATGTTATTGATGAGGACATGGAAATCAAGGGATTTCATCAAAAACACAGTTAGTGAGGAGAGCAGCGGAACTCTTTATTACAAGAAGTAACTCTTAGAATTGTATTTGGGTTAACAAAATTTTCTTCAAACAAACCCTTGGGATTGCTGGGTAGTGTGAGTGATCAAGAGACTGGTGAATATAGGTAACTTTGTCTTCAGTAAAAGTTACTGAGTAGACAAGTTGATTTCAGAATAAAGCAAAAATTTTAAAGCTTAGAACCTTAAAGCAAATTTTGTTCACTTTGAAGTAGTTGTCCAGACAGTTTAGTAGTCTTTGCTAAGCCTAATTTTATGAAGAAATGCCTTGGAATTGAACTTTAATAAATCTAAATATGTGTCAACTGAAGCACATTGGAAGATCATGGTCAAGGGAAACTCTAACAGAGCAAATACATTAATAGTGAATATTGCCTATATTCCTGCCTTGTTTATTGTTATGTTCAAAATGTGTTCTTTGCATATATTCCTGCATTTCTAGATTTTTGATCAGTGTTTTTCAACTCCTAGACAATTAGGTCTTTGCAGTTATCCTATCAAAAAATAACAAGGGTCTAATTTGAATGACACATATTAAAATGCACACAGTTCATAAACTACCTATTAGTATGATAATTGCAGTACTCTGTGCTTATAGCCTTGGAAAGAGCAGCTATTATTAGATATGAATCTGATGGTGACATCGCATATGCTAAATATCATACAAAAATACAGTATCTTACATTAATTATCTGAATCACTCTGGAAGGGTTCACAGTCTTCCAGAAAACACGACACAGAAGATAGTATTTTTCAGTAGGAGACACTTTAAATACGTTAAACAGGTTGTGTCAAAATAATACAGAGGCCTCAGGGGCTGTTATCTTCCCCCATGCTGATGTAAGAGCTATGACACAGCCACACTTACAAGGAATTAATCACATATTCCCTATTCCTCTATGAGAAATATTTCATATTAATTTAGAAAAGCCCTCAGGCATAAATACTCCTCCAGGTACTTGTCTCAAGACCTCTAGTAGGGTGTTGAGTAGCACTACATATTTGGATTTCAATAGCAAAAAAAAAAATTCTCCCCAAGGCCGATGTGTGATCTTCCTAGTCCTCCTCCACGTATCCTGCAGCCTCAACCTACATCGGGGGGTGGAGGACCAAGGGAGGGGGATTCCCTCTGGGTGGTTTCTTCCTCAGTGCCATGCTGAGATACCAGCTGCATATTAACACACAATGAATGTTGCACTGCAATCCTCTGTGGTCCGTGAATGAGGAAAGGTTAATAATAATATGCCGCCCATACCCCAGCCGGGACGTGTTTGTCTTTTCATTCAGTGTTAGTACTATGGGACGGAAAATTGTATTACAGGTGAAACTAGAAAAAATTAAGTCCTCACAAGAGACACGAAAAACCCTCACCTGCGAAAAACAGCACCATAGTAAAGATCTGACTGTTTCAGCTGGGAAGAGTGGCAGAGATCATGTACAATAGAGAACATCCTCAGCTTCTAGAGAAAGCAGTGAAATCCCAAAATCCACAGTAAGGTAATGCGATATAAGTGGTATTTCATGCAACAACACAGTTACAATACCTATTCCTGATTATACACCAATATAGACTCTGTAGACAAAGCACTTTCAGGTGGAGTGGACCTCAGATAATATCAGAAAGATTTCTATTTTTTACTAAAGATTGATCAGACCTAGAAATATTTTCTAACATGGAAAGACGTTTGGAAGTTGTGCTCTGAAAAACTGTGCCCACTTTATAGGGTAAATTAAACCAGCAGATTATTAAGCAAAAGATCATATTTTCTCATAAATGAGACACAGTAGATTAGTACCACACTCTCCTGATTTTTATGGAAATGCCTGTGATTGATGCTGTTGGTTTATTTGCAGAGTGGGAGCACTAAATCTTGGTTGAAATGTATCTGCAAGAGTAAGTTTCACTTTAGCTGGTCTCAATTTCAGTTCTGCCACTGCCTTCAATAAACCTAAAATTTCACTGCATATATTCAGTTAAGGTCTTTATTATTGAGACAATATACACACTATTATAAAAGTATGGTATATGTTTCCTGTTGAACTTTCTTTAGAAAACAAAATAACAAATGAACAAACAAAAACCCACGAAATACACACACAAACACACAAACTTCCCCCTCAAAAAAAAAACCAAACCAAACCAAAAAAAAAAAACAAACACAAAGAAACAAAGCCCATATAAGCTTCTCTTTCCAGAAGACAGAATAATCTTGACCTATCAGTTTTGACAATGTTTTTAGATTTTTCACAGGTTCCTAACCTGTCTGGGTCTGAGAAAAAAGGAATTGGTAAGCGTGTAGAAAGTTTCTCTACCCTTGTATATATATGGAAATAAATGTTGTTTATTAAGTTTATTTACAGAAATTGTGTCATTGCACTCATTTGAACGTGCCCTGCATCAGCCAATCATGTCTAAAAGAAAGAAGGTTTAAGGCTAAAAGTCTGTCAGATTTTGCATTCTGAGCTGTCTGGATTTATTTCGTGTTAGATGGGATAGCTCAAAACCTAAATTCTGAAAATATTGTGCTCATTCATGAAATTAAGGACTGAAGGCATGTTTATAAGCTCAATTGCAAGCGGTTATTCATCACCCCGCCCAAGTCCTCAGCTAACAAAATGCAATTAGCAGGCATTCAACTACATTAGTGTGGTAACAAACCTCAGATAATACATGCAGCTACTTGGCTGATTTTATTAGCACGAGCATTGTGCTGGGTTAACAACAATAGACCAGCACTGGTACAAAGGGTTTGCAGAGCCTGTCTGCAACCAGCTGCATAGACACACATTGGAGGACAAATACTGAAAAGGAGATGGGAAGTGTTTCAAAAATAATTACTGATTATAATTCTGTGGCCGTGTAACAAGTTAAACTAAAGGATAATAGTCTTTTATGTCCTTCAAAACTATGAATTAAATTGCCATTTAGGAATACTGCAGCTTCAAGGGAAATACTCCCATGAGGTAGAGTTGCAAGAATAAGGATGTAACCTTCTGCTGAGGGACCAGTATGTCACTTTAGTTCTGCCTTAATGCATTCTTGTATCAAGAGTCAGGGGAGGAAAAATGAGAGACAAAGAGGTTTAAATGCTGGAAAATTCTAAGTAATTTGCAAGTTCTTCTACAGCTTTATTTTTGCTGGATCAAACTCTGTACAACAATATGCTAGGTCAGCTACCTGATCTCACTGCAACCTAGCCAAACATTTAACTCATGTTTTAGATTAATATCTGAGTTCTCAATCTAAAACACAAATTTGTAGTTGAATGAATTGGAAAATTATTGCATTGTCACTTAGAGAAATAGTATTTGATTTTGGTTTCTACCAAATTTTCCCTGTTGCTACAAATGTCAAAACATGTCTCTCCAAGTGTCTATAACAGGAATTTAAATATTAAGGCTTTAAAAGAAGTTCCTGCATTTTAGGAGGGAACATTCTCTCCTCAGAGTTTAAAGGAGCCATGAAAGAGACAGTTTGTTCACATACTATTTTAGCATGGTTACAAGTAGTTTTACAGTCTAATTTTACAAGAAAATGTTTCCCTAGTTACTGTATTGCATATGGTAACTTAAACCTTCCAGATACATATAGTGATCAGAGTTGCAGGAGATCCCAATGAGCATCAATATCTTTGTTCTCTGTAATTGCTTTAGGATATAAATATAATTTTTAGGTGTACATCTTTCAAAATTATCATTTTATCTTTAATCTTGTGTTGCTATGGGATTAAAAACAAATGTAAGCCTGGGGGGCAGGAGATCTGTCACCGTGAAAAACAACAGACAGCACTGCAGAGGATAGAAACACATAAGGTTCACACATGAACTACACCAAGATAATAAGAATAAATGAAATATACCATTAAATAACGATATAAACTGTAGAGGATACCACTCCATTCAAACAAGAGTAGAAATGAATTTTCTTTTCATTTACTTTCACAGATTCTCTTAAGAGAGACAGAAACCAAATAATGCTTGGCTCAAATTGTAATATTCTCCTGACTATTTGAATAGGTTAGTTACTAGAACAAATGTGTCTATCAGTGTTTAAATAATTTAATTTAATGGCGTAAACATTCGCTTTAGTGCCATTGGATATATATGGGAAGTGAAAGAAGAGCAAACTGAAAATCATTGTATTACTGATGTGTGAAAGATGGTTTGGAGCAATGCATTTTGCAGAATTTTTATTTTATTTTCCAGAAGTCAAACATGCAGTAGCCTTATCACATCCCCAAAGCTGCCAATGGCATTCCCCTAGCCTCCACAGACTGCTACTGGGTAAAGGACCAAGATCTTGACCATAAGCCTGATAATGCCAACAAGTACAAACCTGGCTGTTGAGGTTGGCATTTCCTCAAGCCTTTAACAGTTTGAGTAGTTTATGGCTCATCTAAGTTATCAACAATGTCTGGCAAGATGAAACACAAAAGTATATGTGTTTCAAATTTCACGAGATACAGAGGACCATAAAGCAGAAAGTATTTATCAGAAATCTGTGACAAATGCACAAATCTGCATGCATCAGTTACTAAAAACAGTTAAGCCTCTTAAGTATGTTGAAATAAAAAATTTCGGCTAAAGAGATAATTAGAAAATGGTGTAACACATCAAGGGAAAAAGCGACAAAAACACCACGCAGGTTGTCTCCATTCTGCCTGTGTGAGGATATGTATCCTCTTTCATCTAACTTTTAAATCTAAGTGTCACTATTTATGGATTCACAATGCAAAACAAGAAAAGAGGTATTACTCAGAGGAAGCTCAAAGAGCAACATGTTCTTCCAGACCACACTGTCCTTCCAGAAAAGTTGATTCCCGCATACCTGTCCTCCTCGTGTTCCTCTGCCTTGCAGTCTATTTTAAGGCTCTTGTCTGTGTTTAAACAAGAGACAGCCTGAATTCAACCAGTTTGACACATTGTCATAGAATCATAGAATAGTTTGGCTTGGTAGGGAATTTCAAAGCTCATCCAGTCCAACCCCTGCCATGAGCAGAGATGTCTTCACCAGCTCAGGTTGCTCAGAACCCCATCCACCCTGGGATGTTTCCAGGGATGGTTCATCCACCACCTCTCCGGCCAACCTGGGCCAGGCTCTCACCACCCTCAGTGTAAAAAATTTCTTCTCCATGCTTAACCTGAATCTCCACTATTTTAGTTTAAAACCATGAACCCTTGTCCTATCAAAATAGGTCCTGTTAAAAACTCTGTCACCATCTTTCTTATTGGCCCTATTTAAGTACTGAAAGGCCGCAATAAGGTTTCCCGGGAGCCTTCTCTTACCAGGCTGATCAACACCAGCTCTCTCAGCCTGTCCTCCCAGCAGAGCTGTTCCAGTCTCAGATTATTTCTGTGGCTCCTCTGTCCCCTCTTCTGCAGGTCCATGTGTGTCCTGTGCTGAGGAACCACAGCTGGACCAGCACTGCAGGGGGGTTTCACCAGAGCAGAGCAGAGGGGCAGAATCACCTCCCCCAATCTGTTCCTTTTGATGTAGCTCAGGATACAGCAGCTTTCACAGCTGCAAAAGCATATTTCCACCTCATGTCCAATCTTTTGTCCATTAATACCCCCAAGTTCTTCTATATTGTACAAAGGTCAAATTTTTCAAACTTCCTACGTATATGCATACTGAAATTACTCTTCAAGTTGAATAAAAATTATTTCAGAGAGGTTGATCCTCAATACTAATATTAGTACCTGTTTAACATACAGACATTCGGCACACTAAAAATGAAGTTAGAATTTATTCAGGGAATATATATAAGCAATCACCATTCTTTCAGTAGAACATAATGAAGCAAAACATCTGGTGCACACTCGGTTATTCCAGTCCAGGAGATACATTTATCTCTTCTTCAACATGGGTATACTCTTCACTGGGTAAAGATCTGGCTGGTAGACCAGGCCTAAGGAGCTGTGGAGAAAGAAGAAAAATCTTCTTGGTGGCCAGTCACAAGTGGTGTTCCCCAGGACTTGAGTGCACCTTCAGTAACTTTTCAGATGATACCATGTTGGGTGGGAACGTTGATCTGCTGGAGGGTAGGAAGGCTCTACAGAGGGATCTGGAAAGGCTGGATTGATGGACTGCAGCCAATTGTATGAGGCTCAACAAGGTCAAGTTCCAGGTCCTGCACTTAGGTCACAGCAACCATGTGTAATGCTACAGGCTCGGGGAAGCATGTCAGGAAAACTGCCTGGTGGAAAAGGACCTAGGGGTGTTAGTCAACAGCAGCTGAACATGAATCAGCAGTGTGCTCAGGTGGCCAAAAAGGCCAACAGCATCCTGATATGTGTCAAACATAGTGAGGCCAGCAGGACCACAGCAGTAATTGTGCCACTGTATTCTGCGCTGGTGAGACCGTATCTTGAATCCTGGAGTCAGTTTTAGCCCCTCACTACAAGAAAGACGTTGAGGTGCTGGAGAGGGGTCAGAGAAGGGTGGTGAGACTGATGAGGGGCCTGGAGCACAAGTCTGATGAAGAATGGCTGAGGGAACTGAGGCTGTTCAGTCTGGAGAAAAGGAGGCTGAGGGGAGACCTTATCGCTGTCTACAACTACCTGAAAGGAGGTTGGATCATGAGGGGTATTGGTCTCTTCTTTCAAGTAGCAAGGGATAGGATGAGAGGAATGGCCTCAAGTTGTGCCAGGGAAGGTTTAGATTGGATATTAGGAAAAATTTATTCCCAGAAAGGGCTGCCAGGCATTGGAACAGCCTGCCCAGGGAAGTGGTTGAGCCACCATCCCTAGAGGGGTTTAAAAGACATGTAGATGAAGTTCTTAGGGACATGGTTTACTGACAGTTTTAGGTTAACGGTTAGCACAATGATTTTGAGGGTCTCCATGGAGAGCCTTTGGGCTCCAACCTGATTCTAAGCAATATGAAGATATTGAAGGCTCTACTAAATTTTCCTGCTGGGAAAATATGTATGAAAACTCTCAGTTCCTGGGCACATCACTGCAGAGGGGAGAAATCTACTGAAAGTTGCTATGGTCCCACCTAGATGACATACATGGGTTTCCTTGCCATGGAAACAAAGCTGTAGGGTCAGGGGTTCTGGAGCTGTTACATACCTGTGTAACATCCCAGGATGGAGTCAGGACACAGGACTATTGCCTGACTGGGAACTGAGCCACAGTCACAAATTTGTTGAGCAAGGTGTGACTCCAGAGAGCATCATACACATCTTCACCACCCTTGTCTTCTGAAACCAAACATCTGTCACTCTTGGAAGCAGGCTCCACTTTAACTAAATTATTAATATTTCCACCAATTAAATTTGCCTTGAAAAGCGGAATCTCATAGTAAACAATGGGGCTGTTACTGAAGAGGTACCACAGCACCCAGTTGTGAAAAGGTCCGTTCTTCATCTGTTCCTAACTCCAACTTGAAGGAAAATCCTGCTGGGTGTTTAAACTAGAAATTAATGTCACAGATCCAGTTGTATCTGTTTTCCACATAAATGTCTATCAAAACTCAGAATTGCGTAAATCATACTTGTGAATATTGTCTTCCCACTCTGATTCTGTTTAATGTTGTTGACACTACTTTAATTATTTTAACGTGTTTATATTCTCAATTCACACAATTCACTTTTTGTGTTGTCTTTTTTTTTTTCTTTGAAGGCTTGGATAATTGTCTATTCAAAGGGTGAAGACAAATTTCTGAGTCATATAATTGTTCTTCTCACCAGTCATAGTGTTTAAATCGTGGTTAATTCATGTAGTTAGATAAGTGACTACAACCTCAAATGCTTCCTCCTGGTGTCATACCCATTAACTAGTGTCGTTACTGTAAACAGTAGCTAATTTCAGGCTATTGATATTGGGCAACACTGTTGTCTAAACACATGTCAAAGCAGCTTTCTTTAATTTTAGACCAAGCAGGAGGCTTTCTGTTGCTTTTCCTCTTGGTTTCTTACAGCATCACCATTTTAGGCTAGGTGGTGTATAAAAGACCTTGTGACCTGCAGGAACAGAATTACGCTCTGCTGACATTTGCAGAAAATGTTAAATTACCAGGGCTTTGTACACTGTAACAACCCTCAATTACTGATTTGTAGGAAAGCACACGGTACAGAAAAAAATCTGTATTGAAACTGCCTGAGGCTCTATGAATGTATAAGAATGCAAGAACATTTTGGTGTTCAGCGTCTAAGGCAGAAACGTGTTTTAAAGGTCAGGCAGTCTTGTTTTTTTTTTCTCTCTCTCACTCCTTGAAGATTCTTTTAATTACATTTTCTTATCTTGTGCATGCCATATACTAAATAAAGCATATAAACAACAAAAAAAAAGTTTATATAAACAAAGGAAAAAGCAAAAAAGCATTAAAGATGTGCAATGTCTCAATTAGTCATAGATACTTTCTTTGTGCAAGGACTTTTTTCTTATTATTACACGGAGAATTCAGTATTTCTTAAAAAGTGAGGTTGCTCACTGTTGAACAGATAATCAGCCACTTCCTTTACTGTGAAAGGCACTTCTATAATTTTACAGTTCCCAGATGGTATTAATTAGTATCTAGACAAACTTTACTGTTATAACAGGGAAGAATTATAAAGAAGAAAGCAAAAGCAAAAGCAAAAGAAACCACAAACAACCAAAACAAACAAATAAATCACCACCACCACCAAAAAGCGACTACAAAAACCCAAAGATGTACTTCAAGAAATCCTGAACTCTACTATGGATGACAAGAAAATCCATGGAAACACATGGTCTCAAGCATGGATCTAGTTTTCCTCTACCAAAGGTGGGCACCAGTGCCAAAGTGGTTATTTAAGAGATTTCTGCAGGCAATGGTAAGCGGTCACTGTGCCTGGAGGTCAACCTGCTCATCCCTTTGAGGCAGAAGGTGTAGATGTGGTCTTGTCATGACGGAAGAGAATTCACCCCTGAGCTTCTCAACACTGCTTCACACTTTGCATGTTGGGAAACCATGAACCTTGAAGGTAGAGTTTTTGCCTATTAAACTCGGGGGAATAAGAAGAGGTTCCAAAACTCACATCAATGCATTAAGGTTTGTCTGCTCTGCTGGGCTGGGATACATCCTACACTTTTCGCTTTTCTTAGTTAAACAGCTGAACATTCAGAATTTCATGACAGTCTTTTTAGGCACCTAATTCCCTGTATATATGGCACATGTGGGTTGTCATTAACAACCCCAGAGTGAATTCTGTCAAGAACAAAATTTCCTCAAAGTCGGGTATACAAGGCTTGATTGCTGCAACAGCAGTTAATATATGTGACAGCTGAGATATAAAACCAAATGTGAACCCAGGCGCTTTTGCCTACTTTACTATCAAATAAACAAATTTGGAGTGCCAATGAGTTCTTGGTTGCAGATAAGAGGGATTTTGTGTTCTTGAATGCAATTAATGACTATAGCTGTGTGTGCGTTGTCCATATAGGTTCATACAGGAGTACAAACTCTCTACTAGGACATCTTCTATAACTTTCTTCAAAGAAACACAACAACAAAAAGACAGTTTAAATAAATAAAAATAAGAAAAATATAAAAGATACTAAGGACACAAGCAAAAGGAGAGACAAGGTTTGTTGTTTGGCCAGGAGAGTAGGTATAGAGGAAAGAAAGAGATGGTTTCCACCTCCAAGCAGAATGCCTGTTTGGCCATACCTAACTCTGCTGTGAAAATCAAATGCTGTTGCTCTCTTTGTGACACAATAATCTTTCTTCTTTCTTGTGTGACTTTATCAAGAAAGTAAAGGTATATAGTGTTCTTTTTCAGACTATTATCCTTAGTTTCAAATCTTAACACTGCAAAATGAACATGAGCGCTTTCCTTAGAACAGTGATTCCAAGCTAGAGAAGTCACAAGGGCATACTAAGTTATGAGTTTATATTTGATTCACATCCCAAAGGTTTTTCTTACAATCAAAGTGCTTAAGCATCATGCTACTTTAATAAAAAGTTTACATTCAGCCATCAGAATTGGTTTGCGAAATCCTTGCCAGTAAGCCTTTTCTAAACTGTTGCTGTATGACAGAAATGCAAATTATTTATTTTTTTTTTTCATAACCGTAGCTAAGATAGGCTTAGTTAGCAAACGGTCATGTAACAGAGTTGAATATCTAAATAATGAATACCACTATACCTTAACTGATCTTTGAAGGATATCCTGCCCCATGCTAACTTGCTGGTTAGACAACATTAATATTCTTTTATGGTTACCATTGTGTTTGTAGAATGGGAAATATTTAAACTATAGATTATCCCTGCTAGTGGGAAATTTTGCTTAGGGCAGTAATCATTCAGTCACTCAAAATTACGCAAGTCAGGCCTGTGCAAGAAGAATAACTACTGACCTTCCCATTTAAAGGGGAAGTATTGGTTCAGTGATGTTTTTTGCCTATCAGTAGAAACCTTCCTTGTTTGAATTAGATGGATATTGGAAGTGTCCTACCTTTGACTTCAAATCAGTGGCACAGACATCTATTAAATTAGCTTGTTTGGCTTCTTCTCAAATGAGAACTGCAGGGGTGGAAAACAACATGAGTTGAGATTATTTGCCTCAGAGAATCGTTGTTTTCAATTTTTCTCTCTGTCAGTTCCAGGCTGTGTTTTATGTGTGGTACAATTTTCTCCAATCCCTTGATATACTGCTGTTTGCATTGCTCTGAAACTGTGTTTAGAGATGCTGCTTAAGAGGTTAGCAAGAAGTAGATAGCAAAGATATTCAGGAGTTTTCCTAAAGGAGCTACTGTGCACTCCAGGGTTTCAAAGTGGAAGACTGTGGTCGCTACCAGTAATTACTTTTGCAGATGACAGATGCAAACTTGATAGATATTTGATAGGTGTTACTAGTTTGTCTGCTAAAAAAAAAAGACTAATGATGCTTTTTACTAAGTTGACTTGGTTTTAGTTTATCCCTCCTCTTCGTACCTGAAGTGCTCTTAGCACAGATAAATGCGACCTTTTAATTAAAAAAAATTCGAGACCATTCTTTGCTATATAAAAGTCTAGCAAATCTGACATATTTATAAGGACTGAAAGCATATTTTATGTTTCTTACACATACAATCACTAATAAGCTTGAATGTTGTATTGTATAGATCTCTCAAAATATAATTCTTCTTTATAAATATTGTCTGGTGTGGAAGAGCTTCAGTCCTATGGACTTCTCATGTTTACTTAGAAGGGACTGTTCTGAGCAGTGGAGGCTGCTAAGGGCAATCTCTGCTGTTTAGCACAGTCCCTGTACTGGCATTTTCAGGAGCAAAATGCAAAAACTGCCTGCTGACCAGGAGCTCCTCCTTCTTGGGAGAATGGTAGAGGTCTATTTTTAGACATGGTCCTAGACCTTTGTTCTTTTTGGCCTTTGTGCATATGCTAAAAAACTTGAGAAATCTTAATCTTGCTTTATGTAGCTTAATTTTCACCATACGTGTTTCCAAATGCATTAGCTGAAGGACTTCCTAGCTGATTATCTATAACATTCCTGTGACAATTCCTCAGTTCCTCCCAATGAAACTGGCATAGATGTTAATGCTGAAGGCAGGTACCATAGGATATACAGGAGCCTTTGTTTTTGTTGTTGTTATTTTGTATTGTTTTGTTTCCTTCCCCTTTTATTGCTGTTGCAGTACACTGAGTAACAAGTTGGTGCCAAAACAACTTTAAAATGGTGTTTCTGACATCACTCCAAGTTCTCAGCTTCTCTGCTTTCCAAATAGACTCCTGAATACAGTTTCAGGTTGGCTGGCTTCCACTGGTTAAAACATTTCCAGGCACAATCCAGAGGATCATGAATCTTGTATTCAGTGGTGCTCTTCCATACAGGTCTTCTGTATTTAGTTCCATTTCTTAGCCTACTGCAATGTGAATATCAATCAAATATCACTCTAACAGATCTTCTTTGCCATAGTAGTTTCATATAATATCCCAAAATCTCTATTCAGTTGTGTTAGAAAATTGACTCTCTCTATATATATATTATTAGAACAAAAATGTGATTCTGCAGGGGTTTGCAGTTGATGCAAGTGTTTCCACAGACAATGGCTGGAGGTCTGGAATTGGTTAATTTCTGAGCAGAACCTAGGAAAGTCTAGAATCCCACATTAAGGTAATTTCTGCCACTGGAGAATTTCAACACTTTCAGCCCCAGTTCTGCTAGAGACATATATGCCTTTGCTTGAGCTGAGTCACTGCTAGTTCATCTAGAAAAACTTTTGCATTCAGCCCTTGTAGAAGACACTTGTATTAGGGAAGGAATGCATTAGAGACTTCTGCAGTGATATTGAGTACATTTGCCTGATCATTAGAAGACGAGCAGTAAAACTCTTAGCTGGGAAGGTGAGGAATAATATTTTGTTATAAGCAGATCCACCATAAAGAGTCTTATCTCTTTGTAAGAAACAACTTTCATTCAGAAATCCCCTTTTTCTACAAGGCTTCCTTGATTTCCGCAGCTTCAGCAGTCATAGCAAGGTAGTCGAAAAAGGACTGGACAGGAATTGACCTACTGCTCACCAAAGCTGGTCATTCTCTGAACTCACCCAAGTACATGGTTTCCCTGTCTGTTTTGTTCCTACATTTCTTATTATTTATTCCACAAAATATGAGTGAGGGAGGTGGAAATCTCCACAAGTCTTCCGCTTTGATTGCATGATGTCTTGTAAAATTTATGGCAGTGCAAAAGCATGCACAGTTATGAAGAGCATGCCAATATTAAATATGGTTTTGTGGTTATGGAGGATATTATTTCTCACAGAAAAGATGAGCAGAAGATAATTCACAAATAACATTTCAAAAATAACATTATGAGAGGCCTAGTATGTGCACTATGTTCCTAAACTAACACTCTTAGGAATAAATAGATTAATGAATGAATAAACACACAAATAAATAAATAATGAAATGCTTCCAGACATTCCCTCCCACCTCAGCCATTGATTCCTTCTCTCAGTACAAGTTCAAAATATTGACATTAGTGTTATTCTTTCTGTTTGGCTTTTCTGAGATCCACTTTTGATAACTAGTCTGAAAATAAAAAGTTTCTATGAGTAATGTAAAAAATGAACCATCAGTTCTTGATTTCAGCAAGACAAAGTCTGCAGCCAAAACATTTCTTTCCATTTCAGCAGTGAAGTCATGGAAGAAATCATTTTGCTGAGTAATTTCCATGGCTCAGGAATTAGGAAAGCCAGAAGGTCTGAAATTGAAGTTATGTAATGCAATGAAAAAATACGATTATGTTCTGCTCACACTATGCATTTTGAAAAATACACATTACGGGAGCTAAATATCAATTCAGAAGGGCTTTTAATGGTGGAAATAAATGTACATAAGCAGATTTTTCAAAGTGCATAGACAATCTTGTAATTCTGAAAGAAAACTGTGGTGCAGAGACAGGATTTCAGCAAGAAGCTATCCTTCTGTAGTCTCACACTTGTTAAGACAATTTGGAATGACACAAGATTCTAAATTGCTAAGAATAATTTTAGAAAGAAAGATGCCTGCACAATCAACTTATTCTTCAGAAGTTTTGGACACTTTGAGAGACCCTAAAATTTGGTCTATTTAAAATTTAGCCTAGTTCAAAGCCAATGCTAAGAGTGGAAATATTTCCTTATAAAGTCAAGACATTTCCACATTCAAACTGTTAAATCAACACTATTCTTAGAAGACCAAGTAATTTGTGATGAGTAAGCAGAATTGTCTTCCTCAGTTTAATAACATTTTAGCTGTTTATTAAAAAACCCAAATATTTATTGTAGTTGGCAATGATGGCAGAAAAAAAGTAGAATTACCTTTACATATCAAAAACTAATAAAAATGTTTTTACCATTGCTGTCAGTTAGTCCACAAGAAGATCTAAGACAAATGTTAGAAGTGTAGAAGTCCAAATACATTTTTGTTTTTTCAGCTAAGGAAGTTTGAACGTTGAACCTGATGAGCATCCCCTCATTGCTGTTTTATACCGTGTTCTGCCTTCAGTTTCCCCATTTTTGTTGTTTTAGAATACTAGCATTACTGCTGACAGATTGGCCTGACTACGTAATGTTGTTCCGGCTCTTTCTGTATCCTGATTCTTTGTAGAGTTGTAAGGGAGATAAACATAGCCTTGACGGAACAATCCTGACATTAATTTGTTATTCTTATATAAATCTTTTAATATATATTTGAAGTTAGCTTCCTAGACAGACCTTAACTTTCTAAGAGTTCTACACTAAAGTTTAGTATCTCCACCATTAGTAACAGGTATCTATCTTGCCCATCATCCAGTCGCTTGTGAGTCTCAAAATGGAGTGAAAATTATTTACTTTGTACTATTATTTTTTTAAAACTTTCTGCATCAGTTTGGATTTTTGTCAAGTACCCTGTACCAGCACTGTGCATTTGTAGGGCAGTTTCTAAATCACTTACGACTTGTTGGTTTGTTTCTTCTCTGTTTTCTTTTTCTTCAGCTTCACAAAGTATTATGGAAGATCTTTCTGTGCTTAAAAATCCAGTAAACATGTAGTCTCTGGAACAGCACATAAAATAGATATTATATGTCAACAGGTCATTTATGACTCACCAATGACTTGTGACCATATTGCCTCTAACTGTCCACGAAGGGCTTTTCACTAGTTTGAGGGTTGTTTTGTTTGAAAACAGAAATGGGAACTTGAATATATAAACAGTTTTGATTACCGGGTCCGTCAGGTGGAAGAAACTGAAGTCTGTGAAAAAGTAAATCCTACCTAATGCTTCGTATTTTATACTTTATGAGTAAATGACTTTTGTGCATGTATTTCCTGTCCTTTGCAAATTATTTTTGTTTAGAGGCTACCAGGGAGTACACTTGTCTACAAAAGATAATATCATAGTTATGTCTCTGTTCCCTCAGCCAATTTTTGTAACGTAATTGTTTTATTTCAGAATAATTAGAATTACCTTAAAATATCGAGTGGTGAATTGATCACACTTCTGTGCTGACTTTAAAGCTTGAATTTATTAATAACAAAATGATTAATTTATTCTAGTCACCTTGACATTATTTTCATGCATGATATAGTTTTCTTCAACAAAGAACATAAGTGCTGTAAATAAATTTGATAACTGAAGAACACCTAACGCTTGAAATACAACTTAAGTATTCAACTTGTTTGTGTTGTAAATAAAATTAGTTTAGACTTAGATTAAAATTTCACGATTTATTTTAGTATCATATTCTGGAATATGAAACCAAGAGAACCATAACTATTCTTTACCTCACATTGCTTGCAGGAATTATGGCTCACATTAGAATATATAGTCATTAACAACCAAGTGACGCACCTATAATGAGTTTATTTAGTTCACTTACCAGGTTTAGGAGTTTTTTGACCTGCTTTCTACAAACTACTGAAGGTTAGCTCACAAATAAAAATGCTTCCAATTGATGCTATTTGGATGAGTTTTATTCAATCACTTTCATCATTAAAATACACTAAATTATGATTTAGACAAACAGTTGACTTAATGCCTAAACGGCTTAAGGATCATAGAGACAATTTTTGAATGTTACTCATGTAAATTAGCCATGTTGTGAAAGTTCTATGAAGTAAAGAAATGGATGAATTTAAATAACTTTTCAGAGTGTCATAAAAAAAAGGTATATAATCTATCATATTCTCTCTTTTGTTCATGCTCATGCTTATACAAGCCTTCCTCTGGAGAAAATTTGTCATGAAAATTGCCATTTTAATTGCTTTTCCACTGAATAAGGCAGATGACCCAGAAGCCTTGATTCTGATCCACTTCATAAGAAATTCAATATGGCAGTATTAACGAAGTCTATGGGGCTAACACAATAGGTGCATTTGTCTAAATCACAGAGCCAAATTCACCTCTGTGTCATGACTCCATGGCTAAAAAAATATTTATTTTCCGCAGTTTTAAGTGATTTTGGCAAAGCTGACCTAAGACCAGGGTTTCATGAATGTAAATACCCAGAAGAGTGTGGTTCCTTGCACAAGATATATCATCAAACTGCAGGTTCTGGGGATCACTTTACCCAGTGAACATTACCATCGGTTGAAAGTGTATTCCTTAAATACGTGTTCCCCCTTAAGTGTTCCCCCTTCAGTAGTTTCTTATCCATCTCACGTGCCTGGCATTAATTCCCAGTTTATCCAGCTATGGTTTATTTTGTAGGCTGTAAACAGCTCCCCAAGAGGAATCACAGTGTGTAAGTGAGGCATCACAGTAAACATTTTCCTGCTACTTCACCTATTTTGTTTAACTTTTTTTCAAATATACAGCATGTTCACCTCAGGAAATTATACTCTCTTCTCATCAAAAGAACATTAAAGGCAATATTCATGTTAAGGAAGCAGAGCCAGCTGTTTAATTTGCCACAAAAAAACTATGAAACTCTTCAGTGAGTATATATCATCATTAAAGTTGCAACAGACAGATAACAAGGAAAAGTGACATAAAATGTGTGGAAGGGGAAGCTACTTTTCTGGAGAATTGCATTACTCTGAAAAGTGATCATTTAGATTTAAAATCAGATCTGTTAAGCAATTAATGTCATAAGTTTCCAGAGCTTTCTAGTAAAAAAAACAAAACAAAACAAAACAACCAAAACCAACAACCAACCAAACAAAAAACTCCAAACCTAAACAAAACAAAAACAAAAAACCACAAAGAACAAAAAAAACCCAACCCAAACCAAAAAACACACATACAAAAACCCCACCCACCCAACCAACTAACAAAACCAAAAACAACAACAGACACTCTAAAAACCAAGTCTTTATCAGTTGTCACAGGCATCTGTAAGTTAAAGTGTGGAATGATAGAAGGAGTTAACATGATTCAGTATTTAGTGCCAGACTGTTTTTGTTATCAGGACTCTGCTAAATGTATAGTCATATCTGTGGATCTTTCCAAGGTAAAACAACATTCAATAATTCTGTTGCTCATATCCATGTAGATATTTTTAAAAAAAAAAAAAAAACACCTTATCCTTGTCATAGTGGAAATGAGAAAATAAGAATGTATTGTTCCTTGATAATTAAACTTATCTATTACCATAGGTATACCATATGAATTGGATTTGGATTATATGTTGTAAAACTGAGAAATCATTGAGAAGATGCCTCCACTAGTTTGGAAGACAGAATGACATACTTTGGGTATTATATGGAACTGCCAAGGAAGGGTTTAAATATGTGAATTCTGAGGTAAAATCTTGGAAACATAAAATTTTGTGTGGAGAAACAAGAAAATAAAAATCGCAGACATTTTGTGAAGATAAAACATTTTCTTGTACTGTAGACTTAACCGGTTCAACATGACACAATCAACGTCTTCAGGAGTTCCATTACAGAAATATTATTTTTCAGTTTAAAAATAGGCATTTTCAAATAAATCATATTTATCTCTATGCTCAAGAAGAATAAAATAAAGCAGTTCCTTCATACAGAAAATCCTAGTTTTTTTCTTTTGTTTTGTTTGTTTGCTGTTTTTTTTATAAAGCTCCTTCTGAGGAAATTATTCCATGAGTCTTGCAGTGGGAAAGAGAAAACTTAGACAATATTTGCTGATCTATTATAGTCAAAAGAAACATTCTGATTAACTTAGGGTTAAAATGACTTAATCTTCTTTCTTCTACTCTCTAACTAGAACACCATAATATCCACCTGTATATACCTTGTACGGTAGTCCTCCCCAATATTTTTTATAGCCTTTAAAATTGCATAAGCTGAGGAAGTGCATAATAACTATTATTACAAAAGTAATTTCTATAATCAGTTATATTTTTTTTCTGCTTTAGCCCTTATGTTGATGCAATTTTTTATACCTTAAACCCAGTATAATACATGTTTTTTTCTCCATTTATACTAGATTATGAGAAATGCATAGATGTATGAGAAAGTAGTGCCCTGTTGGTTTGTGCTTTTAAATAATTACATATGATCTTACATACAACCCGATATTTAAATGAATCCTTGGATGTTCCTATTTACTGAACAGGTTGTCCAACCTGAGAAATCTAGTTGCTTTCACTGTATTAACATATCATGTCTGTTAAACAACAAAGCTTGTATAGCCTGTGTTTCATGGGTTGCTCTCTTTAAACTCCTTTAGAAAACAATCAATCAAACAAACAAACAAACAAACAAAACCTCATAGGTCTAAATCACAGCAAATTTTAGAATGCTTCTTGTCGGAAACTTCTAAGCTTTCCTCACCTACCAACATTTCATAACTTGTATGAAGTTCTTTAGAAAGATACTTTTCTAAAATGACCTGAAGGCAGTTGAAATTAGCTGAAACTCTTATTAGAATAGTTGAATATACACAAATAACCAGATAACCAAAACCAAACAAACAAAGTCTGAATGTTTTAGCAAATGCTTTATAGTAAATTGGTCTTCCATTCAAAATAAGATTAAATTAATATCAGAGAACTGAATATAAGCTTTAGCTGCTAAATGGGGATATGTGCTTATACAGAGTAATGAGGGCTGTTTTTTCGTTTGTTTGTTTGGAGTTGTGTTTTTTTTTTTTTTTCTGTGTTTTGTTCCATTTTGTTTTGTTTTCCCCCAAATGAACTTGCAAACTTATTTGTTACTTTTTATGTTTTCCCATGCTTACAGACTTACTAATTATCCTTTACTGCTTAACAAAAAATCCCTCATATCATGTAGTTCCTGTGATCCAAGTGAGTTCCCAGAAATCCTATCTAGTGAACTTTCTTTATTAATTTTCATAAAAGAAACACATTTCCCTTAGTAAAGGCTCAAGATTTACTGTAACTGTTCATGGATAAACTCAAACTGCATGAAGTTTCTTGTGGAAGAAGAAAATTTATTGCGATAATTTCCTATTTATTATCTCTCTAATTCACATGGCACACCTTCTTGGAGTCCATAATATGTTAGAAGTTGCAGTCACCGACACTGTTCAGAATGTCTTTCCTGGTGGATTCACTCTATCAGCTATGAATTATTTGACCTCACACCTGTTCTCCATGAAAAAATTAATTCTGTAGCTTCTTCGGATATTCTCAACCACATTTTGATACTGGAAATTATTCAAAGAAATGGCAAAGCTGACTGGCAGTGATTTTGATGGTTGTTGGAATCTGAAAATAAAACTTTTGTCACCCTGTTTCCGTTGCTTGTGCCATCAGTGAAGCAACCAGCAGTACCATCATAACTGTTTCACATTTGGGACAAAATGAGCTCACCCTGAGCTTCCACTAGTTACAGCACACAACCAGCTATTTAAAACTATTGATTTTTCTACTTTTATCAACATGAAAATTATGGTTTTACTAGTAGATTGAGAGACAGACACCAAGCTACTTGGACAGACAAAAGTAAAACAAATACCCATATTTTAATCATCAAATAAGAAGCTATGATATTCATAAATACCTGAAGAACAAATATGTATATGTTTATATGGCTATGTGTAATGCTTTAACATTTCCTTAAAAAAAAATAATTTATTTTAGAAGCATGCAGCTTCCTTCCTAGAAACGTCTTTGCTGTAACCTACCTTCAAAGTAGAAAAATTGTGACACATATCATTTTATGCTCAAAGTTAAGTCATAGAAAGCATCAAAGTAAGATAGTTTTGTGTCAGTTGACCTTGTCTGATCTGAAGAAAGGATGTTTGTGATGTTATAGAATTTGCATCACAAAAGGTGACCGGGATCTTACGCTGATAGATGTATTTCACTGGGAAGAAAAAATGACCCCTTTGTTCTCCTCTCCTCTCCTCTCCTCTCCTCTCCTCTCCTCTCCTCTCCTCTCCTCTCCTCTCCTCTCCTCTCCTCTCCTCTCCTCTCCTCTCCTCTCCTCTCCTCTCCTCTCCTCTCCTCTCCTCTCCTCTCCTCTCCTCTCCTCTCCTCTCCTCTCCTCTCCTCTCCTCTCCTCTCCTCTCCTCTCCTCTCCTCTCCTCTCCTCTCCTCTCCTCTCCTCTCCTCTCCTCTCCTCTCCTCTCCTCTCCTCTCCTCTCCTCTCCTCTCCTCTCCTCTCCTCTCCTCTCCTCTCCTCTCCTCTCCTCTCCTCTCCTCTCCCCTCCCCTCCCCTCCCCTCCCCTCCCCTCCCCTCCCCTCCCCTCCCCTCCCCTCCTCTCCTCTCCCCTCCCCTCCCCTCCCCTCCCCTCCCCTCCCCTCCCCTCCCCTCCCCTCCCCTCCCCTCCTCTCCTCTCCTCTCCTCTCCTCTCCTCTCCTCTCCTCTCCTCTCCTCTCCTCTCCTCTCCTCTCCTCTCCTCTCCTCTCCTCTCCTCTCCTCTCCTCTCCTCTCCTCTCCTCTCCTCTCCTCTCCTCTCCTCTCCTCTCCTCTCCTCTCCTCTCCTCTCCTCTCCTCTCCTCTCCTCTCCTCTCCTCTCCTCTCCTCTCCTCTCCTCTCCTCTCCTCTCCTCTCCTCTCCTCTCCTCTCCTCTCCTCTCCTCTCCTCTTCCCTCCCCTCCCCTCCCCTCCCCTCCCCTCCCCTCCCCTCCTCCCCTCCCCTCCCCTCCCCTCCCCTCCCCTCCCCTCCCCTCTCCTCTCCTCCCCTCCCCTCCCCTCCCCTCCCCTCCCCTCCCCTCCCCTCCCCTCCCCTCCCCTCCCCTCCCCTCCAAAAAATATCTGCAGTCCTTTCAAAAATCTGAAAATAGACCAAAGCCAAAAACTGTCATTTTGTCATTGCTAATGTATTGAATATGTAACGGTGCTTGAATACTATAATGAACCTAATGTGACAGTATTTGATACAGGGTCAATACAAAATAGATCATCATGAGATGAGAGGAACCAGTTAGTGTAATCGTTAGTACGATGCTGCCTGATGGGCTCCTGACAGGAGATATATAAGGAGCACACTAAATCCTCTCAGGAATTTCAGTATCTTATCTATACCTGTAACTTTCCCCATCACTATCTGACATAAAAATATATTTTTTAACTACTGCCATGGCTTAACCCCAGACAGCAACAAAGCATTGTGCAACAACCTGTTCACTCCCCAAGGTGGGATGCAGGAGAGAATCAGAAGAGAAAAAGTGAGAAATTGTGTGGGTTGAGATAGAGGACAATTCAATAGGTAAAACAAAAGCTGCACACACAAAGCAAAACAAGGAATTCATTCACCAGTCCCCATGGTCAGGCAGATGTTCAGCCATCTCCAGGACAGCAAGGCTTCATCATGAGTAACAGGTACTTGGGAAGACAAACACTGTCAATCCAAACATCCCCTCTTTCTTCTTCCGTCAGCTTTACATACTGAGCACGTCGTCATATTGTGTAAAATATGCCTTTAATCAGTTAAGGTCAACTGTCCCAGCCACGTCCCCTCCCAGTTTCATGTGAACTTCCAGCCCACTCACTTGTGGGGGGTGTGAGAAGCTGAAAAGTCCTTGAGTGCTTAGCAACAACTAAAACATCAGTGTGTTATCAGTATTATTCTCATACTAAATCCAAAACACAACACTGTACTAGCTATTAGGAAGAAAATTAACTCTATCCCAGCTGAAGCCAGGAAAACTACCCAGGACAGTTTTATTCTTAGAGCACTTTGCTGGTTTATATTTGGTAGTTTAAATGTAGATTTCTGTATTTCTTCATGTATGAGAGCAAATATAGACAAGATTAATGATGGGAGGATTTTCAAGGACATTATTATACACTTTATTTTTTAATTTTTTTTTCTGTAATTCAGGTAAAAATATATAATAAATGCTTTGAAAATATTTAACTACTAGGAAACAAGAATCAATCCATGTTCCTGCTGTCATAACAAGTATTTTTTTTTGTTGTGCTAACAGAGAAAAGCAATAAAAAATTTCTCTTAAAACCTGCAGGTATGATTTTCCAGTCACCTGTATTTGCACTGCTATATCTATTTATTCCTGATTCATTTTATCGAAAATGAGACTGTAGTGGGGATTCTTGTGTGACAGCTGCATGTCTAAGGTGTATCCAAAGGCCATGTACAGGTTGGAAAGACTAGCCTCATGTGCCTTGTTCTGCAGGCAATTTATCCAAGAAATTCTTCACAGATGTAGAGATGCTTAGTGGCCTGATGTGGTGCTGAAGGAGCCTGTCTTTTCTAAAGCTACAGAGCTGTCTGAGTCACGTATATACATACCATATGGAATAACACCAAGGAAAATACCAAGTTTATTTAATATAGACTACAATGCTTTTGTATTTTCCTACTCATGACATGTCAAGCAACATTACTGAACATATAGAGCCATGTCCAACAGGCTTTGATTTCCAGGCAATAAACAACAGTTGCAGCTATTAACATTTAAAGTAATAATAACTTGTACAACCCACCTGATGGTGAGTCTGTAATTCCAACACAACATCAGGTTAACACCTTGTGAAGCAGCTTGATTATATGACATGTCACATATGGGACAGAAACGCGGATTTAATTTGGTCCTGAGTGAATGGTGATAAATATTAGACAGTCAGTTTTCCTTAAGAGAACTGTATATTCAGGAACAGGCAATAACCATACACAATCTTTAAGGAACATTGCTATATGTGTGAGAACAGATCCTTCAGAAGGGTTGGTCACTGTGAAGTGTCTGTCAGTTAAACACACCTCACTGAATATATGAGGAGAGGAACACTGCTTTATGTGTCCTTGATTGATGTATCTGATACCTCCACTTTCAATACAGTTTAGTACAGAACAAAAATATTTGCCTTTCCTCCAGTGAAAAACTGAAAAAGAATAAAAAGGTCAGTCTACACGTCACAGGTATTAATGAAGTGAACTTTTGAAATAAAATAATAAAGAAAAAGTGTTGAATGATAATATTTAAGAAAGAAAGAGAACATTAAATTATTAACCAAAACTGAAACAAAACTCTTTTCATTATATATCAATACTGATCATATTAATACGAAAAGTAATCAATAGAGAGTAATTTGATGCTAACACATCATTGCTTCAGTATGCATTTTTTTTTGCAGCATGGTTCACATGAAGCATGTTGAAAGTTGTTGCAAGATAGACTGAATTTCCTTATTTACTCATAAGCCAGGCTAAATTTTCCTGCAACATCTAGATTCATGCTAAAGACAAAAGGTAATTCATTAATCTTTTAGTTTTTAAGTATACCTAAAAACTATTATGTGCATATATACATACACATTTCTCTTCCTTTTTGAAGATAATAGCATGTATCTACTTTGAAATAAATGTCTCCATAATACTGCAATCTGTTAAAAATAGTGACTTGACCTACAGCCATAGTATTAGATTTTTGTAATTTATTTGCTTGTAAATCTGCACTTTTTAGAAATGATGCATTTAATAAACTTTCTGAAGTTTGTGATAGAATATTTGAGAAAATTTTATCAAGTTTTAGAAAAGACGTTATAAGTCGAACGGCTTTACTTTATTCTTGTTTATTCATGTTTATTGCCTACAGTTTCCTGTTGGGGAGTCTTTCGAAACATAAAGTAGGAATTCTACTTTATATTCCCTCTTACTCTACTTCCCAATATCTGTCAAAGTCAGCTACTGTCCCATCCCAACAGATGGGATGAGGGATGAGTTAACTCTGAACGCAACACGCGCCCTGACTCAACAGATGAGACCAGGGATGATTCTGCGCGGCAATGTGAAGTGAATGACAGACAATCACTCTGGGGGTCCAATTATGAATTTACTAAAAGCATGTGATGGAATACAAATTACAATGGTTAGTGACTTGGCAAAAGTATGTTATAATATCACAAAACTTATCAATACATTGGCAGCAAAAGTACTTCTACAAACGATGGATTAGCAACAATTAGTAACTATAATACAAAACTTAACAAGACTTTAACAGCAGAACTTAAAATGATGTTACTTTTATATGTTCAAGAAACAAGGAAAAAAACAAAAGAGAGAGAGAGAAGGAAAACTATGATATGAGAGAGAGAGAGAGAGTAAGATATCACCACTCCACAGGTTATCGATCCAGCGATGTCTGATGAAGGGAGGGTGGACACGTTGAAGACTTCGGTCACACTGCACAGCATATACATGCCACATCTGATGCCACATGCGAGGTCATTTTATAACCCAGTTCATTTACATATGAGCAGTTTATCTCCTCCCTCTGCTTGCTCTTCATGCTAATTAGGAAGACTCTTCTGGAAATGGGTCTGGGGTCTTCAAACTAGGGGAAAGTTCATGGTATTGACCAGAAGTGAGTTGTCTTGCCCATCAGGGGTAGTTGTTGGTTCGTGGTTTCTTCTGGTAGTTGGTTGTCCGACAGATGGTTCATGTCTATCATCCCAATTAGGCCATGAGGCCTTTCACAGCAACACTGTTAATTGCCCTTATCCTCCAAGGTGTCTGCCTTCATGGCCATAAAACTTCGGGAAAGATAAGATGAGGTGTCATGTATCTCTTCCTCCCAAAGTAACAAAAAACAGACGTTTAAGGCATAATGAGGTCTTTTGTTCTGCTAAGGATAGGGGGGGAAGCGCTTCAAGGTTGTCACAGCTACCAGCTGTGTCATTACCATATACAGCACCTCTGCTCTTAAATCACAGTGGCCTACTGGAGCACACAAAAATTCTACTTCCTTGGGTATCCCAGTTGTCATGGAGAGCATGAAAACATTGAACCACATATCATCAGCACATGATATTGTGATATTGTTGGTCTTCCCTAAGCCATTAACTTAACATCTCTGCTGGAGATGTCTAGGATGCAGTTCTTAGGATTTCTTTCACTAAACCTGTTAAAAAAAAAAAACAAAAACAAACAAAAAAAACCCAGCATGGAATATAATCAAGTATAAAAAGGACTAGTAGAAACAAACCACCACCACCAAAACAAATGAAAACAAACAAACAAAAAAGAACAGACAAACAAGATGTTTAAAATGAGATCATTGTGTGGAAAAAACAAAAATTTCCTCTTAAAACAAACACAAGTGCCAGTTTGTAATGCTTTGCTATCAGATTACTTAAAGAAGGGTTCGCAAAATAGCATCATCACTGACTTTTTATTGCTGATGTTCATTGAGTGTCTAGAGTGGTTCTACCTTCTATAAACAACAGCTTTCGTATCCATACTTGTTTCTACTCTGATTGAATCAAATTTTAAATACTTTCTGCTTTGCCCAGGAAAGACAGGGGAGATATTATTTACAAAAAGCACATTTGAATTCAAATGTGGAAAGATAATCTAAAAACTAATTAAGAAAACTCACTTAGGGGCTTTTATGTGCATAGCTGATCACCTCTGGTAGCATTTAGCAAGGTGTAAGGTGTGATTCTAACCAATGCTGTTTCAAGGAACTAGAAGAATTACTGTACACATAGCTGGCATGGTATAACCAGGAAGAGGAATTTGTTTGTACATTTTTGAAGAAAAAAAAAATCAAAGCATCTATTAAAAATACTTCCAGGAATTAGGGATGATGAAGCAGAAGGAGAGTGTACAGTGTTTTATCACTTTGCAAAATAATATTGCAATTAATGGCTAATAATTTGCAGCTTTGCAGTGCAGGTAGTGAGAAGAGATATGAAAGTATTGGAAGCTGTATGGAGGTACCCACTCTAGTTTATATTCAACGCACTCGTTGATTTTGCAGGGAAGATATATGAAAAGAAGATACTTTATTTCATGAAGAACCTGTAGTACTGCATACTGATGAGGCATAACACATACTGGTTTTAGCACAACAATAAGAACTCTTGGAATTAGAACAGGCATCAGATGGAAGTTAGCTAAAGACTTTTCACTCATGGACATATGGCCTCAGTCCTTCAAGCCTTTTCTTTGAACTGAGCCTTGAAAGAGTTCTGAGCAGACTCATGTTTATGTAATTTATGTGATCAGGCACCAAAACATTTCTGCAAGTCAGTGTCCATCATCAGTGTGGTTTCCTCTGAATCTCAGGGGTCAATTTGTAATGACAGATTCATCATACACAATACTCCTCAAACGGTGAAAGGAGACACAAATTTTCATCATTCACTCAAATGACTTCATAGTTTTTTTCTTCTCTTTCTGGTTGAAGGTGAATTTGCTGAGCAGGAATGTTGGATATTTCTATTTTATGTGATGCATTAAGTGTAATATGTTAGGTATTAAAGTGAGCAGGAAAATACTTTTTGTATAGTCTTAATCACATACAGTCCAATGACAATAAACCTAAGTACAGAATTAATGTTCGGTAGCAAAACATGTTATGAATTCATTACTATTATAATTTAAATCTGGGTTTAAACAAAATGAAAAAAAATATACCAGCACAGTCTGGTGCTTAAAAACCTGTAGCTGCAGGTCTAATATTTGGGGTTCTAAATTAGAGTATAACAGTTTGAATTCTAAGTTTGAATTCTAAGATGCACTTGCAATGTCACAAAGAGAATACTAACAAACCCAGACCCTTTTTTGTAATAAACTCTATTTTTTAATGAAAAAATTGTTATAACTTATAACAATATCATATAATATTATAGAAAATATATAATGTTATATATTATGTTATATTACATTATATTGTATTACATTATATTACATTATATTACATTATATTACATTATATTACATTATATTATATTATATTATATTATATTATATTATATTATATTATATTATATTATATTATATTACATTATATTATATTATATTATATTATATTATATTATATTATATTATATTATATTATATTATATTATATTATATTATATTATATTATATTATATTATATTATATTATATTACATTACATTACATTACATTACATTACATTGTATTGTATTGTATTGTATTACATTACATTACATTACATTACATTACATTACATTACATTACATTACATTACATTACATTATATTATATTATATTATATTATATTATATTATATTATATTATATTATATTATATTATATTATATTATATTATATTATATTATATTATATTATATTATATTATATTATATTATATTATATTATATTATATTATGCTGGTCTGGATGGACTTTCAGTCTAGAATATTATAAAAAATATTATGCATTTACTGTTTCTTAAAATGCTAACCAGGATATGAATACCCCTCTGGAAATCAATCACCGGCATTCGTTGCCTGTTGTGGGGTTACAAGAAAGCCTGAAGGCTTTCCTATTTCTGTATATTTCAAAACATGACGTGTCACTTTTCAGACATACAGTTTCACTCACAGCACTTTGCCAGACTTTGATGGTCTCTATGTATCCGAACAAAAATATCAACACTCAGTCCTTTGGGAATGGTGATTTGGACACTGCACAGAGTCTGAGTGTTTCACTAGGACAGCAGACTCAGTCCAATATAAAATTCATAGCTGAGCCTGGAACACCATTTATGTGTCTTGGCAACTAGCATTTTGGAAATGCGTTTGTGATAACTGTGAACCAGTTTGTATTCAGCTATCAAGCCTCCATCCGTGGTCATGTTTGTTCCAAGTTTTTCAAGCCAAATTGATCTGTTTTCTCAAGATCACCAACACAGACCAAATCATGTGCTGGTCTGTGGTGAAATATCTTACAACTCCAGGAAGGAAGACCAGACATTTTTAAACAGTAGGTCTTGAGAAATTTCTATGTAAAGTCAAGTGAAGTTTTCTCAAAATTCAAGGAAAATAGTTTTCTTATATTTTATTCTCCTGATTAAGTTAAAAATTTGAATAAGTTGGTGGAGCATGTTTTAAAGGGTGATTGAAACACCCTCAGTAAGCGTTTTTTTTTTTTGTTTTAGAAATGTCTTTCCCTTAATTTGTGTTCCACCATGAAAATAAAATCAGGATTAAAAAAAAATACTGATTTAAAACAAGTCATCTTATATATAAATTCACCTGAGCTAATAATCCAATACTGATCATTATTTGTGGACATACAATTTCCAGACAGATAATACTTTTCATCTCGATGTTAATACATGGATTCTTAGGTTTCACAGAACAGATGAAGCTGGAAATAAGAAACATGATCAAAGAAAACTAAAATAACAGAAAAATAGTGAGCTATGTTTTATTTTGCAATTGTATAACCACTATTAGATGAAGTGGCATCTCATGCCACCTCTGTGGACTGAAGTCAGGATAAATGTAAATTCCTGAATTATCTTTCTTCAGGATGAGATGAATTATTCCTCGGAAGTGTCATCACCATTCTTTTGACTCTTGAAATTCAAGAAAACTAGGTAGTTATACTCTTCACTGTATTTTTTCTTTAATTTCTGAAAAGTAAAATTTTATTTTCTTGAATTTATAAAAAAATGAAATAGGAGGCTGTTTCCACAATTGCCAACATTAGGATATATTAATCCATCTCACGTCACTGCCTCATTTCACTTGGTCTCATCGCACATATGCCATACAGTTAATTTATAAGGATTAGCCATGTTTCCAGCATGTTCATCTGGACAATCAGATGTCCAGAAATGGTGGACTGTCATCAGAAACAGTAGAATTGGTAAACCCACATTTGCTTGGTGCAGAAATGTTCTGATTTTGCTATGGTGAGCTCTGTCATTAAATGATGAGTTTGGCTCTGCCTGTCTGCACACTGCTTTTCCAGCCCATAATTCACCTGTCTACCCAGCACTGCCTGAGTCAGGTTGCCATGAGGGCAAATGGTGTGCGTAGACTATGGCCAAGAACATACAGACATGACAATGCAAATGCCAAACTCAGCCACATCATAACTGTAGCAATGCTTGGATCAGGCAAAGAGCTATCCAAGAGACTAGGACACTCTTTAGCTTTCACAGTGTCTCTGACTGTCTTTGGAGAAAAGACTCCTGTAGTAGCAGCTGTTGACATATTACCATGGAACAGAGTTTAGATTAAAAGGTGGCAAATTAGTACACAAAAGAGAACACACAAAGCAGGCAGAACCACTTAAAAAAAAAAAAAAAAAATCAGCTTTTGGTTAATCTGCAAGTATCAAAACTGTGAACCATATAAAATGTCTGGGTTTGGAAGGAACAATCCAAAACCAGCTGGACTAAACTAATGACTCTCTGGAATAGCTGAGATATACCAATGCTACAATATGGAGGTATGGATAGCTAAATCTTTGTTTTGCCCCATAAAATTGTGGGACCAAACTTAGAGTTCAAAAAAACACAGATTTAATTCGGTTTGTTTGCCAGTATGATCGATGTAAATGAAAGTTTGCACTTTCGAAGCACAACGGTTTAAGTGAAGAAGGGAATTTCCAAGGCAATTTATGATCATACTGGATTTCTGATGAGCCCCCTTAGAAAATACAGGATTTTGTGTAGCTTGTTTTAGGGAACAGCTGTTTTGAGAGTGAAGCTGAAGCACCTGCAGTCATTTTGAAAGAAAATTGTTTGGGGAGATATTGTAAAATAATTTGGTGCCCACCACAGAGAAAACTACTAATACCAATTTTGTAAATGTAAATATTCTTATCCCAGAAGTGCTGCACTGGCCTTTCTTATTGATTTTGTGCACTTTTCCAGGATTTTGAGAAAATATGAACAATGAAGTTTAAAATACAATACTACCTTTCTCTACTTCAAGAGCAATAACAGTTACTTTCAGCATGTAAGAGCTCTCTTGGGACAAAAATTCTTTGCTTATGATAAATTTTCCTTTCCATTTCTCTTCTTTCTTAAAAGAAGACACTTAAAACTTTTTTTTTTTTTTTGTTGCTCCATGGAAAATGCAAGCAATGTTAGCCCTTAACAATATAAAAAACAACAACAACAACAACAAAAAACAGTGTGGGAAATTATCTGCATGAGCAGGACATCTGCAGTGCATCAATATGAAAAAGAGAGCATCTCTGGAGAGGTCTGTGATGGCACTTACTCTTAATCAGAAACTGATTTTCATCTCTTCTGAAAGCATCATTCCAGAGAATGTATTTCTTTACTGGTAAAAATCATAAATGTTATTTTACAAAGCACTTTAAAGCATGACAGCTATAAATGTAATATAAAAGAGTCTCGGCTTCCTATTCTGACTGATCAAGGCTAAGCAAATGACACCTCAAATACTTTCCAGTCTTTGTTGTCTGTGTAGCATATTGTTTTATGTATGTAAATAGTTGTCATGGCATTTTCTAGAAAGATAAGGAGTTATATAAAATTCTGTATATTTCTCTGAGAGGCAAAGAAATTTACCTTGCAGCCTCCCAGGTAAATATTTCTTTCTGGGAAGAAATTAAAGCTTTGATTCTAGCTTTACCATTACTTCCCAGACAAATTATTTGCAGAGTAGTATTTGTTATTTAGCAAGGAGATTGTGTGGGTGATTAGATTTTTTTATTATACTGTCTTTTTTTTTTTTTTTGGTATAAAACACAAACTAAAATTACAGAATAATAGCCAGAGTACTAATTTTGTGTCTCATTATTATTCTAACCCATTGCTTTATGTATCAAATGCTTGTCTGCAATATGTATATACAACCTTTTACTGGAGAAAAAAAATAATAATAAAGTCGATTTACTGTGGGAGTTCTACAAATGTGAGGGAAACATGACTCAAAGTACATGAAAGCCAATGGAAGAAAAATCGTGTTTAATGGATGAGGCCCTAAATGCAAACCCAGCAATAGACGTCACTTTTCTTAACGATATGTCAGTAACAATTTGAAAGAAGAGTGAAATGCACTGATTACCAGCCTTCCCTGTATGACATGTGAATCCTGAGCAAGAAATGGTGTGACGTATTCTGGTCCTTTTTACAAACACAGGTAAGAGCAATGTTGTTTTTATGAAACCGTTAAATCACAGGGTGGATTTAGTACAATGTTCTTTAGCCCAACAACAGCCTATTAAAAGCATTTGGTAATATCTTTGAGATCAGTTCAAACAGGAAGAAAAAAAGGACTTTACCAAGTTTTAGAAAATAAAGGTTTCATTATAATTCTGTGTGCCGTGAAATCAAAGTGACTTAATATGGAAAACAAGGTTAAAAGTGAAAATAATATAATTCATAGCTATTTAATTTGCGTTTAATATTTTTAACATGAAATGTTGATTTTTATCGTTATTGTGTTGATGGTGGTGGGTTATTTTCTGGTGACCTTTTTTTAAATTATTTTTTTAAAGAAAAAAAAAATAAACAATATGTGGTACAATAGTGGCAAATTCAAAACCTTTTAAGGCCTGTAAAAGCTTCTGTTTTATTGAAATGTACTTAGTACATATTAAAATTCTGAAAACGTAGCATAACAAGTTCTTTTCGTGCTAGATTTTTATGAGATGTTTTAATGCTAATGAAGAGTAAAGTATTCTTTAACATCCTTCTAATGGAGAAATTAAAGAAGAACCTGCTTTAATTGACACAAAATCAATACATTAATTACAAAACCATTTACTAGCATGCCCTGTTTGCATCTAGACCACCGTCTTTTATACCATATCCTCAATGTTTTTCATCCTTTCATCCATGCCTTGGCCTCCTCTGTATGGAAACAGAAGTGTTTTACTAAAACACAGGATGGGTTATAAATCAAGATTAGTCTCTAATCCTAACAGAAAAAAACCTGTGAATGGCTTTGCAACAAAAGCTACCAGAACTTAAATTTATTACATTATACAAACATATCCTATGGATATGATACTAAAATATTCATTGTATGAAATGATGATTCATAAACTGAATGCCTAGAGAATATGTAGACAGCTGTTTGACACAACGTCTTCCTCAATAAAACAGAGTTTTACTTCAAAGAGATCCTGTTTATTTCCAGCTTTTGAATACTGCCTCAAAGTCTTCTTTATTAGCAAAGGCATTGTCTTGAGGCTACCGTCTAAATATTTGTAATTTAAGATTGTTTAATATAACAAATATTTATCTCTGGCATTAAGCTTTAAATGGGAAGAGAGATGATAATAGATATGCAATTAAATTTTGTTTGTTTGTTTGTTTTGGTGGTGGTTTTATTGTTTGTTTTTCAGCTAGTGATGACTCTGAAATAAAGGAAAAAATTGAAGCAATGGTACTTTTACTAATGAGATAATGTTATTGTAGTGGCATAATTTTCTGGGTTCAAAAGATCACACTGTTCATGGACTATATAGCTTCCGAAAATTCACAAGTGAAGTGAAAGGAGAAAAAGCTTTACTTATTAAGGAACTAAGTTACTTGATTAATGTAGTAGCCAAAGCCACATGAAATATTTTAATTTGGTTATTTATTAGGGGACCATTTGTTTATAGAATGGTTGTTAATACACGTAAAAGAGAGCACATGCTGCCTCTTTCCAACCAACACTTTTGCAATATTAAATAGTAACACCTGGATGGAAACATTTGGGGCATTTTAAGGGATTTGTCCTGTTAATATATATAACACTCTTGAACAAAAAAAAACAACAAACACCTATTTTCTAGTTTCTGAAGAAAAAATATATTACTCTGATTCATGGGAAGAAATGATGAATTAAGAACTGAGATTGTCTACAGCAAGTTGTTTTATCAGGATCTGTGGATCCTTAGGGACCACTGACTTCCCTGTACTGCCTGGATTTAAATTAAATACATGAATGTATATCATTCAACCAGCACTGCATCAAGAATGTCTAACACCACAGCACACAGTAGGAAAGCATGAAAATTGCATGCTGAAAATTACACTGACAAAACTGTGGCAAAGTCATCTGAAAAATACTAGTGGACAGACCTTTAAATCAACACAGACCTTGTGATTTCAATGGACTGACAATAATTCCTTTTCTTTTTTGAGGGACTAGGTTTAGTAACATTTGTGCCATATGGTAGCTGAGTCTGTGACGTTGATCCAGTTTAAGTCATAACACTTTAACAAAGTCAATTAATTAAATATTTGGATGAACCTATAAGATGAAAAGCAAAAGCAACACATTTTATAAATATTTAAGTAGTCAGTGCATGTAAATATTGCCAGAAAAAACAGAAATTTAAAAAGAGCAAGCTTAAACAAACAAAAATTACTTTCTGCTTTATTATCAATTCTTCACTATCCATTTTGGCTGTTTTAGCACTATATTTTGTAGCTGAATCCAAACCGTATAATGATTTGAAATCTAATTTCAAAATATAGAGGTTTTCATTTTCCTTTGGGGAAAAAAAAAAAAAAAAAAAAAGCCATTTTCACTTGTCTGAAAAACTACCTCCTGTTTTACCCAAGGAACTGAAAGTTTATTTTTTATAAAGACAAGTCTACCTCTATGAGGGCTGCCAAAGTAATTTCTCAGGCCAGAGGCTCTAGAATTCAGTACTTCTGATTTGCAAAGAATAAACCAGATTTTGTTCTTGCTCTTCAACAAGTCATGAAGTTTTGTTCAAAACCGGTGAATTTCCAAAGACCTTACTGGTGCATCATGGACCTGGAACTGCATGAACACACCCACAGAAGAGACTCCAGTCTATTCCAACAGTAAATTAAACTTCATGGTGTGGTAGAAAGCTTTGTCTGGTCTAGTCAAGCTCTAGTTTTAACTGCATCAAGCAACTAACTGTTCTTCATAAACCACACCAACACTCTTGGTGATTTTTTTTTTTTATTTTCTGAGCAAAACCAGGAAAATAATGTTATATATTAGAATAAGAACTTAATATGATGTTTTATTTACAGGAGGGGAGGAAGGGATGACAGAAAACTTGCAGTTTCAGCTAAATAATCTAATCTGTTACCTGATCACATTTGGAGAATAAGTCTGTGAGTGCAATACAGGGAGTTATATCCAACATTTATTTATTATATCCACATGAATTTCATTAATTTCATTATATCCATGAATTTCAGGTATCCAGTTTCACTTCATTCATTTGTAGTGAACAGGGAAATTTCTAGGACACAGCAAGCAAAGTGGAATAAGTTAAATGCATGGAGTGAGTTGACCCTCGCTGGATGCCAGGTACCCACCAAAGCCACTTTGTCACTCCCCTTCTCAGCTGGACAGAGCAGAGAAAATAACGAAAAGCTTCTGGGTTGAGATAAAGACAGGGAGATCATTTACCAGTTGTCATAATGGGAAAAACAGACTCTACTTGGGGAAAGCAAATTAATTTAATAACAGTCAAGTCAGAGTAGTATAATGAGAAATAAACCCAAATCTTAAAACACCTTCCCTCCACCCTTCACTTCTTATTGAGCTCAACTTCACTTCTGATTTCTCCACCTCCTCCCCTCAGCAGCGCAAAGGGACAGGGAATGGGGGTTGTGGTCAGTTCGTCTCACGTTGTCTCTGCTGTTCATTCCTCCTCACACTCTTTCCCTGCTCCTTCACAAACTTCTCCAGCATAAATCCTTCCCATGGGCTGCAGTTCTTCACAAGCTGCTGCAGCCTGGGTCCTCCACAGCATCACAGGTCCTGCCAGCAAATGTGCTCCAGCATGGTCTCCTCTCCAAAGGACCACAGGTCCTGCCAGAATCCTGCTTTAGCACAGGTTTTCTACGGGGTCACAGCATCTTTCAGTCATCCACCTGCTCTGGTGTGGGCTCCTCCAAGGGCTTTTGGTGGATCTCTGCTCCCCTGTTGACTTCTGCTTCACTGTGGACTTCCATGGACTCAGAGGGACAGCTGACCTCACCATGGTCTTCACCATGGGATTCAGGGGAATAACTTCTCTGACACCTCCAGTACCTCCTCTCTCTCCTTCTTCGCTAACCTTGGTGTCTGCAGCACTGTTTCTCTCACATATTCTCACTTGTATCTCAAGCTGCTGTGCCACAGCAGTTTTTTTCTTTTTTTTTCCCTTTTTCTTAAATACGTTATCATAGATGTGTTTCCAACATTGCTGATGGGCTCAGCTTTGATTAACAGTCTGGGAGCCAACTGATCTTGGCCCTGTCAGACATGGGGGAAGCCTCTAGCAGCTTCTTGCAGAAGTCACCTCTGCAGCCCACTGCTACCAAAACCTTGCTGTGCAAACCAGATACAATTACTCACAGACCTGTGGGGACTCTCTCTACTGCATAAGGATATGGTCCCACAAGCAAGAAGAGTTCGTTAGCGGAGACTTAGAGGTGCAACTACAATACAAGTACATGAAAATAATAGTAATCATCAAGAGTATGGGAATTACAGTTTATTTGAAAATAATGTGAAAAACATGAAGCCCTGCCCCATCATATTAATGACAATTTAAACATTCCATAATTACAAGACAGCTACAGGAACATATGTTTTACACTCTAGAATCATTTTACTCACTCTCCATGGTGAAAAAGGTACTGTACAATTTGCAAAGAAAGGCAACATTCTTCGGTATTGTTAATCTTATCCAATTTCCATCCATAATGGATGAGTACTATTTTTGCATCTTAATTCATACCCTTACAACTACATAGGAATAAATTTTTGTATTGGGTACATTTTTTTTGGCAGAGTTATCCACAGGAGAAAAACAGACATTAGAAGAGAAAATTGAATCCTTTTCTATTTTCTAAACTTCCCTTTCAGAAGCATGGAAATACTGATCTTTTCTCTAAACTCACATAACTATGAAAATATTCACACAGTAGGGTCCCTATTCAAGTCTGCCTTTTAGTTATTTTAAAGGTGTAAAAGGGGAAGAATAAGAATATTTACTTTCAAATCAGCTACATCAGGTATAAAATGAAGAAACATCTGAGAAATGTTTCATATTAGTCACTGAATAGAGATAATAACTATCACTACTTTTATTAAACATAATTACAGAGTAGATTAATTACAAAAATTCACACAACCCATTCAAACAACACTGTGATTTTACCAGTGTTGTTTGAAGAGACTGACAGAGGAAGGCGACAATTTCAGGCTTTGTAGTTGTTTGTCACAATAATAAACAGAGGAAAAAGGCTCAGAAACAAGTAAATAACTAACAAACAAACACAAAATACCTCACAAAAACAACAACAATGACAAAAACCACACACACACACACACAAATCGTAAAAGGCAAAACAAGCAGAGCCAGCACAGCAATGTAAAGCTACTGGGAAGGAGCTCTAGAAGGCAACCAAGGATTCTGCTGATATGAGAGTATTTCATGGGTAGACTAGACCAGTAACAACTCCCACATCCAGTGAGTTTCTGTGGTTTGAAGGAGGTATTTTGGAAAGAAGGCAAGTATCCTGGGCTCCAGCTTTTGTTGTGAAAAATAATTTCAAATCTTCTTTCTAACCACTTTTCAAGAATCCTAAATTATGAAGATCATAGATAAAGATATAGAATAGTTTGGGTTGGAAGGGAACTTCAAAGCTCATCCAGTCCAACCTCCTTCCATGAGGAGGGACATCTTCAGCCAGATCAGGTTGCTCAGAGCCCCGTCCAGCCTGGCCTGGGATGTCTCCAGGGATGTCTCCAGGGATGGGGCATCTACCAGCTCTCTGTGTAATCTGCCTATATTCTAGCACTCTCAGTGTAAAAAATTTCTTCCTCATGTGTAACCTGGTTCTTCTGTCTTTTAGCTTAAAATCATCACCTCTTGACCAATCACAACAGGCCCTGCTAAAAAGTCTGTCCCCATCTTTCTTATAGACCCTTTTTAAGTACAAAAAGGCCTCAATAAGGTCTCCCTGGAGCCTTCTTTTCTCCAGGATGGACAACCCCAATTCTCTCAGCCTGTCCTCCCAGCAGAACTGTTCCAGCCTTCAGATCTTTTTTGTGGTCTCCTCTGGCCCCTCTCCAACACGTCTCTGTCTGTCCTGTGCTGAGGACCCCAGAGCTGGATGCAGGACTCCAGGTGGGGTCTCACCAGAGCAGAGCAGAGGGGCAGAATCAGCCCCCTTGACTTGTTGTCCACAGTGTTTTTGATGCAGCCCAGGACATGATTGGCCTTCTGGGCTGCAAGCACACATTGCCAGCTCATGTCCAACCTTTCATCCACTGATACTCCAAGTCCTTCTCCCCAGGGCTGCTCTCAGAACCTCCATCTCCCAGCCTGGATTGATACTGGGGTTGCGCTGACCCAGGTGCAGGACCTTGCACCTTGCCTTGTGGAACCTCATGAGATTCACATGGGTCACTTCTCCAGCTTGTCCAGGTCCCTCTGGATGGCCTCCCGTCCCTCAGGCGTGTCAGCTGCACTGCTTAGCTTGGTGTCATCTGCAAACTTGCTGAGTGTGCATTCAGTCCCACTGTCTATGTAACTGATGAAGAAATTAAACAGCTCTGGTCTCAGTACGGAGCCCTGGGGACACCACTTGCGATTGCTGTCCATCCAGACATTGTGCTATTGACCACCATTCTCTGAGTGCAACTATTCAGCCAGTTCCTCATTCACTGAACAGTCCACCCATCAAACCTCTATCTCTCCAATTGCTTCTCTCTCTGGATTCATTTAGTTCATTTGGCCCACGACATGACATCACGCTTCAGCCCAGATTGGCAAAGTAGAGCAGTAGGTCCATTTCTCCTGTCTAGCAGTCTCTGTTTCTTTATCTTTCTCAATATAGTTTCTGCTTTATTTTATAAGTGTGAAAAGGATGGCTCTTCTGTGTGCAATATATCATTATGTAAATAATTTTTATGCAGCTCTTCTACTAGTGAGATGCTGACCATCCTCTATTTCTATAGTTTCTAAGTATAATGCGTCTCATGGGAAATTACAGCTCAAAATGCTTGTGTCTATATACATATGGCAAAACTGAAAATACTAATCTCTCCTATCGTAGGTTACAAAACTTGGGAAAGTTTTAGAAGTTTAAAGGCATAACATGCTAGAATTTTTCCTAAAGTATTTTATTACAGTGGCATGCATGTAGAGGATTGAACTCAATCTCTATCTTGGGGTACACCTAAATTCACTTTAGATGTCATCTCTATTTTAGATCAAGCGCTGTCCTCACATCAGCAGTCTTATTCCATCACCTTTCCATGGAACGGATTGCTAACAAGTTCTCTTGATTGCATGTTAAAAGCAGAAGGAATGAAATACATAAAAATATGGCAAGCTTTTTGAAATAAGAAGCCTTAAAAAATGATCTGATATGCTGTTCCAGGACATGAATTCACTTGGTGTGAAACTGTGACATTTCCAAGTACATTCACATACCTGTGTGAAAGCAACTGATATAAATGGAAACAAGTGTTAGATTCAAGGTGCTAAGAATATGCAGACCTCTATTTATGGACTCAAGCTGTTTCAAGAACTTTTTTGGACCTGAAAGTGAGTTAATATATCCAAGGAGAGCGAGTCAAAGTCTCTCTGAAGCTACCTGGAACTTCAAAATGAGAGATACATATGCAGTACAAAATCTGCCTTCCGTTTTATTGTCTTTGTGAACCAGGTTGCTAACAGTAAAATGAAAAGAGATCAGCTGCAGCTGGGATGTTGTTATAAATATTATTAATATTAATTATTTTCCATGTTTTCTTCAAGTTCAATAGTGCATTTATCATTTAAGTTCCATGTAACGTGTTATGCTTGTGAATGTTTGATCTGAGCTCGAGTTCCTCTGCATACTTGAATTTACTGTTTTCATGTCATAATGAGTTTGACATTTAACAATAAATAAAATATAATTTGTTTTAGCTATTTCAGATCTGTTGCAATTCAGTTTCACTAATGGTCCCTTCAGTTAAGTGCTGGTGTTTTCATAAGGGTACAGTCCAAACTGTCCCTCCTAATTTTCTGTTTAATCTTGCCTAATAGCATTTCTGTTCAATTCAATATTAGGTTATCCTTAATATACAGATAGGTAGCATTAATTGAAGACAGATATGGAAGCAGTATTCTCTCAATAATCCTTTAATTAAGATTAGAAGATAAGGGGTTTAGCACTAAATGAAGAAAAATGCTTAAACAACATTTTAGAAGGGACTAGCATATATGCAACACAACCTGTGTAGATTTTGATTAAAATATATTTGTTAGTATGTGTTTGTACTCTCCCACAAAGTCTAGCAACCACTGTTGTGTTAGAATGAGATTTTCCAGTACAACACATCAGTCTCATGTTTATAACAAATAGAAGACCTGACGAATCAACTGTCTTTAGAGCAGTAAAACCAATGCCAGCTGGTTTGTCGGTTCAAAGTTTAATATTAAATATCAATTAAAATTAATCATGCCAGTAAACTGCGCATGTAAGTATTTAAGCCATGAATCAGAAACAAAAGTCACCAAAATGTGCCTTCCTTTCTAGCAAGAATTTAGGAGGACTACTGCACCAAGATTTCTTTGTGACTCTGTCAGAAAAATATTTACATGTGCTCTAGACAATATAACAGATACAGGTGTCTGTAATTTTATCCATGAAGATATAACCTGAGTTAACAATGTCACAAAAATCTATACACATTTTGGATTACAGTTTAACAGTTTGAGAGCCTGAACTCATAGTTGCCTTGCATGCAGGCACAAAAGCAAAGTAAAATTTCCTGTAATCACATATGCTGAAGACATTTCATTTGACACAGGTTGTGAGTCTTGCCCAGAACTGGTTTTAATGTTTTTCATGAATTCTGAAAAAGAAAGATGAAGACCATTTATTTTTTCATTGATATTTAGCAATGAAGAAAGTCAAGAACACCTGATTCCCTTATTTTCTTTGCTGGAAATATTTAACTAGCTGAGGTTTGTAAAAAGCTGGTAATTTAATATAGTAATGAAAAGAAAATGTTATTTATTTATGTTTTACTCATTTTCTGTATTTACATCATCTTTTTTGCTCTGATTTAATACCACTGCTGAAAGCACCAGTAAGAACTTGTATTTTAAATGACTTAAAAAATTGCACTCATACAGTGAATGTAGCTGTACGATGAGATAAAATACAAAAAGAAACTAATCACACGTTTGTGAGGACTTTGCTCTGGATTTCACAATATTAGGAAATGCACTGCATTCCCAAGTCACTCTTCTGTTCTTCTTGCAAAGCCTAATGAGGCAAGAAGACACTAAGGTGACTGATAAAGCAAGTTTTCCATGGTATTTATATATACCATGGAAATATATATATATATATTTAGGTGCTGAAAATAATTTGCCTGCTTTTAAAAGTGTGTTCTAAATCTGCTGTGTCTAAGGTTGTACTTCAGAGATGCGTTGCCTGAAAGAGGAAATGGCTGTGCCACCCACAGTCTCTGACTCTGCCTATTGAATTTGTAAGCAAACAAGCAAGGATCTTTTAAATATAAATATTCATCCATAACAACAAAGCATGTATAGATAGGATGAAAATCTACCATAAAATATTCATAGCCTTGTGATACAAAAGAAAAACTGGACTTCTGTCTCTTATAGTTTGTAGAATAAGAATAGTTGGCTAGATCATTTTACTAAGTTTTAAAGTGCTATACCTAACATTTTGGGATGGAACATTTGACACATTTCAAGTCACACAACAATGTATGAGCCAGACTTCTGAAGGTATATGCACAGTCTGAATTGATTGAATCACAGAATCATTCAGGTTTGAAAAAAACCTTAAAGATCATCAAGTCTAACCATAATAAAAGAAGACATCTCACTTATTTTTAAATGATTCCTTCTTCCCTTGTTAAATTTCTGCTTAAAGAAACAGACAATTACATTTTGTAAACACACAGGCTGCACAGAGAGAGCATCACAGGTTTGTTCTCCAAGAGAAAAACTGGGTGAAATGCTCTGTGTTCTGCTGTTACCCAGACATAAATCAGTTAACCAGAAATTACAATTTCACACTTAAAAGATTGACAAAACCTATTGTGATCTCACAGTATCACCACCACTGGTGATACCACCATTCATAGCTGTAATATATAGTTATGGGAGTTACCTATGTAGGTAGAATTGATATAACTTTTGTGTTAGTGTCAATTATGTGGGATAATAAGACCAACAAAGACCAGCAAAGGCAGATTCTTTTGTACAAATTTGTTGAATCTACAAGGATCTGTGAACAAGGTCATGAATGCTACCATGTCTAATTTGGAAATGGTGGGTCCCATATCCAGTTTCAAATAAATTGTGCAGCCATGAAATATCTGTCTATGTTTATATACCTCTTTCAGACTGAAAAAGAAGATATCCAATCCCTGCAGGGAAATTCAGACAAACTGAGTGAGATGTACAAGTTTTCATACAGTCAGTTAAAAGAGCTGTGCTCCACCTATGCTTCCAGACCACCTCAGGGATTCAGTCATGCTTGAGCCAGAGCTCTTCCATCTACGACATAGCCCACATCTTAGCTTATGTACTCACTAGCAGGCAGGCAGATGGGTTCAAATTAAATCCTGGATGCTGCAGGCAGCAGGAACACAGTCCTACCTCAGACCCCATGGTGAAGACATCTATAGCAGCTGGGATTCAAATTAGCTAAACTCTCTTCTGATGGGAGATGACTAAATGAGCAGAAGTTGCTTGTTAGAAGAGACAATCGTATAGTAAATAAGGTATTCTTCCAATCAAAGTGCTGCAATGAACTATACTGCCTCTAGAAGAACTAGGATGAGAGAATGAGTACATCAAATAAATTTACACATTCCCACTGCTCTTGGAAGAGACAGAACTGAATTCTCAGCATTTAATCCAATGACCGTACTAAATTCTTAAGGTATCTTAAGAGTATACTCAAGAGCTTGATTTCCCGTTTTTCTGATCAGAAGGTTCATAAAGTCTGGTTGTAACTCCAGGACTTCTTCACTCCAGGCTCTGTTACTGCAAGAAGATGCAGTTCCCTGCATAGATTCCATTCCAATTCATAATTGTAGGTTTTAGGCTGTAAGTACTAATGTAAGTAGACAATGGCAAGTTTCTCCAAGTCAAATCTTTCAGTCTTCAGGGGCTTTCTCTAACAAGTACATCATTATGACCAACAATACCTTCAGATCTGACCTCCTGCTCTCAGTAAAAACGTGGGTGTCAGTGGATTCAGAACACAATGGACACTCACTGTTGGCATGACATTGAGTGTCTATTGTGTTCTGAATACACTGACACCTACAAACAACTTATTTAGGCTTCTGGGCAGACATATAAGTTTGCCAGATTTGCCTACTGAAAGATACTTCATTTTTGGTTGCCCTGTTTTTGCCTTCGTTCTCTGTTAGGCAGAGCTTTAAAACATCTCTGTTACCATTGTGTTTTGGGCCAGGAGGAGGTAAAAACCTCAGGTGTTTCGTATGGGAATTGAGAATTATAGCATCATTAAGTGAAGCTGTCTTCACATATCAGGAGAACTACACAAGAACATTAAAGATCTCTATTTTGACATCTCACATAAATGTCAGGTCTGAAAAAAGACAAGCGTGACTATCCTCAGTACAAGGCCCTTGATCTCTAAGGGCAAGCTCTTGATATATTTTTTTTTTTCCAGGCCTTACTCATGCTTTTATGATCTGCATGGCAAAAGTGTGAGGTTCATTTGCTTGTTTTACAGCTTTAAGAGTAAAAAGGTTAAGAGTATTATAGGAGAATCTTAGAGAGGCTGAAGTTAGAGAGAGCTGCAGATAAAAGGTCACTGGAGCAAATAGTAGAGGAAGCCGTTCAAGTGAGTGAGCAGTGATGATGGTTTTGGTACAACAAAGACAGTAGCAAGGAAAGAAACAGAACATTGCTTTATGCAAAGAAACCAGCTATTAGAAACAAAAGTCATAATTAAACCACCTCTGGAAAGCAGGGTGACTGTCTTTGGACCCATAATTATGAGTGCAAACAAACCAAATTTAAATTACCAAAATCTCATAGAAAGCCAGAGAAGTCATGTGTAGTTTCACTGAGGTTAAGCATCACAACATCAAACAAGTAAGTATCTGAGACACAGGGAGGCCATTTATCAAGTCCTCAATATGCTATTAACTTCCTGGGTTTGACAATCCAAGTGTAAATCAGGGATTACTCAGTATTAGAAGGAAATCTACTTGAGCATGGCAACAGAGTTTACAATCTGATAAATATTCTAGCTGAGTATTCGTGGTAAGCAGTGTCTTTTTCAGGTATGTGCACCGCCTGTGAATTTATTATCTCTGCCTAATGTTCTTCTTTAGGGCTTCTACTCAGCCACAAAGTGGAAAGCAGTTGATCAGAATCAAGGATTTTATAAAAGATGAAAGCAGGTGTCTGGCTGTGAGATCATGTGCATGAAGATGTTAAACAAAATAACTAACAGACACGTACCTGTTTTATCACCAAAATGCATCTTACTCAAGAAGCAAGAAGCAGCTGGCTTGCTGATTTGTACCTTTTCAGAAAATAGATTTTTTTTTAGCAACAGCTTAGTCATTCAATAAGGAGCTTTCTGGTGGCAGATCTGTTAAGTCAGTGCACGTCTGGTTAGATCACTCTTGAGGGTAGGAGAGACCATTCTGATACGGATTACCATGTGAGGCTGACATCTCATTTTATTTTCTTCTCCCCCAGCCTTTATCTCTATAGGTTGGAGGACAGGCTGTAAAATACAGTAATTTCAGAAGCGGATCTATTGTTACACAGATGGAGTATGGCTAGTTTACAAGCTGCACAACTGTGAACAATAATGCGTTGCCAATATTGAAATCACTGATCTACTTTTGAGTTTTGTAAATACCTGGTGCCGGTTTGGTTTCAACCAAATTGCTGATATTTTATAAAAGTTAATGCACTGAAGTCTGAAGACACCCCCAAAATTCTGGAAATTCAATCTGAAGCACTAGCGTATGATACAAGAAGGGGCAGTCAATGCACTTTAAAGGTCAGATTAACATATTTTCATGCTTTCATTGTGTTTTTTAACATTTTTTAAATGCTAAAAAAAAAAAGTGTGAAAGCTCTTGTTGTATGTGTGCTTGCACAAGCCTTTGAAAAGATATTTCTTCATAAATCGTACAAATTATGTACAGTAACTCATTGTGCAACCTCTGTTTATTTATTTTTTTTAGATCATCAAAGTCTTAAATATTTGTAAGCATTTATTTTACAGGTTTGGTTTTGTTTTGTTTTGTTTTGTTTTTTTAATTACACTTAATGAATCAGTGTTATACAAGGAGGAGGACTATTTTGACATGGGTGAGAATGCAGGGTATGGGGGGAAATACTACTGAAACCTAACAACACCTAAAACATTGAAAAATCATATTATCTTATCCTACTCACTTTTTTTTTTTTGCATTTTAAATTGCTGAGCTTAAATCTAGAGTTGTTTGATCAACAACAGATTTCAGCAATATACTATAATGAACAAAACATTTTGCTCTGCAACTTCTTTTTTTAATGTTGATGTGTAAAATATTTGTAGCATAATTACACATTTCTGGGAATTGATTTTATTGTTCTGCCTGGAATACTTCAAGGGCAGCTTTGACACACAACTCAAGTCCAATTGCAAAATAATGCAATGCTGACAAGCTAAGGAATAATGACGATTAGGTCTATTCTACAGTGTGGTTAAACGACAGTTTTTCTCTTATATTCTCCTTGTTTAGTTTTTTATTATGAGAGTATGCAGGATGTTTATGTATGATTTGTATACATATTTACATCTTACTTCTCCATCTTTCTCCAAGATAATACAGAGTTTCCACTGTAACTGGATGACACCAGTAACCTAATGCTCAGTATTTCTAAAACTTGTGCTTTTAGGGTAATGACAGACATAATATTTTTTTTCTTTTAAAATATCAAGCTGTTTCAAAAATGCAAAATTCCTTCCCTTGAGGACAGCATTATAACTTGGTAGTTAAAATGTACAGCAGCTGTTAACTGCCATAAGTACTAGTCCTGGTGTTGTGATAACACTAATAATGAAATGTTTGGATGAATGTATCATCTTCCAGTATAAAGATGTACTCTGTGATATCCAAAGAAGATTGTTGGTTTTGAGAGACACCACATGTTAATGTATATAGTAACAAAAACTAGATCAGTTAAATGTCAGTAGTAATGCAAAACAAAGAGACAAATGAACAGCAGAAAAGCAAACAAACAAACAAACAAAAACCAACCAATCAAGCAACCAAACAACAAAAACAAACAAAACAAATAAAACCCCTCCATAAATAAATTAAACTAAACCACTTTACTTATATCATGTCCACATTATTAACATTCTTAATCTCTTTTAAATATAGCTTCTATCACATTTTTGTTGACTAGCTGAGGATAAAAAGTCTTCTTGATGGCTTTCCATGGAGAGTAGATTTGGAATTATAGTTTATAAGGATATACTGATTATCTTTTGGATAACAAACGGTCTTTAAAAACAACAAAGTGCAATTAGAGAAAGGACAGAGATTTCTTTTTAGGTGATTTTTTTTTTCTTTTTTTTTTTTTTTTCCCATGGTCAGTCTCAGGAATGAAAGCAAACCATGTAGTTTCCTATAAGGATACTTGAACAGCTGGTAGGGAAAAATTCCAAAAGATGTTCTAGCCCATGGCCAAGGGTGATATTATATAATTCTGTGGTCATAACAGGGACAGTAAATCCATCTTTGACAGTTATTGCAGTGAATGATCACTGTTCTGGAAACATTCAGACATTTGGAGTTTATGGGAAATCTGTAATCTGATATTAATTACAAAAGTTCTTCTTCTAACAGGAGATTTATTTATTTATCTACTCACAGAAGAACAAGCAAATTGTACTCTTCAGGTCGAATATCTAACACCCTCATAAAGCAAATATGCCTAATACAACAAAGGTGTTGTTTATTTTAGATTTCAGCCTCACATTAATTATCATGTCAGCAAAGATCTTCAATACTAAGCCTTACTAAAGTCAGTTTAATTCAGGAGTGGTTTTACATATACCTCTATGTTTCCTTTTTATGTTTATACAAACATAGATTCTGTATTTCCAAAATACTTTTTCAAAAATTTACTTTGAAGGTGTTCATTTCCAATGATCAATAAACTGTATGCAACTGTGTGAGATTATTCTTTACCCCACTATAAAAATATATACAATAGAATCACATCATGAATTTCAGAAAAATCTATACTGGAGTGCAAAACAGTTTATCTTCTGACGCGAAACACTTTCAGGCATCTAGCGTTCATTTTTATTCTTACACAAAAGAATTCTTGGGAAAACAAAAAAAAACAAACAAGTTTTAGAGCAGCTGCCTAATCCTTTCTTTCTGTGGTCTGTCAAGATGTGCTTAACATACCCAGAAGTAGACTCCAGGTACTTTGTGATAATAAGAGAATATGTATTATTCAATAGGTTGACCTATATGCAAATGAACAGAGCATAAACATTTAAACCTAGACGTGTTTTTCCTTATATTACAAATGCACTGTGTAATGGTTGAAACTGTAACTCTGAAGTGCAGAACATAATATCGGCTATAATGAATTTGGTTTGAGTGGCTTTTTGAGACAACACAGTCTGACAGATCAAGATGTGATCTGAGAATTAGAAACTGTGGTTTTCTAATCCTGGTTCTGACCTACTACCAGAAGGAAATCAAAGCTGTTTTGAGTTTAGCTTTCCTTTGCTTAGTAAAATATATATTATACTATTGAAAAACACTCTTGAAAATACTGGTTAAGGCACACACGTTTAATGTACGTATATGAGCGTTTATAACATATATTTCTACATGTATGTGTCTACTTAAAAAAACATATATTAATGTTACTGCATATAGGTATACTTACTTTATATATAAAAATGGATGCTTCCATTATGAATGTCCTCTAGTGTTATTTTACAGATGTAAATTTACAGGATTAGAACCTCTTTTCTCACAACAGCACCATATGTAAATCAATGATTTTCTTGAATAGCAAGATGAAAATAAGAACAGAGGACTGTATATATTTTTGATTTAATTAAATAGGGAAAATTAAGGTATCCTTCCCAGAACTTTGCTGAGATTGCATTCCCCCTCAAAAAAATAAAAAACAACAAAAAACAAACAAGAACCAACCAAACAACAACAACAAAACAAAAACAACAACAACAACAACAAAAACAAAACAAAACAAAACAAAACCAACCAAACAAAAAAACTCCACCAAAATGCCAAACCTTCTTACTTCCTTAACTATTTCCGAATCTATCAATAGGAAACTACCACCTTTGTCCTTATTATTACGAAAAATTGACTGAACGTTTTTTTTTTTAACTAATTTAAGCCTTATTCCCTAATAGCTGGTGTAGAACATTCTTTAAAGAAGAACATGTTTTAAAAGATGCCAAGAAACCTTCTTTCTCTTCACAACATGTTGAAAAATATGGGTGACCACGTTATACAACGTTGAGCACAATTACATTCTGAAGGTCAGAGAAGTATATATAGCACATCAGGTTCAGCAAAAAGTACATCTGGTGATACATCTCTTCAAGTCACTTTCCTCTCAATAAATCCCAGCCTGCTAAAAAGCTAAAAAGTGAAAGGTATCTGCAGAGATTGTATCATTGCAATCTATGCTGGGTTGAAATTCAGAAATAAGGAAACGTAAGAAACTAAAAATTTAAAAATACATCTTTTCGAAAACAGTAAAACAGCTTAGCTGGTTGAGATTAGGTTTTTTTCCCTGCAACTATCATCCCTGATACATACTGCTTCTCTTCAAAAGTATTGCCATGCTTATCAAAATATCAGGTATTGGCAGTGAAATGGACTAAAATAAAACAGTTGGAGCATAAAAGACTGCCTAGTTCATGCAGAGGGAAGAAAAAATGTTGAAGATGCTTCAGGGATTCTGGTGATGTCTGGACTCTAGTGTACATGGAAGAATGTGTTCTTTTGATATCCTGATGCATTAACACAGTAAACAGGATGGTAATTGCCGGCAGAAAATTCTAAAGATTAAAACAGACAGGATCACAGAATCATAGAATAGTTTGTGTTGGAAGGGACCTTCCAAACCCATCCAGTGCCACCCCTGCCATGAGCAGGGACATCTTCACCAGCTCAGGTTGCTCAGAACCCCATCCAGCCTGGCCTGGGATGTCTCCAGGGATGGTTCATCCACCACCCCTGTGGGCAGCCTGGGCCAGGCTCTCACCACCCTCTGTGTAAAAAATTCCTTCTTCATACTTAATCCAAATCTCCCCTATTCTAGTTTAAAACCATCACACCTTGTTCTGTCATCACATGCCCTTCTAAAACGTCTGTCCCCGTCTTCCTTATAAACCCCTTTGAAGTACTGAAAGGTTGCAGTAAGGTCTCCCTGGAGTCTTCTCTGTGACAGGCCTTCAAAGAGTCCATTGCAAAATGGCAATGGCAATGTTTTCAAACTCTATGTTCTTTCTGTCTCATTTGATATTAATAAGAGATGCTAGTGCCAGTGCCTTTCAGGAGCAGGTTTCAGATTAGCAGCAGTCTCACTTACTTGCAGACAGAAAATCGGGAATACTCATGCTGTTGACATGCAATGAAGAGGAGTAAAACTGATGCAGGAGTTAGAGATTGTAATCTTCCTAGTATCAAAGGCAAAATGATAAAAGCAAAATTGTTGCTTTAAAAATCCTCCCTAGAAGCTGGCAAAAGAGTGGCAGGAACTGGTATCATTTTTTCTGAGCCTATAGATCTCAGTTCATTTGCCTTGCTCATATGAAAAAAATATATTAATCTTCCAGATATTCTTTTTGTGACCACTGTCAGTGCATGTGTTTTTTAAGATAGAGATCTAGTTTCATATTGAGAAATAAACACCATATAAAAAGTCCTATAAAAAATGAACCTGAGGAGGGTGAAGAAAAGGCCTTGGTCTTGTATTACAGTCCTCGTAAATTGTCTTTTTTTTTTGTCTGTTTTGCCTCTTTCTGCCTCTGTAGCTTTCCATAACATAATCTAGTAAATACCCTTAGCTATTTTCTCATAATATCCTTGGTAGAAATTTTTCTTTGTATACACAAATATACAAACCCCTTTTCACAAACAATCCAAATTCCAAAAGAATTAGAATACTCTTAAAGTAGAACATCTAGACAAGTATTCCAGTTTAGAATTTACTGAAAAATTTGATTTGATAAGTTATATTTATTTTTACAACACTGAATTTTTATTGTTGTAGAAGGACTTGGTCACAAAATTAGAGTCTGGCATTTCGTTTAGAGCCTGATTTGACCTCTGCACCCAGGTCAATGTACTTCAAGGTGGACTCTGATGTTCCATACACCAAGTCAAATATTTTGATGCTCAAACACTTACTGCTTCATAGGATACTTTTAAAAGCTTTATAAATACTGTGGCTCTTCATGACGGAAAATCAGCTCCAGAGCATTGTTATTGCCACAAGCACTCTGGTTGCAAACACACCTGTCCATATCTACATTTTTTTGTGTATCGATTCTTTCTTCCAGGCACTATAAATACCATTGCTACTTACGTTTAATAAATAGCTTGTAACTACCATCAAGTTTCTGGCTTGCTGTTGTTGATGAAACAGAATAAGGAACAATCAAATTTAAGTTACATACGTATCATTGCATATGCTTTATGCTTTTTATAGGATTTTTATTTTAATTTTATAAAACCAAAATAAACATTTCTTCAGATGAAAATCTGTAGCCTTGTTGCTCAGGGACAGTAAATAATAAGATTCTTACATAAGAAAGAAAAGGATTCAAGATTGAAAATGCCTCCAGAACCTCTGTTCTGCTTACAAAGTCAGTCCTGTCACTCGAGTGAAAAATAATAAATTTTGTAGGCACATCTACCTCTGATAAAAATCCCTAATGGGAAAGAAATAAAATATCAACACAATCCTTCCTGCTGCCCGTGTGTTTAAGTGAACACTCTTCACCTGTGCTAAGGTTCTCACAAGTCTTCAGTATTCACTAAGAGAAACCACTTCTCTCTCCAAATCTCCAAACTACTAGTTTGTTCATTTCAAATCCCCTGCTGAAAAACTTAAAGCATGTGCTGAACACTGTAGCTACTGCTCTTTTACCTTACACCTGAAGGAAGCCCAGAGTTGCAGTTTCTCTCAAACAATTTACGTTCTCAGTTTTCATTTTGATCAAGGATGTCAGGCATGGTAATTGCATTCTTTTTCTCCTTTCACTAGGCTTAAAAGCTTTGCATCACTAGGATGTTGGCTGTGCTATAAGAAACAAAAGTGTAAAAAAGCACAGCTCGTAGCCATATATTTGTCATTCAACAGAGGAAACCTGTGAACATTAATCATGCAGCTTTGTTGTTTTGAGACATATTTTGTATACTGACTGTTTGGCTTACCTGCAAGTGCACCTATTAAAGATGATTTTTAAAAAGAGACACATTTCATTGAAACCTGCAAGAACTGCAATTATATTACAGAAAAAAAAAAAATTCTTTTTGCAAAATTCAACCATGGATTAGTGAAAATGTTGCTGAGTGGAGATATGTGAAGTACTGCAAGTTTAGTTTGCATGGGAATACAAATTCCAGGTGTTTACTCAAAACTCACTTGGTACATCATTCAGCAAGTCCAACCCAGTAAATAAATTCAACTTGTAGTTCTACTTTTGGAGGCTCCTGGCAGATGAGCTTTCCAGTTCTGTTCCCATATCACTGAGATATATTAGTTTAGTCAAGAAATCAAACAAGCAAACAGACAAACAGAAACAGTAGTATCTTTATGTTTCTGTCTTTTCCCAGCCTAGACATGTATGTTTTCTTCCTGAGTTAATCAGATCTCAAGCATGGGGCTCTGCACAACGAAAATGATTTCAAAAACAGAAAATGAAGCATTGTTCCTGGCTTCCCGAAAACAGTACAGGTCCCAAAGCTCAAACATAGCTACAGTTCCTGAAATGGTATAGAAGTGCAAAAATCTGGTGTCATTAGTTCACCTTCTACACAATATCACCTATCTTTACCCCTCTCTTTGCCTGTGCTCCTCCTCTGCCCCTAGCCTGACTGGTTTTGTGTTTCTGTTCAACAGAACTTCTAATGCTGGCACACAGGTTAGGCAATTATTTTGTCTATCTTTAATTATATTCATGAAAATTCTGTGAACACAAAAAGAAATTAAACAGGTGTTTGGCATAGACTTGTACTTTTGACAGGTCAACCATTTAAAAAAAATGACCTTCTACAAAGTCAGCCATTTTAAAAAGTACATTACATTGTTTTTGTGAAAACACAGGCAGGTTAAGCCCTACTGACTTATTTCATCAGATGGTTTTGTATGATTTCAGTGTAAAGAGAGGTAGAACTGAAGAAAATAAGAAGCTGTAAGCAGTGCCTTCTCCCCCTTATCTCGTAAACCAAATAATCTGACCAGATCCTTGTACACTAATTAGTCTGTGCACTGTGTACTTCCTGCCATCTCTAAACCCTGGCACGGTCTATTTGCAGACCGAGTGAGGAAAGCAGGCAGCTCTCAACCATCCACACTACCCCAGCAATATCGCGCTTCCAAAGAAAACAGTGGGTTAACCTGCCTGCATTTTCTGCACATAGGACTGAAGAACAGGTCTTATTTTTTCCTTTCTGGACATAATTTTTAATGTATGAATTTCAAATATATTCAAGGACATATATTCTACAATGTTACGTTAATATATAGGAGATATGATAGGAGATACGACTAGGTATTCTTTTTTCTTTTTTTTTTTTTTTAATTTTGTTAATCTTGGAACTTCTATAGTAAGCTTTATGCTTTTTTTGCAGTTCCCATGTTCTCATACTTCACTAAAGGAGACAGAAGGAAGGACTCTTGTGGCTATAGGTATGCCTATTTCTTAAGATAGCATCTGAGCATTAGTTCCACCAGAAGTAATGGAGCAAAAAAGCTTCACAGAAGAGTGGGTAAGCTCCAAATATCACCAATGTGGGCAATAGTCAGAGCATTTTGTGATCTTGATACCACGCAAGTTGTGTGAGTTTAAAGATTGAAACTTTAAACATATTCACCAGAGGCCACATGAAAAGGTATAAAATCGTATTGGGAAGCCCTGTTTTTTTTTAATAGATCCCAGGTTACTTGTCTGGAATGATAGCTTTTCCATGAACTGCAAAAAAGGTGAAATTTACAAAATACCAAATGGACAATATTGGTGTGGGACAGCAGGAAAAATACAGAAAGAAGAAAAACTAAAGGAAGAAATCTTCAACAAAACATTTTACTGGAACTAGAATACTTACGATTTCTTTAATTAATGAATAAACCAGAAGTGAACTGTTCTATATTTCTTTTTCACAGTTCATGTAATTTTCGCACCATGTTGATAACATTATTCACAAGCAATAGAATTTTAAAAAGAGCAACAAAGCTGTACCTGAAAAGAAATGATCCTTCTGCTTTTCATCCTTGTTGTCTGTGCAGGAAATTTTTGATATTTCAGGAATAAGGCTGAGGCAAGTTCAGTTGGATTATAAGGGCTTAAAAGAACACTTTCTCAACTCAAGAATGGATGTGACCCAGGAGAAGAATATAGGTTGCATGAAAGAAGAAAGAAGAGTAGAAGAAGGATGAAAGAGAAGATGACACGAAGAGAGGGAAGTAGAAGCTAAGATGGGAAAGTCAAGTAGCAGCTGCTCCAATATGTGTGACTGAAAAGTTAAAAAATAGCAAGATTTTGAGGAAACTGCACCAGAAGGATATCAAAAGAAAGGTATGGCATGAGTGTAGCAGCACAGGGGAGAGAACAGGTAACTGTCTTTTCCACATTTGAAACAGGCCACACAATAACAGCTAAGGTAAAAGCTACTGAATTAACTCCAACTGTAGTAGAAAATGACCTTTAACAATTCTTTGTCTTTTAGTTCATGGCAGTTTTGATCAAAGTAAACAAACAAAAGTCCTGTCTTCTTTATTTTGATTGTAGGACTGCATCCTGAAGCATTTTCAGTGCTTGCTTCAAATTACCCACCCGAGTCAGCTTGTCTTCACATCAGCACGGTCTGAGAAATTCTCTTTTCTTACTTTGCACAATTGTACTGCTCAGGTCAATCCACATCACCCTTCAACAAGTAGGACCTCCTTCCTTCTTAGTGTTTATATAGATTAAACATACACAAGAATATATTTACTTGGATAATTTGGAGAAAATATGTATGGGCACTTTTGACGAGGGAACTGTTTAATCACTAACATTAGCAACTATTGTGCCCCTTGAAAGGTTTTCCTAGCAGGGAATTCACACTATTAGACTTAATTCGTACCATGGATGTGTGAATTACTTTTTTTTTCTTTTTTTTTTTTTTCCTGCTTGTTGGATAATAAGTCAATAAAGCTTTCTGATGTGTTAATGTGTCAGATTGGAATGTGTCGAACTTGGTGATGAAGATGATTTAATAAGATATTTTCCAATAGTGAAGTTAGGTTCCCTGAAACCAATGATTTGAGAACACAGAAAAGTCAATGGACCATTAATGATGATGGAACAATGTAACTGAACTGATTGAATAGGTTTTTGTGAGGATGATGATATAGACATATAATTTATCCAGTTTATAATGTCTAAATTTTCAGAGAATATTTTCATTTTTAGAAGATGTCCTCGTGATTTTTTTCAAGATCTTCTTTTTGCCATGTCTTCTGTAACAAAGACGGTAAGAACAGCAAGATAGGAAAAAAATTGTTTTGCAAAACATGGCGTTGATTTTAGTCATAAAATGATGTCAGCTACGAACACTGATTGCTTTTGAAATATGTCTAAATCATTTTCTAATGAATTCATTCAGTTAGTTGAAATCACAAATATAAGTCAGGCTTCATGAAGATAATCTCAGTTTAAGTCAACTGTCACTTGGCCACTTAAATAATTCTACTTTTGATTTAAGAAGTTTTGTTGTTTTACTTCAGTTCATCGTGTTACTCCCTTCAGAATTTTTTTTTAAACTGACAAAGAGCAGCACTACTAATTTATATACATATATATATAAAACATTCACAGCGATTGTTTTCTAACCTGTTTCTATTACAAGGAGAAGAAGTGTTACACTTTTGTAGGTATTAAAAAAACAACCAAACAAACAAACAAAAAAAAAACAAAACCCACACAACTTTAAAATGTACTTTTTATTATATTTACCAGCTTTTTCCCCTTAGAGCAAAACTTAATATCTCCTAGAGAAAAAGAAAAAAAATAGAGACCCCTGTGTATTCTTTCCTTCAGCACAATTTGTAGACATCAGGTAAAACTGTCCTGCTGAGGAAATTCAAGGTGGCTCCAGGGCAACAGCCTGGGAACACAGGAATGACACCAGGGAACCGGCAGCTATTGTGCTTTCTACATCAACAATAGCAATTTTCCTGCCTGATCATAACCAGGTGGGGAGAGTAGAAAGGAAATAAAGCCGCCAGCTGACAAAAAAGTCGGGCACAGGCAATACAACTCCTCAGAGAAAAGCTGTTTTTTGCCACAGGAGCAAGGCATGCTTTGTGGATGCATTTTAACAGACAGAGTTTGTATACCAGTCTTGTTATCTCTGCCTATTCAGCAACGTGAATGTCACCATTAAGATGTAAGTCTCTTGTTTTGCAGAAAATGCTCTTTGATTGATACTTTGTAATTTATAGGTACTCATGCTTTATCAAACAGATACTGATAACTAGAATTAAAAATTAATACCACTATCTAAATAAGTAATTTTAAAATAAGATTAAATTTTTGCCATCTAAAGGATCAAACATTCCTAGGACCTGATTAGAAATTGAGAAGGTGGTTGTCCTCTCTTGATGTCACTCTCAATTATCCCAACTAAAGTATAAAACATTCCTGCATTTAAAAAGAAACATTATCTCCAAGCCCAAACCAAATAATTCACTTAGAAAATAGAGAACCATGTGACAATGTCTAAGCCTAGAAACCTTAATATGGTGGTTAAAACTCCTTATCTAGTGGAAAGAAAGCCAGGAGCAAGATGATCTGGTGTCCCAGAGACATAAACTTCAAACATGAAACAAGACTTTAAATATAAAAAGTTTATTTAAGAAGGATGCAGAAGACAAGAAGTTTCACGAGAAAAAATCTAGAAAATCAGTCCTGAAAATGAACACTGGGATAGACCTTTAGCTTTTTAAGCAATTGCGGAAAAATGTATTTGAAATACTTGTGGAGTGAGGAAGCTTTTTCTAAAGGAAGAAATGTAGATCAAATTTAGTGAATAATACACTTAGAGACCTGAGTTTGAGACCTTTGCATTAAAAAGACTGCTTTTCCTTGGGAACTATTAGATTTTATTGCATACTATCACATCAAATGTGTACCACAATGAAAAATAAAACATTACTATTCCAGTAAAATACATGAAATCTGATGCTGTTTTACAGAAGCCAGGAAATAAAGATAAACAAATACCGTCCCTCCCTTTCTGCATTTTTGAATGCAGAAATGAGGCTTCTCATGCTTTTCCTGAGAGCAATATGAACAAAAAAGAGAAGTCTGTGGTTAGTCTTTAAGCCAAACTCTATTGAAAACCATGAAAACATTGTCATTGACATAACTTCAGATCAGAATCTCAAGGATATAAAAAGTGAGACTCTCTAGATCTGAAAGTGAAGGAGACTCACCTGTGGATAAATCATAAATGCTAAAAATTAACTTTGTAACACAAGCAATCTTTTAAATTTTCTGACTAAAAAGACCAGATAGGATAAGCAATAACAGAAATGCAAATAAAATTTCAATCAGGAGTTAAACAAAGAAAATATTTCTATTCATTTACTACACAAACCAACAACAACACCCCCCCCAAAAAAAAACCAAAAAAAACCCCAACAACAACAACAACAAAAAACAAACCCAAAACAAACAAAAACAAGCCAACAAACCAAAACAACAAACAAACACCCCCCCCAAAAAAAATCAAACAACAAGAAAACCACAAACAAACAAACAAAAACAAACAAAACATCAACCACCAAAAGACTCCACATGGTAGGCCCCCCCAACTGTCAGATTTTGCCTTGGGCTTTACATGACTCTTCGGTCTACCCAGGCAGAAAACAAAGTAAACCTAAATTACTAAGTTTGATTGTCATAAAAATTGAGGTAGCAGGAAAATTTTTTAAGGACATAAATATTAAAACATAAAAAAGAACATACTGAATGTTCATGTTTAGTAATCACTGAAGCTGCATGTTTCAAAATGACCTGCTATATTATAATTTATAACAATCAGACAAAGACCATTTAATGACTAACTTCTGGTGTAACCTGAACTTATTGAAATAAATACTACCAAGTCAACAACGGAAGTACTACTGTGAAAGTAACAAACATTCATAATGACAGCTATAATTTCAGAAATGCAAATGGAAGTGTTAATAATATAGCTAGTAAAAAATAGATATGTGTATCTGAACATCAGCAATGTAGTTTATGATGTACTGTATTTATTGAGCACAAACTGTGAAATGCTGTGAGGGAGCTGACAATATGAAATATGGTTAATCAACACACAGCAAGAAAAACATCTGCTGTATAAAAAAAGTCTCCAATAAAAAAATTATATTAAATCTGGTGAAAATAAAAATAATCATAGTTGAATTCAGATTACTAGTATATAGGAGGCTAAATAAAGACGAAGTGAAAGGAGTTCAATAAATGCAGATCAAAGAAAAATTACTGATTTATTGATAAAAATCATCTTAGCAAGAAGACTAAAAGGACTGTGAGAATGAAAAATGATATTTAGCATAACTGACAGTTTAACACTTCTTTTCTGCTGCTAGGATGTAAGCGATGCACCCTACCAGAGAAAACCAATTACTGCTAAGACAGATATTTATGGCTCAGAAAAGGTGCTGCTTAGAAGAAAAATTGAGTAATCCGAATTCCTCTTACTTTGTCATCTGTCCATGGCACTGTAAAAAGATTCAGATGCACAACTAATCATATATTATATATAATCCTGTTATATCAAGTATGACTATACATAAGTTACATGTACATTGTGGCCTATTTTGAACTATATGTAATATTTAAAGCAGATTATATGTATCAGAAACTCTGCTGATAACATTTTTACTTCCACAAATTGCAGTACCAATTTCACAAGTTTTGGGCAATTCAAGCAAATAAAACCACAAATACTCACTTTTAATCATCCCTTTGATTTTAGTGGAAGAATTACTGTGCATATACCACAGGTCGTAAGTAAGCAGTTGACAAGATATTTTAAATAATATTTAACTCAAATCACAGTTTTATAACACAGGAGTAGTCTCTTTGCTTTCAGCGGGAGGGGAGGCCTGACAGACTGTGCTTCCACACCTGGAACAGCCTAAGACAGGACTTGGAGACAGAACTGTGCAAATGAGTTCACCTCTGGAAACTTCAGGACTCCCATAGACCCAGCAGTAATTGCTGCAATTCAGGGAACTCATCAGTGTACAGTTCGTCCGTGTGCAACCGTGAAGCTGTTGGATGCCTTATTACGTAGTGAGGCATGACCAAAAATGAGCTTAGACATTCTCTTTTTGTGGGTTTACCTGACGAGCCAGATGCGAGCCTTTAAACCTGGATGGCTGAGCACGGACTTGGAAACAACATAAGGACAATGTGGTACCTAAAGACTCGTGAAAACACTTGAGCTCAGTTTCTTGCTGGGTGTGGAACTGCAAAAAAACTTTTCTAAATGCAAGCCAGAAAAAAAAAAAGTTAATGCCACCCTTTTTAAACAGGGAAAATTATTGCTACTGATCACAGACTTCTGGTGGGTTTAAGTAAAAAGTAGTGCCAAAGGGGCTTTTATAGCTACAAGGGGGAAAGGATGAAAAGGCAAAGTTAGATTTAATCAGATAGAGACAGTGGATCTCACTTGAGAGAAGGAAATTAGTGTGATTATATAGTTCATGGGGAAAACTGTGTTGGAGAGAAGGATCTGGCTCTAAAATTTGGGCACTTTCTGGAAAGCCAAAGGGGGAAAACCAGAAATACTTCATCTGTGCTCAGGAAACAGCAAGGGTAGAAGATACTACTGACTTTAATATAAGAAAGTTTAAAAGTTAGAAAACATAACAAGATTCAAAACCTTGTAGCACTGAAGACCTATAGGCAACAAGTTTACTTCAAGTAACTAATTTTCTTCTAATATAGAATGAATAGAACTTGTACAGGTGAGATTTATGTTCAGATAACCGAGGCTAGCGTGACACAGTGGTATAATCTATACACCAATATACAGAAAAGGTCAAGGACACAGGGCAGTTGCTACCACGTACTTGTATATTTTGTTATATTGTTGACACGGATTGTGATGAAGCTTTTCCACAGTTAAGTCACTGCACAGGGTAATGGTGTGAACACAGGCACGTCTTGGAAGGAAAGAAATTTTAATTGCATGGATGAGACCTCTGCCCCCTGTCCCTTATGGACAGTGAAAAAATCTTCACCTGTTTTATTTATTAGTCCAGGTGCAGCCAGTAAATCCCCCTTGCAGAGAATTAATGTTCTCTAAGAGCTAGATATAATGAACCCTGCTTTTTGAGGACAGAGGTACTGTAGCTGATTGATTTTCATGTCTAAGCAGTTGCAAAGTGCTACTGAAGTTTTACTCTTGGGTCATGCAATTATTAGATCTCCTTTTCTCTCATTCCCAACAGTATATGAGCTCAGCTTTCTTCACAGCTGAGGCATTTGCAGTCCCTCTTCTCTTATCTCCTATTTCTGTAAAACTTAAAAAATATAACAAAATGTGAGACCTGTATTCATCTGTAAAATTGGGGAGAATCAAATGTTGTTATTGCAGCAGAGATGCTGATAAACAGGCTGTGGTTAATAATTACTGAGAAACCAACCCAAATATAAAAAAGCAGCAATAAGAAAATAGGGAGGAATATGGAATATATCGTTCCTTTGACAATTTAATAACAAGATGATCTCTGCTTGTCACCTCTCTGAAACCCACATTGATAAACTTGTTTCAGAATAGCTAGTAAATGTTTGGAAGTTATTACAGTTTCTGAATACTTTCAATTACATTTTCAGATTCTCAAGTCATTTCAACAGCAATATAGTCTTTCCTGAATATTTCTGAAAGAAACCCAGAAGAATAATTTTAAAACAACAGTACAGAGCAACACTGGCTAAATTCCATCTGTATGAATTTATTTAAATGCTAGATAACCATCCTTTGTATAAGGATATTTTAAGTACCTTTCAGGCTACTTTTCAGTGAGTTATGTCTGTTAGTCTGGAGGATTTGAGGACTTCAGTGGACTCGGCATTTGTTTTACATATATACGAGAAAGTGCCCTCCTGAGCTTGCAGGAAGGAAAAAAAGACTCAAAGTGTATATTTTTCCTAATCTTTTTCATGTGACTTAGAACAGAAGTGCCAAGTCTTTTAGATTAGCATATTGTTACATTCTTGGCCAAGAAACTATGGTATTTTTTCTTTCTAAGTAGGTCGTATAGTTCATATTTATTTAAGTACTTACTTCTATAGGCTGAATGATTGTGAAGGAAGAAGAAAATAAGATGAATAAAATTGAATATTTGTGCACTGATAGATTTTTTTTTGTCCACATAGACACATTAATGACATGAAAAAGTGGACCTTCAGTGGTACTTGGTCTTATAGTTTTTTTTTTATTTTTGCAGGTGGTCTTCAGGTCTTCACTTTTTAAAATCCAGACCCTGAGACAAGACTTTTAATCAACATGAAAGTGTGTTGCATGGGTGTACTCAATGATGCTCTCAGCTTGTGTGCCTGCATGAGCAATAAGGTAAAAAAAAAAAAAAATAAACAAATGGAAGAGCTACCGTCATAGGTTAGATTAACCACAGGGTGAAGTGTGCATTGGGGATAACATGCAGGGTTTTTTTAATCTCCACTTGAGTACCATCACTTTGATAGGCTTAGAAGAGACGTTACTGTTTGTTCAAGTACATTTTCACAAAATTAAATAAACGATGGGACATAAATTTAAAAAAACAACAACAAAAAACAAACAAACAAAACCCAAAAACCAAACAAACAAAAACCTGCCAACAAACAAGGAATACCCACATTTGATAATGCAATGTTTTAGTAAAAGTCATAGTTACAGAAAGTGGAGCTCTTTCTTTAAGAACTGAATGGTTAACATTTTTTCTCAGAGGTGTTGCAAAAAACCAGCTTTGTTGTACAAAATACCTGTTTTTCACCACAAGGCTACAAAATAATGTGGGAATATCTCTGGAGGAAGAACAATTAAAATAAGTGGGTTTCATTACACGGGCTGATACTGCAGCCAAATGGCTGTCTTTAGTGACAAATCATTCCTTAATTTTTCTCCCTGTTATGATTGTTCCAAACATAAAATCTTTATCTTCTTTCTTACTTGTTCTGGAAGAGGAAGACAGACTCATTAAGCCTCTTTCTTACCTCTAGGAGAAAATGGATTATTCCATCACCTTTAGAGTTTATCACAATTTAATACATGTAATGCTTCCTTCATTTTTTGTATGAGATACAATCTTTGTAGGACCTACACCGCTGCTTTGCTTTTTTCTCATTCTGAAATGGTTAACATGGGTATTAAAGGTCAATAGTATTACTTATCTTCTATTTGCATGTACCACATGAATGGAACATAAAGAAGGCAAGAGGTATATTTACCGCTATTTAGTATTTCGTGTATTGTAAGAAGTAGTTTTGAAATAAACCTAAACTGTGACCAGGGGTGCCAAGCTGTGAACAAGTTATGTGAAAAGAAATGCCTTCTTTTTCAACCTTGCACAAGAATTAGTCATTGTCTAAGCTCTTGATGTGAGTGGCAATGATCTGTGCAAGAAGGCAGGTGTCTGCATGCACAGTTTAGAGTTAGGAAGTTTAGTTTTCATGCTCATGAAAAACATCTATTCAGCAGTATATGTATTAACTGCTCATTATACAAATAAACAGTACACTCAGCAAGTCATCTTCCAATTTTTTATAAAAGATCTGTTAAAGTATTTTCATCATTCACATAACCAAAATTGCATAACACAGACCATGCTGGAGGGAGCAAGAGTCAGAACCTATAGGGAAAAGAGCTTAATCCCCCCTTGTTCATTTCTGGAGTTACTGCCATCTTGCTCTCGACACAACTTGTGGCTTCCAGGCTGTGTGGAAGCTCAGCTGAACTGAGAAAATGATCAGAAGTGATCACTGCCAAATTAAAAAGTTTTTCTCATAAATTTTCAGATGCACACAGTACCACAGAGGATCTATAGCTCTTCTGTTCCTTTGTACCTCTGTTGTATACAGTGTTCATAAAGCAACAGCTTCTTAAATCTACACTGAAACCTAAGTAAGAGGTGTGTGTTCACCACCTCTTTTTGAGAGTGTGTTAGAGTGATTTTGAACCTAGAGCATGTAGCTATGAGAAAGTTTAGTAGAGGAAGAGTAAATCTGCATTGTTTTAACTGAAATTAAAACTAGAATGACAGCAAAAAGTATTTAGTAGTATTTTATATGTACAGCTCCTTTATCAAAGCTTGGAAATAATGATATACTTTCAAATATTTTGAAGTCCTACCTAGTAGTTACATTTTCTGTTGCATGAAACAAAATAAATTTTAAAAATGACTGAATCATGAATACAGCTAGAGTTACACATACGAATATACTTAGTTTCCAATGGCAAAATGAAGGAAGTGAAGAATATGTTGATCTTTTAATTATAGTGTTCTCTCTAATGGTTCCCCTGTTAACTCAAGAAATGTAATTAGCAACTTTTTAAATTATTCTATTAAAATATAATCTCATTATAGCTGAATGCATCTTTAAAACAGTTATGTTGGTACATGAGATCCAAAATCACAATCAATCTTGTTCCTTTTGTTACACCTCTTTTCAAAACCAGGTATTTCTTATGTTTGAAATTTGAATTTTTGACATTTTAATTTTTAAAAAATAAATACAAGACAAAGTTCTTGTAAAAACAATAGCTAACAAATGTATCATTTTGATCAAACTCAAGAAAATGAAAGTCTGTTATTATTTTGAAAGTAAATGTGTAGAACAAAATGTAGAAGATTGTACGCATTTTGATAAGCTTTTGATAACTTCTTACTTAGTAGTACATGCATCAAACCCTTTGCTTTTAGCATGTTCCAATTCTGAATCGCTGATCTTTTACAAAATGTATCTTAGGATTTGTATGTTTCTTTGACAGTTCTTTTTAGGTATCTGGAAATCAAATAGTTTAGGATAATACTGATAGTTTGCTGCTGTTCCTATACTACTAACCATAATCTTCAAGTTTTTTATTGAACATTCTGTTGTGCTTAATTTTTTTTTTTTTTTTTTTTTTTATCAGTGGAAGAATCTGAGAAAAAAATATTAATCTTTTAGCCAATGACTTACACAACAGACTCATTTCAGAACTGACTTTGCATATTACTGTAAAAAAATCTGCTGAAGTCAAAAGTGTAACGATGAAGAAAAAATAATGTGTTTTAAAGGAGTTTGGGTCTCAGAGTTTATAGTGTAGAACCAATAGCCTATTACAATAATACTATTACTGAATGCCATTGAAGTAAGTGTAGATTTTGTTACCTTTCACTCTTTATGGTAGATCAAAATGTCTGCTATAGAATATACACAATCTACCACAAAAGTACTTAGCATGTTACTGGACTATGCTGCAAAAGCTGTCAGTACCACATATAATCTACTGGTTGTATAGACTGAAATTTTTGCTCTCTAGCTTCTAAAAATAAATCAAATAACTTCCCAAATCAGTTTCATAAAGTCTTGAGTGTTCGGAATCTGCTCAATTTTTCTGCCACTTTCATGACCAAGAGTCATATCAGTGATGAGAGTAGTGCAAAATACTATGAACGAATTGTACAGTAAATCAAAGGAGTAGTAAAGTATAATCTGTTATTTTGCTCTAAAGAAAAATAAAATACAGACTTTTCATTATTCATAATGACATTTTTTATGCAAACAAAGTGACATCTACTCATTTCTTCATACAACATTACTCTGGAAATATTTTATTACAGTCTTATTTCCCTTTCCGTTCACTACTTCACATCTACATTTATTTACCATGTAAAACTAAATTAAATTAATTTCTTTAAAGGATTTACAATATATTCCATTTATTCTCAAAAGACAAGACAATTTTTCTTTGTTTGAAATTAAAAACTGTTTTACTGAATAAATAATTTGTTGCTATTTAATAGAGAAGTCAGAAAAAGAAACTGGATTAGAAACAGAGCAGTCTGATTTAACTTCAAAACAAAATTCTTTATTCCAGTTTTGGCAACAAATAAAGGGAGAGGAGGAAAAATCCTCCAGTAAAACAAATAATTTTTTATGGTTTTCATCATAACAAACATAATTTCCTATCACAGAGCATTGATTTAAATGTTATATACCTTAGACTGGGGAATTAGTTGTGCTCTGAAGCTGATTTTTGTAATTTTAATCCAGTCAGAAATATTCTCAGCTTTTTTTTTTTTTTTTTTTTTTTTTTCCAGAATTATGAATAAAACAAATTCCAGCATGTTTGGTAAACTCACTTTCCGAGGATAAAATAATATAGTGTCATCTGGCTCATTGTCAGTGTTGTATAAGTCTTTTTAGGAAAAGGACAATTTATGAACTTCTTATTATTTTCAATTTTTCTTTCAGCAAAGTTATTATAGAATCAAACTGTAGTTTCAAATCATTCTGTTAGAAGAATTTGGCAACTCCAACACAATACAGACACTGAGCTTATATTCTTTCAAACCACTGAGATAGAACTCTGAAACAGAAAGTTGTTTTTTGTCAATCAAGTGAAAACTTACTCTCTGTAACAGTCCTCCTGAGACTGCTTGACCTTCAGGGTAGTGTGTTTGCCTCACTTCTTCTGCTTGACGTTTGGCTGACAAATTGTTTTGCTTAAATTCTAGATAATAACCTAGTTGCAGTTTATTGAATATTTATTCCTCTAAGGCATAATAATGAAAGCTATGATTAAGGTACTTTAAACATCAAGAAGCTTGAAAGAGAATTTTTAGTATTGCCATTATAGTAGCTAACTGCAATTGTAACAAGTAATCAATTATTTTCTTTTTTCTTGTTCTTTCAGAATAAGCATATTACTGTGGTTCTGCAGTAAGACAAGAAGTTCGTCAAAAGATATGTGATTTATTTCCACATGTGTATCTCGAATACCTAGGAAGCTTAAACATGACATTCAAGCAAGCTTAATAAAACAAAGAAAACTAAATACACTTCCAGTAACTGAGAAGTTCTTAATCTGAAATATTTATTGTGGTTTATAGGTTTTATAACTACAAGAGATCCAAACTAACTCTTGTATAAAATCAGTCTTTAGTGTTTGCTGAATTGAGATAGAATATTTTTTTAGAACAAAAACTTCAATATGGGCTCAGAAATATTTAACAGTCCAGCACGCACTACAGTTTGGTGGACTGTTAAAATGATAGTTATTAGTGTAAAGATGCATCATCTATACGTAATCTATTTGTAATCTATGTTCAGACTATTTATAAAATATTCTTAAAACATGTACTATCTAGTTGTTTTGAACCCTGTAATCAATACAACTCTTTGATGATAAGTCCTCATTTGAAGTTGAATCAGATCAACAGAAAAAAATCAAGTAATATCAAGGCTACCCACGCCATTCCAGAATTTATTAAAGACACCATAGTAGAAGGATTCATATGGGATATTGTCTAGAAAATGCACAATAAACTCTTTTATTGGTTTCAGCTCTTCTCATGTAGAATAAGCTGAAGACAAGATGACACTCCAGTATTTAGCACCACATCAAACTAAGTGGAATAACAGGAAAATTGCTGAGAAAACAGCAACCAGCGATCTGCAAAAATACTTGGCAGTACTGAACAAAACTTTCCATGCAGATCCACTATCTCAGGAAAACAGCAGTATACAATGATTAGGTCAAATCAAGTATCTCATGGCTGGACTTGAATAAAGAAATGTGTGCAAATGTGTGCAAATGTCTAATGGTATCAGTTTTACATAATATTTCATTATTTTATGAACTTCTGTATTTTGCTGTTTGATGAGGTTTTGATGTTTGTTTCTTGAAATATCATAAAAAAAAATCCTTCCTGACAAAATGGATATTTTTCCTTCAAAAGATTTTTTTTTTCTTTTCATGTTAAAGTTCTAAATTGAATGTCCCAAATTCATAGGCATAATATCTTTTGGTAACTGTAAAAACATTCTGCTTCTTTTGATCACTTCCCTATGTAGCTGTCTGGACATTAAAAACCATCACCTAAACAGCCATGGTCCACCAGCTAAGAAGACAGTTCCTGGATAAAATATGAGGAAAAAATATTGGAATAATTTAATCTAATACATTAATTTTCTTTATTTTCTAATGGGAAAATAAAGAAAATAAATTTTATTTTCCACTTTGAAAACTATGTAGTGCAAGCTGTTTGCTCTCATCACATTATAAACCACCCATGAATGTAACAAAGTTATCCCAAATTTGTTGATCATATTTGCTTTAGAGACTTCTGTAGCTTTTGACCTAGGAATAGGTTGATGATTTGTTGGGAAAAAGCTGACACAGTGTCAAAGATTTTTAAACTTGCTTATAAATTAGTTTAGATTCTTTACCTATTCATTTCTAAAAATCACCTAACATACTGACAGAGTTATTACAATTTAACTTTTGCTTAGTTTACTAGTGACTTTATTCCAATAAATAACCCACACGATTCTGATACCGCTACCATTTTTTCTTTTCTTTTTTTTTTTTTTTTGGTGAGTTCATTATTAGTTATGAGTAGTAATCTAGTTTTATTTAGACTTTTTTTCTCTGAAACACTGAGTTATCCTAAAATCTTCAGATAATAAATAGGTGTGTTTTATTCATAAAAGGAATAGATTCCTACCTAAACTCCAGAAAATTTCTAAAGAAACTGAAAAAAAACAAACCTTCTATCTGAATAAACAGTACAAACACATAACATCAGTTGTGATGTAAATATCAGACTCTGCAAGTTCTCTGTCACAGATGAGCGGTAGAAAATGTTATGTTATTATAAATATTTGTGGTTTAAGAAATACTATAAAAGGACATAGTCAGAAGCCTTTGAGTTTTCTTGTTGGTAACACAGGAAAAGTTGCCTTTATTGGAGGGAAATATAATTATCCCCACCATCTCCTTAGAGCATTTCATGCATCTTGAAATGATTAATATTAAACCAGCTGTTGTCTAGGTGATTAAGTCTTGTCAATCAGGCACGGTAATATCTGCCAGGCTGTCAGCCGTGTCACTGTTCAAATGTAAAACTGAGGGCTATGAAGCTACTGGAAGCATTGCAGTCCAAAGTGTCAAATGTCCTCTCATGGAGGTCTTAGATGTGTTAATGAGGAGAGGGGAAAGATGTAATCCCTGCAGGATATTCTACAGAGAAGCAGCAGAAGAAAGAGCTGCTGCCTATCACATCCTATTGTGAGCAGCTTGAGAAATGTCTGATGGAGGTGAAGTACTTCACCATTCACTCTTGGCTATAGCTCATTATGAAATTCATTGCTACATTGAAATAACATATGTCACCCCACCGTGTTTATACCCAGAAGGCATTAAGTGTTCTTTTTATATGTTGTTCATCTTGCTCTCTGTCCAGCTGCTGGTAATATCCAAGGAAAAGTGGATCACATAAGATTTTTGCAACTCACATGAGTTCAATCATGTTACCTGGAACAACACTTTCTCTGTTCACTTACTGTACTTTTCTGGGTTGAAAATATCTCCTTGATCTACTGGAAAGTTCCAGAGGAAGAAAAAGAAAACCCAAAACAAAACCAAAAACCACAAACCAAACCAACCAAACAAAATAAATGCAAAACTAACTAACGAACCAACCAAACAAAGCCACAAACCTGAAACACATGGATTTGTTCAGTGCAGAAGACTGTACTTAACTGGGTATGTTCTGTCAAGTTCACTGGCACCCTTTGTTAACAGTATTTGAAAAAAATTTTGGTTCAGTATATGCTCCATTTCTGACTGTCAATCAAAAAGAAATCTCCTGTCATGAGGTCTCATGTAACTTAGGCAATGATGATTCATTGGTTTCTTCATTAATATGTCATATAGGAGAAAAATGTCTTTGTCTGCATATGTAATATACACCTGCACACACACATACATACAGTTATATATAAATTGTGTGAACTCTTGTTATGGTTGTCAAAAGATGGGAAGGATGAACAATCTCATATGAATATTGTGAATAAATGAAGATAATAACTACACTTGCCTTACTCCAACATAATGAAAATACATGAACACACTGCTTTGTTTAGGTGTTCTATTGGTTTTTTTTGAGGAAAGTTGTCAGGTGTCATCCGCACTCCAACAGGACCCAATCCAAGCTTTGATTTTGTATGTAAACATTTTCAAGTTTGGTAGTTATTAAAATTAGAAACCCGAGACTGGAGAATCTCTCCCCACAAGTCTAGTCTTATATTTAAGGCAATTGTGTTTCTTTTTTTTTGACAGAAACTAATTAAATTACATCTTCTATTGTGGTAGTCTTTTATTCCTTTGGAAGCTGCCTTTCTTCCTTTGGAAACTATCCCAGACCCATCCTCACTGATTTTTTTCAACCCAAATTTATTCAGAGTTATTTTGTATTCATTTGCTTTTATACTCCTTTGATTTTTTTTGGCGTTAAGAAACAAGCATTTTAGACTACTTTATAAGAAAACATGATAAACAGAATAAAAATGCAGGTAGCTTTTCTATACATTCATATGGGGGAAGGTGCCTCTCTTTCAGAGACTGGTCAACAGAATTGCACTTTGTGCACAATAAATGCTAGAGATAGGTCAGCCTCTCCACCAGTGGTCCTAGAAAGTATGATAATGCCTTCTGGTCACTATTTTTTCCAGTTTGAGAGTTTGTTTTTCATTCAGCAAAATGTAATCTCCGTATCAGGTGATGTAGATGTTCCCTCGTATTTATATTAGTGCCAACTGCTGTAGACTACCTGTGTGTAAAATACTATCTTTTTATCAAAGTTCACATAGATTAGATCTACATCATCTACTTTATCTAGAAAAAGAATATCACATTAGTCTAATATGATCTAACTTGGGTAAACTCACGCCTTATACAGCAGAATTTCATACCTGATGCAGCATGAAATGAATTCTAACAGCTCCCTTAGTGACACTCGCCAAAAGTAATTATTAGGACAGAAGATAATTTTACTTCAGTAGGAATTCATGTGAACTGTAGCATCATAATTTTTTATTTTTGATTATCCATGAATTCATACCCCACAAAATTATTTTGGTTTCAGTAGCATTATACCAAGTAATAGCTTCATATAATACAGAAGCATTGTATCAGTTGTGAATCTAGACTCAAAAATTTTACATTATCAATACTGTATATCATATTACTTCAGAAATATACATTGCCATAAATTAAAAAACAAATAAACAAACAAACTGCGACCTTCAAAGCTGAACGACATCATTAAATCATATTGGTTTTCCTTAAAATAACATACCAATTTAAATTCTAGAGCATATTTACATCAGCACAGGAGGACAATTCAATTTATACTACTCCAAAAGAAGGAGACTAACTCATAGTTGTTCAGGAAGTCCCTGAACAGAACATGTTTGGATGTGAGAGTATCATGCGGATGTACAGAAACATGTCTTTCTCTTACATTCTCCTGCAGATTTTTCTGTGTCTGTCTGGGATGGAGTTAATTTCCTCCACAGCAGCCCATATTCTGCTATGTTTTCAATTTGTGATTAAGAGGCTATTGATAACACACCGATGTTTTGGCTGTTGCCGATCATTGCTTGCACAGTATCAAGGCTTTCTGACTTTCCCACTTTGTTCACCCAGCAAATAGGCTAGAGGTATGAACGAAGCTGGGAGAGGACACAGGTAGGACAGCTGACCTGACCCAGCCAGAGGAATATTACTCGCCATATAGTGCTAATCAACAAAACCTGGGGAGGTTTGGTGTTTCAAGGTGTTCCGAGTCTGTCAATGTCCGCTTGCAGGAGGTGGCAATTTCCTTTGTACTACTCACGCTTTTTTTGGTTTTCTCTCTTTCATTATTTGTTAAACTGTTTTGTTTAGTAAATGCCTCAATGTTGGAATCTTCTCACTTTTGCTCCTCCTGTGCTTTCCCCAGTCCTGCTAGGAGATGGAGGACTGGTTAAGCAGCTGTGTGGGCTCTGAGATGCTGGTTGAGGTCAATCCACCACAGAGTACATCATTGCCATTACTGGAGAAAGGATGGTTTAGTCTCAGATAATAGATGTAATGAAACAACTATAAAATAGTGTGTTGCAGTCAGATGGCAGAACATCAGAACATAGCTCACCATGTCAGATAGTCCAGAGTAGTTCCAGTCGAATCTGTGTTTCAACAGCCAAATAAAAAAAATCAGTTACAAAGCCCAGCTACAAAGCCCACCCTTGTGACTTATACAGTTATGCAGATAGTTAAGACAAATATACACAAAGTTTTTAATATCTACCCCCATTTCTATAATGTTATGTTCAAACTCTCAGTGCTGTCCAGATCTCACCTTCCTTCTGAGGATGCCTGAGGCTGATGGTGATGACAACTAGGACAACTCACCAGCATCCTAAGCACATCACCAGGTGTGTGCTGTTCGTGGTACAGATTTCCTTCACCTCAGTCCTGGTCCAGTCTGGGGTTATTTTAAAGTGTATTCTAACAGAGTTAGTCTTCTTAATTCCTCCATTCCTAGCTACTGTTTGACTATCTTCACACCCCAACTGTTATTGAAATTATACAACAGTCTCCCAGAATTAACATAAAGCTAATGATTGTTACCTAGTGACCATGTAAGTTTTCAAGAATTTTACTGTATATTGTCCACACAGAGCTAAGCTGAAGCAAGCTAAATCATAGTGAGTTGCCTCCTAACCACTTTGAGTCACAACTAAAATAAGGCAAAGTCAGCTTAGGCCAACACAAGCCTGGACAACTCCTGAGACCTACAGGGTCAGGTTAATAAAGAGGCTTTTACTAACACTGTGAATGTCCTTTGTACTGAGCCACAAGCCAGAGGAAATGCAGACTTCAGTGCTTGAAGAGCTACTCTCCATCACCACAAAGAAAAAGAGGTGCTTCCAAGGCTACCTTCATCCTGCTATTTGAATGACACATGGACCTGTCTCAATGTACTGAGTTAATGCAAGTCAGTTGTGTATTTGCTGTCTTTACTGTTAGCAAGAGAAAACACTTTCTTTATATAATCAGAGCTCTTTTTTCTTAATCTAAAATTCTAACCTATAAGTGTTCAATAATGGAGTGAAGAGAAATTAAGTGATTTAAAAAGCATTTCCCACCCTCCCTCTGTCCCCCCAGATTATGCCTATGTTGTACCAAGCTGGGTAAACTCAGTTGTTCTTTACCAAAGTAGTTCAAAAACAGCAATGAGAGAAAAACTGCATTACTTTGACAGTATATCTGAAAATGTAATTCCACCACATGGAATTCAGTAAAAAAAAAAATAATAATGAAATATGTCTTTCGAAAGACAAGCACAATAGAGGATGTAATTTGTGCCACAGTACAATAGACTAAAAGAAAACAAGCAAAGAATGAACAAAATCATGACCAAAATCAGCGTGGAAGCAGAGAAAAGAGAATTCCGTTCAGCTCTCTACTCTGCAGTTTCTAGATATCACTAATGTTAGAAAAGCTTCCCACCACAAGGAGATGAGGGAGTCTTTTGAAGTACCACATGTAAGAAAATGCATCCTAATTCTTTGCAGATTCATGATCTTCAGGGAACAGCTGTGGATTCATTTCTGTTTGTGAAGTTTATAAAAGGCGGGAGGTTTAGTTTCACCATGCCTGACCTTAGGGAATCTGTGGGTATGCAGTATAAAGGACAGAATCATAAAATCACAGAAATTATTAATTCATTTGGTCCAAACTCATGAGAATACAAATCTCTTTTAAAAACCAAACAAACAAACAAACCAACAAGCAGACAAACAAACAAAAAAAAGACAACTAACAACCAACAAACTCGCTTTATGAATTCCACCTGTTGAGCTGTTTGTATCACTTCATAAGTTGAGATCTGTGGTATAACAGGATGCCCAGCAAGTCATGTTTTCAAATACAGGCTGTTTTCCATCATGCATTTGGCCCAACTCTTCAACACAAAACTACATAAGATTGACTTTATAGAGACTTCTCAGTGTTAGAGGTACACTTCAAATTCTCTCATCGTTGCTGAATTGTAGTTTTGTTCTTAACTAGACACACAAAAGAACAATAAAACAAACTACTAATATTAAAAACAAAATTTTCCCCAAAACTCCTTCATTAGGAAAAATAAAGAATATTTAAAGTACGTTTAACTATCACAGAAAAACATCTCTTTTTAATTTTGACAAAAAACCCTTTTCAAACAAAAGGAAAGTTTACAAGAAAACAGAATCTGATACCTCAAACGGTCAAGAATTTATTTTGAGCAGACCAAGTATGTAGTCTTAAATGTATGTATGAATGTAAATTTAGGCTTTTTTTCCCTTGACTATACAAATAAGATAGGACCTCTTATTGTAGTCACCTTCGTTATTTTAGGCAAAGCATTACAGCTTTAACTTTGAAAGTACACTTGTCTTTCCCAGTGTTTTGATCATATTCTTTCGTGTGAATACCAAGAGAAACCTCTCTCCCAAAATATTTTCTAGGAAACTTGGCACAGGAAGGGAACAGAGGATCCTGGCAAATGATTAACAGACTGACAAAGTACTTCACTAACACATATGAGTATCTGCCAAATCTCTGTCCAGGCTCCTGTGTGAGTTCCTTATCCTCCAGATCGTGATGACAGCCTATCATCTGTGCTTTTCTGTTCTTCTGTTATTGATACTTGTATCACTCCTCTATCAGTTCTTTGCTGCTACCTGTTCTTTCTTCAGACCACTAATAAATTATGTTTACCACAGTATCACATCCTATTCCATTGAACACTTCCTGGAGTTTTGTACATTAAACTGCACCTCTTCTGTGCCAAAATTATATTTGTTTCCTGGGAGCTCTCAATCTGTCACTTCTTGTTTGTCCCGTACTTCCTTTTCAAAATTTTTAATAATATTTCAGAGAAAATGTCAATGACAGAAAACATCTTAGTAAGATATTGCTAACATGAATATACTAAGAAAATACTTGATAAAGATTATAAACATTTTGTCTAATGCACACTGATACGGTAGGTTGGCATTTTGTTCATCATTATTTGGCACCCATACTTGCCATTATAAAAAGAAGCTATAAAACATTTCAAGCCTCTCCTGAAGCTTCTCCCATCCATCCTTATCCCACCATTATGACATAACTTTATTCCATTTTTTTTTTCCTTAAATAATTTTAATGACATTGTAAAAAGAGACAACATGTAAAAAACAGTTTTATTTTTGTGTGGATCTGGTTGCTCCTGCTGCACTGTTCAACCACATTCAGAACATCTCTAAAGCACTAACTCTGATCTCAGAGGCAGGTTTTTTTCTGCTTCTATAACTTTCTTTGGTCCTGACATCTCCTAGATCCTAACTCTTCTGCCCTTTTCCTTCATAAATCTTCCTTTGTTTCTCCCTTTTTTGTAATGGACTGGGTTTTGTTTGTTTGTTTGTTTGTTTATTTTTAAACCTTTTTTTTTTTCTTCTGGATAGTCTCCTGCATACACAGATGTTTCTCTTTACATAAGATGGAGAAAAAATGGTGCTGACCTACATGTAGCTGCTTGTGCTCCTTCTCAGAAGAGGTTGTCTTCTGGTGGTCATGAATTCTTAATGAAATTAGAGACGATATCAAAAGCATATTTTGTTACTATTTTGCACTTACTTTTGAAGGATTAGGATTTGTACAATAGTCCTCAAATGTTTTAAGATGTGTTCCGAAGCTTCACTAGTTCATACTCTTGCCAAATGTTTGTTTTCTATCCTATAAGCCTAACAAGTCCTCTTATTTTGCTTTCTTTATTTACCAGTAACGTGAAAGCTAAACAACAAACAAAGTAATCCAGAGTTTACCAGACAATAATAGAACTTTCTTAACTATAATATTAAGGTATTTTAAAATTTGAATTTTTGTTTGAGAACTGTATTTCTTTTGCCATGCCTTTTGAAAGATTGTCTTTACGTTTGTATCACTCAAGAAAATGCACTTTTACAAATCAGTTCGATACATGACCTGAATTTCATGCACATGGTATGAGTAATTACTATCTAAAAGAAAAATTCAGCTTCAAAAAAATTAATCTAATATATAAAAAAAAATAAACATTAAGCAAGAGATGACTAAAAGAAGTAATTCTACTTCACCTTAAGATTTCAAGACCTTGGTTTGTTCCACCTTTGAAATGAAAGTATTTCAAAAGTTTTTTGAGGTTCTTTTTGTGTATTTTTATTTGTGTGACATTTAAAAATGTCATCTTCTTCATTTTGGAAGGTAGATCCTTGTTGAGCTAAAAGACAAAGATGATTAGATTACAGGCAGGAGTTTTCCATTTGGAAATCACACACATTCAGATTTCTAAAGACCAAGGTTTTTGCTCTCATCATCCCTAGACTAGAAAAAGGGAATCTGCCACTCAAATAGCTATCTTTCCTCCCAGATTCCCACTCCCTTCTCTCCCAAAATATCTTAAAATTATTTCTGGAAGTATTTTATTTTAATGTGTTCAAAACCAGTCTACTTTTAATTTTTTGAGAAAGTTTGTGGTTTGTTGTTTTTTGTTTGTTTTTTTTTTTTCATATCTGCCTAAACTTTTTCTATTATCATCAGTTGTAAATTATTTTTATTGTTATAAGTTTATATGTATTAGTAAAATACATTAAACTATAAACTTGGATCTATGCTTTATTTTTTTCTGTCTTTCATATAAGTTTTTGAAATAGCAAACAGTCATTGCACATGTGTAACTCATATTGAAGTTCTCAATAAAATTTGAAATCAGAAGGTTTGTTTAATGCACATTAATATTGAACCTTCAAATTAAAAAGAAACACATACATCCGAATAAACCCAAAGCTCTTTGCTTTAAATAGAAGTTGAACTCTGCATACTGTAGACCATAATCAAAAGCATTCATCTGCAAGACCAGCTTGAGCATTTTAGTTGTAATTTACAGGTCATTGACTTCTTCATTATAGGCAGCCCTTGGGAAAAGTAGTTTCTAATACAAAGGCACCTACAGTAGCCAAACTGCAATATGTGAGCACTGCAGCAGTTCGCCTGTGGCTGCAGGGTTTGAATATGCATTTAATAAACATTTGCATTCTAACTTGATCTTACTAAAGAAAATTAGTTCCTGCAGGGAGAGGAAGTAAAAGAATGGACAAATAAAATCAGACAAGAGCTTCAGTGCATTTCAAAGAACCATATTTTGTAACATTAAACTTTAGTGTCACCAAAGGCCCATAGTATTTTTATGATCGGAATACTTTTTCAACAACGAACAGAGGGGATGTATAAATTCAGCACATGAATTCTGACAGAGTAAGATAAGCAGTGTGTTTTATGCTAAGTAATATTACTTATATCTGTGTAATTTTTTAAATAGTTATATAGCTTTCACTTAAAGTTCTGGTTATTTTATGCTTTAGTTTTGTTTTGTTTGGAACTAATGAAGTGTTCAATCTAATCCGATCTAATACAATATAAAAAATGAAAGAAAACTACTGGATATTGAAAAGTCAAAGTTTTATGCAGCTTCAAAATGACTGCACATGCATAATATTCTGTTCCAGCCATTCATCAGTTAGCAGATGTGAAAGGCTAGCAAAACCATAGTCCTTATGGGATTTCTATGAGAAAGGAAGGTAATGTGTAAATTATCAAAGAACCCTTGTACTGTTCAGAACAGTCCAGAGATGATTATACTTGTGCTTCTGTATCAGAGATTAAATTTTAGACAGCAGCCAAAGTTTAATATTTTTTCTCATTCCTCATTATCTATTAATTTTCCTCTTTGTGTATGCATGTGTGAAAGCTCTGACAAACAATTTATTGTTTATATGTTTGTTTGTTTTTCTAGATCACCCTTGATCAGGTATAGCTGATATTCTATCACATGAACTTTATAGAACAAGGAACAAGAGCTCTACACCTCACACAGAGCTCTCCAGTGTTTATCATTCTTACTAGGATTCAGACATGACTCCAGTGTTGGACCTAAATAATAAACAAGATTTTGATTATTTCTAATGTCTGAATTTCTTTTTTATTTTTTGAGTGAATTTCTAGTGTACACAAGTGTCTACTAACACAAATGTTTACTACACAGAGAGAAACCACCACATAAATTCACATTTAGAAAGAAACCTGAGAATGTGATTATTACGCATTAGTGAATCTTTAGATCTAGGATATGTGCTCCTGCCACTTAGATGGTAGGAATATAAAACTGGAAAACCTGAGTCAAGGATCTCAAATATTGTTAGATATGGTTCTTGATGTCACCACTCTGAGGCTTAAAGACATATCTCTCGTTTTCTACCTCAGAGTAATCACTGCATTTCTATAAATTTGTTCTTGTGCTAACACCGGCCTTTAACTTCAAGGTATTTACTTGTCTTTTGTTTCTGTAAAAACTGGTCCTGTCCCTACTCAGCCTTTTAATGCTTCTAAAGTGCAAATAATTGAGTTTTCATTCCAACATGTCTGCATTCTTGGACGGCTTTTTTAATGAAGTTAACTCTTGTGAAATCTGACTTTGGGGGCAGCTGTCGGTTTCAAGGTGGTTACCACCCAAGGTCTGGCTTTTCTGACATTATCCTGGAAAATGTACTTGCACTGTCATGTATCCAAACTTACCTTTTTTTTTTTTCTTTCTCATCTTTTATTGTACAATTAGGCTTGGTTTCTTCAAACATCTGTGTACCTACTTGAAGACAGATCCAAACTAACCCTTCTCATAGACAACTGATTAGAACTGCACACAGGTGATGGTTCCACACAACTTTACATATCATATTCAGAAAACAGAATTAATTTTTTCACATTACAGCTGTATAATAAAAATGACCATGAGCAACTCCTGCTCTTAGTATGATAACTCTTACGGAAATTGTATTATGAGAAAGTCTATGCTAAGACCCCACAGCAGAGGTAAGAAAAGTCATTTGTGGACTGAGGATACTTACAGGTCTCCTAATAGCTCTTAAAACCCAGGTGCAGAGCAAGAGCTCACATTTAGCGATCTCAGGAACTTCAGCAGCAGAAAATTGTGTCATTAATGATCCCAAGAACTATCTTGGTTAACTGACAGCTGATCACAGACATGAAAACTTACACGTTCTATTCAGAAGCCTAAAAGAACAGTTAGGTGATACTTTGATGCCTAAGCCATTTTGTTTCTTTTCGCTTACAATAAATAACTCCAGAAAGACTGAACTCTTAACTTTCTTTTCGTGATGTTTGTATCCCAATCTGAACACAGAGTGAAGATCCTTTTGGTTAATGTAGCATTATAGCTGTTATTTTGCAATATTCTGCTTTGAATGACCTCACAGTCGAAATGTTACTCAGGATTAGCCTGAGGAAAGGTCCCTGATTCCACAATGTGAAAAATTTCACCAGACAAGCAAACCGGTGAGTTAAAAAACAACAACAAAAAAACCCAACCCAACCCAACCCAAACAAAACAAAACAAACAAACAGACAAAAAGGCTTACATTAACGTAGTTTAATTAGTTGCTTCTTGTAGCTCTCAACCAGCTTAACAGAAAAAAAAAAAAAGGTTGTTTTTATTTATTTATTTATTTATTTTTATTTGAACCCCCTTTTAAAGAGAGTTTAGAAGGGAAAATATATACCAGCTCTGAGACTCTTGAAATGTCTAGCATGAAAAGTCCCTTGTTGGCCCTGATGGTCAATTTATTGAGATGAAAGTTGTAGTGCACTCCATTTTTTTATAACTTTCCATTACAGCATTAGATGGAATTCTTATTTTGAGGTGTATAGATTTAAACAAACACAGCAAATATAAACATTGAAGAAAAAAACCAGAATCATCACTGCTTGCCATCTCTACTCCTTTCAGGTGAAATGAAACATACTACTCAAAATACATCTCCTAGATTTTTCTAGGCAAAAAACCCAAATTATCTTACCTAGAAAATTAGTATTTTCTATATGTTGTGTGTTTTGGTATACTACCTATATAGAACATGATCCACAAAACTTGCTTAGCTTTAGTTGCTAAATTTCCTGAAGCTTTAGACTGCAAGCTGTGAACTTTCACTCACTCAGTTATGTTGAACTTTTACTTAGATATGTAAAAGAAGGTCCCCAAGCTGGTTTGAGACAGAAGATAAGGAAGCAAGAAGGATGCTACAGTCGTCAGCTCGTGCAGAAATCTTAGAGAGATGAGGAGGAATATTCCTCCCTAAGAAAATGAAGGGACCTAATGAAGAATGGGAAGACCTCAGACTCTAATATTGTCGCTGGTCAGAACAGCTGCATGAGGCGTTTTTTACTCTGGAGAAAAGGAGGCTGAAGGGAGACCTTCTTGCTGCCTCTAACTAGCTGAAAGGAGGTCATAGTAAGGTGGGGGTCAGTCTCTTCTCCCAACTATCAATTGATAGAACAAGTGAAAATGAACTCAGGTTGCACCAGAGGAAGTACAGATCAAATATTGGGAAAAAAAATTATTTGTTGAAGGGTTGCTAGGCATTGGAACAGGCCGCCCAGTGAAGTGGTGGAGTCACCATCCCTGGAAGGATTTAAAAAACATGTAGATGTGGCACTTGGAGACATGGTTTATTGGTGGACTTGGAGTGTTAGGTTTACATTTGCGCTTGATGATCTTAAAGGTCTTTTCCAACCTAAATGGTTCTATTATTCTATTTTAAGTATCACATGTTAGGGTGGCAAGGAGAAAACTGGAAAGATATGTTACCTGGATGTTCTATACTTCTAGAACATTTAGATGATTTGTTATCTGCCAGCAAGACATACAAAGATTGCTTGAAATGTTCTGTTTGTCTATGTGCTTCTTTAGAAAATAAAGGTCACCATGCATGTCTTTCTAGGTTTCGTCTGTGTCAAAAGAAATTAAAATGTTTACATTTCCTATTAAAAGAACAACAAATATTAGTAGACACAGAACAATACATGGTATTGTAGAAATGCCTTGACCAGTAACAAAGAATGAATTGTGAGGAATTTTAGGTACAGTAGGATGCTGCAGACTCTGGATACCAGGACTAGGGGAGAAGGTGGTCCAAGTAGCATCCTCCAGCATAGTGGGCACATCTATTGATGCTGAATGCTGTCCAGCACCCCATGAGTTTTCTAGGCTTCTGACTTAATTAATTATTTTCTTATCCTAGTCTGATTTTACAGTCTTTCCAGAGAACCTTAGAAATTCTGGGCCACAAGTCCCACTGCACCCAGCTGCAAAACATGTCCCTTATAGCTGTCTGTCTGCTGCTCCTGATGCTGCCTGCTCTCATCTTCTACTCTCACTGCAAGCCTACCATGCCATTTTGTTTACTATTAATACTTATATAAATTTTGCTTAGTGTAGCATACTTAACAGCTAGATTGGCTCAAACTTTAGGCTGCAAGCTGTTAACTTTCACCCCAAAAGCACAAGATGAGAAACGGTACATTTAAAACAATGGTACTAAATAAAAACAGAATTCCTAATTGATCAGGACACCAAAACTACTCACAGATTTTCTGGAAGATTCAGAAACAGAAGTACTTGGAGATTGAAAGATTAAGTCTGCACCAGATACACTGTGTTGCTTATGTAAATAGATTTGTACAAGTCTGAAAATTAATATTATTCAATATAAAATGCAGCAGTGGAGTGTCATCTTTGTTATATAGACAGGTGTTTGGCCGAGTATGGATGTGCTGAGTGGAGAGTCATCCAGACTTTGCCCTTGTGCAGCCCTTGGGTGCAGTGAGTCAAGGTTAAAGGACAACCCTGCTGACAGGGGACCTGTGCCATTCCACGGCTGTGGTACGGCGGTGACCCAGCTGGCAGGTACCAGCTGTGTAGTGCCAGGGCTGTGCTGTGGGCATTTGTGGGTACTTAACAGCCAGGCTCTGATAAGCTTAACAAATAACCACGGGAATAACAAAAGTGTCATGTCAAGGAGGACATAACCCTGCCAAATTTCAAGAAAGATGAGAACAATTGAACCTTTCAACTAAACTCTTGTCTTTAATCCTTTGTCTACTACCTTGCTATGTATTTGTGTACACAAATGACTGAAAAGATTGTGTTTGAGAGAGCTACCTGGACTTACTCATACAGCTTTGTTTCCAATCAAACATATTATATATTAAACCCTCACAGTTTGCTTCGTCAGCTTTTCCTGGTTATAATTGTTGCTGCTGCTGTGTTTTTTTCTTAATTCATTATTTATTAATTACTTTTATATCATGGTTACTTTTATTTAAATTAATGAAGTTTAAAGCAAGTCTATTTGTCACAGATGATCTACAGCTTCCACACAGTACGGCTTTAAAAACTCTCCAGTTGGTATTTGTTAAATTATGGCAATTACTGATGAAGAACTGAAGAACATAAAAAAAAATCAAAGTACAGAACTGGCAGCTACTTTCATAAACGGAATGGTACTGATAATAGAAAACAGCATGTCATAGATCAAATATAGGTTTTACTACATTATATGATTGAAAAACAATATTTTGTTGCAGTGAGGCAACACACCAAATAAATCTGCTCTAATTTGGGGGAAATATATAAAAAAGTTATTCTACTTCCATTACAAATTATAGGTGGTTGATGACACAAAAAAAAAATATTACGCTGGGAACAACTTGGATTCTATAACACACAGAAACACAAAAGCAAAACAGTGAATCAGAAAAAGTCCAGTTGATACCTTTTGGTGAAGAGAAAAACACCAGTCGGACACAAGCTTATACAACTATTCTGCAAAGACCTGTTCTTCTCATGGGGTAGCAGAGAAGCTCACACTAGGACCTCATTAATTTTAATTCATACAGTTTGGTTTTTCTTTTAATTTATAAGGTTTGAGGTTTTCCATGAAAGACAGAAAACAAAAAAATAAGAAAATGTTGATCTCCTTCAATAGAGGTTTACTTCAATACAATTATTCCCAAGGTCAAACATTCTAGTATCTGTTTAATACAAGTATTGCAAATCTTTTGATGTGGTCAGCTTTCAACTCACCTCAAGGTTTTTGTTTGAATTTAATGACTTGGACAGTTTCTAAACCACAGGATATTAAATATGTAATGAGAAATATCAAAAAACCTGCTGAAGACATAATCTTCAGTGACAAGGAAGGCTAAGAAGAGTCACACTCATTTATAACAGGACTACACTCAGCTGTGACACCTTCTATTTTCAGAAGTCACTGAAATCTAAGTTGTCATTTTCATATGGATACAAGAAAGAAATAAATATTTTCTTTAGTAGGCAATAGGAACACTTATGGAAAATATATTCTAAACATCACTGATAATATTGTAGGTGAAATCTTCATGTCTGTTTGGGGAATTAAAAAGCAGTTGTGTCTCACGAAAACAACTTCCAAACATGCTGAGCTAGTGTATTTAGAACAAAAAACATGATGATGCAATGGAAAATGATGACTTACTAACTGACACGTAGTCCTGCAAGATACATTTATTTTTATCCTGGAGCTGCATCTCATGGTACTGTTAGATGACATATTAAGAAAACTTTGAGACTGTATTAAAATGATAGATATTTTTCAAGTAAAATATTGAATCCTACTGTGTATCACACTAATCTTCATACTTTAGTCTTTGGGGTTTAATAAATTCTAGGAGCAGAATAAATATTTCTTAAACCATCTATCCAACCTCCTCAGTCACAGTGAAATTCTGATGGTTCCATCTATGCTGCACATATATTGGTATTGCAAACTTAAATAACTGTGCATTGAAGAGGGATGGAACTACATAAAACACCTGAAAGCAACAGACACATAAAGGCACAGATGTGGGTTTGAATTGATTCTTTCCACTAATAGGAATATGAACACAGTTAAAAAGTATAGCACTGTGTGGTATATAAATAGATACTTACTGATGTATACAAATATTAGGAGACAATCAGCAACACCTGAAACTTTTTACTTCTGGTATTATTTTTTTTTTTCACTTTTTACTTGTTAGTTTGCTGTAATTCAGATTGTGACATGTTACAGTCTCTGTGACTGACTATATGAAGTAAGATCACTGGAAGACCAAAGCCTAAATATTGTTGAAATTTCAAGGCAGCAAATTTTTTATTCTTAGATATCAAATCTAAGAAACAAGAGAAATCAACATATTAAAAAAAAATAGAATTTATAATTTTGGAGATAACACAAATGAGGTAAGATTATCTCCATCTGAATTGTCTCAAAACATCAGCACTGGATGACTCCTTATGTGGTCCCTGATTCAACACACACGTTTTTATATCCATGTAAATCATGATCAAAAATCAAAAGTTAGGAAATGTACCTGTAAAGGAGCAGAGTGCACAAGAACTGAGAAAATTTATAGTTAGACTGAAATAGAGCATATTTGCCACAGAGATAACAGACAGCTTCCCAGCACAAAAGCAACACGTGAAAATGTCCAGCTCCTCCTCTGAATCCTTGGAGTATTTCAAAAACAAAGGCAAGACAATTGTTTGAAATTATAAACCAGTTGTCCAAGCTTTGTCTTTCAGATATAACTAAACTGTTTAGGATCACATTCCCAAGATGCTTAACTCCTGTTAATTGTGCTCATAATTTTTAAATATGTATGTAACAAAACATTCTTCATAAAATAATTTAAATTTAGCAAGATTCTGGAGAAACAAAATAAATTTTGGAAAGGAAATAAGAAACTACAACAGCAAGTGTCATCAGCCCTGTAACATCTAAGTTAAGTGAAGAATTAACTCCTACATACAGTAATATGGTCTATATGTTAGCTTACAGTTTCATTTCAAGACTGTTTCAAAAATATTTGGAGTTTTCTACATGCAGATGTCAACAAATAAATGAAGAATATGTGAATCAGTTTCACCTTAAAAGGGTTAGAATGAAGATATTTCATTCAGTGTAACTATAATACCAAATGAATAATATATTTCTCAGAGAAAGAAGAATATATGCTGTACACAGACATATTCCTTTCAGATCAAATTCTCATTTCAGAACGTTGCACAATAAATGTACATTGCCTGCTCAGCACTTGTTCTGCCAGAAGTTAACATTGATAAATGTCCACAAATAAAAAGAGTCATAATCTGAGGAAGAGAAGTGTGGCACTGATTAAAAACAAGAGCTCAGAAAAATGCTTGGATGTGCAAGGAAATTTTTCAGTACCTGGCTTTTTCTAATATCTGACCATTCCATCAGGCTGTTTCTAATGGCATGACCATAAAAAAGATCCTAAACCATACTCCTTCGTGATCAACAGAACCTTTATTAAGTCAATTATAAACAAAAGTCTAATAAATTATCTCAAGCAAAAACACTGTTATCTTAACTTATACTGTCTAAGCAGAACTTATCCCTCTTTTTAAATCTCACTTATAGAAACTTAAAAAGAAGAAAATGTGACTTCATTTACCAGGATTTTTCACTTATCTTGTCTGGAGGCAGAGAATTTCTTTTTATTACAGATAGTGAAAATTCTTTAAAAAAAATGAAAAGGTAAAGGAGAACAATGAGAATGAAATATCAAATTATGACCTTGCACTATACACTGTAAGAAATATTTTTCCTTCTTTCAGAAAAATACCAAGAAAGGACACTGGACTTATTTTCTCTAGCAGTAAGATTTTCCTTGACTTATCACACTTGCTTAAGGATTTTTATTATATTACCTTTCTGCAGGAGGAATGTTAATATTGAGCAAATATATCATGCACTCATTGGCTATGAGTGTGAAAGCGCTCTCACTTTTGAAGTATGTACAAGTACAGATAGTTTAATATGGTAAATCCAAAAGACTCAGCAAAAATATCAGAGCAGATGTCGCATTAGAAAGAAAAGTCGGAATTTTGGTTGAGGGTAATATTCTACAACAATTTCTGAAATCGTTGTGTCTGGTGCCTTTGAAGTATCAAAGAACCATAATACTTTTTTGCAGAAATGTTGTTTCTTTTCCATGTCATTTGGGGACAATGTAGAACAAAACCAAAAATTAAATGATAAAAGTAGCTGATCTTATTTGTGGATATTAGTCTTCAGACTGTATGTAACAACTCTGAAAACAGCCAGTATTCTCTACGCTCTCTCCTTTTTTCCTCATTTCTCCTCTAGATATCACACTTATTGTCTAAACTACACTTAAAATGAAACAGATATAATCAGTTGAAATAGAAAGAGCATGCCATTGTAACATATTTCCATGTTCTAATACATTTTCAATTGGATTGCAAATTCCCTCATTTACTTTAAACACCGTTATATAAAAATATATATATTTGGACCTCAACCATACTTCCTCTTATACATTGTAAGCACACTATTTTCTCTGTTGAAAGCTCTTTTCACTGTTATAATACACAGTCAAGGAATAAACATGTAAACACTGTCAAACAGATAAATTAAGAGTAAGATATTATAGTTTTACAGTTTCAACAAAACTATAAAAACAACATTAGTAAGATATAGTAGGTCTGTCAAGCACAAAACTTAAATAACAGAACATAGCACAAAACACAAAACAATGCAAAAGAAAATTAAATGCTAGTTTATTTACATAAAATATGAAGGATACTTCTATGTACTTTGGACAACAAAACACGACTGTTCCATTGCTGCGTAAGAACCAGAGAGGAGAAGAGCTAGGTTAGTATGCAAGTATGTGCTTCAGTCTGCCTCTAGGCATCACAACATACCACAGTCCAAAATCAATGGATCTTAGATACTTATACACATTATTAACAATATCCACAACAATGTTGATGTTACAGAGGTGAAATCCTATTGCCAGATACCAAAGAATGATCTGAATCACAGAATCATAGAATGATTGAGACTAGAATGGACCTCTGGAGGACATCTAGTTCAATGCCTTGCTTAGTCAGGGGCACGTGGAATTGGTTTCCAAGACTGCGTCTAGATGTTTTTTAAATATCTCCAGGGTAGGAGACTTCACAACCTCTTTGGGTTACCTGTTCCAGTTCTCAGTCACCCCCACAGTGAAAAAGTTTTTCTTGATGTTCAAACAAAACCTGACCTCTGCTTTGTGCCCATTTCCTCTTCTCCTGTCACTAGGTCTCACTAGAAAGAGCTGTTACATATGTCCTTTTTTCACCATCCCTTGTGTAGACATTGATGAGTTTCCCCATGAGCCTTCTGTTCTCCAGGCTAAACAGTCCAAGCTCTCTCAGCCTTTCCTCACAGGGAAGGTGCTTTTGTCCCTTAATCTTGTCAGGGGCCATTCTCTGGACTCTCTCCAGGATGTCGATCTCTCATAGTGGTGAGCCCAGAGTTGGCTACAATACTCCAGATGCGACCCCACCAGTGGTGTGGACTGGAAGGATCACCATTCTCAACCTGCTGGTAACAGTCCTCCTAAAGCAGCCTAGGATGCTGTTCGACTTTGCTGGAAGGGCACACTGCTGGCTCTTGTTCAATGTGCTACCCACCAGGACCCCATGCTTCTCTGCAAAGCCACTTTCCAGCCTTTTCATCCACAGCACACAGTATTGCACAGGATTGTTCCTCCCCAGGTACAGGACTTTGCACTTCTCCTTGCTGAACTTCACAAGGTTCCTGTCAATCTATTTCTTCAGGTAGGTAAGGCCCCTCTGGATGGCAGCACAATCCTCTAGTATATCAACCACTCCTCCAAGCTTTATGTCACCAGTGAGCTTGCTGAGGATGTCCTCTGACCCACCATCCAAATTATGAAGGTGAAAAATCCTACACAGTTTATGTAGAAATCTGAAGCACCCTAAGCATCTGATTCTTTTGGGACAAACTTTCTGGTATACTTAAACTTCTAATACAACCAAGTCCCGAAAGATTTCATATCTTCAGTTCACAGTGTCCTTGTGAGGCTATTTGAAATCTGAAGGCTAGGGTCAAAATTTATCTCTTCAGAATATACAGGTAAATTAGTCCCATATGATGCCTTTTAATTAAAGGAAATAAATAAGACCTTTTAGGATACAAATATTCTGGTCTCTTTCATTTGTCTGCTCCACCAAGATATGATCAGTGCTCTACAAGTACGTATTTCATTCCAGTGACTGTGCAAGTACCTCTCATAGCAACACAGACAGCAAATTAGCATCGTTGAAACAAGAAGTAGCAAAAAAACTATTTGAAAACTTAGAAAAAGTTTCTAATAATGTCAAGTGCTGTGGCAGTGCACAGTCCCCCACACCCCCTTTCCTACCCCCTCTGCTGAGAACTGATGTGGCAGCTGCATGTGCGCACACCTCCCCTCTTCCCCAACACCTCCTCCCTCTCCTGCAATGAGGCAAGTTAATGGCTCTTGTTGAGAGAGACCAAGGCCAGAGTCGTTAGGAGAGAGGGAGCGCAGCAGCCCAGTAGGGGGATGCAAAGGTGCATGTAGCCACAATAGTGGGGTGCAGGGTGCACATAACCACAGTAGGGGGGTGCAAAGAAGCCGTGAAGCTTCTAGACTGCCCACAGCCAGATCTGATGACTGTAAAATGGGGTCCGCCGAGGCTGCTTTTTATGCGGTCCTCTCGGAGCATGGGCCAAATTCTGCTGCCAAGAGCCCTCCCGGGACTGGGACGCCATCTAAGGTAACCTCCCAAAAGAAAAATGGGACTGTCTCATCTCCATGTGTGAGTGAGTGATAACTTAGCTATTTCCTCGCTAGATAAGTGAGTGTATTAAATAATTCCTCGCTGCCTGGGTGGGTGTTTTCCTCACTAGACCAGTGAGTGTATGCCATGCCTAAATTTAAGCACATGTATTTTCCTGGAGTCAGGAATGGCTCTGGCATTGGTTTTGGTGAGTCACATGTATGCACACTGTGGATCTCCATTATTTTTATTTGCTGTACCCCAGTAATTTCCTCAAAGTTGATATCCAAATTTATATTTTATGTTACCAGAGTATCTGATCATATAAACTCCATTTCTAATTGGTTGTTTTCCCAGACTTTCCCAGACATTCTCGGACAGAATAAAAGCCTGTTTTGAACCTGCTTGTCTGCCTAAAACTAATTTTGGGGTCCCTCCATGACAGGTGCTAATACCAACACCACAAATATTCATTACCTTGTCACAAAAGGCATGATGTAGTCGTAATTCTCAATGTAAGCACTGTAGACATTTCAGTTTGCTCAGATACATATTAACCAAATAACTGAACCAATTCTGAATAGGTCTTAATCTAAAAACCTATGGACATCCCAGAATCTATAGACTAACCTACAGATTAGATAGAAGACAATCCTCTTACAGATTTGCCTTGACCTATTGACTCCTGAAACCAAATATTTTGAATCTAAGCACAAGTCCAGAAAAAAAATAGAATTTCTTTGTGTGCAATATGAAACACTGGATAAGCAGAAGTCATGAGTATCTCTAGGAAAAGAGTCAATAGGAAACCCTGATATCACTGCCTGTGGTTGGAACAGTTTTCCAGGGCAGTAACAGAATGACATTTCTGCATCCTCTGGGTGCTGCTGCTGTGCTCTATGTTAGTTGCAAAACAGAAAGGTACCAGGACCTGCAATCATCTTTTCAGAGTTCTGTGATGGTCCATTGGGATATAGATATATCTTGCTCAAATTATATCTATTTCACTTGTTTACCTTTATCAAGGTCATAATTTGTTTAAGAGAAAAGAATTCTTCGGGGGTGCAGACCATATCAAGAAACTCCAGAGACATAACTTTGTGATGAGCTGGGATTTTTTAATCTAGTTTGAAGTTAAAAAAAATATTGTTCGGAAATAAATAATGTAATGAAGTTAATAAAGTTAAATAATTAGCAATTGAATTGAAAAGACTGCCTATACTCCCTTACAATTTACTTGCTGTCATATCTACTTAACAAGATGTAATTTTCACCCACACATACGTTTTACTTCTAGTCTATGGCTTTTGGTGCATGCAGTTTGAAAATAAAGGAGTATCAGATGCAATTCTGAGATGAAGAATGCTTAGGAAAGACACAGAGAGAAAGTCACTTGGTAAGAGAGTGTGAAAATGTGTCTCAAACCAAGTTACTCACTTCTATAGCTTAATCTTACCTATTCTAGTTACGCAACATCTAAATTGCAGTAGCTTCCCTCACAAACTGTTCCTCAATTTATGCATTACTTGAATTTAAAAAAAATAATTTAAAAAAAATTAAATTAGACTGGATAAGAGTTACAGAACACTTTTTTTTTTTTTTTTAAAATAGTAATGCCATATGATATGATATGATATTATAACCAATAATTGAAATACAACGATGTAGGTACCGGCAGAAAAGATGAAAGAAGTCCATGCCTAGTCAAAATGCACAGACAGTTTCATGGTGAAGGTAGAAAAGAAGGAATAAAAAACAAACAAACACAGCAAACAACTACAAAGGGTGTACATAACAATCCTTGTTTATGTTTCATTCAGGAGAGACAGAGTCTATAGGAGTCTCTTTACTGATTCTTACAGGAATTAACTCAAGTTCCTTGAGACAGGTAGCTTGACTACAGGTGGTGAAATTTATGACCATGAAAGGGTGTTCTATCCATTGTCCTAGAAATAGAGAAACAAAGAAGAAATGAGAGCATATCTATAGACATCATAAAGGAGATATGGATTTTACAGCAGAGGACCTGCAGTAAAAGACTGTATGAGGAAACAGCAAAACAATGAAGAGGAGCTGAAGACTGATATGGGAGTGAAATTGAGAAAATGTTTATAGTAAAAAGAAAAAAAAAAAAAGACACAACAAAACAACATGAAAGCTTCAAAAGGTGTATAACATTTAACCACTTCTTCAATTTAGATATATCAGAGATGTAGTGTATTAAAACGTAATCACGTCTATCATGGACCAAAGCTACAATAAAAATGTTACTACCAGTAATTCCATCATGAACTAGTATGCTGAGGTTGTGTCCTAGCTATGGAAACCATGTCTTTATCATTTATGTAAGATTTATTTCTGAGGAGACCTGTTAATTGCTCATACATTATTCTGTAGTATTGATTCTTCCATTCTGTAAGCACAGGAAAAGAAATCAAGATCAACTGGTGTCTTACCTAGGTCTGGGAATAGGTAACGAGGCTTGACTTTTCAGTGTTGTGTGACTGCCGCAGTCATTTATATGTGCAGAAATATAGTATACTCACTATGATATGTCTCTGCACAATCTGAAGAACAGAAGAAAACCATGCCGTAAAATAGTATTGACCTACACACAATAATTACTTTGCAGCTGGAAAGTACAGATCAAAGCTGCTTATCACTGAGAAGACATTAACTCTTTCTTATTCATCTAAAACATGGTGTGGGAATCTAACGCCTAGAAATGTTGACCAGCACTCTTCAGCCAGAGCCTACTCCGAAGGCCACGTAAATCGTCAGAACAGAAACACAGAATAAATGTTCTTGAGAGAGTTGCTCGTACCTCCAGACAAACAAACAAGTCCACATTGCCATGACACAATTTTTGACAGCTCTTCTATGGTGAGAAATATTGAACTGAGACTGTTACTTTCATAGAAAGTGACTATTTTCTGACCATGACACTTTTTTCAATTTTGGTTACAGATACAACTCTGAAACCACCTTACTTTATCTACAGTTCTTCAACAGGAAGAATCAGGAACATAGTGATGACTCTTAGAAGAAGATAATTATTACCCTGTCTTTTAGTTGTAGAACTCTGTACAGATGTCATATTATAATGTTCTCTCATTGTATCACACATTCTTATCTCATTCAGTGTTCGTAGATGCATCAAAATTATGAATACGTATTATCAATAATAAATTCTTATGCTTGTTGATTAATAAAAGTTGGCACACTGCAAACACAGTGGACATAATCTGTGCAAAACTCAGTAGTTGCTTCACAAGAGTGAAAGCTTTAAATACACAGAGACGACCCAAAAATCTAAAATAAATACATAACAGAAAAAATGGTAAAGAAATTTTTTCAAGGTTAGGACAATAGAGCATTCTTTTAAAATCAAAATTTTGTCAGTAATGTCCTTATTTCATTAAAAAACAGTCGTCCAGAGTCAGCAGTGCTGCAATTCTGTTAAGGGCAATAAAATTAAACAAGATACTAATTTCCCTCATTATATCCTCTATTGTGATTATCTGAGAACTCATATTTTAATTACAATACATTAAATTTTAATAAGTAGAGACTGAGAAAGTAACTATAACCTTTCTAGGTTACTTTGAGGGCTCAAAATTTAAAAATAATATGTTCTTTGCATTTGATTTTTTCAGAGTTAAGAGAGGAAAAAGAGTGAATCAGTGGTTATGGATAATCATTGTTGGTCTCACTCTTTTTATCTGATGTCAGAATCTAGAAATTTGCTCAACCTTTCTAAATGAAAAGGATTTTTTCTTATAGTTTCATTTTTTTTTTCTTGTCAACAATATAGGTCTCCTATATACAGGCACATGCTGAATATGACATCTAGGAAGGAGAAATCAAAAACATAAACAGGAGCTAAAAGAGAAGACAATAGTTCTTCAGAAAAAGTTCAAAGTGGATGTTGAATCACATTTTACAAGTCAACAATGTGACGTTTTGACATATAAAGTAAATGTTATGCTGGTATGTATAAAGGTAATGTTTTATGTGGAACACGGGATTATTCCTCTCTGCCCAGCTCTGGATAAATTGGAGATGTTTACTTCTGTGAGGTATATGCATACTGAAGTCATAGAACAGCAACAACAATGCTAAAAGATTTGACTATTTAATGCATGGTGGGAAGCTGAAAGTCCTGGCCTTGTTTGATCTATAAGGTATGGGAGAAAAATTTCAGGGCTTCCAGTAGCTGTTAGTTATTAGAAGAAAAGGGTAAACAACAGGTTTGTTTGTTTGTTTTATGAAACTGATACACTGATCTCCTTTTAATGTTATTTACTTTTTTTTTTTTAATGCTCAGCATCCTTCTGTCTCTGAAGATATGTGTCTTTGCAACTGATTTAGTCATATGCACGCCAGGCAGGACCAATATGTACTCCTTAGGGGACCTATTTGAACGTTATTTTATATTTGTTTCTGTATTTGCATTTTTTTACAGTCTCATGCCTTTGAGACTTTGGATTAAGGAATAACATATGAATCACTGATGACTTAGGCCATTCTACTGTGAGTAATTCAATTCATACTACGTTTGATTCTTTAAATCTAACTATATAAGAATATAGACAGACCTACCTTCCCATATGACAAGTTATCATCTCTGTATAAAAACATGTGAAGCCTGAAATTCAAAGGATCATCCAAAATTGTACTTTAGTTGCACAGGCACCATGACTTGCCTGGAATGAAAGCAAAGTTGACTACACTCTGAGTTACAATTTCCTGTCAATCCATCAACCGCTCACAGCAGTGTAAAGATTGTCTAGTAGGAAATGTATTTTGAAAAGATGGGATCCTCTAAGATGGCAGTGATTATTAAAAAGAAAAAATATATACTTTTAATATATATATTTATATATGTAATAGAATATATAATATAATTATATAATTATATAATTATATTTTATAGTTCATATTATGGTATTAAATATCATAATAGTAAATATAACATTATAATATATTAAATATTATAATATATGAGATATGTATTATGACAACTTTTTCAGAACAGGTAGCCTTCAAGACATCAGTAAAAATCACACAAGATAGATTTTCTTACTAGAAATCCTGTCCAAACACTATAGTGACTGTTATTTATATATTTATTTGAATTTTTTATTTGTATCTGAAGTATTAACTAGTATTTTTCTCAGATCAATATTGTCTAAATGAAGAACATGAAATCTCAGCAGTGTCTCCATCATTACCACATCTGTTAGTCCAGTTTTAATTGTAGATTATTTCTTTTATTAAGTATGCATGGCTTGAGAAGTGACACAGTATGATCAACTAAGCTCAAAAGTGGGATGTTTAACTTGTATTAGATTTTTTCAGGATCACAGATATATTGCACCGATTAGTGAGATTCTTTAAGCCACAGATGGTACAGGGAACTAAGTTTTCTGATACTCTGTGCTTCCCACATTGTATAGCTGTCCATCTGTACAGCAACTTCTATGACTCTGCCAAATTTTATGCTGTTCCATCATCTGTCCAGCCACTATTATAACCTACTGAGTGTTTAAATCAAGAAACAATGAAGAATGATATGTCTTTGAGCAATTCCAAACTGCTTCTGTCTCCTTAGAGCCACAGAAGTAGTATATGACAGCAGAGAATTGGCAGAGCTTGGAACCCTTACAAGCCACAACTCCAACAATTCCCTAAACCAGCATCATAAAAGTCTTCTGAACTGAGGATAGCTGTGAAATTTCATTGAGCTGAGCAGGTGAAGGACCAAGCTATCAAAGTGTATTTCACAAAGCAGTTTGCCACTTTCTACACTATACAAGTTTTCTGTCTGTTTTTTTTTTCTTTTTTTTTTTTTTTTTAACTGCACTTCCTTGGTGTTTATCCTTTCCCTTCTCAACATTATCAGTGTTTTTTCAACAAAATAAATCTTACCTTTAATTTAAAAATTAAAGGAATAACCAAGGCAGTGTGGGAGGGGGTGGGATAAGGGTGGAAGTACTTGGATTCTTTGTCTTGTTTCAATACTCCAGTAAAAACCAAAACAAACAATAACAGCAACAAAACACATACACACACAGAGAAACAAAACAAAACAAAACAAAACAAAACAAGACAAAACAAAAACAACCCAAAAACTTGAAAACATTCCTCTAAAATACCAGTTCGACCCAGATTGATCATTATTCACTATTCTACTGTCTTACTTTTGAGCCTCAGGTGTTATTGCAGATGTAAGATTGAACTGTATTAGAAAATAAATTACTCCACTGTTTTCACTGTATAATGTGTAACACTTATCAAACTGAAGGTTGTATTCTGATCCAATTTATTCCAGCCTGGACCCACTGAAATATTTTGTTGCACAGCTGTAACTATGCAGATTTTGAACTATCCGATCTGGTTTCATCTAATCTAAAAAACAACTCAACATTTTTCATTACAGAGAAGCATCTAAAATCAACTATAAATCTAAGCAGAAAAGGTCATTCTTAACATGTTTCCTGATTTAAGCATCCAATGGATTAGAGAAGCAGCAGGGCAGACTGAAAATGTTTGTTGATATGCCAGAATAAGATGGATACCACCTGAGCTCTAAAATAAATCTACCTCTATTCCCAAAATCACTTCCCTCTGGCCTCAAAAATGTAAAAGTTACAAAGATCAATATCAAATTTTCAGTGATGTAGTTTTTCATACTGAAGAGTATACTCAGTCTGTTAGTATCTGATTTTCAAGAGACTGTAAAGACTGGCAGAAGTTCAACTTCCTTTAAAGACCTCGATTTAAGTTCATTAAGAATAGGTAAAACAGGTACAGATTATGTTTAAACATATTAAATTGTTAATCTACTGCTTTGCGTCTTCCCTTTGTAGCCAGATTTCCTCCTTGGAGATGTTAAGATGTCCCAGAAGCATACGTTCATCACGGTAATGTATTTTAAGCATATATGAATCATCTTATCACTAAAGTGACAAACAGAAGTATTTTAGTTGCTGCCTTAAAATTTTAAATAGTTTTAGAAAATTAGCAATGAAAGCAGAGAGACTGCTTTCTACATAGATTTATCTGACATATTTTCAGAGAAGGCTGTTTCCCACAGTCACACAGATAAAATGCTCAAAGATGAAATAATTACATTACATTTAACACAAGGTCCAAAGTTTAAGTTTGACTTACATCATTACCTTAAAGCAAACATGAGAAGTGAAAACAAGTAGCCTTCATATTACTGAAATCCCTCAGTCAGGCTTCCTACTACAGATGAGATAGACAGAGGTGTGGCCAGGACTGGGAGCACACCGATAAGAAGATCCTGTTTACATTGAGGGCTTTTCTGGGGATATGAAAGGTGGAAAAGGAAATAGAAAAAAGAAGCAGTTAGAACCGCAATAACAGGTTCTGGAAGTGGGCTTAAATGATTATTGTAGGTGCCCTCCAAATTAAAATATTCTAATATTTTCAGCTTGGATCAGTGTGCACACATTTACACAAAGCTCTTTCTCCTATCAATGGTGGCTTTTGCCACCATTAGTACCTACGGAGGTGCTCCCACTTGATGGATAGTCCAGGTTGTCTGACTCAAGTGACCGTGGTGGTCCATATATGTGAAGCACGAACCAGATTTCACACCACATGTGAAAGTACTCCTCTAGGCTCAGGGACTGACTCTTCAAATGTGTACTTTGTCTGGGTGGAGGGAGGGTTAGGCCTTTCTTGTGAAGAAAGTTCAATCCATTACATGATGGTTAGGATAATGAAGATGTAAGAGGTAGCAACGAAGTAGTGGTCTTAGTAGTGTGATCTTGTGCAACAGTGTCTGAGACAACGCCAGCAAGAATGATGACTGAAGTTTGGCAACAGGCAGTGAAGGTGGCAATAGTGAACATGATGTTTTCAGCTAGCACACCCAGAGGAAGCCAGATGTAGGCAGCTTCAGGTCTTCTGCCCCTCCTGACCACCTATGGAGGCAGGATAGTGAAGAAATGGACCTTTGATATGAACAGAAGTATTATTTTTGTCTTTACAGAAACTAGCTAAAATTTATCTAACAAGGATGGTAGCATATTAAAAGAAAGATAAATGATCAAGTATTGTGTGAGCAGCTTAGATACAAGTAGTTGGAATATGATCATGATCAGGTGTTTCCCTTGTATTATGTCTTGAGTCACAAATTTTTGTTTCAGCTGATATCTCTGTATTTTTCCCGGTCTTCTCATACAGTAGTGAGAGTGTTAGAAGTACACTGTGAGTGGGTACAGAGAACTTTGATCTTCAAGTGCTTTTTTCATGCAGTGTTATCCAACAGATGTGGCAGAAAATGCAAACACCTCACAGGATGAGTTTTCTCAGGAACAAAGAGAACATCAGCATCTGGAGTATATTCTATAATTTGACAGCTCTGTTGTAAGTATCCTGGTGTTTAAACCCATCTGTTTCATTCACATTTCCTGAAAACCATGATTGGGATGTAACCCAAATTAGTTTTGGCAGAAGTATCTTAAAATCACTTAAGTCTGAAAAACTGTCTTAGTCTGCTGAACTTTTTAAGAGAGGACCATAGATGTATTGAAGGAGATAGACTTAGCTGTTTTTCAGAGAAGGGTATAGGTAATAATGACCATAAATCAGAAGTCTTACACCTGTGGGAAAAGGAGACAGAAAAAAAATAAAGAGAGAGATGCATTTTAATAGAATATTGTATCTTCTCATCCAATTAATAACTTTGTTTTAAATAATGGTGTATGTATTCAACATAACAAAGAGTAAAATCAATTATATCACATCAAACTGTACTTTTAAGACAGTTACAGCTTCCATTGAGTTTTGATTCTGGCCAATTGTTCCAAATAATAACTTTCAAAGCACCCACTATTGGCTTCCATTTACATTAGATAAAAGATTCTTTCTGCAGTGTTTATAGTCTTTATTTCTTTAAAGTATTGTGAAAGCTATGAAAAGATAGTTTAGTTCCTAAGTTCTCATAATTCCAATCCATTTTAAAATACATGGGGCTACAAACTCAATAGATAATTACAGTTGTGTGAAGATGAAGACAGGTCTTTCAGGCCTTGGAAAGAAAAACAGTGCTCTTTAATTTTTTTTTTTTTTTTTTAACAATATCATCTGTGGAACTTCCTTATAAATTCTTTAGAAAAGAGAAAGTTCTCTTAATTTTCTTGACAAGCTGTCAAAAAGGGTCACAAAGTCAGCCTGAAAACATCATTGCAGGTAGCACAATAGAAGTTACTTATTGTGTATAAAAGCTTTCCATAGTAGTGGAAATTTCAATATGTGATTATATCAGTGAAAACAGTCCAGTTCTATTAAATTAAATATGAGATTATCTGTGAGATAATACCAAAGAAAAGCCAAAAAAAAAAAAAAAAAAAAAGACAATGAACAAAATAAATTTAAGAAGGAGCAATTGAAAGTGGATTAATATTTTAGAGATGGTTATACTACTTTCATAATTCATTACGATAATGATCTCAGCTTAACTAAAATGATTCCACTGATAATGTAAGTGACTGGGGTCCAGGTAGATGGGAGAAAGAGAAGCAGATAGCTGAGGGCAAGGAGTTAAGATTAAATAAAAAAAATGTGGAGTTCTGGTGAGAGAAGTAGAGAAAGGAAAATAGAATTTACTGGGCAATGAAACTTAGATTTGGTCAATGGTGAACATTAATTTATAACAAGAATAAGTTTGGAGCAAGATGCAAGAAAAGGGAAGAGGGAAGACTGAATTAGTAACAGCTTAGATATCGAGTTTGACCAAAGTGAACATGAGACCTTTTGAGGTCTCGTCTTCTTTCCTTCTATCAGGAAACACCTGTGAAATCTTCTCTTACAGTCTCTGGCCACCTGTCTCCCAGTGCTGGGCCGTTAAAAGAACTTAAATGTGGGAGGTTTATGAAATGAGCTAAATGACTTCAGTATAATTCATAGGTAACTCAAGTGGATGCATTTTTGCTGGAATAGCTATAGATACAATTCATTTGCTCTACAATGCCTGCAAAGTAAGTGTGAAAAACCCACATGAAATTATTATTCCATATTCTGAGAAGTTATAGGGTTGGGGGAAATCTTAATTTTGTCCTTTTGTTGATTTTCTTTATATGTTTCATTACATAGCCACACACTTTTTTTTTCTTTTTTTTTTTCCAGGGGACAACATGAAAAATGACCCCGTGTTGGAATGAATCTGAATCATCCAACAAGAAATATTGTTGCCTGTCAATTCATTGCAGATAAAGGATGAATCAGAAGGGTTGAAGGACATGTTTATTTATAAACAAAACAACAAAAACAACAAAAGGGATTATGACCGTTTAAAGTTTTTTAACATGTTGCTGTACAAACACAAATAGAGGTAAAGGTTGACCTGTGTCAATTAACCTTGTTTTCCGATAACCACAAATTGGTTATTTCTTTTTTTACCTGGTGTCTATATTTTTCAGTTGTGTTCTGTCTGTGGGCACGTCTGAATTTTATCATACAGCAAATCACTGCTTCTGTAGAAACCAGCTTCACATGTGTTTGACAGAAAGAATGGGTATTTTGGAGAAGCAGTAGCTAATTTATAGTGAAGTGTTGATGTACACAGTCCCAGACTGCTTCTTATGAAAGTAGTTATATTGGAAATCAAAATCAGACTAAATGAGACATGAAAGGTGAATAAAACCCAGGGGACTGTAGACATGCTTTTGCTGGCATAGCTGGCTTCTTCCACCCACTTTCTGGTGGATTTTTCCTTTCTTGTCTCCCAGGGAAAATCAAATGTGAACTGTTGACCCACATGTTCAAAACAGATGTCCAAAACAAGACTGCAATAATCAGATGCACACTTCTGTGTGTGTTTGTGTGTACATATTCAGCCACACTCCTGCATTTGTGTAGGCAGCAACCACTTCACAAATGATATTTTACTTGCTAGCTAATTTTGACCTAACATGTCACAATAAAAATTTAGGCATGACAAAATCTGCCTAATGCTATACACCTCACTCTCAGTCTTGCTCATGTTAACTTAGGTGCTTAGCAGTGCACGCTGTGGGTAATCATAGAGAAGGCAATATGGTTATTCTTCATAAGCAGTTAAAGCTAAGATTCTACTCTCTGTAAGACTGCAAGTCTCTTCTTCACTAGTATTTATTTATATGGAGAGAAATATAGAGGAAGATTTTACTAATAAGTAGTTTATGCTACTAATACAATATAAAAGTGCTTGTGTTAGCAGCTGATCATCATTCATTTCTGAAATATAAAAATAAGGCTTATTCCAGATTCTAATCAATATTAATTGGGAATGCAATCATGTAAGATAAAACCACAAGTTCCTCTGAACCAACAATAAAGAAAAAAAAATAGAACTCAGGAAAAAAAAATACCCACAAATATTGGAGCTGATGGCATATTTTCCATCCAAAAATATCATCTCTATAAATAGTCATAAGCTTCTGAATATTTTGAAATAACTAATACAGGGTGAAGAAGATTGTAGAAGTTTTCTGGGTGTGTTTGAAATGGGACCCTGCCTCAGCCTCTCCCTTCTGACATAAGGAATACCTAGCTTTACTATCATTGCTTAACTTAGCTGAAATTTGGAGAGTATCACAACATGAAATTCATGTTTATACATTTAAAGAATTTTCTTAATCCCTCTAGCAAAAGCTATAAAGAAGTACTATCTCTAGATCTATAAGAATCCCAGAAAACATATCATATTGTTAACAAAGATTGTTAATATGCTCTACAAGAGCAAATAAGTAGGCTTTTGCATTTTATTCAATTTCAGTTTCTGTGTGCATTTAATCTGCAGCAACAGATAAATTATAAGCCTACATGTGCAATCCTGTAGTAAAGACAAGAGTCATAGCTACATTATCTTAAAAAAAAAAAAATTGAAAAGCTCTACATAAAGAGAAAAAATACAAGAAAAAAGATGAATGGATATGGCTTCTGTATTTGCTTTACCAGCTGTGAACGGTGAATTCAAGAAACAAGTGGCCAGCATACAATCTAAGCATACGCAGAAGATACAGCCCCTGCTACAGTTTTCCTAATATTTCTCAAATTAATCAACATCACTTCATATTAATAGAGAATCTCAGATAGTTTGGCCTTGACCTTGTTGGGCAAGGCATAGGGGTGATTAAACTGAACAAAAAGATCAACATTAGACGATAAATAGCTGAGATGAAGTCAGAGAGTATTTTAGTGGTTAATCCCTTATTTTTTTTTAATCAGGAGAAGCACGCACCATTTTTACTCACAAAGCACAAATCACGTCTTTGCACTCGTCAACGGACAAGGTTACATACTAAGTGAAAACCCCTTTCTGTCTCTACAGGCCTAGCAAACCATGAATGAGTACCACATTCCTATGAAAACCAAGAAATCTTCAGACAGTATAGAACATTCTCCTCCCGGGCAGCTGTTATGTCCGTGAATTCAGAAAGCTTCTATGTCTGGTCTTATCTTCAGGAGAAACTTCACACTTCTGGTACAGTACAATCATGTTCATTTAATCCTATCTCAGAATTCAGAAATAAGTTTCCAGATTGAGAATTCTTTATCAGAGCTAATAAAGACATGACTCCTCCTGCATTCAAAGAATATACAAATAAGAGAAGTATATTATTCTTTGTGAAATTATTACTCAATTAGTCATCTATCAGTGACTGAAGGTTCTAAAACCATTTTAATAATGCAGTGCTATCCTCTGTTAGTATTCATATTATTACAAGATTAACCTTTCATTAAGCCGTTGTGCAAATATATTACACATCCACAGCCTGTTCTTAAGATTTTTACCAACACATTTCAGAACAACTTAAAAAAAACCTCAATGTTAGTTGTAGTTCTTTGTAATTGCTATAGTACTTTGCAATCTTGAAATGTCCCAGCTGCGTCACCTGACTCTATATTTATACTGAATGCACGGCCAAGTTTTGGCCAGGATGGAGTTAAATTTATCCATTGTAGCTTGTATAGGGCTATTTGGATTTGTGTTGAAAACAGTGTTGCTAACATAGGGATGTTTCAGCTATTTTTGAACAGTGCAACATCAAGGACTTCTCTGCTTCTCACATCCCCTGCCAGTGAATAGCCTGGGAGAGCACAAGAAATTTGAAGGGGACACATCTGGAACAGCTGATCCCAGCTGACCAAAGGGATATCTGATCCCAGATGATGTCGTGCAATGAAAGCTGGAAGGAAGAAGAAGGAAGGGGGGACTTTCAGAGTCATGGCTTTTGTCTTCTCAAGTAACTGTTATGCATGATGAAGCCCTGCTTTCCTGCAGATGGCTGAACACCTGCCTGACCATGGGAAGTGGTGAGTGGATTCCTTATTTTGCTTTGCTTGTGCATTCAGCTTTTGCTTTATCTATTATGTTATTTTACTCTCATCCCATGAAATTTTCCATGTTTAACTTTTCAGATATTTTCGCTGAAAAGTAATTTAGAAAAAAAAAAAAGAATAATTTAAATTTTAAATTTTCCTATATATTTTTCCAAGAAGTAAAGTTGCTGTCTCTTAGAAAAAGCTTTTTTCCACAACTCTGGTGAAGGAATTTTGTACAATATGGTCACAAAAATAATCTGTAACCATACAATCGGCAGTTTCTGAAAGACAAAAATTAAAGTTTTTTAAGTGTTTAGAATTTTTTACTTAAAAGCAATCTGAATTAATGTCACACGTTCATGAGTATTGATTTGTAGCCCACTAGTATACAAAGCAGAATGAAGGGTCTTGAAGCACCAATAAAATCTAAAAAGCTTGCAACATAAGATTCAAGATCATCAAAGGATTCAAAGGGTAAGATCATTTATTGTTAGACATGTATGTGCAACCATGATTCTGAGGCACGGGAACGTTATTATTCCATACTTTACCTGAGTGTGGCAGAATGCAAACCCCCCTCTCTCCCCCCACCTCCTTCAATATGGAGGGAGTAGGCACATCTCCCTGTCTCTGCTACTTGAGGCTGACGGCTTCTTTTGTTTGGCCCAGAGCACCCTGGCTAGGGCCATTAGGAGAAGGGAGTGCCGAGGCGCCAGTGAGCCGCTGGGCACCTGTGACCAGTGTGGGGGGTGTTTGGAGGCTTCAGGGGCGCCCCACACACGGTGTGGGGGTGCAGAGAAGCTTCTAGAATGCCTACAGTCAGGTCTGATCAGCCAATAAAAACAGGACTCTCGTCGAGACTGAGCCAGTTGTTGCCGGTCTCTCGGAGCTACGAGCAAGATTCTGCTGCTGAGACCCCGCCTCCCCGGGATGGAGACCCCGCTTGCCTTGCCGCCACGTGCGTAAGTAAAACACTCGCACAATTGGGAGTGTATTATAAATTTACACTCGCGGAATTGCGAGTGTACGCTTTACCTTTATCTCTCTAAGAATAATCCAGAAACCGGATTCAGGCAAGTGTGTACTCCTCTGGGACTCGAGGGTGGTTCCAGCATAGTTTTGGGTGAAGCCACGTGTATGTACTCTGTGGACCGCCTGTTGTACTAGTTGTTACCCCTTAATAATTTTCCTCAACTGATACCCGAACCTATATTTAAGTCACTTTTGGAGTGTTAAAACCCTGTTTCTCACTGGTTTAATAAAAGTTGTTTTGGACCCTGTTGTCCCTTAAATCAGCCTCGGGGTGCCTCCGTGACAATTTTGGCGCAGCGAGCAGGGTATCAGATATGGAGGAATTATTTAGAGGGTTGTTTAATGTCTCTGCAGTAACCTGGGGTCTTGCCGTAATGTGGATCGCGGTGTGTTTCAGTTTGGGTGTTTGCTTAAAGGTAGCACAGGATTTGTGTAAAATTAAGCAGCGAATGGAGGAAAACCTTTCGCGGGAAAGTGAAAAGTTTGACTCTCTGATACAGGACTTTTCTCGGCAAAGCATACGGTCGGATTTGTTAGAACAGAGATTTGGCTTGTTAGAACAGAAACTTGTTTTTTTGGAACAAAAACTTGAGTTTTTGTTAATTAATATGAGAACTTCCTCTAGCGTCTCCCCAGTTCAGGTGTGCCCCTCGGCCCCCCCGTTTCTCGACAAAGATACTGATTCTGAAAACAGTGTTGATGAAGGGGGGGTAGAAACAAAGGACGTGCGTCCTCTTATTAGAACTGAAACACATACGGATGGACGAGGCAAAAATCCACGCACGGCTACCCATAGCACGCCATATTCAGGACTGGAGCTAGGAGATTTACAAACTAGATTCTCACGCAAGCCGGGCGAGACAGAGACTGAATATCTTTGGCGCGTTTCACTTACCGGGGGTGATAGGATATTATTGAGTAAGGACGAGGCCACAGGCTTCTGGGGCCCAGGGGTATTTTTAAGTGATGGTCCGGATGGTAATCACTCCATCACATCTCGTGTAGCTTACTGGGCTGGCGGTATAGATCCCAGGGAACGTGGGGAGCCAGTTGCAATTGTTGTAAAAGACTTATCAGATCTTGCTGAGGGAGTTCAAAAGGCGGCTTGTATACAAGCAATGTATGAAAAGGGCCGGCAGTCCCCCCCTATGGCGGCGCCGGTGGATCCGGTCACCCTTCGGCTGCTTATTAAAGGATTACCGGATGCCTTAAAAATATATGTCCAGTCCCTTAAGGAGAAAATTCAGGGGACTATTGATCGTAATAAGCAAAATCCCCGAAGTCCTCCTGAACATGTATTAACCTGGGCGGAAATTTTACACAATGTGGTTACACATGGGCGCGAGATGGGGTGGGTAGACCCGAGCGGCGGCCCGTGCAGAAGCCGGACGGTCCGGAAGACGAGCCGAGCCGAGCCTCTTCAGAGGCCGCCCCCCCCGTCCCAGAAACCGAAGCGTTTTGGCTGCCGGTCAGATCAGAGCAGCAGCTTGCAGCAGAGCAGCCTCTGGCGCCGCGCGGCTGCTCTGGGTGTGCCCCGAACACTGCTATATAAGCTTTCCACCGAGCACCTACAGGAGCTGGTGGAATACTTAGAGGGAAGATCAGAGAACAAAGAGGAGGCGCCGGTAACCGTCCCCCTCCCTGAGGACAAGCGAAACATTAACCCTTTCGTATCCTCACAAAGGGAGCCAAAAAACTAGTAGAAGCGGATGGGAAGCAGGACCGCCCCACCCGCTTTGTATTTTCTTGCCAATGGTCCAGTGATAAAGAACCATACATACATATCCCCGTTGGTCCAAGGCGAATAAGTGTGAAATTTCTAATTGACACAGGCGCACAAATCAGTGTTTTGAACAGGCGGCAAGCTGACAAACTTGGGATTAAACCATCAAGGAAAGCCATCAATATAGTAGGGGTAACAGGTGTAGCAGAGAGATGTCCTTTAGCTCGAACCCACCTTTTGCTACCTGGGGAAAAACGGACAACAGCTGTGGAAGTTGCCCTGAGTCCTTATAAGGCAAACATATTGGGATTTGATATTTTGGCAGGTAGACGGTGGTGCTTACCTAATGGGGAGATTTGGAGCTTTGGAAACCACAGAGCGGAGGTAGCCCGTATTAGAATATTGCCACTTACCTCTGCACCCTTGCAGTTCGAAAGAACTACTGACGTTAGGATTTTGCAACTTGCTCCTGCTCTACCCACATCTACAATAACCTGTACTCCACAGTACCCCCTGCCAAATGCAGCAAAACGGGGCATTACGGAGGTTATTAATGATCTTGAAAAAAGACAAATAATTAGCCGCACCCATTCTCCCTATAATTCTCCAGTTTGGCCCGTTCGCAAGCCTGATGGGCGATGGCGCCTAACTATTGATTATCGAAAACTGAATAGTAACACTGCACCACTAACAGCTGCCGTCCCAAACATAGCCTCAGTGGTGACTGTAATACAAGCAGCAGCCCACCCATGGATGGCTGCTTTAGATGTTAAAGATATGTTCTTCATGATTCCCCTAAGGGAAGAAGACAAGCCACAATTTGCTTTTACCTGGGAAGGGAAGCAATACACTTTTAATCGGCTTCCTCAGGGGTACAAACACTCTCCTACTATTGCCCACAATGCCCTTGCTGCACTCATTGACACTGTACAGGTACCCTCAGGCATTTGCATATATCAATATATAGATGACATCTTAGTGGGTGGAAACAATAAGGAACAGGTGGGGCAAGTAGCAGAAACTCTTTGGAATTTATTAACACAGAACGGATTAGATATTCCACCGTCCAAGTGCCAGGGTCCCAGCCAGGAAGTTAAATTCCTAGGGGCTTGGTGGATAGGAGGAGCCATAGCAGTGCCTGATGATGTTCTGGCTACTATAGACAAGGGACACACCCCAAACAGCAAAGCAGACCTACAATGCCTGTTGGGTACATTAGGGTACTGGAGAAAACATATCCCAGGATTCTCAGTGATTGCCCGTCCCCTATATGACCTACTCCGAAAAAACAAGAAATGGAATTGGACTCTACAACATACAGAGGCCCTTAATGTTCTAAAAGATGAACTTAAAACCTATCAGAAATTGGGCCCACTACATCCACAAGACCCATTGAGAGTGGAATGGGGGTTTGCAGAACATGCCTCCTATTGTGCCATATTCCAAAGGGGTCCAACAGGGCCAGCTAGACCTTTGTTGTTCTCTTCCACCGCATTTAAGGGAGCTGAACAACGATATTCGGAGTGGGAGAAGGGGCTTCTCTCACTTAGCCGAGCAGTTAAGGAGGCAGAGAAACTGTGTACGTCACAGGAAGTTATTGTACAAGGCCCTTTCCCTCTGTTGAATTCAATCCTTAAAGGGTTACCGCCCCCTGAGGGGGTGGCACAGAAAGCAACAGTACGAAAATGGTACGCCTATTTAGAGGGAGTTAGCCAATTGTTACTACTAAAGGAGGGTTCTGTAAAAGTTTCAAAACTTCAACAACCTGTGAACGCTGATCCGGTCCTGTTGAGCCTGCCTTATAAACCCTCTCCTATTAAAGAAGCACCTAAGCTAACTCAGGACTCAGACACACAAGGAGTCTGGTTCACTGATGCATCAGCCCATCGGGTAGGGACAAACTGGCAGTACAAGGCAGCAGCATTGGAGATTGCTACTGGAAAAAGAATAACAGAGGAGGGGGAAGGTAGTGCTCAAGTAGGAGAACTGCGTGCTCTTTTATTAGCAGCAGAAGGAGGAGCCTCCATGATTTACACTGATTCCTATGCAACCTATAAGGGTGCCACTGAATGGATATGCCAATGGGAATCTAACCAATGGGAAGTAAATCGCACCAGAGTGTGGAGAGCTGAAGATTGGCAAAGACTATTAGAAATTGGCAGGTCACGACCTTTGAGTGTGGGTTGGGTAAAAGGACATGCAAAGGATGGAACCCTCGCTGCCAAATGGAATCAACAAGCTGACTTTCTAGCCCAGATCAGGCTGGCTGAAAGCATACCAGAGGAGTGGGCACGGTTAGCTGAATGGTTACACCTTAAGCGAGGCCATTCTGGAAAAGCAGATCTTTATTACGAATGCCGATCCCGGGGTTGGCCAGTGTCCATGGGAATATGTGAAGCAATTCTCACAGCCTGTCCACAATGTCGGATCAGACTTAAAGCTGATCACCCAAATCAGGCCCCGGCCCTACATATCAGGCAGGACAAGACTCTCTGGAGCACGTGGCAAATGGACTATGTCGGGCCACTGAGACCCTCTAATGGAAAGAAATACATCCTGGTGGGGGTAGAGGTAGTATCAGGATTATCAATGGCCACTGCTGTCAACACGGCCACTGGAGATCAAACCGTGCAAGCGCTGTGTGGGTGGTTTGGTATCCTACCCACTCCTGAGAATATCCAGAGTGACAATGGCACACACTTTTCAGCTGCCGTGGTTCAAGACTGGGCTAAGGGAGAAGGTATTAAGTGGGTGTTTCATACACCATACTATCCCCAAGCCAATGGGATCGTGGAACGAACCAATGGTTTGATTAAGAAGTATGCAGATGTATCACGACACAACTGGGACAAGCGATTAGCACAAGCTGTCTTCCTTGTCAATAACCGCTGGGGAAGCTATGGGAGCCCCAAAATCAGGGCGTTCTGTCCTGAAAAGCCATTGACAGACAGCAACTTGACAACCAACACAGAGGAAGCGCATTCCTCAAAAATACAAGTGGGCCAGCCTGTCATGGTGAAATTACCATCTATTGGTATTGTACCCATGACTCTAGCAAAACCCAGAGGGTTATATGCCTGGGAAGCCCTTGATGAGAATGGGAAAACCCACCGTATTAGTGCTCGGTGGATAGTTCCAGACTACTAACCCTGAAAGCCCGGTTCCTCCTCGAGGACCGAGGTCTGTTCTTGTGTTTTCTTGCAGGGCAAAGGACAATGACGGGGTGGAAGAGGATCCAGATGCCTTGGAAACAAAACGACACCAGCAATGACGGGGTGGAAAGGGATCCAGCTATCACCAGCAAGAGATGGAAGAGAATCCAGATGCAAGCCATTCAGAAGGAAGGCAGTCACAGGAATGGAAACACTAACGAACTGTGACTGATGTTTGGGACTCAATAATTACCTTGGGCAATTGTTGATTGTTCTAATTATTTCAATTCTATTGTTGATTGTTATTAATAACTGCGTTGCAGGGGTAAGTCAACCCATGAGATACGGTGATCCACAGTGGACATTAAGGCTCACCGGCAGAAGTGTCCCCTTTTTACTTTGGAGGCAAGAGGTGACTGCACCACCACTCCAAAGTATCAGACCATGACTGTAGTCACGGGGTGGATTGTGGCAGAATGCAAACCCCCCTCTCTCCCCCCACCTCCTTCAATATGGAGGGAGTAGGCACATCTCCCTGTCTCTGCTACTTGAGGCTGACGGCTTCTTTTGTTTGGCCCAGAGCACCCTGGCTAGGGCCATTAGGAGAAGGGAGTGCCGAGGCGCCAGTGAGCCGCTGGGCACCTGTGACCAGTGTGGGGGGTGTTTGGAGGCTTCAGGGGCGCCCCACACAGGGTGTGGGGGTGCAGAGAAGCTTCTAGAATGCCTACAGTCAGGTCTGATCAGCCAATAAAAACGGGACTCTCGTCGAGACTGAGCCAGTTGTTGCCGGTCTCTCGGAGCTACGAGCAAGATTCTGCTGCTGAGACCCCTCCTCCCCGGGATGGAGACCCCGCTTGCCTTGCCGCCACGTGCGTAAGTAAAACACTCGCACAATTGGGAGTGTATTATAAATTTACACTCGTGGAATTGCGAGTGTACGCTTTACCTTTATCTCTCTAAGAATAATCCAGAAACCGGATTCAGGCAAGTGTGTACTCCTCTGGGACTCGAGGGTGGTTCCAGCATAGTTTTGGGTGAAGCCACGTGTATGTACTCTGTGGACCGCCTGTTGTACTAGTTGTTACCCCTTAATAATTTTCCTCAACTGATACCCGAACCTATATTTAAGTCACTTTTGGAGTGTTAAAACCCTGTTTCTCACTGGTTTAATAAAAGTTGTTTTGGACCCTGTTGTCCCTTAAATCAGCCTCGGGGTGCCTCCGTGACACTGAGATTCAAGGATTCCCTATAAAATTTTCTACATAGCCAGCATACTGTCATACATGAGAATATACTAGCTGAGGATTTGGTCTGGTTTTGTCCCTTACCTTGATGGGGATATCACCACAATCCTGTGTCAGTCCCACTGTAGATATGAATATTCAAGTATGTTCAAAATGTGCTTTTTTTTCTTAATTATTATGTTTGCAGGACTGCGTATTCCTTTTTTTTTTTTTATTTCTGTTTTTTTAGATATAAATTTATGTGTGTGTAAACACTTGGAATGTTTAAAAGGATTATTCCTTTGGAAGTATTTCAAATATACGAAAAAAATAAGAAAGTAACTAGGGGGTTTTTTTGCTGGTTTTTTTCTTCCCTGCAGAATAGCTTACCTACTGATTTGAAAGCATATTTTATTTTGTTAATAGGTTTTGGATTACAGTTCGGAGAGCAATGACACAGGACAAATGTAATTTAATATGCAGTATTTTTTGCTGGTTTTTGTTATTGAAAGTAACCTTTGAGTTTGCCAGATGGCTGTGTCACATGTGAACCCATTAGATCTGTTACTGTATTTGTACATAGAAGACCATAACATCTTCAGACATTTCGTTCCGCACAGAGGGCCAAGTGAAACATTGTGGAACACCTTTACCACAAAATATTCTATTGCAATATTTAGTTTATAAAGAAAGGCAACAACTCATTCATTCAAGCTCTTAACCCTGTGTTCTACTCCATAATGGAACAGTATCTCCTTCAAGGTAAAAGCTAATTATGGAATATGTTCAAAGAGTAGATAAACATCATAACCTTATGCTGTGAAATTCATCTGATAATTCATTTTGTGATCTTAGCTTGTTTAGATTTTATTACTATTGCTCAATATTATATTGTAAGGAAAAGCATACGAGACACAAAAATGCAGTAGTTCCTTGATGTGAAGCAGAAAATGTCTGGAAGACAAAGTTCGAGAAAAGAAGGTTCTTATTAGAACCTCATAGGAAGGAGTTATTTTTGGTAAAATCTTCTCCACGTTCAGTTATCTGTACACTAAATAATAACTTCAAACCCTAATGTTGTATAGTCTGTTTCTTGCATTAAATATTATTAATGCTGTCTTTTTATGTGCTCTGTCTCAGGTATTCTAGGTCTTTAATTATGCTTTTTTGTTTCTTTGTTTGTTTTTGGTTTTGTGGTTTTTTTTTGTTTGTTTGTTTGTTTGTTTTTTCTCAGTCCTTATTCCTCTTGGCATGAATGACTGACTAGATATGACTAGATATAGACTTTTCTGGTTTTGTGAGGTCTTTTTCTCTATTTTTATGTCAGTATTTTCAGTATGAGAACTAAACTGAAGAAAAAAGATGTGTTGATTACATGTACAGATCTCTAATTACACTCTCATTCTAATGCAAAAAGCAGTTCTGGTATAGTAAACATGTGATTATTCTTCAAGAACATTGAACAAACTTTTGTTCTACCATATAGCACTGCTTTAATGCCATGTATGTATAAAAGTATAATTACATCCTGCTCAAACTGAAATACCGGAATATAAATATTTATATGTGTCCCAGGTTGAAACAGTTGAGAAAAAAAACACGTTCTGTTCTTGTTTTTCCATAGCATTCTTCAATAATTTCTTTTATTAGGAAAGAGGTATACATCTTTAAAGAGAGTTTCAACTAAATGAAACCACTACAGTGTAACTTATCTGTAAAATGAGAAAATCCATACTTTTCCCAAAAGTTTCACTAAAAGAACTTGAGCCATGTAGAAGTGGTGATGGAATGAGGACTATGGTATTTTAAATTATTCCCTTAGGCATGGAAAATACTGTACCTTGAACAGGAGATTTTAAATTGAAAGGAAATATACACACACCACTGAGACAGAGGTATGGAAATGGCTGAATTTTCAGCTTACTACTCAAGCAAAAAAAAATACACTATATATACCTATTCAATTATGTGGGTTAGTTTTCTCAGACAAATTCAAATACTGAAATGAAATATCCTTGCAAATATTTGGTTTTAAAAAACTGCTAACAATTGCTTAAATATTAATAAAACTTCATATAAATTAGAAATTATATTAAATTGGGTTTTTTCCATTTTAGAAGGAATGTTCTTTGTAGTCCCACATAATTTCACATTTTCATCTAGTAAGTGTCATCTACCCAAAATTATTTATTATTAGTAGCCATGCTGAAGAGAATTGAAAAGTACCGGGAGGCGGGAAGGAAAAGAAAACCTGTTACAATAAGAGTTGGGGATTTTGGAGAATATTAAGGGAGAACAACTTCAGATGCAGAGTTCTTTATCATGACAGAGACAGGGAAAGATCATGTAGATATTTCTGCCCACACTTGTGTGGAGTACAGCACAGTGCATTTAACCTTTATTTTTTTTCTTCTAAAATAAGTGTTCCCTTAAGCTAGACAGATAGCAGGAACTTCTACAGAAAATACCTTTTCCTTTTCAGTATCCTCCTCTCCATGGTAAACCAACATATGCTGTTCGCCAGATTCCAAAATGATCTCCTATCTATTGGCTTCTAGGCATATTTCAAGTTCCAGTGAAAATGTTAATGAGGATAGCATTGGCAGGAACAGTTTGTCCTCACAAATTGCTGCTTTTCTTTAAATGAATTATAAATTATTTTATTTTAAAATACTTTGTGAGGTTTCAACCTCAACTGTAAGAAAAAAAAAAAGTAAATAAAAGTAAGACTAATAATTAAAAACAAACAAACAAACACTAAAAACAAACCTCAACTAACTCAATATATCTGATTAGAACTAGTAAAAGTGGTAGCAATTTATTAAGGGTTAGTCTGATGTTGCCTGTTCCTGCTTGAAAAAAAATAGAGAGCTCCTGTTGATCAGCAGGAACAGATTTACCTATAAAAATTTAAAAATATGGGCACAGATTTTCATTGTTCAAGGTAACGTAGGCATTAGGTTTTGTGCTAGAAAGGAATAATCCTGACTGAAAATATGGTACAGGAGTAGAACTCACAAAAAATGCTGCTACTTTTTATTTGCTTCAATCAAAATCAGAATTTACATCAAAAACTAAAGTTAGGTATTATTTCAAAAGCAATTTCAGGAGTTACTGTATGTTATGACTAAAGTAAACTTCATTTAAAACTGCAAATCTGTGATATAGGGAATGCAATGACATATAATTTGATTTACAGTTTACTCTGAGTTGAAAGAGAGAATTAGAGCTATAGTTCTCTGAATACTCTGAAGCACTGAGGAATTTTAAAACAAAACAAAATGAATAGAGATCTCTTTCATCTTTAAAATGCAAAACCAAGATATGTTCTAATGACAAGAAATAAAAACATGAGAAAACTAGTTCCTTGCAATTTTTACCCAAATTTTATTCATGGTTGTAAAATTTATAATGACTGGGACATAATTCACCTGCTTATTGGAGAACTGTTGGAGAGAGTCCAGTGCAGGGCAATGAAGATGCTGAAGGGAGTGGAGCATCTCCCGTGTGAGGAAAGGCTGAGGGAGCTGGGGCTCTGGAGCTGGAGAAGAGGAGACTGAGGGGTGACCTCATTAATGTTTACAGATATATAAAGGGTGAGTGTCAGGAGGATGGAGCCAGGCTCTTCTCAGTGACAATGAATGATAGGACAAGGTAATGGGTGCAAGCTGGAACACAAAAGGTTCCTCTTAAATTTGAGAAGAAACTTCTTCTCAGTGAGGGTGGCAGAGCCTGGCCCAGGGTGCTCAGGGAGGTTGTGGAGTCTCCTACTCTGGAGAAATTCAAGACCTGCCTGGACGTCTTCCTGTGGAACCTCATCTGGGTGTTCCTGCTCCGGCAGGGGGATTGGACTGGATCATCTTTCAAGGTCCCTTCCAATCCCTAACATTCTGTGATTCCGTGATTCTGTGATAATTCAGCTTTCAGAAACACTGATGTAGCAAATTTTATTAATTTCAGGGAGAGATGAAGACTCTTTGAAAGTGTTTCACATACAGAGATTATAAAGAAAGTGGACTGATTTTAATTTTTAATATGTTGGAGAAAAATAATTTAGAGATTTCTGTAGTGCTTAATTTCTTCCTTAGTTGAAAGATTATATTTGATAGAGCTTTTCATTTCTTAATTTTTTTGTTCCGTATGGTGAAATTTCCACTGACTTTAAAGTGTTTAAGTTTCCGTGATTTTCTGTAGGTGCTAGAAATATGTGGGGGTTTTTGTTTTGGTTTGTTTTGTGGGTTTTTTGGGTTTTTTTCAAATTGTACATCTTTAATCATACTTGCATTTACAGACGCTATCTCATAATGCAGGTCAAGACAACAGTATGTTAGCATCTGAGAATAAATAAAGTTGTGCATAAATAAAGCCAGAGGTTAAAATCAAAAGCATTTATAGGAGTTTAGGTATTACGTGGCACATGTTTCTAAAAAAATACACACAGGAAGGGACTATCAGTATCTTGGGACTGAAGTTAAAATCTGTAGTCTGAAAATGCTTCAAATCAGGGTTACATTAGCTTACATAGTAAAGGGGAAAGAAAAAAAAAATCTTTGCTAAGATTACCCATCTCTCTTATTATGCATCCCTTGTCATACACTTTTCAATTATTACCTTGTTCAGCAGTCATTTCAATGCAATGCTAAAAATTGTCTTATTTATTTTCCAGCCAGATGGACACATGCACCCATTAAGGAACCATACCCTTACACAAAATTATTATCTTTCTCTCTTTTATGATGTGTTCAATGACATTACTGGTTGATTAATGTCACAATATCAGCTTCAGTTTCTGAATATAAAGACCTTATAATTTAGTTTAATTGATGCTCCTAAAAACTCACAACACAAAAAGAAGTGCTTAGAACAACATATCTTTCGTAAATGTAATGATGTTCATGAATTTGATTGAGTATGAAGTCTACAAATATCTAACATCTTCTTCTTTGCAACAGTATGTATTGAATTATGATCACCATATTAATCATATCTAACTGTGATACTGAATTTTACTGGATTCACTTTCTTGTTCTTACACACTGTGTGAGAATTCTAGGAAAATGCTGTAACACAATATATTAAAAAAAAAAACCAAAAACAAAACCAGAAACCAGAAAGTTACTTAAGGAAAGTGAAGGGTGTTAAAAAAGATTGATTAGGTTACTCTTTTTATGTTTGTGAAGACATCTTTGAAATGAAAATTTTCTTTCAGTGAGAGCCATCAGCCTGATAGGTTTTTGTTACTTCAGCTTTGGTTTGGGAGGTTGATCTCAGGTGAACTAGACACAGATATTACCTCTTGTTTATTTTAATTGTCCATAACATCCTCTGTAGGATTACATGGATTTCTGACAAAACCTCAAATTCTTTTCACTATTATACCTTACAAATGCTTGAAATAGGGAATAGTTGACTGATAGAATCCATTTGAAAAGAATGGCTACTGATAATACTTATTTTGTTTTTAATTGGACTTTCTTTTCTTGCTTAATTTCATGATAAAGATTTATACCCCTGGAGATATACAGGCAAGAATAGGAAAGAATGGAAGTATCAAAACAAAAATTAACAAGAAAACCTTAAAACTTCACTTCTCTCTTTCAGTAAGGTTTTTGGATACACATTAGCATAAAAATGTTGATTAAGGATCTGTTTCCAGTTTCATTCTGCTATTCTCCTTCTTACTGTCAATCAAAACATTGAAAAATAGTATATGTTATATTGAAACATCATATATTGATTTCCAGATCAGAGGTACACTTTTGAGTGTGTGAATGAGATACAACCCAATCTTTTCCTGAAGTACACTTTAAGCAGGAAAACTCTTATTGACTCAGCAGAGGCAGAATTACATCTTTGGGAAGAAGAAAACACAGGACAGAAATCTCAGTTTCTTCGTCAAATTACTTTTTCCTCAGAATTATATTACCACACAGTTTTCCTTAGAGAACAAGACTATGTTTCATCGCACTTAGGTGAGAGCTCTGATGACAAAGAACATCAATGTTCTGAGCACAGGTTGCCCAAAGCGCCTGTGGAGCCTCCATCCTTAAAGTTATTCAAAAAACTGTAGAGATATGGTCCTGGGTAGAAGCTGCTTCAGGTCACCCTGCTTGGGCAAGGTGGTTGTCCTCCAGTTCTCAGCTTTTATGTGATTCTGTGATTTTGAGTGTGTCATAGGCTAAAATATAATCACTCTGTAGTTTAGTGTTTTGGTTGTATGGCTCTTAGTTATTAAAGCTCCTTTCTCTTGGTAATTCACCTACGTGTGATTCATTTAGATAAATAATTTTCAAAATCTGAACAGTTAATCCAGTTTATTTTCAAAGTACTTTCAATCTTAATGTAATCAAAACCCCTTAATACTAATAAAATGTGATTGATGAAGTCATATACATGCTGTTGTTTTGCAGTATGATCATAATACATTTATCACACAATTTTGATCAGAACACAGTATTACTGTCAATGACACAGCATCAGGACTACTGCACAAACTATTTTCTCAAAAAGTCCCTCAAAAAAGATTTCTACGAAAATATTTTCACAACAGAAATATCCATATAATAGATTGAAACACTGTCTTCAGACAAAAAATATTTCTCCTAGTTAGACAGCTGTGCCAGCTTTGCGCATTGACATGGGCCACTGAGGCAGGTTATACACCTCCCCAGCCAAAATGTTCACTGTCAAGTTGAAATCTGTCTACCTTAGAGGTGGCCATTTCCAGCTCTTCAAGTCTACCTCTAGACTTCTCCATTGTAGGAAGTAAAAGTAATATTTTACCAACTTTTACCATAACAGAAGTTACTTTTGAATTCATTATAGTGAAATAGAGACTGTATGTTGATCAATATATTGACATTTATTTTCTTTTTTCTTTTTTTTTTTCTTTTTTCTTCTTTTTTCTTTTTTCTTCTTTTTTTCTCCACTGTGGAGAAATCACATACTAGAAGCATGAAATATATTTTCTCAAGGTAGAAGCAAAAGCTGACACCAGAACCACAGGCAAAATCTGCCCTGTGACTGAAAAACAGTCGATTACATTGCCTAGACTCCAAGTTTATATGAGGTATACTTTAAATATCCTTCAAAATGTTAATACGTAAAGAATCATACCTAACTACTTCTATAAATTTGGGTATCAAACTACATAAATAAATTTTCTCTTTCTTCGCAACATTTTAAGCTGATCTCCAAATTGTTTAAATTGAAATTTAAAAAGTTAAAGGGCAGTCTTTGAGGAGTATCATTTTTAAAGGAATTTAATTAAAACAAAAATAAACACCTTCCTCTAAAAATATTTTTAAAATCTGATTGGTAAGAGGCTGACCATTTATTTTGCATGAGATTTTCTCTCCAGTAAATTAGGAATAATGACCACTTGTGTTTAAAGTGGGAAGCATGACATTTTGTTTAAACATGAATTTTTTAAGTGGGTTTTTTTTTGTTTTTTTGTTTTTTTTTTTTTTAATTCTCTACGATGTTAATAATTGCAGAGAACTAAACTCTTTAGAAATTATTGTTTTATCATAGTAATAAAAATAGATAATTACACCATCCCAAAAGCAAACATGGCCTTGTGCAGGTGTTCTAGCAGACAATTACATCTCTTATGTTAAAGAAAACAAGATTTCCATACATGTCTGAGGACAAATAAATTGTAAGGAGGAATCATTCCATACTTAATAAATAAAATCATTTTATAATACCAAGAAAACATGGATCCATTAATATTATCATTTTAAATTATTATTTATTTTTCAAGACATTAAATAAGTCATAAATTCAATATATCATGAAACCAAATTCCTATGTGAATATTCCTGAACTATTGACAGGAACTATTGTACAACTATTGTACAGGAGAGTACAAGAGAATTTGAAGTAAGACTTGTACCACTGCAGAACTTTTTTATTACATTGTTTTGAAGGCTACACACATATTGTTCTAGTGCAAACATACAAGCACTTTCCCTAAGTCTCTTACCTAAAGTATTTCAGAGCTACAATCTCACTGAATTCAAAGGTATTAGATGCCACTTCCTGAAATATTCAATTTCTTTATCCATACTTTTTGGTAAATGCTGAAAAAAGAGGAACTTCAAAATGCATTCAGCAGAATAATGTGTCATTTGGAAAACAAATATTTGATTTTAATTTGTTAGCGCCTGCTGATGTAAAAATGTAAGATGAAAAAATTCAATTACAGGCCCTCTGAACACCGTAGTTGAGAAATATTTGCACACTTTTCCCAAATACACTGTTAGGTGTTCAGATGCAGTCAATGAGACAACTACACTGAATTGCTGTCACTGTGTTGAATATTAGCACCTTATACAGGAACTCTTACATATACCTATTTTCATTGGACCGGTGTTCTCAGATAGCATCATTTGGCAGCATAGTTTAGAGTCTTATTTAGTGGTTTATCTCTGAGGAATATGATTGTGCTACAGTAAAAGCAGGTTTGTTTCAAAATAAACAAAATATTTATTTTTCATTATATATTTTAATTAAATTAATCTGTACCTCACTGTGAAAAAGCTTTGACTATGACAAAGATATTTCTAATTTAAGTCACTACATTGTGCCTGTGTGGTAGGAAATTGTCCATGTGTCATTGAACTTTTTGATGAGAAGCTGTTAGTGCTCTCAATCTCAATTTATCAAATAATGATAAAAAGTAGATAAGAAAAAAAACTGTCTCTCTTTCATGCTCAGAGTTGTACTAATCACAAGATTTGAAGCGGGTCAGATATTAGCCTATAAGTTACATTAAAAGAATCTTCAGGAATTTTTTTTTTCTCTTCACTAAAGCTAAAATTCACCTGCTGGAATAGTCTTATTAAATTACTTATAATTATTCGTTTGTCACTGCATGGGATTACGGATATTGACATGAGTTCCTTTATTTCATTTTGCTTTCCTCAGTTTAAGGTTCTTCTTTTCTTTATTTGTCCCTTTCTCACCTCAAAGGTGAGAAAATGCTTCAAAATGACAGTCATTGTGTTTAAAGCAGAAATAGCAAAATAAACACCTTAATGACCACGCTAAATTATTGCTGTGGAGATATGCTTACACAACTCTGTCAACTACCCAGCTGACATTGGCGTATGCAAATCTAGAAGAATATACACTTAAGAAAAATAAATGCAAATTTGTGGAGATATGGCGAATCTCATTTTTCTTTTTTTCTCTTTTTTTTTTTTTCTTTCTTTCATAAACGAGATTCCTCTCTCCAATAACAAAAGAAAAACGAGAATATCAAGCACAACTGTTGCACTATCTGAGGGAGTAAACAGGAAGCTGCAAGTTGTTAAATCATTTCCATTTTCTCAAGGCTCACGATTAAACCATAGTAAAACCCATATTGCTTGAATATGCCCCAGAATTAGAGTTCGAGTTAAATCCATTTGAATATGCAGTTCAGAGTCTCTTTGTTGAATTGTGATACTTTACATGTTCAGTAATGAACTATTCTTTGGCTCTCCAATATGAAAGGATGTATTAAAATCTTGTTCTTGAGAAAAGAAAACACAGTAAATTCGAATTTTTTTATTCAAACATATGCAGCTTTTGTGGTTTTTGCAGAGAATAGCTATTACAATGTTTCTGTAGCACTGCCAGTGTATTAGCTAATGCAAAACCTAGAGAGATGAGAAGGGTGTGGGCTCCAAAACAAAACAAAACAAAAAAATTAGAGTAAAATGAAAAAATGTATAATAAACATAGGAAGTAAAGACCTGTAACTCATGAATAGAAATGCATAAATAAAATTTAGCATCCATTTGAAGCAACTTCTTTGCCGTGCTCATTGTCTCCTAAGTACAAAAAACTAAACATTACAATAAATTTGTTGGAGTTCATATTCTGCTTCAGTTAAGATGTTCACATATAGTGGCCAACCTGTGCTATTAAATGTCTGCCTATATCGCCATGTGCCTATGTATAGCATCTAATTTTATTGTCAGTGGGTAGAAGGGGAAGATTCATTCAACCTTTAATAATATTTTTCTGTTTCTTTGGCTCTTTTTGGACTGTCTTCTGTTCTTTCATTATTTTGAAAATATTTTTAAACTTTAAATCACTTCTGTCCAAATAGGTCACTAACATCTACCATCTTGAGAAGGTGATTAAAATATTTGTATGTGTACACAATATCATACGATGACATATGAGTATAGCATGCAACCCATCTACTTCATGAGGATCCCATTGAAAAAGGTGCTCAAGCCCAAGTATCTGCATTGTCTTCAACCATTACCTTCAATACAATACACAGAAAACTCAAGATGTAAAGCTAAGTATACATCAACTTGCCCTGTCAAGGCAGGATGCTAATGCAGTGCTCATTGTTGTAGACTACTGTTGTGACCCTCCCTTCGCATTTATTAATAAAAGTATCCTTAATCTGCTTTGTACATTTTGCACTTTAAATTGTGTCTGCATTCAGTGTCTATTTTATATTTGGAATAATATTTCACTCATACATACTGTTGTGTATTCATTCATTTGGACTGAATAAAGTATAAATCACAACTCTTGAGATAGGATAAAAAATAAAAGTACACATAAAAAAAAGAAAAAAAAATAAAACCCACTATGAACACAGGTACTTAATCTACAATAAAAGCATCAGCTAATTCTGTGTGAAATAACCTTGTATCATATTGAAGTTTTATTGTTATAAATGTATACTATGACTGAATTTCAAATTGTAGTGCTTTAAATGAAGAATGAATTGGTCCCATTGTAAGATCAGACTAATATTTTCAGTGAAATTAACTTAATTTATATTTAATATTTGTTTTATTTTGTTTGCATATGGCCAGTATGGGAAAATTAAAAAGTACTCAGCCAAATAATGTTTTCTGTGTGAATGAAGTGATGGAAATGAAACTGGGTTTTGGGGATTTGGGATACTTCATAGTTAATGAGAGAGAACTCATTTAGTGAGTCAGAGAACTTAGTCATGTCTCAGATGCCACATTTCCATCAAAGAAGAGGGATCAAAAAAAAGGCCATTGGCTAAATTGAGTTTTTGGGTTGTAGGCTGCTTGCTCTTGCTCTTTGCAGACTGAACTTTGTAAGTCTTGCCTTGGGCAGCAGTTCGCAATTCTCATAAATGGTTTATGAGTGTGCTCCAATGGCAGTCTTTCCAGGAAACAGTATGGGCATGCATGTGCATGTGCGTGAGGAGAGGCATTCCAAGAAAAACGTTACACTTACAAGTAGGATTTTGGCCACCAAGCTCCATCAGATTTAGTATTTTCACTATGTTTGTATTGTTGCTACTGTTTTTGTTAAGAGAAGGTCTGTTTAACTTTCCCAGTGCCCCTGCATAGACTTTCGGAAATGACCTTGTACACTGCATCCACACTGCATGAAAATAGGAAGAGGAACACTCAGAAACCAGAAGCATATTCTTTTGTACTCTTCTGCAAGTCTTTTTTCAAACCGTGGCTGTGTGTTCCTAAGAAACTCTTCTTTCACTTAGTTTTTACTTCTATGGGGCCAAATGATGTGATTTTTGAAACAATAAATTCAACAACTCTTGACAGAAGAGAAAGATTTTCAAATAATGTGTTTCTGGAGAAATTACTCCCAAGAAACGCAAAACTAATAAGACAAAAGTAGTCAACTAAGCTTAAAAGGTTTATTCAGAAACATTGGAGAATGTCTCCCTTTCAAAAATCAAAAACATCTGTACATAACTCCAAATCAACTTTGATAGAGAAACTGCCTCTCCACACAGCTGGTCTTGAAGAAATAGGAAATTAACCAGGTCTTTACAGATCAAGGTTTGGGCTGACATACAGTCCACTGGGAATTTAATGCCCACAGTAGTACATTGCAACCACTTTGCTATATGAAGACAGACGAAGCACAGCACAGTTCCAGCCCCAGAACATGCACCTGCAGCTTCCTAACTCTCATAAATTATAATAGTCAGGGGACCCACAAGATAATAGATAAACGGACAAAAATCAACATTTTCCTCTTCTTCTACTGCACAGCACATGACCAACTGGAAGTCAGGTTCACTCTGTAATATTTATAATAAATACTACACAATAAAACCATGGCAAAAACAACAGGAAATTGAGTTATCATATCATGAGTTTAATCTTTGAATTCTACAAATTATTTCAATACTTAATTCTCTGTAAGACTCTGTCCTCGATCACTATCCCAGCAGTAGGTAAAGCTGAAAACTCATTTCCTCAATACCAGATTGTCCTGGTTTTATTAAAAACAATTTTCTCTTTTACTGAATTTGCCTGTCAGCTAAAGCTTTCATATTAGCTGCATTTTCCTGGAAAACCAGATACACATTTTGGTAAACTTAGCAATGGAATGTGAGGTTATCGATAAGCATGGATGCACCCTCACAAGAGGGGCAATGAGAAACAGGTGATCAAGAAGCTGACCAATGGAATATAACATCCCATTCACGTGAATACTTCATATAAAAGTGGGAGATCATGAGGCTTTTCTCCCTTTTCCTTATGGCCAACATTAGGAGAGGATCTTGCTAGTCGTCCCTGCAAACTGAGGCCTAGTGACAGACTGAATCCAACTCCGGTTGGCTGCAGAGTCCAGTCCAGGACTTCAGGTGCTGGCTCTGCAGTTGCTGGGACCTTCAAGATTGGTTTTGTGTATTTTCTATTATTTTCTATTATTTTTATTAGTAGCATTAGTAAAACATTTTTAATTTTTCCACCTCTCTTCTCTCTGTCCTTCTTTTCCTCCTGATCACCTGTCCTGAGTGGGAAGGGGGAGAGGGAGAGACTGAAGGGGAAAGGTGGGGAAGAGGAGGTTAACAATACATCTGCCACAGTTTTATTGTCACCCTGCAAACAAAACCTCGACACAGATCCAAGAGGTTCCTGAACCTGAAAGTATTTTTCTGCAGTTAACTGGAATATAATTTAATTTTTATGCTCTGTTAAATGGTGAACAACTTTCTTCATGTTTTTAAGGGATCTTTCACACCAAAAAAGATACCAAGATATTGAACTGCATGATTGCAACGCAATGTACAAAACTGATTACATCTTCCTGGTTTATTAAAAAAAAGTAAATTGCATTAACTATTTTCACTGTATTAAATAAGATATTAAAGACTATGCTTTTATTTAATGTGATAAAATATCAAATTTTGAACTTAAATAAATTTTTTTTGCATATGAACTTGCATGCAAAAAAAAAAACAGTTTATCGTAAAAAGAAGATTCTGTAGAGAAATGCTTTGGTGTTCATTTTGGTTGATGGTGTAATTTCAGCTTTGCCTTTTCTCAGTCATCCTTATTTTGATATAAAAAAACTAAGAACAGAAATTATTTATTCTCAATATGCTAGCTTTTAATTAAGAGTACAAAATGTAGAAGTGTTGTTATCATCCCTTACCTAACTCATAAAATATTCATTAATTCTTTCAGGGAGCTGGCGAAAGGGGAAATTATTTAGGAAGGCAGATACTTATTAAAAATCTGACAGTAGTTGCCTTTAATGCTTGTTATTTATTTATATTTTATAATACATTCTCTCCAATATTAGTGATAGACAGTTGGGGAAAGTAACTGTTTCTTCATTCTTCCTAAGCTAATCCTACAATGTATCAAAAACATTTTTTCAGCAGTATTCTCACATTTATGGTTCCAGTGAACAATCTTAAATGCTCTTATTTCTAAGATGCATATTGGCCAAATTCTATGCTCATAGAGCACAGACATGCACATCCCTCTCTAGAATAGTTATGTCAATTCTACTTTTGATATTTCATGAAAAAATGCGGACATCTTAACAGGTATGTTTTGCTTGTGAGGTCAAGAAGTAGCTGCAACAGCAGTAATTAATTTTGCGTATAATGATGATAGTCTCGTCAAAATGTTTGAACACATGTACAAGTAACCGGATATTTAACTGAATTTCTTCTGGGGCTGCTTTTCCGCTACCACTGAAAACACTCACTTTCTCTTTGCAAAACATTTTCTCTCCTGTTCATAATAACCAATTGGATAGATTAGTATATTTCAAAGACTATCTCAGGTTTTGATCACATTCAGGACCACAGGCTGATATCATGGTGCTAAGGGAAAATAAAGGTAGACTCTAATTCTGAATCCTGCAAGATCTATTTCTTGTAAGGAAACTATGTTCTATAAGCCAGATTTACACTACTAGAAATAAAAATTTAGCCGAAGTTGAATTTGGGTTAAAATGGTAGAGTACATGGGACTGCAAATTACTAATGTCAGGCTTTTTTGTAGTAAACCGAACAGTGCAAACATTTTCTTTATTTTCTGTGAGGTACACATGTAATCCAGCTAAGAGAAATGACTGTGTTTAGTTCAAAGGATTCCTTGGTTCTGGCTCACCAGCACTCCCAAGACTATTTACTGTAGCACTTTAAAATATTAACTTTTTTATCATCTTCTAAATCATTTTCTTATCAGAGGATGGTCTGTGAATCGTAAAGCAAATATTGCAGTTATGCAGCTCATTAAAAAGTCACTAGAAGATGCAGAGCACGGTGAAAGTAGGAGTGAGAATGCCACACTGTGTAACTATCACCAAACTAACAAGGATAACAACCCTGAATGACAGATAGTTATTGATGACGAGAACTGACAGTGCCCCATGAATTCAGAGGGGACCAAGGATTCTCAGATCAGATTACAATCAGATCACACTTATTTTACTTTTCCTGCAAACCTTAGAATTTCTTCAAAAGGCATAATTTTCTTTTTTTTTTTTTTTTTTTTTTAAATCACTGAAGAGGATTCCTAGTAAAGTGTTTTCCTCAAGAAAAGTGTTGTACATATTGAGGAATACATGGGATAGATGTTCCAACTGAACTCTCCATTAGGTAAATATGATTATTAATAATTGTCAGTAAGAATAAAATCTTGTATTGTATTTTTATTGTGATAACCTGGGCATAATGATGAATGGCACTTTAGCATTATAGTAAAAAATTGATAGGAAATGGGAACTGTGCTGCAAGTGTAAATATACAGCAACTTTTAAAACTTGTCAAAGAAAATACTCAAATATTTTTATTTTTCTCGTTTTCCTACAGTGTGTTGACAGTTTTAGTAGGTTCTGTTCTAGCAGACTCAAGGAAAAAATTCTCGTCATTAGGCATTGGGTGAAATCCGTAAGTGATATTAGACACAGCTAATCTTATGCACCCACTGTTTGAACCACAATAATTTGTTTTGGAATTACACAAAAAAGGAGACTGTATTAAGTAACCTTTGATTTCACATAGAATTACTTGTAATGTGTTCTTTTGGGAGAAGAAAAAACAAACAAACAGAACAGCAGGTTGTTAGGTAACATAGTAAAATATCTGTACCTCTAATAGCAAAATTTCATTTTAAAGGCATATTTTGGACAGATCGTAGCAATTCTGTAAATGTAAGGGTTTTCTGGGTTTGTTTTGTTTGTTTGTTTTTAGTGTGAATGTTATTAACTTATCAGAAGTACATATAAATATGCTAATAATAATTTTTAATGCCATGTCTTCACAGGAGCCTTTACATAATGAAATCAGGTCAAATATCTCAGATTTTCATACTTAATACTTAAAGCCTGTTTCCTGTCAGTAGTTATAACAACGTGATTTATATCTGATAGAACAGTAAAATAGGGTGAAATACTTGTACCTCCGCTTTTTAAAACTGCTGTACAGCTTTGCTTTTAGGAATATTGAATCAGGAAGCAGATAGGGAAATAAAAAAATAATCAACATGTCATAGTTCAAAACATAAAGCAGCAACATGGAATAAGAACAAGCATAAAAAGAATACTTCAAATTAAATCCACAGCAATTTCAAATTTGGAAACTATAAGCAGATCAAAACAGTAGATTCAGAACAAAATCTGTCACAAAACTGTTTATTTTCTCTACATACAGGATTTCTCTCATCCCTCCATTGTGTAGGTAGTCACCCATGCTCCTTTACATATTAAAATCTGACAAGCTGAAAAGACATAGGGTAGCAGCTTTATGCTGCATTGGTTAGAATCTAGTGTTCCTGTTGTTGTTGCTTATGTAAAATAGTTTAATAGACTTCACATTTTTCTGGAAGCTCTCTTCAGAAGCAAGTTTCCCCCTCTGCATGTGTATAATAGGTTTTACTAGTGATTATTCATGTTTCAATTGCCTTGGTTTTATAATCAGTTTTTACTTATTAAAAAAGAATCTCCTCTTCATGTCTAGCCTGAACCCCCCCACTGCTTTGCTTTAAAACCATTATGTCTTGTCCTATAACAACAGGCTCTGCTAGAAAGTCTGTCCTCACCTTTCTCATTGGCCCTTTTTAAGTACAGAAAGACCACAATGAGGTCTCTCTAGAGCTTCTCTTCTCCAGGATGGACAACATCAACTCTCTCAGCCTGTCCTCACAGCAGAGCTGTTTTAGACATTTGATCATCTTGGTGGCCTTCTCTGGCCTTTCTCTCACAGCTCCATGTCTGCCCTGTGCTGAGGAACCCAGAGCTGGACACAGGACTCCAGGTGGGGTCTCACCAGAGCAGAATAGAGGAGCAGAATCACCTCCCTCCATCTGCTGCCCACGCTCCTTTTGATGCAGCCCAAAGTACAATTGGCCTTCTCTGCTGCAAGTGCTCATGTCCAATCTTTCATCCACCAACACCATCAAGTCCTTCTCCCCAGGGCTGCTCTCCATCCCTGCATCCCCCAGGCTGGATTGATACTGGGGGTTGCCCCGACCCAGGTGCAGGACCTTGCACTAAGCACAGTATCTTGGACTTTTATATTGATGCTTGCTACTCTCAGAAGCTCATTTTTACTTTTGGTACAGCAATAGATCTGATTCCTAACAACCAGTGCCAGTGATTCTGCAGAAAGGCTGATATCGATAATTAAACTAGTGAGTTACCTACAATTTGAAGACCCTGAAGGACAATTATAGTTTTATGCATGTATGCTGAACTCATTAGCCTCCTAAACCATTTTTCAAATGTTCTAATGGGATGAGAATAAGAGATTTGTCTGTCTAGAGTAAAAGATTTAGACTTCCAGATATATTTTAAAAGAAAATACACGGTAAAAAAAGAATTGAAATTTCCCTTAAATACAACAAACTAAATGTTTCCACTTATATATGAAAATAAATTTGGGAAAAAGGTCTTGCAATTCATTTTTAAGGCAGACCTATATGCTGCCAGCGATGTATAAAAAGAAGGAAGATAAAAGCATCACTATCAATGGCCTAATGAAAAATCTCAGCTTCTTACCCTGAAGTTATTGCAGAGATGGTAATGTCCTTAAAAGCTCTTCACTGGGCACCTGCTTAGGATTTTAGATGCTGCTGAAAGGTTTTGTCAATATTCTGGCATGAAGCATTTTTAACAAGACTGGAAGCAGAGGGGGAAATGCAAGAGTATAGTTCTGTGGAGAGTTTCTGTGGAGCCAGGCTCCTGCTGGGCTATACTGCATGGGGGAAAGGAGCAGCTGTCTTTTGTTCTGCGGGAAATAATTCCCTTCTACTGCACTTCTGCCAATACCTTAGGAGGGCTCAATGGGGGTTTTAAAGACCTTGGAGCCTCTGCAGGTGCCAGGATCAAGTCTTCTGGAATTTTCCAGACCCGCTGTGGTCCTGAAAGCACACAATAGGAGCTGTTGCCCACAAAAAATCACGGAGTTCCTATCCTTGAAATAGAAAGTCAGAGGTGTGATATGCCAATCCATTCTACTCTACATGATGCAAGGAATTTTAATAAATATCAGTTACATGATCACCACGGCCCTCAGAAAGGAGTACGTGAAAGTCAGTAGCAGATGTCCAGGAATATGTTCACACATCCCTCTCCATGTGCATTTGTGTACCTTAACTTGTCCTCATCACTTTCCTCTTCCAAAACTAACCATTTCTTCTAATAATGTAATTTTACCTAATTGCACAATAGCTCTCTAACCTCTTTCAATCTAAATGTTTGGTCTAAGCATGAGAAAAACAACAAAATGCTGAAGAACACAAGTGACAAATAACACATGGCCAAAGATATGTCTTGAACGATTTTCGTTACAGTCAAAAGAGGATGTTGAGCACACAAAACACACACCAAGTGTTCAACACTCTAATTTCAGACCAGCATATGTTTTTGGATTTGTCTTGTTGCTTGGGATTTTTTAAAACTAAAACATGTAATTTGAAGTCAGTTCCTTTTAGAGACATGGCCACAGTAGTACTAAGGGCTGTGCAGAGAAGGCACTTATTTTTTCTTTTGTTTCATGGCATTTGCACTCTCTCACTTACTGTCCAGCAATTATATAGCTGTGGCAAACACTCACATCATAAAAGCAGTAACCACAACTGAAGTTTTCTAGATAACCAGTTCCGTAGCTCTTTCCCCTCAAAGTATTAGGCAACTAGTGTTTAAGAAGAAAAAAAGAAAAAAAAAAAAAAAAAAAATTCTCAGTTCGACTTTCAGTTCCTAAGTTTTGATATATAAAAATAGATAGCTATGGGCACAAGGGAGGAGAAATCCTGTAAAATGTGCAATTTTGACCTGCAGTCATTTAGAGACAATAAATGTGAACCCCTACTGTGAAGTTTTTATGGAGCTGCATCTTCAGGGTAGAACAAAGCTTTAAGAACAACCTCTGAGTGACATAACTGATCATCATATCATGCTAGATTGAGCTGAATGTAAGTGTCGTGCTGGCAGCACTCTGATTGCATTGCTTCTGCTCTTACCTAGCTAACAGATGTCATTTTATGTCAGCGGGAGACTTTTTCACATCCTTTGGCCTATTTACTAGTTCCAATTTGCATGTTGCCACTGGGCAAGACATTCACAAACATTTGATGAGCTTTCATTGATAGGCTGCTGAAGCTCTGATTTCTCAGTCATTAGACCTTAATATTGATTCAGCTAGGATCTAGTCAGATGTGTAATAGCACTGAGATATACAGAAACAATTATTCAAAACAAAATAAAATCAGAGAAGACACTGGAAGTCTCAGGGGCCATAAGTATTTGTTTCCATATCAAGCTACATCTTACTGACCACAAAATAAAAAATTAATCCTCTGGTTGTAGTCTGGGAATCTCAATGTCAGTATGTATTTGGTACTCATTGTTATCAAAATTTCTTTTATTCTTGCACAAAACATTGTGAAGATGGTATCTCATTTCTTAGGATGCAAATATATTTGAAGTGTTTCTCTTTCCTGACAGGCTACTGGCTACAGTAATGCTGTTTGCAGAGATGTTAGACATCTTTCTGCTTCTGCATCAGTTCATTCAGTGTACGGCTGCTCAGCTATTGACAAAACCTAAACTAAATAGCCCCCAAAGTACTATAATATCTCCTCCCTGACTGTCAGTTCATCATAGGATTGATTTTATCTGCAGGCAATTCTCCTCAGTTGCATTCTGCTGAGGTGTGAGCTATGCCATTTAGCAATAAGTTATCTGTGGGCTGTAGGGTCCTCTTTGTAGTGATCAGAAAATCTGGGGCTACACCATCACGCTGAGATATGCTTGGCTTCAGTGGAAAATTGTTTGTTCGTTGCTAGGGTAATTTCAGTTTTCATGACATGTGCTACGGATTGACTTATTTTAATTGTTGATTGTGGATGGGGTCCAGATTTATCCTCATTCTGTGACAATTCTTCCTGGATTTTTTGTTGGTTTGGGGGCTGGTGGTGTTTGTTGTTGGTTTTGGTTTAATTAACCATTGAAATTTATTCAGCTGCCAGAATTTTAAGACAGAGAAAGAAATCACTAACCACTTTCCCTATTTCCTCCCGAGCACTTGTTTTCTAATGTCAGTTTCTCAGTTTCTTTCGCTTGCTTTGTAGTAGCTGGGTCTTCAGGGAACCTCTGAACTTTTCAGTCTGGCATGACAGCATACTTGGTCCATATTTAACTCATGCTCTAAGGTTTCTATTCAACAGCTCCTTTTTCTTCCTCTCTTCTACACAGTTTGACCGTTTCTAATTTTCTTGGGTGTTTTTTACATAGAATACAACTATAAATACCTAATTAAATGCTAATTATAAATCATTTATGCTTTGAATTTATTTTTATAGCTATTAAGAGGCCTAGAAAATACATGGTTATTGAAACATCTCCTCCCTCCTTCCTCTCCTACCATGGAGTTCTTCCCACCTTCAAAGCATGTTTGTAATACATCACACAACAGCTGATACAGTGAAGTTGACAAAACTTAGAGAAAGCTGAGTTCCAGGGCTTTTTGTTTGGTTGTTTGTTTGTTTGGTTTGCTTTGGTTTTCTTTTTCTCCAAGCCCTGACTCAATTTCTGGAGATTTCCATCGGAAGATTGTACAATTCAGTGTGATGTTGCTAGCTCGAGGTTGCGGTACAATCACAATGGTGAAGAAGGAAAAATAATTCTGGAGGAATATGTGATGTCTAAAATGGCCAATTAAGGGACCCGCTTTTTGCACTGGTTCCAGTCAGAGTTGCAACCTACCATCTGACAGGATGGAGTATTCCTGCCCTCTGACAGGAAAGTCTGCTGATTGCCCTGTGTGCTGGTGGAGGCATAGCTATGGCTATATTTATTTTGTCATATAATTTTAAAGTGATCATACTTATTAGATCAGATTACTGCAGTGCATTCTGATTATTGTTGCAGTTTGCAGTCATTCAAAAAAAGTGTCCAAAATGATTTTTAACACTGATTCCTACAGGAAAATTCATTCTCCACACTGAACAACACCTAATTTTGTCTACAAAAGCCACTGTCTGTATCGGTTAGAATCATAGAATCATAGCATCATTTCAGTTGGAAGATACCCTCAGGATCATCGAGTCCAACTCTAACCTAACCTAACCTAACCTAACCTAACCTAACCTAACCTAACCTAACCTAACCTAACCCTAGCACTAAACCATGTCCCTAAGAACCTCCTCTAAACCCATTTTAAACCGCTCCAGGGATGGTGATTCCAACACTTCCCTGGGCAGCCTGTTCCAATGCCTGACAACCCTTTCCATGAAGAATTTTTTCCTAATATCTAATCTAAACCTCCGCTGGTGCAACTTGAGGCCATTTCCTCTCATTCTATCACTTGCTACTTGGGAGAAGAGACCAACCCCCACCATGCTCCAACCTCCTTTCAGGTAGTTGCAGACAGCGTCTGCTGAGGTCTCCCCTCAGCCTCCTTTTCTCCAGGCTGAACAGCCCCAGCTCCCTCAGCTGTTCCTCATCACACTTGTGCTCCAGACCCCTCACCAGCTTTGCCTCCATCCTCTGCACTCTCTCTAGAATTTCAATGTCCTTGTTATGATGAGGGGCCCAAAACTGAACACAGGATTCAAGGTGGGGCCTCACCAGCGCTGAGTACAGTGGCACAATCACTTTTCCAGTCCTGCTGGCCACACTATTCCTGATACAAGCCAGGATGCTATTGGCCTTTTTGGCCACCTGGGTACACTGCTGGCTCCTATTCAGCTGGCTGTCAATCAACACCCACCAGATCCCTCTCTGCCAGGCAGCTTTCCAGCCACTCTTCCCCGAGCCTGAAGCACTGCCTGGGGTTGTTGTGACCCAAGTGCAGGACCCAGCACTTGGCCTTCTTAAATCTCATACAATTGACCTCAGCCCAATGATCCAACCAGTCCAGATCCCTCTGTGTGGCCTTCCTGCCCTCCAGCAGATCAACACTCCCACCCAATTTGTTGTCATCTGCAAAACATCTGAATGTCTTGAGAGATTATGTGTATTTGTTTCCAAGATTTTTTTTTTAGCTTATGTGATAAAGTTTATCTGCATAGTCCCAAAGGAGTTGAGAGAAATAATGGCAAGATCAGAAGCCCAAATAATAACTTGACTATTCCCAGACCCACCACAAGGTCCATCAGTCCATCAAAGGTCCATCTGCAGAATAAGCAGAATAAGAGAGAGGAATCCAATTAAGGACTCCTGAAAATAGAATATCATGTTCAAACCCCTGTCAAGGTCGTCCTAGCAGAAACATCAGCCTCAGTATCCAGATGTGAAACCCACCAAGAATGTTTGTTTGTGATCTGTGTGGTCAGCTGTATATGTATGTACATCTATGGTCTATAAGCGTGCTCTGTGCATCTTCTGTGCTGCTGGGTGTACCAGGGGATGCTAAGTGTGCCTCTCTTAGACTGAAGGATGCAGCATGATACATTCTCCTCTAACAATATTTATAAATTCTTTAAGAAAACTACTAAGTAAATATCTGTTTTGCAAAGCTGCTAATATTTAGATTTGGTGTAAAAGGTATGAATTATTTGAATTTCTGATTTTCTTTTTTTTTTTTAATTTAACCAAATTCAGGAAGAAACAGCATATTTTTGGACAACTCCAAAACATCAGCAATATCTGTGTCTAGAAATCTGGAAAGAATAAATTGCTATGGAACTTAAGATTCATAGTGTGGTTTTCTGTGATTTATGTATCGAATGCATTCCACTCATTCTGTGACAAGAGCAAAATACTATCAGATTCACCCATAATAATAAATTGTGGTGAAAATGTTAAAGAAAATATTTGGAGATGAGTTTGAACCATTTTTGAAACCGAGATAATGAAAAACTCTATTGACTTTATTTTAGTCACCTATTATCTTGAGCGGTCTCATTTTTAAAGACAGTAATAAACTTTCTTTTAGTGATTCCATCTTAGTGTTATGTTGGAAATTTTACTACCTACCAGTATATAAAGAAATTAAATCTATACCTTTTTTTTTTTTTTTCCAGATGAAAACCATTGTGTTCTGTAGTGTTTTATATGGTACATATTGAGATATTAGTGCTTGGAATCTGTGGTGATGAAAGGTGCAGATGCATTTGTTCACATATATTTCTATTCTTCTACTACAGAAGACTACAGGAGGACATTTATTCTCACAAACTACATTTAAAACTTATGTATATTGGCTTCATTAATAAGTTTATCTTAGCATCACTAGATCTACATGGATTCTTTTTTTTTTCTTTTTTTTTTTTTTCCAAGACTGATTATAAATTGACATCTATTTCCAAAATTCTAGGGTATTTGAAGCTATACGAATACTGTGTGCAAAGGAGACATTCAGTCTTGATTTTGTGATATGATGTCTAATTGCTTTATAAATCACCTAATTGATATATAGCATGAACTTTGGATTATTACAGTCATTGACTACTGATAGCTGGTTATGCTCACAAGCTACACTTATCAATGAACAGAAAAATTCCAAGAATTCAGGACAGGTAAAACATGTATCAGAGAGTACAAAATATTAAAATAAGTAAAATGTATATTGAGTCGATTGCATGAGTATGCAGATAAAGAAACTAAAAGATGAAATATTAAAAATGTTGATATTTGGGTTTATGTGAACCCAAGAAATATACCTAGCAAAGGTGATACATTTTTTTCAGCATAGATTCTGAGGTGAAGATCTGTCACATAAAACCATCCATTTTTTTGTGTATCTTTAGGTTAAAGATGTTACTTTATCCTATTAGATTGAAAACAAGATACTGTCTAGAATATAAAAGAAAATGGGGATGATAAGAAGAAAAGAAAGGAAAATTCTTTTGAAAATTTATGGAAAATATGTCTTATCTTCTAGATTACTAGATTATTATGGAAGTATTCTATTAATAACTGCTAAAAAAAATTATTGAAAACTGTGTATTCACTTCGTAAGACCAGATTTGAAGGAAAACTAGCAAATGAGTAAATCATATTACTTCAACTCGTTAGCATGTCCTCTGCACCAGCCCAAGACAATCATCCGATGATGACTACACTTAACTGGATTCTTAAGTCTCTGCTCACTCAAAGTTCCATTTGAATTTAAACCTGTTGATCTGTTCTCTGAGAACAGACCTAATTTGACTAGAGCTGAGAAACTTAAAATTTTGACTACAAGTCCTTACACATCTGTTTGGCTTGAACCCATATTCATCATTTCAGTCTCTGGTTGGGAATTCTTCTATGATTTTCCGTGGTGTGTCTCTTGATGCATATGGCACGGTAACATTTTTCCATGTTTTTTTGTTTACACCTCTGTTTTAGCCAGAGTGGTTAAAAGGTATGTTGTAATTTGCATATGCAAATGTATGGAGAAACATACAGATTCAGATGGATTTAAGGATCAGGGAGATTTGTTTTAATAAAATTAAATATGTCAATTTTCTTTTCATGAAATTGTTCATATATGTTATTTTTAATCTATTTCATAATAAAAAATAAATAAGATATACTCTTCACTGTTTCTTGGAGAAAATTAGATATCTTCAGTGGCACAATATCTTGAGCATATCTCTGTTTTCTTATAACCATTATCGAAACATGCAACTTTGGACCCTCAGTAAGAAGGAAGCTTGACTACACTCACATTGTGTTGTTACTTTAAAGAGTGATGAGGTCTGACTGTTTGCTTCAGAATCTTACATTACTGTGCTCACTGTTCAGCAAGCAGTTCAATATGTTGCAGCAGCACTAGTGTATTGCAGTTACCACACAACTGTAGTACCACTGGAGTTACTATAGCACTGTAATGACAAGTTGTAGTTACTATAGTCAGCTTTACTTGATTGTAAATTATGTGATGGCATTGTCGCAAGCATAAGGAATTCTAACAATTTACAGAAGAATCCATAACTTTCTCACTTGGCTAATTATAATTTCCTGAAAGCTAGCTAGGTTCGTGAGAAGGGTGAAGAAATACTTGACAAGAACTTTTAAATAAAATGTAAGAAACAAAGTGGCTGAAAGGATTTTATGTTATTAAAATAAGGTTCTTGATCCACTGGGCTTGTGAGGGATGATGAACAGCTCTGTTAATTTACAGACTTGTTTCAAATTTTAAATGACGTTTAGTACAATCAGAAATTGAACACTTTTCATTAATATTTCATTAAAAATGAAATACAATCAAGACACTTAAACTTTTGGACATTTTAAATTAGATTTTTAAATAAACATTTTGGATTGCTACATCAACCCATCAAAAAATTGAAAATCTGCTGTCACATGCTGCTATGTGAATGGAGAAGGGAAAACCCGCACAACCAACTTTAGTAATAAATACGTTACAGGCATTGCTAATGTGAAGACTAGAACAGCCTTAGCTTTCCTTCTTGGGCCAGCAAACATATTGATGGTAGATTAAGCTTGTTAACACCACCTCTGATGAGACAGATGTTCTATACCCATATCACATAACCTTAATATGTAGGTATGTTATGCTGTGAGGCTGTATCTTGTATAATAGTTATTCAAAATGAAATTTTCCTAATGGTCTATCAAACTATTCCAAGCCATTGTTAGAGATTTGCCTAATATCCCAGAGCAAATACCACTGCACACTTAATGCAATGAACTGAAAAACAGTTGTTTTACTAAACCTTTTGGAATTATTGTGTGCAGCTGATGATGCACTTTCTCATCTTCTAAACCTTTTAAATATGTAAGATATGTACCAGTTTATAATCTAAATTATATTATGTGAACTGTTACTTTATGCATTCATGTACATCTGATACAAGCACAAGTTAAGAGAACAGTGATTTGCATTTGCTATGACATGGGCCCTTAAGTTGTTGTTCGGAAGTGTTTAAACACTCACAAATTAACATTACTTTGCACCACTAGAAAATATTTAAAGTAAATAGAGTATGAAAATTCCATGACAAAAAGATGCAGAAGTTATAAATGGAAAGCATAAGTCACTTAGTCCATCTCATCATTTAATCTTTTCATCATTATCTGTTGAAGATACACCATGTCTGTGTCAAACGTCTGTTGAAAAGTAATTTGCAGTAGTGAGGTCGTAATGTTTTCTTCCTTTCTGTCTAACCCAAACCAGCATCAGCCAAAACTTCATTCAAAAGAAACTGCTTCAGCAGTAACCATCTTTCCTAAAGCATCCTGAGGTCGGTAGATTCTTTTCTATTCTCGTATTTCACTTTTAGTTATACTCTAGAAACTGCAGAATTCCTCAATAAACACCTGATATTGCTGCATCCTCTATCACTTCCCATGTGTTTGAGAGAAGGGCCTCTACTTGCCAGCCAAATCACATTGTACAGGAAACACAAATACTCTTGCAAAATGAATGTTTTTTTCTCTTTCTTTGACAAGGAAAATACACGCATATGAGGAAATTTGTAAGACTTATCTGTTTAAACATGGAACTGTACTGAATGCTTGCTTTTGTTCTCCTTAGATACATCAAGAATATTTCTAGATACATAAACAACTGTCTCCAAATATAGACTATATTCTAAAATATTTATTTTGAAAGAAATTTGAAATTACTCTTATAGGCTTGCACACACACACAAACAGCCAAACACTGGCACACAATTACTTTATTTGAAGCAACAGGAGGACCTTGAGGCTAAGGTGTTGATTTGTCCAAATACTGGCAGAGCTATGGGTGATGAGCTTTACATTCTCTACATAAAATAAATACTACTAAGCACTTACATGTTCAAGCTAAATAAGCAAAGATGAAGAGCATGCTTGAAGAGCATGGGTTCCAAAGACCTTTTAAACATCAAGGGAAACACAGGCAAGTATGGGTTTGTGGAGACCAGTCTCTTTCTTCAGCTTGCTCAAGAATACAAATAAATATATGTAAATTCATTATTTAAAAAAAAAAAAAAAAAATTAACTTGAACATCCGCTGCTAAACCATAACAAATGTGAGAGGTGGGAGGACACTTTCAAAGCAGTGTGCAAGTCTATCAGCGCACAGCATTCGCTTGTCTCAGTCTCCATAAACCACTTCGAAAGATTTCCCTGAGGTTTTGTCTAGTGTTTTCTTATTCCTAAGAAAGCATTAAGCTTTCATGGCAGAAAAGAAAAATAACAAAGACTGAAAGAACGTGGTCTGTGGAAAATAGACAACAGACATAGTAAGTCTGTCTGGACTAACAGATTTTGGTCTGTGTGAAAGAAAAAAATCCCCAGTGACTATTTCGTACTCTGAGATAATGTTCTTCAAATGTTCAACTTCAAATGTTCAGAGAATAAAATATATCTTTCAGTGAGAAACACTTGGGCATTAGCTGAAAAATTAGGAGTTACACAGCTGCTTCAGATGTTCCTGTGTCCTCTAGACAGACAACAATTTTTCAAGAACGAAGAGTGACAAGAAGGGTTTTCCTGTTCTAACTACTGAGCACCTTTTAATATACCAACACAACTCAGGAACAAGCTCAAGCACTCCAAGAAGACATAGCAATGCTGTGGATGGCTACCATATCTCATATAAATTGTTTGATGGTCCCTGCTGTCAGTCATAAAGTCACAAAGATCTCAGTGACAGTAATTTTAAAAGCTGTTGTGATATAGAATGACAATTACATTTTTGAAAGGAAGGTAATTTGTTTCACTTCTGAAAAGAAGCAAGACTCTTTATCAAATAGTGCCTGAACTATCAACTATGTTGCTTGCTGAAAAAAAAAGGCTGACAAATCCTGAGACCTAGTGACATCTAGTTATCCCACAGGCAAGTGTTTATATATTTATTTTCAGAGGTAAACCATTAAATCCTGTATATTTATGGCTTAAGTAAGGAATGAGGAGTAAAAGTGAAGGATTAATCTGGTCTTCCTTAAATGGGTGAAAACTATCCATCTCTTAACTCTAGGTCATCTTCAATTTAATCGTGAAATAATATATTTCTGCAAGAAGCAACAGGTTTGCAACTGCAATAACCTAGGTAAGATTCCAGCTGTTGTCATAGTATCCTACTTACAGGTGAAATTCCACAGGACCATTCTAAAAAGGTACACTTTGACATGACAGACTCATGGTATTAAAATGGCTTTTCAGCAAAGATTTATATTCCTTAAACCTGTGAGGTATTATGATAATATTTTCTTTGCTTGATAATCAAACAGCAATGATCACTTAAAACAAACAAACAAACAAACAAACAGACAAACAAACAAAAAAAACCAAAAACAAATATCAGAATAAAACAAGGTTGGTCTGTTTTAGACATTTTCTTCTGATCTTGCTAAATTTGATAATTTACATTTTGCATACTTGAATTGCAAGTTCTGAGGATAACTCAGTAATTATTTTTCTGAAACCATTTTAAAATTTTATTTCATTGTTGCAATTTTATGTGTAAGTTCAGACTTCAGTGAAAAATTTTATTACAATATTCAAAAAGTCACTTTAAGCACTATTATCAACGTCTCAGAAGGAGGTTGTGAAATGATATTTTAATCTCAGGTTGATGTTGTTAAAAGGTAGGTCATTCCTATTTTAAGTAGTTCTCATTGCTCAAAATGGGGAAGAATTACATCCTGATTCAGTGTAGTGGGTATTCAGATTCACTGCCTAGTTTCTTTGAAGATATGTCTATCAGAAGAAGAAATAAATCAGTGTGGATATTCTCCAGTTACTTCAAGAAAGCCAAGAAAGTCAAGAGTTGGATCTGACCAGCATTTTGTTTTAATGCATTTATTTTTTGTATTACAAGACTTTATATTACAAACACTCTAACTAGGGTCATACTCATTAGAATAGTAAAGTACCTTTTGCATTCTTGGTCTCAGAAATTTTGCTTTAGTGAAGTACTACAAGAATAGGATTCAGAACTAGCTGAAGATTCAATGTTATCCCACCCTCCAGAAAGCACACGGGGATATTCAAGACATCACGAAGATGAGTGCTTAGTCTGACTGAAGAGGGACTGATTCAGATTCCTTTCTGTCCATCCTGTCTCTGGTCTGGCATGTGACAGCATCATTGTCAAGACACAGTTCTACTGCTTAAATGCAAGAACAGAAGACAAATAAACTCCATTAAAGTACCACTCTTTATTGGTAAGGAAATTTGATAGTCCCATGGTAAAAAAAACTAATGAAAAACTTAGCCTTACATGGCTCTCAGATTTTAATGAATTAATGTTATTTTCTTCTTTCTGAAAATCTAAAATTGTCCTGGGCATTTCAATCATGGTTTAGGGAGCCATTCTGAAAATTTTACTCATGTTATTTTTTGTGGTTTTTTAGAAAGACTGTAGAATAAAACATGTAATACACTATAATTTTAACGTAATTATAGGGATGTATAGAACACTGTAATATGAATTATTATTATTTTATCACATTATGTTGGAATACTGACTTACTGTCTTTATGAAGGACTATAGAGATCTATCTTTGGTCACGTAACTCAGTTGTCATGCTTTATGTGTTAGCAGATTTTCAGTTTTCTTAAAACTATTCAAAAGTAAACTTCAAAGCAGAATGGCAGAAGAACAGTCCATAGCTGAGCAATGAGGTATGATTCCATTAATTTGCTCATTCAAGAAAATGCATCTTGCATGAACAGTGCAATTTAAATTAATTGTACTAGTTTTTATGTTAGTAAGGAACAGGAACCTGAACAAATGCTATAAAACTAAACCTACACAAATGTTATAAAACTAAACCTACACAAATGCTATAAAACTAAACTTACATGCACCTGTTGTCAAAGTCACTTTATCAAGAAGGTTAAACATGGGTTGACTATGAAAGTAAAAAGTGCTAATGTCTACAAAATAAAACTAGAAGAAAATTGATCTAATTTCTAGAAAGATATGTAGGATCATTATGTTTCAATTTATATATGACCCATAAGTACAACCGTAGAATCATAAAATCATAGAATTATTTGGCTTGAGAGGGACTTCCAAGGGTCAGCAACACCCCTTCAGTAAGCAGGGACATCTTCACCCAGATCAGGATGTTCAGGACCCCATCCAGCCTGGTCTGGGATGTCTCCAGGGATGGGGCATCTGCCACCTCTCCAGACAGCCTGTTCCAGAGTATCACCACCCAGTTCGTGAAAAATTTGTTCCTTATGTCTCTTTCATTGTTCTCCCCTCTTTTAGTTTAAAACCATTATGCCTTGTCTTATTCTAACAGACCCTGTTAAAAAGTCTGTCCCTAACTTTCTTATTGGCCCCTTTTAAGTACTGAAAAGGCTACAGTAAGGTCTCCCTGGGACCTTCTCCAAGCTGAAAATCCCCAGCTCTCTCAGTCTTTCAAATAGTCCATTACTAGTTTACAATCAGCTAAAATATTGTGCTGTAGAGAAGGGGTTTGTCTTCAGGGCATTAAAAAAGTTGTGAGATGGTTTCCACAGCAACTCTGACATTACGCACCAATAACATTTCAGGTCCCTTGAATTTATTTATTTATTTGTGCCTGCAGCTTTGCCTCTGGCATAAACCTTTGCAACTGAGTTGAAGCTTATGATACATGTCATGTTTTTTTTTCACTGTCAAATCCAGATCTGACCAGCCAGTTTAAAAGGGAGAATTCTCATAGCTGAAAGAAGAAAAAACTCTTTCGAGCCTGCATCTACAAAGACATGGGTGCAAAAGTGAATTTCCAGTTTTCAGAATGTAGGTTTTTAGTTTGTGTGCTAGGCTGGCGAAAAATCCACAGTGGCTTAGTATAAACTTCATGCAGTGAATTGCTGGTTTTACATGTGAGCTAAAGTTGTTACAAAATGACTGCTTCAGGACTCAAATTGTTCTGGAATGCAGCAAATATAGAAACAGCAATATATGGACAAAAAGAAAGGCTTAGGACAGTAGCTGCTGCAAATCTTGCTAAGGTCTGCAAGGTCTTGGAAATAAATACTGATTATTTACTTTATCTCTTGTGGAGATAAATCTGTGTGGAATTGAATGAGGTAGAAATAACAGACTGTGTACTTCAGGAAAACGATGTTCTCTACTTCTCGCTCTCTGAGGGAGGCAAAGAAGGAGTGAAGGAAAAGCCTTGATTTCTTTACACAGAGCTGTATATGGAAAGGTTTGCTAGAAGGTAAAAGCAGAACTCAACTGGGTGCTGAAATTAGAATTACACAGACCCCAGCTTCCATTACAAACTGGGGAATGATCTATTAGAGAGCAGCATAGGGGAAAGGGACCTGGGGGTCCTGGGGGACAGCAGGATGGCCATGAGCCAGCACTGTGCCATTGTGGCCAGGAAGGCCAATGGTACCTGGGGTGGGTTAGAAGGAGGTGGTCAGTAGGTCAGAGAGGTTCTCCTGCCCCTCTGCTCTGCCCTGGGGAGACCACATTTGGAATATTGTGTCCAGTTGTGGTCCCTCAGTTCCAGAAGGACAGGGAACTGCTGGAGAGAGTCCAGCACAGCCACCAAGATGCTGAAGGGAGTGGAGCATCTCCCGTGTGAGGAAAGGCTGAGGGAGCTGGGGCTCTGGAGCTGGAGAAGAGGAGACTGAGGGGTGGCCTCATTAATGTTTACAGATATATAAAGGGTGAGTGTCACGAGGATGGAGCCAGGCTCTTCTCAGTGACAACCAATGATAGGACAAGGAGTAATGGGTTCAAACTGGAACACAGGAGGTTCCACTTAAATACGAGAAGAAACTTCTTCTGAGTAAGAGTGACAGACATTGGCCCAGGCTGCCCAGGGAGGTTGTGGAGTCTCCTTCTCTGCAGACATTCAAACCCAGCTGAACACCTTCCTGTGTAACCTCATCTGGGTGTTCCTGCTCCAGCAGGGGGATTGGACTGGATGAGCATTTGAAGTTCCTTCCAATCCCTGACATCCTGTGATTCTGTGATAAAGGTTTATATTTTCTTTATCTTTCTGTCTTTTTTTTTTTTTTAATATGTATAATAGTATTTATACAGGTCTTCATGTAAATGGTGAGAGACAAAAAAAAATCAATCATAAACAGCAAAAAACACCTTAGGTCTAGACTACAAAAGTTCTTTATAAAAAATATGAAGTTACTCTCTTCTTCCTGTGTTTCTATGTCTACCTACCTACTAGTGTCTACCTATATTTTACTCCTGTTTTGTAAATTTCAGTTTAAGTTACTGCCATAGGTCAAATAACACAAACTTCAGCATACACTTTTTATCTCCAACAAGATACTGAAATAAATTGCACAGATTCTGAAATACTGATTGTGATGGCAATATAATATCAGTCCTGTGTAAGGCCTGCCTTTATAAACTGTAAATTTTCAGCTATTTATCTCCTGGTGGAACTGCAGAAATGTAAGTAATTGAGGCGATTGTGCAGAAAAGTCAGTCTTTCTCTTAGCAACCATTAACCCTTCTCTTTTTACTAGATAGGAAGATGGGAGGATGTGACAGCCTAGATGAATCAAAAACATATATATGAATCATGTATATTTAGTATCTTTGACTTTTCACCTTACAGAAAGAGAAATGAAAACAGCTGGGATTTTATTGAGGAGGAAGTCTCCTGGGATGATCAAGTTGAAATGGCACCCTGGTTTACTGTTGAGGAGACAGCAATGAGGATTAGTGAACCAGTCACTGCTAATCCTGGTTTATCTCCTCTGCCTTTTCCTTTTCTACAAGAGTCCTGAAGTTTTACGTGTGATTTAGACTTCTTTACACAAAGGACATATTCTGGTTTGCTTCTCACTTTATTTTTGTTGGAAAAACAGAAAAGATTTAACTGTTCAAAAACTCAGGGCCAATTTATCTATCTGTATTTCATATAAAAACATGAATTGTCACAAGGGGAGGAGTTTGTTCAAACAACTGTGTCAAATGGTACTGCACTTCCTTTTGAAGGCAATACATGCTGATAATTTTGATCCATATTTCTGTGATAGGCAGACTTTTATGACTTCTGGCACCAGAACTGCTGTACAAAGTCCAAAAAAAGGTAAATAAACATCCTCTCTCACTTTTTTGTGCAATGATCCTTAAATACACTGTTGTCATTCGACGCTCCATCCTGAACATTCTTGGATTCTTAATTACTCACAAATTACGTGATGAGCTAGACTCTCTTTTCCCTTTCTGCTCCTCCCCTTAGTTGTTTGCTAACTTTTAGCCTTTTGAAAGTTTGTTATGCCTCACAATGTAGATTGTAGTAGTGTTCAAAATAGTCAGGTTCTTGTAAAACACCCAGAAAGGTGCACAAATCTAATCTTGCACTTCCATATTAATTTGCCTGTCAAGAAAGGTTAAAAGTCAAAACAATGTCAGAATTTATTTTTAACTTGTCAATGAAGATATGGAGTTATAAGTGCCTATTTATTTGTGTATCAGTTTTAAAATATACATAATGCACGCATGAACACGCATGTTTGTATGTGAGTTGCTATATCAGTTAGAAGTTTAAGTAACTAATTTTTTAAGCATTCAGGACAAATACAACCATGAAATATGAGCGTGAGTGAGAAGCTAGTACACATTTAACTCCTGCAAAAGTGGTGACTTGGATATGAATTACACACAGACTTCAGCTTCACAGAAAGCTTTTGTCCCCTAATAATATCTGCAAAGTTCACATCAATATTGAAAGAAGGCAGGCTTTAGGCAAACTTGCTTTAAAACACACTGATTCCTGTTTGCCAGTTTCATGACCCCAAGCCTGCTTGAATCAATGAAAAATGGAGAAACATAAAAAGAATTAGGGTAGTAAGAAATCTTACAAGAAGGCACTGGATGAAGTGGATCTTGTAAGAATCATCCTTAACTCTCCAGATGGCTATGTGTTGAGGGCAGAGAATGTCAACTGAGAAGACAGTGAGTGAAAATGGATGTCTCATATGTACATGTGCAGTGATTTTACAAGTTTGGGATATAAAGAAAATATATTTTTGATCAGTAATGCATAATTCATACAAAAAATAGCACCGTCAAAATAGCGGTATCTTCCTGCTTCAGAAAGGTAGTGTAAGTTTTTATTCCTTTGACTCTTTCCTCCCTCTCCAGCTCTAGTCTTTAGTCACTAAATCAAACTGGACATCCTGTTGAGACCTTCAGGTTTGGTCCTTTGGGACTCATTTAACACTTAAAACCACAGCTCTTTAGTCTCTAATATATGTTAATGGGAAGTGGAGTCTCTTTAAATGTCATTTCAGGGGTGTTCTGCAGGGCAGACAGTCTTCCAGAAAATTATTTTCAAATATCTATACCCTAGCAAAGCATTTTAGAGTGCCTGTAGAAAATCTTCTTTAAATTAATTTACAAAGAGAACACATAGCAAGCCTTCACAGACATTTTCCATATCCTGTTGTCCAGGAAAAAACAACATCAAATGAGAATGCTTTTCCACCTACCTCTGAATCCTCTGTCCAGGAGTGACAAAATAGATGCATAAAAGGAAAATGGAAAATTTCACTGATAAGCATTGCAGATAGCAGTCTCACATGGAAACATTTTTTGTTTTTTTCTCTCTACTATAGTAAAATAAAATGTTTCATAAAACTCCTTAGATATATAAGAGTAAATGTTCTTTATTCAAGGCAATGTATTGTTCTGTGTAACTCCCTCTTTTGTTCTAGATTTTTCTGACTAAAATAAAAAAACAAACAAAAAAGCCCAAAACACTAAAATTAAACTCTTTATCAAGAAACCAAGAGTGGGACTTACTGGATGGCAGATACCGGAAAAGAGAAAATTTCAGACTCTCCCCAAAGGGTTGAGGTGTTCCCCAAATATTATCCTGTTCATATTTTGAACACTTTTTTTTTTTTTTTTCTCTGAGCTAGTAAATCCACACTTCTTGCATGGTTAGACCTCAAGGATGGGACCAAGAGAGCAAAGTCTCTCCTACTGTAAAAGAATATCAGGTTCAAAATCACCTGAGGAGCCTGAATACCTAAGTCTATGGGACCTGATGAGCTGCAGCCCAGAGTCCTGAGGGAACTGGCTGATGTAGTTTCCAAGTCACTTTCCATAGTGTATGAAAAGTCATGGCAGTCAGGTAAAGTTCCTGGTGACAGCAAAAACGGAAACATCATATCCATTTTCATAAAGAGTAGAAAGGAGGACCTTGGGAATTACTGACCTGTCATGCTCACCTCTGTGCCTGGGGAGATCATGGAATACGCACATGGAGGACAGGGGGGTGATTCAGGACAGCCAGCACAACTTCACCCAGGGCAAGTCCTACCTGACCAGCCTAGTGGTCATTCTATGATGGAGCAACTACATCAGTGGGCAAAGGAAAAACTATGGATGTCATCTATCTGGACTTCTATAAAACCTTTTACATGGTGCCACACAACATCCTTCTCTCTAAATTGGACATAAGTAAATTTGATCGATAGACTATTTTGTGTATGAGGAATTGGTCAACGGCTCAGTGTTCAGATGGAGATCAGTGGCAAGTAGCGTCCCTCAGGGGTCCGTACCAGGGCCAGTACTGCTTAATATCTTCATCAGTGACATAGACAGTGGGATCAAGTGCACCCTCGGCAAGTTTGCAGATGATACCAAGCGGAGTGGTACAGTTGACACGTATGAATAACGGGATGCCATCCAGAGGGACCTGGACAAGCTCAAGAAGTGGGACCATATGAATCTCATGAGGTTCAACAAGGACAAGTGCAATGCCCTGCAAGATCTTTGTGTCAGAGCTAAAAGAAAGACACGTAGTCACTGAACATTCATCTGTTTGAAATATTGAAATATTGCTCACAGTCACTAATGAATATAGCCTGAACCACAGGTTTGGGAGGTATCGTTCTCACTCTGTAAATTTAGATTAAAAAAAACCCATAAACAGGCAAGGTTATGTAATAAAGGTTTCCAAAATTCCTTTTCAAAAGGACACCTAAACTCCTAGAGTTTTATTGGTTTTGGATGTGGGGTTTTTTTGTCAGTCAGCTAGTAACATCAATTTTGGCTACAGCTACTCCACAGTCCACAGAGTATCATTCTGAGAAAAAGCTCACTTCCCTTTGAAAGTTCAGTTTGATTATTTATATGACTCTGAAAATAGATTTCTAGGTCTGGGTTGCCCAGGTGCTCATGAAACATTGTTATGGATGATTTCACTAAATACATATGGGAAATGTGTGTTCAGTGGGAAAACTGAAGTCCGTTGTTCTAAATTTGTGGCTATTGACACAAACAATACCCTTTCCCCCATGGACCGGTTATTATTTAAAAACTGAAAGCCACTTACATAAGTAAAAATAAAAGGATTTGGAAGCAACATTTCACTCCCATGGTATTCTCTTCTGTGGCTAGCTATCTCATGCTCATCCAGAAAAGCTTTTCCTAGCAAATTTCTCCTCCGTCTCAGCTCAGAAAAATATTTTGTCCATTTCAAATCAAATAGAGACTATCTATGTTTCTTAATAGCAGTGAAACTCAGCAGAAATGTTTTCTTCTGAAGTAATCCTCTGATTTTTTTGGGGGTGTTACAGGGGTGTCATATGATACATATTAGTGGGTTAATATAAAGAAGAACATAGAAAGAATTTTACAGGGATTTGTTAGAGACATGTTTGTTAAAATTATCAGAAGACACAAAGAGGTTTATGACTTTTTGACACCTGAATAGCTATCAAAAAAAGGGGAAAAAAGAGGAATTATGTATCAATTAGTACAAAAGGTTTTGTGAAAAAGAAGAAATTATAAGTTAGTAAGAGCTAAAGGCAGGAGATGGGGGAAGCAGCAAACTATTCCTCTCCTTGTGCAAATAGAAAACTTTGTGCAAAGTCATGCTTTTATAACTGCATACACACATTCTGCTGGTTATCTGCTTGACAGAGCACTTAAAAGAGTTGCAGCTCCTTTCCTGATCTGTCTTTTCCTCATTTGACCTCTACACACCACTGTCAAACGACATCAAATGTTTTCACATGACAGTTTCCATGTCTGGTTTATGATGTCTCTAATGACATAGATTAGTTGAGATGACTAAACGAATTCAACATTCCTAACTGTGAAAAATGTTTTCAGAATGCACTGAAATGCACAGAATGATGTGTGTATCAATTTTTCTTGTGGCTGCAAATCCACTCCATAATGACAAACTCAGTATCCTCTTGGTCAGCTGAGCTGCCATTTTCCATAATCAATTAAAAAAAACCCCAATGAGCTAGAATCCCTGCCCTGTGCCAGCAATCTCAGAACCTGACAGACTGTAAATGAGACTGTTTGGTTCTCCAAACACATCTGTTGCTGTTGTCATGTTAAAACTCATTCCAATTCACTGGCATGCTTTTAAATTAACTAAAATGATAATCATAAGGACAACAATTTAACAGAACTCAACAACCTGATATTATCAGCATGTTGTAACTACGTAGTGTTCATCAGGGATTTCTTTCTTTCTTACATAACCTGCATGTGCTTATTTAGAACAAATTGCAGTATATACTATGCCTTGGTTCCTCCAGCTGTATTCTACTAATTGTTCCAAGAACTGGCACCAGAATAAAATTTTAAAAATTGCAGGTGCAACTCAATTGCCTGGCAATTTGTTTGTCAGTTCGTTTGTTTATTTGTTCATTTGGGGGTTCTGTGTTCTTTGTTTGTTAGTTTGTTGTTTGTTCTATTCTGCTTTGTTTGTTTGGGTTTTTTTGTGTTTGTTTTGTTTTGTTTTGGTTGGTTGGTTGGAGGTTTTTTGTGTTTTTTTTTTTTATTTAATACTTCTTAATGCACACTTATCACAATAAATTTAAATAGACCAATGTGATTTTAATTTGCTTCATTTTTCATGATAACTTTTTTCCTCTGTGTTTACATAATCCTTTTCTGAACAACTTAGGAAAGTTTTACCTGAAAAAGAAACAGAAATATAGCTAACCATATGTATGTGTATAAACTTGCTTATATTTGTATAAACTTGTTGCTTTTGAGTTTGGCTTTGTAAATATGCTCAACTTCTAGTGAAGTCATCAATAAGCTCCATATGTCTGAAGGCCTAAACTGAATTCAGCGTGAAAAGTGCTTGAATAAAATGAACTACTTAATCATTTTTATAAACACAGCTGCTACAATAAGTAGCTGATTTAAAAACAAAACAAAACAAAACAAAACAAAAAACCTAGCTGCACCTGCAGGCTATGAAAGCATGTAAGGGTTGTAGAATAATGAATTGTCTTGGTCTAAAATGATATAGTTGAAAGATTGTTAGAGTTGTTAACTATTGAAATTTCATTCTTTTCTGCTCAATATTAGATTACTTTCTCCAGAAAAATGGTAAACAGATTACTTCTAGAACTGTGTTTAATAAGATGTCTTTCTTATTAGCCATTGTTTACAACTGACATTTCTCTGTGTCGGGAAACGTTATGCTACATTTCCATTTTCAAGACATCACTGTGTAGTTGGGAATAAATATTTCTTTTGCAGCACCTTTTTTAGAAATACTCTTCATGAAATTAGTGAGAGCCATTTTTACTCAGACACTATGAGAAGCCATATGAACAATGACCACTTGGACAAAAATTTGGTGATCACAGAACTGATGAAAACCTGAGCTGGGAACAAAAACGGTATTGATTGTTCTGAGCCTAAATTAGTCCTAATCTGATTTTATGAGAATCTGAGAAGTTCTAAGGAGTGAAACAAATGGAAGAGATGACAAAAAGAGGATGAGATGTCTGTCAGCACTGTGACTGAACAAAATAAATTAATTATAGGTTTATACAGAAAGAATGATAAGGAAAAAAAGAAAAAATAAAAAAGAGGAATGCTTAGGGAAGAGTAAGAATTATGATTACAGGTTTTGAGTTTTGAAAGCAAACAGAAATTAGTGTCTCAATCTGCTTAGAAATGGCAGTATAACCTGTGTTGTGCACACCTGCATTACCAGCAGGATAACAAGGTAATTTAGCTTATACAATACTTGACTAAAGTGGAACATAACTGAGGTTAGAAGAATTTTTAATGTCACTGAAAAGTAAATGAGGAATAACTAGTTTACTACAAGAAAAATGGGTAATTAGCAAATAAAAATTTTCTTCTCAACATTATCTTTCTTGCCCTACTGTTAAATATCTTACATGAGGAAATTTTTTTCATGTTTTTCTGCAACTAAGGGCTGAGTCCTACACTGCTTAAACATGCTGAATAATACATCAGTCCCTTATCGTCCTGGGTAAACAGAACTGGTTTTGGACTAAAATACTATATGCCACAAGAAGTTATCTGTTTGCAATACACATAGCTAGGGAGTTTGTTTTAATCTGAAATGTAAACTAAAGTGTTTGTTGTAAGGTGAAGCATAAGCCTCCACTGTAACCTAGATAGAATAATATAGTAATATTATTATTAATAGATCTATTAATAGTGTCCTAAAATTAGAAGTACCCTATGGGATAAAGCTATTTCAGACTTTACTCAGTGCTCAGAAACTCCCTTTATTTTTTTCTTACTTGTTCTGAGAATACATTAAGCATAGTCAAAATATCGACAAAGCTAAGTGACTCTCAAACTTGCATTTCTTTTAATATTATAGATGTAACTCATACTTACGGTGTAATATTGTTATGCTATGTATAGTTTACATGAATGTAGACTTATAAAGAACTTCAGACACTTATACTGCAATAACCTAAAACCTGAATTCAAATTGAAACAAAGAAGAAAAGAAATTTTGGAAACCATCAAAAAAGTTAAACAAACAAACACTTAAATTCTTGATATGAGGTGGTTACAGCCAAAACCTGCCATGGAAATACGTATGTGCATAGAGGATTCTCTGGTTCACTCCTCCACTGCAGACCCTGCTGCTGTTGACCTAATTCAGACATTTTCATCTCTTTTTTTTTTTTTTTTCCCAGCAGTGTGTATCAAAAAGATTGGTTGCTGCTTAGTTCACATAGTGCCAACACAGAACTATTTAAATGTCTTTTAAGTAAATAGGTCTCTATAATCTATTTTTTTTTCTTTTGCAGCTACTGTAATGTTTACAGGTTAATGCAGTGAAGTGACTGTATCACTTTACGAAGTAGTGAGAAGCACCACTCAAATCTGTGGCAGGACTGAAGAATTTAAAATGAACTAGGACATTTTGTTTGTGTAAAATATAAAATAGATAAGCCATTGGTTAAAATGGTCTTTAAATTCTTCACACATAGACCTTTTATGCAGAAATAATGAAGCAAGGAAGAATACATAGAATATTTGTAATTTTAGAATAAAATTTTACTGTGAAGTCCCTATAGCTTGAATAATACATTACATTCCACTGTAATAGCCATTACCTATCTTTGTGCACCTAGGTGTGTCACTTGAATCAACAACACATAATTTTTTGCTTTTCTCTTAGAAATGAACATTTAGTTTTAAAATACAAACATGTTTTTAACAATAATGTGTACTTCTGATTATCAAGCTGCTACAGAAATTTTTTTTAAAAAAAATCCATATCAAAAACGAGCTTTACTCTGAGATAAAGATTCTTGGTTTGACTTTCCTTCTGAACTGCTGGGTATGTCTAGCTGTTTAGTGCCTAATAAAGGATCCACTGAAGCTGGTGAAAGTCTGGAAAATAAAATCTACCACCTGCCGTCCCTGAGCATGTGGGAGTAGAGGGGGAAAGTGAGGAGGCACCTTGGGGTTTCCTGATAATTACTTCTTGCAAAATGCTCAGCATCCCCTTCTCTTCAAGCAAAAAACCAACCATTTTAAATGTTCCTTTGTTTATAACGGAATTCATTGTCAGTCTGCAGACACAGATGATGTTTTATATAATCTGTAAATAACTGATAAACATATGATGTTGTGACTGTGGAAACACGCCAACAAAATTGAATCATTACAGACTCTGAGATGCCGTACCATAAATGCACATAGAGAACCATACTTCCAGTGTATATGTAACTATATATCTTCATCAAAAATCCTTCAGTGGTCTGTTAATTAAATTGGGAAAGATTATAGGCTTCCTCCCTACACATAAAAAAATACGCACAATAAACCAGAGAGTGAAATCCATGCTGGCTACACTGAATTAATTTCTCTGTGAACATAAACCTTAAAATTTTCAAAGTCACTTCACAGTATCTGTTCTTATTTGCATATATGCGACTGTAAATTTCACAAACATTGCAATAGCTGTATTACAAAACAATGATACAAAAATAACGAAAAATAAAATACACATTTGAATAAATGAAAGATTAGAATTATTTTAGTAACATCTTTTTAAAACAGGCCTTGAACTATCACCACAAGCTGTTTGTAGTATCTTCCCTGTTTAAAATGAGAGTTTATACGGTTTGTTGAATTTTTTCCTATTTGTCATCCTCAGCATGACCACTTTTAATATGTTGTAAAAGAAGAAACCTGAATTCTAAGATGCAATTTAATAAAGTTTTCACATTAACTTGATTATTTACTTACCCATTTGTTTAATATAATGAAGAAATCTGTCAGGCTTGTCTGCTGGGATTCGTATGCAAACAATTTTCAAAAAAATCCAGATTGTTCTAGTTTTAGAATTATAGGACTGCTGAACATATATATGTGTTCCTATATGCAGTTATATGCATATATGCAGTTTACAAATGTGTATACACGTAAACAGTAATGGTTTCATTGAACTAATCATATTCACAGCAATATTCTTGCATCTAATGATCATGACTTCAGTTCCCATTCCAGTTTGTTAAGTTAAAAAAGTGTAGAAATTAGGTAAACTACAATTAAAAAGTCCATAAACTAATCAAATGTGTCAGCACATAAACTCACAAATCATTCGATTTAGAGACATATTTTGATTCAAGTTAAATAATTCTTCCAACTTCCTACTGTAGAGGAGAGCATTATACCTAGTGTGGGTGGTCTTCATTTTTTTGTCTCTTCTATGGACTCTCTACCCTATACTAGGCAATTGACAAACACTATAAACCTAAGACAATAATGGTAAACAATGCCTCTTCTACTAAGAGTTTCAAGATTAATTAATTTCTGAAAGAGAAAGGATATGGCTTAAAAAATATCCTTAATTAGATTTGAGGTTTTTTTTCAGATTAACTACGTAAGTTTTACTGTAAAGTAATATATATATTTCAATATAATAGTCTAAGAGTAGCTAATGTAAAAATGAGTGCCTTCAGTGAAAATGACTTGAGCAGTGTGGAACAGAACTCTGAGACTGCAGTCCTCTATGCAGGTAAGTGCATTTCTCATTTACCTATTGTATAAAATTATTTGGTTGAGGGGGTCTTAATGTTATTAGTAAGATGGAACAGGAGATCTTGTTTCTTAGATTAGAATTTCAGGGCTGTCATTTTTCTTTCTACTTAAGGAGGAGGGGGAAAATCACCTCACTTTACTGAAGTCTTTCTATTTGTGATATGCTCTTCAGGTCAAAATACTAAGGGCATGGAATTGCTATTAGCTCTAGCTATTAGAAGCAAGCAAGCAATAGGCTGCAGCCTTCATTAATCACATCTAATGCAACAGTTAAGAGAAGAGGGTTAGCAAAAGGCTATATCCTATTTATCAACTTGGGATCACAGCTTTCAGAGATACGTTCAAGAAAATGGCTGCTGTCAGCAACACACATTTGCTAGCTATTGAAAAGGCAAAAGGACAAGGGGCAGTAATTTTCCTACTATGCATAGGAGAATAATTTTCATACCATGAGGGACTCAAACGTGGAACAATCATTAGTAATAACATGACTAAGGGTTTTAGCTACTGTTTTGAAACTAATGAGATCAGGTTTCTGGGGCCAGGGCTCTCAGAAAGTCTGGGAAGTTACACACCCAGCCTTTAAAGGAGTTTGTTGTATTTTTTGCACATAACATTTTTAAGGCCTTTAAAATATTGCAGACTAGAGCTACAGAAAATAAAGCCAATGTTTCATAATTTAATTAAAACAAAAGGAGCAGGAAAAATACAAGACAGTATCTTGTTTGTTACTAACAAAAAGTCACATAGCTGTGAACTTGCAAGAGCTATTTGCACATGTGCATTTGACTTATCACAAGTCTCTGATGATTTTCTATTCTGTCCACACAATGATGTAGGTTTCTTTTATTCCCCTGTACTAACAGTTAAATATAGTCTCTTGGGACATCTCATTTATTCTGTCACCTGTAGTACTGTGACTGCCATCATGTTCTAGGAAGATGTTTGTTTAGCAATACTTTTTCAAAATAAAGGGAGAGTCTCTAACCTAAAATGCTATACATACATCATTGCATATCTTTAAAAGTCCACTACAGAAAATGTGTGTATGTGCACAGTAGCAGTTTTTCAGCTGTAACTCATTTTTTATATTATAGTATCTTTTCATTTAGAGTCTCTATGGCTCAAAGTACTCAGAAATCATATCCCAACAATAAGTCAAAACCTAAGAATTAAAAAAATGCAGGTTGTTATTTTCAGTGCACTTCTAGATTGTGTAGTATATCGAGCAATTCCCCAATTATACACCTAGAATAGATTATGTTCTGTGATCATTAAAATGCCCTCAACCCTTATCATTAAAAATATTTTTTTTTGTCTTAAATTCAAAATCGTAATATTTAAAACTGCCCATTGCCACTGTTTAAGGCAGGGAGGCATTAAATGGAGCCGCGGATGCTCTCTTATTAACCCTCACCATCCCTACCAAGGAAGGAGGAAGAGGAAGAAAGACTTCCAGTCTGGAAAATTTAAACAACTTTACTAATTATACTACTCATAAGATAAATAATGCAAGATATAAAAACCCAGTATTGAATCTCCCAAATGATCATGGAATTGTGGGCCAGGGTGGATGGCATTGTGCCAGGGGCTGCAGAGCAGACACAGGAAAGTCCTGGGTTAGGTTTGCCACTAGATGGGAACTGGATTCAGGAATGTACTGATCAGAACCGGAGTCAGAAGAACAACAGACAAAGTCCTCTTCAGATGCCAACCATGAAAGAAGAGAGTGAGACCCTTGTGATTCCTCAGCTTTAAACTAAGTCTGATCTGTATGGAATAAAATACCTGAAATAGTCAATTTGAGTCACCTGTTCTGCCTGCCCCTCCTGCAAGTACAACCCCTTTTTATAACCCTTCACTTGTGGCTACTATAGTAGTAAGAATAAATATGTGCCTCTTTTGCATAACATTTCTACCATTAGCTCAGTAAAACTCTAAACAGCAGGTGTTATGTGTTCTGGAACCAGATGCTACCTGAAAAATTTGTAGCCAAATTCAGAAAGTGTAGTACCTTAAAAGAAGCTCAACTGAAAGGAAAAATTACTAGAAGATAATTGGTCCTGTTTTAGCCAAACCCAGGAAACCTGTAGAATCGGAAAGAATGTTTTTAGCTTCCTGATCAGATTCTTAACATATATGGCTTCATTTCAGGCTTCTCCTTCATTTTATGTACAGGAAATTGAACACCTGTTCTCACTCATAGAGAAACAGGAATTATTTTATTTTTTAAAGTTTCTGAACTACCTCTGTGGCATCCCAGACAACCAACACTAGTGATCTTCATGATGATCTCTTAAACGTTCCATCAAATATAATTTGGGCCCAGAAGAAGAATCAGAGAGTTGCTGCACTACGCCTTTAATAAATGATGTCCCCGCAAAGTTACTGAAGTGTTACTGTCAGCTAAGCTTCACATCTCCCATCATCCTTATAATCAGCTAGCTGTTGAAGACCATATATAACACAGGTTTGCCATTTGCAACCCTTCGCTTGAAAGAGTGATGTCCTCAGCGACATAAATTGTGACTACAATTCTCAAGCAGTGAGACTCATGAGAAATACGTACTGACATCACATTTCTACATTTTACTATGGAACTGACATTTATGCCATTTATTGCCAAGTGAGAGATGAAGCAAAAATAAAGGACTAATGAAAGATATTAAGCTTCCACAAAAGTTCAAACCCTGAGTTTAGATGAAGCTATATAGAATATGTGTAGGAAATGCAGCACCAATCCACCCAAAAGCATCAGGGATGGGAGAGCAGTGGCCCTCTAGAGAAGGACACGAATAATCCTGTCTCAATAGCATAAACACAGGAAGAGATTACACAAACATGATGGACTCCAGATCTCCTGTGTCAGCCTGTGATTCCATTACATGGAGCAGGGTGTCTGGGTTCCCTGACTCCAGTCAAATTCCACAGACTAATATTTTCTAAAATTTATTTATTTTTTTTCATGAATGAAGGAAGAAGAGCTGATTGAGTGAGGAGAAGACATCCAAACTGACAATAAGGCTAAGTCTTTTGACCTTCAGCTAGGAAGCTTGATTTCTATAATGTAATTAAAGCAGCAACAAGTTAAACAATTTCTGGGTTTAGTTTTGGGGATTTTGATTCATAGATGATTAACCCCCAGAGTTTTGTCAAAAAGCATGTTTTGCTTTTCAGAAAATGTGATGCCAGTGACAAAAACAGTAACTGACATCTGAGACTTTAATTACAAAGAAATGGTCCCCTTTAAACTGTAGAGTGTCATATATATTGCGTCCTTGGAACACTTTCCATAATGCCTGTGTCTCACATCTGAGCACAGACATCTCCTGTATTACAGGATATGTATTGTCTGACTTCCTTTCCTTCTGTTACTCTCAGAAATACAGTCTCCCAAACATTATGGAGAAAAAAGATTACATGGAGGCACTCAGTTCAGCCAGGCATGGCCTTTATATCCTTTTATTATCCCAATCCATCAAAGAAGTGACAGAATCTCTTAAGTGAGAGTAGCTATTAATCCAAACTGTAATAATAGATTTTGCAATTTCACACTAAATTCAGTTAATATAAATGTGACTACTAGGGATAGAATTTCCATTGTGAGAAAACAGTAATACACTTTCTTTTGTATGTGTGTGTCTAAAAATCTTGTTTAAATAGTGTTTTCTTCTGTATACCAAGCAGTTATACTTTCAAAGACAGTTATCTGCTCAGTATTTTCTTCACTGTAAACTTTTGGCTGCAATTAACTGAATGAAAACTATGAAAGCTTCACAGTCTCTGCTGCAATTGTGAAGTGCTTTTCTGGCCTGAAAACAGCAATGTTAACAAATTAACAAATTAATCCACGGTTTGCTGCTGAAGCCAGTATGGCTTAATAATTTAAACATCAATCGAGACAATGAAGAAGAAAGAACTCTCAACAAATATTCAGCTGATAATAAATTTGTGTGAAATGGTTAATATGCCAAATGGTAGAACTTCAGTGCAGAGGAACTTTGAAAGCTTGACTACCAGTCTTACAAAACCTCATCAATTTCAACAGAGGTGCGAAGTTTTGCATCTAGTGCAGTTTAACCTTGTGATGCGGTTTAGAGGAGCACAGATGGGCACAGGCCAGGAACTGACTGCTTGGGTGGCGGCTCTGATGAAAAGGACTAGGAGGCTGGGTGGGCATCAGATTGATGTATGTTCACATGTTGAATAAAAACTGCACAGGCAGCAGGTCAGGGGAAGTTATTCTGTATCTTGGTCAGCACTAATAAGACCATAAATTGTCGGTCGCCAAGACTGTTAAGGCAAAAGAATATAACTTACGAGGAAAGTTAAAGGAGCTGTTAAGAGGCTTGTTTACTTTAGGCGAGTGCAGGCTGAGAGTAAAAGCATCTTATAGCAACCTACAACTAGATATAGCAAAGTTAAAAAGATAATGAAGATACACTTTTCTGGGTACTTCAAAATCATAAAACAAGGGACGGTAAACAAACATTGTAGTTTAGAAGTTCTAAAAGGACAACATAAAACCCTCTAGGTATTAAGGTAGTGCAATAATACAAGAGCTTTGCTGGGGAGGTTGTGAAATGCCCATCCTCGGAGCTTTTCAAGACTTAGATAAACAACTACTGACGTAAACTCAGCAGGAGTCCATGGTTTGAATGGGATGCTTAAGTATCTACCTTTTTTGGTAGTATATCCTTTTCTGTTCTTTTCTTCCTAAACACTTTTTTTCCTTCTGAATCACCTGTCTGTCATCTCTAACTTCTTGCAAGCTAATTGTGCACTCTCTGAGGATTTTGCTGAACATTCAAGATGCAGTTTACAGTACAAGAGTGAATTCTGTCTTTTTCTCTGTTATTTCTTCATAATTCCTGTCATCCTTTAAACTTTATCACTGAACTGACTCTTCTGAACTGAGATTTTCAGAGTTTTATAATTTTACATTTGTCTGTATTTTATTTCATGTGTCATTTTAATTCTCAATTATTCAGCAGCAAGGACTCTCTGAAACTCTTTGAAACTGGCTTTCTTTTTACTAAACCAAATATCTTGCTTTTTCATAAAAGGTATGAGTATTGAGATGACTAGGTGCAACAGCAGAAGCACCATCTCATATTAATATGACCCTCCAGTGTCTGCTTCAAAATTAATATCTATTTACTTTATTTTTTTAACAGTTACAGTTTATTTGTATGAGAATGTCCCTCGTTTATCCCATGATGGATTTGGTTTTTCAAGATGTTTTGAGAAAGAGTGTAGATGAATGAACTTTTGAAAAATCTAAGTAGATTTGGATTACCTGGATATTCTTCTTGTTCAGACACTCACTAATTACCTCAAAGCACTCCATTAGGCTTGTGAGACACATCAGTGTACAGAATAGCTTTTGTTTCTTTTTCAGAATATCATCCCTGTGACCACTAGTTAACAAGACGTTACACACTGTAGTCTGTTGTTCAATAATTGCATCCTTTATTTGTTTTAGAACACCTACATAAACAGGATAGAGCATTGACAAGTTGTTAATGTTCATTTTGTTTGTTCTTCATTAAACCTACCCTGCTACTTCAGAATCTCATTGAAAACATGCTCACACTCATTTGAGACACCCTATGATAGAAAATTTTGTTGAAGGTTCTTCTTCAAGATTCTCTATGGTTCCAATTGAAATGAAAGTTTTTCTTTAAGGTGTTTTGTTGTTTTATTTTGTTTTGTTTTGAAGGGGTGTTTTGGGGTTTTGATTTTTTTTTTTCCTCTTCCTTATTGTCTTCTCTAAATACATTTTTGTCTTGATAAAAACTCAATATTAGATGAGCAAGCTTGGACAAATTTTGTTTCAAAGCTCTCACAGGTTTTGCTTTGTTGACAAAAGCTACATGTTGAATAGATTTGCATGTAATGAATGTTAATTTCAGTTAAACCATCCATCTTTGCTGGAGCTAACTGAGATTTACTTCCTGAATTCATGCTGTCAATGTAGACAGTGAAATATTTCAGATCAATTTAATGTTTATAAATCCATTTTTAAGTCTCATTTGATGTAATTCGAATTGTAATTTCTATTACTCTCCTTCAGAATGAAAGATTCCACTTTAGTTTTAAATGGAGACTTTATATGAGAATATTATTTAATTCAGATTAAGGAAAAAAAATGAGAAAAATGTATCATGGAGAAGATGCAGTTCTGCTACATGCTTTTTTCTGTTGGCATGGAAGAGAGTTCAATAGAGAGTCCTTATCATTTTTGTGAAAGACAAAGCTAATGGTGATCTTGCATAAACATAATATAATGACTTGGATTTGGCGTCATCGTAGTGGTATTGACAGAAGACTAGACAAAACTAACCTGAGAAATACATATTAAAACCAAACAACAACTTTTAAAAATTCTGTACAAAATCTATTGATGCAACTAAGTTTAAAGATTTAATAAAAACAATATTTCCAGTAAATTTTGTCTGCAGAATAAAAACAAGAAAAAAGCAGTGCTTCCAAATTCACAGAGCTATCTAAATTGACAATGATAAAGAAAAGTGTGAAATTTGATGTAAATTAATGGTTTACAGTTATCTAGAGGGGGATTGGTGAATCTCATTTTTTTCCACTCAAAAGTGAAGATGTAAAAAGTGAAGTCATTAAAAGACAGTTGAACTTACAAAAAAAAAAAAAAAAAAAAAACACTAAAAAAAGAACTATGTAAGAAGTCTGACATAAACATATTCAGAATAAAGAGCTTAAAAAAAATACAGAAAGCTTTCACACAAAAATTGCATCATTTGGCTTGCCAGATAGGAGAAAAAGTTTTTTAAACTCTGTCAAACTAAATAGTATTTAAAAGTTTTAACATTTTTTCTCTATAAGAAATAGATTAAACCAGATATACTTTAAATGTGCTTATGGAAAATTCACTGGACATTAATTTGCTTAATATATTTATGGTGTCCAGCAATTTAAACTTCAAACCTCATGGATTATACACATCTTGAGTTCAGATACTCAGTTGGCAAGTAGCCAGTGTGACCATAACGTAATATATTTTCGGCGTAGGCCTCAATCTGTTCCTGACCTTTAAAAGAAGATCGTTATATGAGATTGATGAAGCTGAGAATGATTATCTTCTGTAGCCATCATCATGCTATACAACATCTGATTATTTTCCTGCTTTATGAATTTTATGCATCCTCTGACACTTTCAGTTTATCAGTTTTTGCCCTTCAAGTGAAACATCTGTATTTAAAATGATGAAATATTAGAAGTAAAGCAGCATATGCATATCATTGTACTTTCACACAAGCTCTACCCAGTAGTATAATCTAATTTGTTGACAAAAGTTTCAGAGAATTTTTTGTTACATTCCTGAGCTGAGCATGTGCATCCACATGCAAACTCTTTGTTTTGCATGCATAACATTATTTTAATAGCCATGTTTTCTTTGTGAGTTCATTCATACATATGTATTTGCAACTGATAGTACAGTAACAATTATTTGTACTAACAAAATGAAGAACAATAATATTCTATGTGAAGAAAAGAAAGTAAACTTGTTTCTATTTCTACTACAGGAGTGCTCCTATGGATTCCAAATTAGTTAGCAAGTATCACTATCACCCAATCCAATTATAGATGGTAGATGGTTGAAGTCTGTACCCCACTAATTAAAGCATATCTCATACAAGGACAGTATAGGAAAAAACTGGTATTGAGAGAACAAATCTCAGTGAAATGTTGCACTCTATTCTCTAGCTGTTAATACTGTGATGTTTGTCTCATTATGACTGAGATCCATCTTAGCCAAGATGTCTCCCCTTTTTCTGCTGCTGGAAAAAACATTAGTATAACTTTAATAGCCAAGTGGATAAACAGTTACCATCCATTCCGGCAGGTGAATCATAGCAACTTATATCTTGAACATGTCCTGAAAAAAATCGGCTTCTGAAAAGTCTAGTGAAGGAAATATCTAAAATTAATGGCCTTTCCACCCAGTGGAGAGAAGGAGGGTAGAAATCTCTGCTTCATGTTGGTCTCCTCAGCGTTTTAAAAATGCTTAGCTTTATGTGTTGAGTCTTGTACTTGAAAATAACAATTTTTTTTTTCCACTTTCTTGTTATATACAGAATTAGAAAATACTGGCATTACATGAAGTTGAGATTTTTTCTTATGTAATGTATATTAACATGCTTAAAATTTGCTTTCTACAGTGTATAGCAAAATTAAACTCTTGAGAAAATTTCTGTATCTTTCCTTTGACAAGTACTATTAGCTACCACAAAAATCAGAACTAGTTAAGAGCTCAAGGAGAGCAATTTAGAAGATGTTGTAACTTTAAACACTTATTGCATTTGAGGTACTAAGAAACATCCCACAAACATTCAATTAAAATCTTGGTGCAAGCTCATGAGTTGTGTTGATGTTGTACTACTTTTGGTGTATGCTTAACTAATAGATTAAAAACTCCTGTATTTCTATTGACAAAAATAATGTTTATCAAGTTTAATCGGCAATTTTTTCTCTGCAAATGAATCACTAGTAGGAAGAACAAGTACATTTGCTACTATAGATGCCTGTCGTGGAACTGACAGAATTCTTCCATGAAAGATAACCATTAAAAGCAAAACATTTTATGATATAGTGTCAGTTACAATTATACAAGGCAGACTTCTGACAGAGCTTGCTCCAGTTTAATGGGGAAATATTAAAATTCAGGTTCCCATAGACCTAGAGATCACCCAGCTTCCAGGATTTGCAAGGCAGAATTGAAGTCATGGAGGAAAAACAGGGACCTCAGAGCTTGCTTGGCAGGTTTTACAAGTAAATACTCCATAGGTAAATTTAACTACAATTCTCAGATGGTTAGTCTATGTTTTGACAAAACATGTTGTTCTTTGTTCGGTTGGTTGGGTTTTTTTGCATTATTCGTTTGGGTTTTGTTTTGATTTCTTTAATAGAAGCTTTTTTGTTCCACTGAGTGAACTGCAACATAAATTTAACCCTTATTAGTATTCTATTTATACATATATATAAAAATATATGTACTGGACCTCTCCCACAAGACATAGTTCTGTAAAATACAAAAATTTCTTGGTTTCAAAGACTTCACAGAACTATTGTTCTTTTCAAATTTCTTCTTTCTCTGTAAGTCAGGTTTCTAAAATTTTTACTCACCCACTTTATTTATACATTATTCAGGGACAGATTTCTCAAAACCTACTCAATGTGATTCTTATACTCAAATATTAATGTATGTCACTTTGAGAAATGCAAAAGCTTTCCAAATAGAAATTGTCTATTGCTTAGTCTCTCTCTTCTTTTGTTAATCGGGTGTATTTTGCAAAAGCATGACATGATTGCTTCTCAGAATGGCTGCTTTGGGAGTTTTAATTTCTTCTGAATCTTGTATTTACTATACATTATATCTCAGTTTGTTCATTCTAATGGAGTAATAACGTAATTGCTGCACTTGACTTTTTTTAACCTTCCTGGAACACTATAAAATTCCAAGTGTCAAGCATAATCTTCAAACACTGCTTGATTTTTTTAATTTTTTTTTTTTTTAACCAGGCTTCAGGGAATAAACATAGGAAGACAATCAAAATGGAGAAATCACCTCTACCAATAATGAACCTCTAGATTATTTCAAAGTGAAAAACAATAAGAAGCAGAATTGGAAAGGAGGTTTTGCACATTCTTGCTTCTGCATTTATTTCATAGCTATGTATAAATAACCTACTTGAATATAACATTCTGTAACTTTTTCAAAAACAAAGTTAAACTTGCTGACTTTGATGATGTCAGCTAATGATTATGTAGCCTTTTACTCTTTAGGTTCAATCTGGGGCAAGCTTTTTAGCATATCTGTTCATTGTATTTTAGTTAATATCAGAGAATGATCTCAGAATAGGCAACTTGAATTGTTTTTGAGTGAAAACCTGCTGAAGTATCTTTCCCAGTCACTAATGGGTAGTCAGTCCGTGTGAACAGTTGGAGCTAGTTTGAAGTATGTACACAGTGGTCAGCAATGAGCCTTAGAACCAACAGTTCTAGCTGCAGGTCCACTCCTATTGTACAATTATTTTAGATTGTATGTTAGGAAAAATTTCCTCTCAGAAAGGACTGTCAGGCATTGGAACAGGTTGCCCAGGGAAATGGTTGAGCCACCATCCCTGGAGGGATTCAAAAGACATGGAGATGAAGTTCTTAGGGACGTGGTTTAGTGAAAGAGTTAGGTTATGGTTGGACACAATGATCTTGAAGGTCTCCTCCAACTAAACTGATTCTATGATTCTATTTTGTAATACAAAACTCTTTCTATTACTGCAGCCACATTTTCTCCAAATGTATTAATACATGTGCATATATGTCCACAAGAGAATGAGAAGGAAAAGTTTCAATTTAATGGCTTCAGTTTTGCATGATATAAAGCAAAATTACATTGTCCCAAGTGAAGCATTTTCAGGTTTAAAATATTTAGATAGGTAACAAGAACCTTCGTCAGATCTGTAGACTGTTGATCTACCGATCAATAAAAACTTGAAGAGCGATATATTATATTATTACCGATCTTCCTTTATTTTAAGAATGGTTTATAAAAGGAGCCCTTTTCATGCTCCAATAATTGCTGTGCAACAAAAAAGTAAGTAAATTTTAACAGACTGGAAAAAAATTCAAACTAATATTTTTGTCTGGGATCTTCATTATTTCTTCATTATTTCCTGTGTTCTCAGGATGGTTTTCTAGTTCATGAGATTTTGACAGAACTAGCCTTTCATATTGATACTTTTTACAATGTTTTAACCATATATGTAGAGCAGATTAGTATTGTTTAGTACTGACCTGAGGAGAAAATGATAGAGACTGTTTTCATTTTTTATATTTCTAAAAATATACATGTATCTCAATGAGTGAGCTGTAGAGGAAACCAGAATTTCCCTGGAGAATAATGTGAACAATTTTCAAGACAGTTCATAAGACAGTTTAGGAATCTGCTCATAAAAGATCTACTCTACACATATAAATCTTCATTACAATCTTGACTCTGAGGAAGAAAATAAGTTGCTTGGCTGATACTCTAGATTCAAGCATTCAAGTTTCAAACAGATAAGACACAATAACTGGAAGTTAACATCCCCATAATACTAGTTTCCTGAGACAAATGTTGCAAGTGAAAAAGCTTTTGATGTATTTTATTTCTTCAGGGCTTACTGCCTTGGATTTCTTCTCGTGCACCAGTACTGTTACGTCAAGCCACCCTCTATGATATTTGAAAAGTCATGGAAGTCAGGTGAAGTCCATAATGACTGCAAAAACAGACACATCACACCCATTTTTAACAAGGATAAGACAGAGGACATCTTTCTTGTTTGTACAATTTTTCTTTTTTTGGTACATTTGCACTAGGTTTCTTGTACAACTCTCTGATTTCCTCCATACCTAACTATCCTTCAGTTATCTTTGTGTACACATCCATATTTCAATTATTTGATTTTATAGTGAAATGTAGTAGAATATTTATCCTAGAAGTATATATTTATATCAGATATATATAGAATATTTTTATGTATTTTGAAAGTAGCTGAATTCTATCCAGCTCTTGAGCCATGCAGAAGGGATTTTGAGAAAGAATAAATACTTCTTCTATCACCTCAGACAAGTGAAAACTGTAGATTTTTTTTCCCAAAAAATGCAGAATTTAGAAAACGTTAATTTATCTTCCAGCGATGGTACAGCTCTGCTAAGACTGATACATCCAGCACTATGTATATATTCCAGCACCAGTGAATGATATCAGAGAGAAATGAAAGAATAAATCCCTGAAATGAAAATGTGACTTCTCCAACCTTTTTGTCCATACCTCCATTGCTTAAAATAGCTTTCTGACTGAACCAGCCAAACATGTCTAAAAGTTAATGATGAGACAAAGCATCTGAATTATTTTTCTTTAAATCACCTTCATTCCAGTTTCCATAGAGCCAAAACTTATTATGGCTTTTGGAAAACTTTTGGATTCGTCTCATAGGTCTAAATGTATCCTTTAACAGGGAAATTATAATAATTTCTAGTTTGATCTGTCTTCAGGTCAGAATCATGTCTAGTTAACTTTGTCCTTTCTAATTATGACCACAAAAAATAAACATCTGCCCTAAAATATCAAGAGTTACAAACTGAATATTTTAGAAATCAGAAAAACTTAACAAAATAGTAACTGGTTTGATTAAAGATCAGTATCATACTTTGAAGGTAGCATTTCCAATAGCAGATATTTGGGGAAGCATATAAGAGAGCACACAGAGCGATATTTTCTGGTGATCCTCTGCACATCAGTGATCTCCAGATCATGGGCTTTTGAATCAAAGGTGATATCATCCTCCTGAACTATATCAGCTAGATTTTTTTTCTTCCATGAATTAAATGTTTTGGAGCTCATATAAACTTCTACTTTCCACCATACTGTAACAAACAGGATGCCAGCCTGCATGAAATAGCATTGCTTTTTCTTGTTTTTAACCTGTCACTCGTTATCTCCTTTTCCTTTTTCACTCTCTCCCGTGCCACTTAAAATTTTATAGGCTTTTAACAGGCCCTAAAATATCTCCACAGTGAAGATTTTATGTTATTTAATAGTTTACCCTATCCAAGACATATATTCTTGTTGCATTTCAGCTTTTTTCGATTCTGTTATCTTCTTTTTGAAAGACTGGAATAGGATACAGTATTGCTTGCCTTACTCAGTATTTGAGTTTGCTGCAGTTCTAGCTATGGGCATCATAATGTTCTCTATATTTCTTCAACAATTCATAACATCTTGTTGTTTTTTTTTTCTTAAATTCTACTTACCTGATATTCTCCTAGGTTTGTCTATTAGAAAACCAAGCCCTCATTCTTGAATAACAATTTAGTTTACATATATGATTTTATCCAAAATATTAAAGTGGCTTTCATATTCTTCTTTTGATCTCTACAATTACCTCCTACCCACTACAAAAACTGGTCAAGTGTCCTGCCTCTGAACCAGTTATTTTGTCTGTCCTGTGCCTGTGGGATTTCTCATGTATACTGACTCATTTGAAGAACTTCAACAAGTTTGTGAGCAATTCTTTTTTACAAAAGACAGATCTGGTATTCTCTAGTATCATTTATTTACGTGCCCATTATTTAATATTCTTTGGAATGCTTTCCATCAGTCTCTCCTGCTGGTAATCATGTTCTCTAAACTGCCTCTACAGGGACCACAAAGGAAAACAAACATCATATTCAGAAAGCGTCTGGGCATTGATTTCCTACACAACACAAAACAAGATATATAATAAGTGTGATGTGCTCTGCCATGTCTGTCAGAGGAAACTAGGATGTATTACAATTGTGAAAACACGCTTCAGATGCTCTATCCTTACTTATTTTTTCCTCTTTAGATAACAGACTTTAGACATACACTAATAGTAGAATTTGTTATTTCATTACAATTCTTTTAATAAAGATTGAAAAACAAAAAGTGAATTATTTTATTCTCATTTCTCTTGAAATAAGATAGTGAGATGGGATGACATCAAGGCTACATAACTTCTGCACAAACCAAAGCTTCAGGTATGAGCATGACACTGATATTTCTGCTTGGATCACTCACAAAAGAATTAAATCTAAATTGTAGGTCCTTATTAAACCAAGACTGTGTTATTTTGGGTATATTTAGTGAGGATAATATTTAACACTGCATTATAAGCTGTAATAATTTTTTTCTGAACAATAAACAGTATATGTTCACTTAAAATAAGCTATTACTTGAGCACTGGTGATGACACATTTACTTTATGCAAATCAAATATGGTACTAACTAATGTTTATCTGAAACTGAAAAAAAATCACCCATAGCTCGTTTGGAACAGACTTTTTAATACAGGGGAAAAGAGCAGGGTAGGAGAAAGGTGCTAATAACAGCTGGGATAATCTCAGAGATATCATAATGCTTGCTTCAAATAACATTTTACAGACTTAAATTCAAAGAGATTTGCCCTGAAAAAGGACATATGAAAGCACAATAAAAAGAAATTACATATAAGAGGAGAAAGCAATAACCTTTTATTAACAATTCAGATAAGCTGCAACTTAACATTTCAACAACTATAAAGTTTAAAAGGTCAAAAATATGAACATCAAATGTGGTCAAACACCATTAAGGGGCTTTATAAGTATATTGAGAATGAAAATAAAAGAAACATGTATAGTCAAGACTACCTAGTATTTTCTTTCATCTGAAAAGGGAGACTATTTTGTATCTCTGACTTTGGAAAGTAATCAGCTACAACTAATTTCAAAGAATCAGATTTGGGATACTTTAAGACTAAAACATTCCAGAAAACTGGAGCCTTGGAGAACTGATCTTGAACTTTAAAAATAGATCTTATCTAAGAAATTCCTATGACCTCAAAGACAAAAAAAGAATAAAAGTACAAGAAATGTAAATCAATCTGTTCTTCTATTCAACAGATTTTGTTTCCGCTTTTGTTTTCTTTTTGAAAGAATTGGTAGAGGTGAGTGTTGATAAAGTATGTCCGCATTTTTCTAAAACAGTTAGTTTAGTTCCTGATGATATTTTTCTCTAAGTTTTCATTTTAATTGAATAAGAAAAAAAAAAAAGTTCATTAAATTTTGGTGAATCTAAATGTCACTAAGGAAGCATCAAGCATCTGGGAAAAAAAATCTGTTCTAGTACATTTTCGTAGAGGTTGACTCATGGTTCGATACCACTGAATGCTTGCATGGCTTAGAGGATGAGAATTCTTTTCTTGAAGTATGGTAGATCAATGAAGGGGCTAGACCAGGGAAAAATGCTGTGTCTGATTCTTCTGGAAGGCGAGTACTTACAGGACTGTGTTAAGATGTTGAAAGACAACAGAAACATAGGACTCAGCCTGTGCAAAGTATTTAATTGTCACAGACAAACCACAACAAAAGCAGATTAGATACTGTCATTATAAAAAGAGATCGTTTATGATACTTGCATTCATAAAAAGATAATAGTTTATAGAGACTGGTAAATGACATTGTCACTTCACAGTGCTATGGTAACCTTACTGCCTCTGTTACATCTTATTTTATTTTTTTCCTCTACAAGATAAAATACGATCAGCTATGAACCTGCTTACAAGACACAACACTCCAAGACCCCATGATTCAGTGTTACATTGGTACATCCTAGTTTCTGTCCCTAGAATAAATTCAGATTTTTTAAGACCATGTGCTTTATTCTAAATCAGATTTTTATAGGTCAAACAAATCAGTAAATGAATTTTAAATGGTGACTCATTACACATCATAAGCCATACTAATTAATCTAGTGATCTATTCTGGCCTCAGATGCTATGAACTATTATATATTTAAGGCAATTAAAATAATAACTGTTGCTATTTGTTTTAACCACTGTGGGAGCTGTCAAAATCACTCAGTGACAGCAATACAAGTCTGATAGAAGATTTTTTTATAGAAAGTATAGACTTGTTTGCATGGGCATTTTATTTATTTTTAAAGAAATGTCAAAGGAAATATCACTATTTGCAATACCTAACATGAATAAAACATTCCCTCAGAAGTGCCACTCCAAAGGGCTTTAGTATTAACTGTTCTATGGATTTATCCCCACATGAGAGAGGACAATGACAAATTCACAGTCTAGTTTCCATCAAAAAGCAAGACATGGAAATCCACAGTGTGGATTATTACTCTTTATAATGTATTCAAAATACAATGACATAGGGTTTTTTAAGGTCAAGACTACATTTATTCTAAAAGTTTTTGAGATTCTAAAAGTGCAAAGTACAAAAAAAAGGTAAGGTGATCAAGCCAGGTGCGATCATACGGCACATGCAGGACAATCAAGTGATCAGACCCAGTCAACATGGATTTATGAAATGCAGGTCATGTTCAATGAACTTGATCTCCTATGACAAGGTGACCTGCTTAATGAATGAGGGAAAGGCTGAGGATGTTGACACCGTATCCCACAGCATTCTCCTGGAGAAGCTAGCAGCTCATGGCCTGGATGCGTGGACTCTGCAATGAATTAAGAGCTGGCTGGATGTCTGGGCCCAAGGAGTTGTGGTGAATGGAGCAAAATCCAGTTGGAACCTCGTCACAAGCGGTGTTCCCCAGGGCTCAGTATTGGGGCCAGTTCTGTCTGATCTCTTTATCAATGATCTGGACAAGGGGATTGAGTGCGCTCTTAGTAAGTTTGCAGGTGACAACATATTGGGTGGGAGTGTTGATCTTCTGGAGGGCAGGAAGGCCATACGGAGGGATCTGGACGGGCTGAATCATTGGACTGAGGCCAATTGTGTAAGGTTTAACAAGGCCAAATGCTGAGTCCTGCACTTGAGTCAAAACAATCCCATGCAATGCTACAGGTTTAGGGAAGAGTGGCTAGAAAGCTTCCTGGCAGAAAAGGATCTGCATGTACTGGTTGACAGCCAGCTGAACATGAGCCAGCAGTGTGCCCAGGTGACCAAAACGTCCAACAGCACCCTGGAGTGCATCAAGAATAGCATGGTCAGCAGAACCAGGGAAGTCATCATCCCCTTGTATCAGATACTGGTGAAGCTGCACCTTCAATACTGCGTTCAGTTTTGGGCCCCTCACTACAAGAAAGATGTTGAGGTGCTGGGGAGAGCTGAGAAGGGCAACAGAGTTCATAAAGTTCTGGAGCACAAGTCTGATGGGAAGTGGCTGAGGGAACTGGGGCTGTTCAGCCTGGAGAACAGGAGGCTGAGGGGAGACCTTATCGCTCTCTGCAACTTCCTGAAAGAAAGTCTTCTCCTAAATATCAAGTAATAGGAAGAAAATGAATGTATTCAAGTTGTGCTGGGGGAAGTTTAAATTGGATATTAGGAAAAAATTCTTCCTGGAAAGGGTTGTCAGGCATTGGAACAGGCTGCCCAGGGCAGTGGTGGAATCATCATCCCTAGAGGTGTTTAAAAGACGTGTAGATGAGGTTCTTGGGGACATGGTTTAATGCCAGCGTTAGATTAACGATTGGACTGGATGATCCTGAGGGTCTTTTCCAACCAAAATGATTCTATAATTTGATGATTATATGGCTCCAAGCATCTTAGATTTTTTTTTTTTTTTTACAGCTTTTCATTTACAGGTGTTAATCCTTATTAATAGAAGATACCCAGTTATATATTCCAACAGATCAACAAGAAAATTACTCTGCAAGGGGAACAAAATATCAACAACAAAAGTTACAACACTTTGGCAGCTACTGACAGTACAACCCACTCATGACTGCATTTCAGCCAAATTACTTCAGGATTAAATGGATTTTTAGGACAGGAATTATTTTCTTGTGACACTAATCACAGCTTAACATTTAAGTATTGAGACTTTGAAGTCACATTGACCAATGCCATTTTTAATTTTTTTTTTTATTATCAGTATTGTCTTTGACAAATAAAAATTTGTATCTTTAGAAACTGCAAGATTTTACTACGTATTATCATCACCACAGATCTTAATCTGAAATTCCCTTTCCTTATTATTTTGAATGGAAGACAAAGGTACCTTATAAAATACAAACAGATGTCTAAGAAATTTTTTTTTTTTTTTTTTAGTGCATAATTTACTTTGTTGGTATTTCAGTCCATATAAGTAGAATCATGGAATCATTGAATGTTCTGAGTTGAAATGGGACCCACAAGGATCATCGAGTCCAACTCCTGTCTCTGCAAAGGACAACCCCACTGTTCACACCATGTGTCTGAGGGTGTTGTCCAGTCTCTTCTTGAACACTGTCAGGCTTTGGGCCATGATACCTCCCTGGGGAGCCTGTTCCAGTGTCCAGCACCCTCTGGGTGAAGAACCTTTTCCTAATGTTCAACATGAACCTCCCCAGCACATGTTTCTACCATTCCCATGGTTTCTGTCATTGGTCACTAAAGAGAAGAGTTCGGCAGCTGCCTCTCCTGCTTCCCTTGTGAGGAAGCTGTAACAGCAATGAAGTCCTGTCTCAGTTTCCTTCGGGCTGAACAAATCAAGTTAATTTAGCTGTTCCTCATACAGCTTCCTCTCCAAACCCTTCACCAACTTCATAAACCTCTTCTGAACACTCTCCAATAGCTTAATAGTTTTTTTGTCCTGTGTCCCGGCCCTGCACACAGTGAATGCTCCAGGTGAGGCTGCACTAGCGCAGAACAGAGTGGGACAATACCCTCCCTGCCTGGCTGGTGATGCTGTGCTGGATGCACCCAGGACACGGTTGGCCTCTTGGCTGCCAGAGACACTGTTGGATCATGTTCAACTTGCTGTCGACCATTGTTTCTTTTCTTAGACGTTTACCTAAAAACATTGCAGGACTTTTTTTTTTTTTTTGGTGGTGGATTATTACCAGGGGTGTAAGAAAGACCCAACATTTAGTCAATGAAGTAAAATTCCATCTATACTATCTCCTGTCCCCGTATCAACAAAGTAATCCTTGTCATACCTTTCTGTTTCTGCTTAGGTTGAATCTATTTAATTTTTTTCAAGGAGAAAATAAAAAAATTAACCACTTATTTATTATCAAAACACATTAAGTATTATTTATAAATTAAATTATCTCTTTCTTCAATAGAAGTGGTAATCTGAAAATAAAAAAAAATACTTAGGATAACAAGACACATACTAGCTCAGATTATTTGGCCTTTTCAAAAACCTATGTTATTCACCTAAAACTTTAATAAAAACTTAAGTTCAATTGATGCAACAACTTGTTATAGAAATTTTCTCTTTCAACAAATCTAAATTCAAGTTTCAAAGTCAACATAAACTGGAATTTCAAAGGGTATATAAGGAATAGATGGTCATCCTTTCAATTCCACTTAATTTTAATTTTCTTAGTCTGGGAAATTTATTATTTAGTGTTCTCTTTTTTAAAATCAAAGGCAATAAATATGTTACAGTTGAAGGAGAGGAAAAACAACCAGAAAAAAAGAACCTACAACATATTTTATTCTCAAAATAAGAAGATACCACACACAGAAGGCTGTCTTTAGTTCATTTTTTATTAAGAACAAAACATTTTATTATGCTGTACATTCTACAAGTCATTTCAACAGTAAAATGGAATTCAGTTTTGCTACCAACGGGCAGTACAGTCTTTTTAAAAATGGCCATGTTGCAAATAATACATAGTATTACAGGGAAATTACAAGCAGTAAAAAATTGTGGAACTGGCCATCATTGCTCAGCCACAAAAAATACAGATGAAAGTTAAAAGAACCACAGTAATGGATGAAAAGAACAAAGAGTTTCTGGTTTTCATTACACACTTGTAGGGAAAAGACTTCAATAGCTATTTTGTTCATTTGTTCAAAAGGGTTTGGAGGAAAGTTTTGGATTTAAGCTGACTTACTTTTAAGATGAAACAGCTCAGTTTTTCTAAAGCACTATATTGGTCACTTTACAATTTTAATATACTTCCGTAAGACTGAAGAAAACAAAACAACAACAATGATGAACCCTAAACAAATAAAAATTCTGAATCTGACAGGAAAATAAATGTTGCTGTCATTTAAATACCATTTTGACTGAAACATTCAGTACCTTGAGAAGGGAAGGAGAAGGTCTATAGTGTGTAACAATGTGAACATATGGATCAACTCTACCACATCTGCTGAACAGATGCAACAACAGGATAATTCCGAAATCCAACAGTAGTCAAGCTTAAAACACCTTATCCAATTCAGTCCATGTTTCCTCAGGGATGTGTATGCTATTCATTGGCATGATGTGTAATTAAAGTTTTACTTTTCTGTCATTTTTAATGCTCTTTCCCTGCACCTAAAAAAGATAAGCCTCTCCATTTTTCATCTTTGTCAGATAATTATTTGACATTGGAAACAAAATGGAATGACCTGGAGTCACACACAAAGTGAATGCTGAACAGCAAAACCAAGCATTTTTGTTTGCTCCTCATATGGTTATAGAACTTTGGAGATGTACCTCCAGGTAGTACCAGGTAGGAACTTCTGGTTTCTACAACCACTCAACCAAAATGACTTTTAAATAAGATTACATTCATAGACAGTGTATTTGCCCGAATTCATTAAGAGAAACAATCTTCAGCTGCTACAAAACGCCAGAACAAAACAAAACTGTCCAGAAACAGAACAACTGACAATTTCATATCAAATGAAAGGTTATAGCATTTCTTAGTATCAACTTCTCCAAGATGTTTGAATATAATTCAATACTTTCTAGGCCAGAACAATTGCTTGTCTAATATCACACAATTGCAAAATCAAGATTTTTTTAAATACAAACAATGCTGAATAAGAGGGCTTAGGAAGAAGTCATATTGATTTAGTACTAGCACTAAGCAAAGCTTTATATCCAAGGGTGTTTATGCTCCAAACAGCATTTCAGGGAACCCATCTGTAGTAATGGTAGGAACTGCAGATGGTCAACCAGTCCGAAGAAAAGAAGTAAAGGTGATGAGGAAGATGGTAACTAGTATTTCCTCAGTACCTAAAGGTGTTCTGATTTCTTCCAGTTGAGCCTACGTTGAGAACTCTTCCAGCATGGAGAGATTTTTTTTTTTTAAATTTTTTTTTTTTTTTTTTTTTTTTGCTAATATTGATTAAGCACATCATATCAAAACAAATACAGTCAGTTTACTTAAAGATCCTGTGTGGGAGAAGTGACAGCAGTTGTCAAGAATCCATATATAAAGCAGCCAGCACCACTCACAAAACAGTGTAGTTCACAGCTACTTTACCATTACGGGTGGTTGCTTTATAAAGCATCTTGATAATTCATTTGACAGGAAGTGCAACTTGCTTTGCACCTCAGAGGACCCTTTTCTAAAAAACTGCTCTGCACCTCAATAATTCATTGAAAAGTAAGGTGATTTAAATCCTTGGCTGTCTATGGGCTTCAATGTTATTCAAAACAGTGTATTATCATCTGTTTTCAGAAGAAGTAAGGTTTTTCAGTATGTTTGGAGGTTTTTTTTGCTAACTGTGGTCATGAAGGCTAGCTAACGGTGCTACTCTCAAATAGTGGGGTTCAGAATTCAGTAGAATTCACTTTCTATCAGAACTTCACTATAACTTGATGCAGTTTGTTAGAGCATTTGCTTTACAGAAATACTGAGTTTTCCAATTGCCCATTGTCTGGGATGTTACCATGCAGAAGTAATGACAACTGTCACTGGTTGTTTGCTTGTGAGAATTATCTAGTGCACTTCTCAGTATAAAAATTATATGTGATTCCATAAAAAAAGACTTCTAATCCTCCCAGGTTCAAGAACCAACTGATATAAGACTAAGACTAATCTCATACTTCAAATAAAAATAATGAGTAAGTTCTGACTTTGGCTAACTAGTATCTGTAGACCTAATGGCAGGTGAAAGTCATCAGAATTGAGCAATGAGTTGCCACACTATTGGAGGCAGGAATTTGTGTTTTACTGGCAGTCTCTGATGATTCATCACACTTCTCCAGCTGACTGATTCTGACAGAATCATAGAATCACAGAATGGTTTGTGTCGGGACCTTAAAGGTCATCTAGTTTCAATCCCACCGCCACGGGAAGGGACACCTTCCACTAGGCCAGATTGCTTAAGAACCCATCCGATTTGGCCTTGACCATTCCCAGGGATGGGGCATCCACAGCTTCTCTGGTCAGCCTGTTCCAGGGTCTCACCACCCTCATGATGAAGAATTTCTTCTTTATACCTAATGTAAACCTACCCTCTTTCTGTTTAAAGCCTCTGTCCCTTGTCCTGTCACTATATGTCCTTGTAAAAAGCCCCTCTCCAGCTTACTGTAAGTCCTCTTTAGGTACTGGAAAGCTGCTGTAAGGTCTTTGCAGTACCTTTTTTCCTTCAGACCAAACAATGTCAGGTCTCTCAAGGAGAAATGCTTCAGCCCTCTCATCCTCTTCATCGCTCTCCTGTAGACTCTCTTCAACATGTCCCCATCCCTCTTATGTTAATGGCCCCAGAGTTGGATGCATTACTGCAGGAGGGGTCGAATCCAAGTGGAGTAGAGGGGCAAAATCAACTCCCTCAACCTGCTGGACATGTTTCTTTTGATCGGTGGGACCTTGCACTTGGCCTTGTTGAATGTCATGAGGTTCACATGGGTCCATCTCTCCAACCTGTCCAGGTTGTTCTGCGTGGCATCCCTTACCTCCAGTGTGTTAACTGTACCACACAGCTGCTGGGGTTGCACTCGATCTCATTGTCCATGTCAATGACAAAAGTGTTAGACAAGATCAGTCACAATATGGACTCCTGAGAACACCACTCATCACTGATCTGCAGGGATCCATCTTAGGGCCATACTCTTCAACATCTTCATAAATGACTTGGACACAGGACTTTAGGGAATACGACATAAATTCACCAATGACACAAAATGGGGAGGAGCTATTGCCTCTCAAGGATGGAGATGCCCTGCAGAGGGATTTGGACAAATTGGAGAACTGGCCAATCACCAGTCACAAGAAGTTTGACAAGTGCCAGATTTTGCACCTGTGACGCAGTAGCCCTGGGGGACAGACTGGGGGACGAGATGCTGGAAAAAAGCTCTACAGAGAGGGGTTTGGCGGTTCTGGTTGACGGCAAGTTGAACATGAGCCAACAGTGTCCCTGGCAGCCAAGAGGGACCCATGTCCTGGTGTATCCAACACAGCATCGCCAGCTGGGAGGAGAGGGGATTGTCCTGCTCTGATCTGTGCTGGTGCAGCCTCACATGGAGCACTGTGTGTAGTTCTGCGCACCACAGGATAAAAAAAATTAAGCTACTAGAGAGCGTCCAGAAGAGGCTACAAAGTTGGTGAAGGGTTTGGAAAAGAAGCCATATGACAAGCACCTGAAGTCACTTGGCTTGTTCAGTCTGAAGGAGACTGAGGGAAGACCTCATCATGGTCTACAGCTTCCTGAGAAGGTGAGGAGGAGGAGGGGAAGGCATTGATCTCTTCTCCCTGGTAACGAGTGACAGAACCCAAGGAAATGGTAGGAAGATGTGCCAGGGAAGGTTCATGTTGAACATTAGGAAAAGGTTTTTCACCCAGAGGGTGCTGGACACTGGAACAGGCTCCCCAGGGAGGTGTCACAGCCCCAAGCCTGACAGTGCTTAAGAAGGGACTGGACAATGTCCTCAGACACACGGTGTGAACTGTGGGGGTGTTATATGCAAGGACAGGAGTTGGACTTAAAGATCCCTGTGAGTCCCCCCCAACTCAGGACGTTCGATGATTCTATGATCTCCGCTTGGACATTGAGCCATTGATTACAACCCTTTGAGTGTGACCATTCAGCCAATTCCTTATCTAGCCAGTGGTATATCCATCAAACCCAAGTGTCTCCAATTTAGAAACAGGGTTGTTGTTTGGGATGGTGTCAAGTGTTTTTCATAAGTCCAGTTTCTTTTTATGTCTCAGATGAAAATGTATCATAACAGATCATGGACACCTGATTTAAAATGATTCAGTTTTTTATTTCATTCTTTAGTACCTGGTGAATGTAAGAATTTAATACACTCAGATATGAGAGATATTTCTTAAACTTATTTTATTGAATTCTCTCTTTTTGTATGTGTCTCTGCGTATTTATTTATTGGAGAGGTAGAAGGATCCAGAAAGATTTATTTTATTTTCTGATAAGTCTTACAAAAGGAAAGGTCAGAATTTTCAGCAGCCTGGAATCTAAAAAGCAATAAAATGTACAGATAACTCTCTCTTAAAAGTAACAACATTTAATATTGTTTTCATGAGTATCTCTTACTATTCCCTTCATTTTAAAATTCCCTTTTTCTCTTGTTATATTCCTTAGCTTTAATCCTCTTATATTTAGTGGTATTAAACATACTTTTGGTTCAGGAAGATGTACAGACATTGTTATCTGTTACACTATTTTCACCCTTTTTGTTTCCATTACGCAAAGTTAATGTGAAAATGTCAGACCTTAAGTTTGCCTTTAAAAAGTCTCAGTATAAAGTAGGGGTGAGAGAAAAGTTCTGTAACATGAAGATGGCAAAGGGCAGCCAGAGCAGAAAAACAAACAAACAAAAGCAGAAAAATTTATCCATTCTATTCACTAGGTGAAGCAAAGTATTATAATCAAAGAAAAAAATGTTCCATAGAAAATTTATCCTTATTATAACAGTTTATTAATTATATTGGAAGTTATCCATTGAACTCTTTGTATCAGCAATAGCAGAAGATCAGTAAGATCTGAGAAATGGAAATTAATTCATAATTTCATGTGAAAACTATCTGTAAAAGCTACAGCACTGATATTAAAACAGGAAGTAAACAGTGAGACAAATTAACATGCAGTGCAGCTGTACACTTAAGTTCTTGGTGGATAATTTCTATCAGATTTAGACAGGCAATCATGTTTACTAGTTCAAATAAAACCATATTTAATTGGAAAACAATACAGGAAATAAAAACACAGATGAAACAAAAAGAATAACAATTAAGATTAAATGCAATTTGGGGAAAAACTAGTAAATAAAATCAAAACTAAAGTAAGCAAAACTGAGAAAACTTTATTTGGAAAGTAAAGAAGAAACAACAAATAAAAAACATTTTTATCATTTACAGAAATGTAAATGTCTTTTACTAAAACACTCTTCTTATTTATTTACAATTCATATAGGGAACATCAACCCTGCAAATTAGTTATGGTCGGTTTTACTACGTTAGGCATTCTGTTCCACAACAGTTGTTGCGAGAGAAGCATGTGCATGTTACCACAAGGCTGATCAGGTACATTTTGCCTCACATTTGTTCCAGCAGTGTTTTAAACTAAACACTGAAAACTGAACTGATATGTTCCTGTTGGACTTACCCTGCCTTGGACTCTGCATGGACCATTTCTTCCATATATATACAAAACAAAACAAAACAAAAAACCAATACCACCCACTGTATTTCTACAGAAAATACAGGAAATTAGAAATTTGGAATGAAAACTAGGATTCTGCTTTTATTTCTCTTGTTATTATTATTTCACCAGTTTTATAGGGAATAGTCTGGATCTTTGCAATTTTTAAGAGTTTGCAACAATTTGCTACTCTTTCCACTGACATCTTTACTCCTATTGTCTTTGAGGACACTGGTAGTGTTGCAATTCTTAGCACAGCTCCATAGTTTATCTTGTGATTTCTTGGATTAAAAACCTTTAGTTGTTCAATAGTTTTATGAAAAAATAATGTTTAATGAAAAACTAAGGAGGCACAAAAAATACCAGTATGCATTTTTAAACAGTAAATTAAGTAGTCGAATAAGTATGATCATTTTTTTTTTTAAATTCCTATTTCTGAAGACAAAGGTTTTATATTAATTATACCACATCAAATACTAGAACTGGATATAGAGATATGGGACCTAGAAACAAGACAGGTAAGACATGCATGTTGTTTGCACTGATCTAATAAGCCAATATATTTCCTTACATTTTTGTCTGGCCACTCTTTGATGGGTAATAACAGCAATCCCAGACTTGTAATCAAGGTGGAAAATTATTCTTTCCTAGAGCATGTCCCCCTAATATTGATAACCTTTCTGAGGAAAGGCTGGGCTACAATGGTATCTCACATTTTAGACGGTGACATGCCAACAGAAAAGTTTGAGTAGAAATGTGTGTGACTGCATGTACAAATAACAAAACGAGGTTGAAGAGAACAATACAGAGAACAATTATGAATACAAAATACTGTGCAAACTAAGAAGGGCATAAATTACCCATTATGAAAAAAAAATATTCACAAAATGGATACATAACACAAAGTATATAGTTGTTTTACTATGAAAAGGTTATTATACTGTAAAATATTTTTTTAACTTTCCCTTAAACTGCCCTTTTAATTTCAATTTGGAAAAAGTTAGTAGAAGTTACCCATGTTGTACAATGCAGATAAACCGCTGTTGTTGTATGCTGCCACTGTACGTCCTCATTAAGACACAACTGTTTTTGTGGTGTTTATGAAGTCTTTGTTGGAATACATTATCTCAGTCCTTAAAAAAGAGATATCACTGCTGGCCTACCTCTCTTTATTTTCATATATCCAATGCTGTGTCATATGTACATTTGATTTTGTGTGCATTTGTGTAGAAACCCTCATGATGTACCACTGAAAAGGTGATGAACAAGAAACAGATAAACACTGCAGTCCTTTGAGTGTTACCACAGGAGGTATGTCAGGGAAGTGCAAACACTAACTCAAATATCTCGTGTTATATAAAATAGTCTATTTTGATCTCTTTACATGGAACACTGCCCCGTTTTGAGGAGATGAGAAGTTTGTATTTATTTCTCTCACCCATTAGCTGGCTACTTCCCAAGGTGGTTGTATTTTTCTCTGAGTAAAGAAGGAATTTATTGCCTCTGTGTACTTCACTAAGCTTATTTCAGTAAGCTTCCATGCTTCCATATTCTCAGATCTGCCTGAAAAACTGCAAGTCATTCAAAATCTCAGTGCAAATTTTTATTCTGCACAAACTAAAGAGCTTTGCAGGCAATGGTGATGAGGCAGAAATGTGCTTGCTATCTTTCTGTGATACAGGGTGGAAACTAAGCCCTGTAACTTGAAAGATCTCCTGGATCCATTCATGTAACATGAATACTACTGGGTCTGGGGATTTTTCTGATCTCAGCTGAAGTATCTGTTTTAGAACATGAAAAATGTAACAAGATAGTATTTTTTATCTCCTAATACACACCCATGTCTCCTCTGCTTTTTTTTTACAATGCAAAAATGAAGTTATGCCCTAAAAGTTATTTTCCTTCTAATTGAATTATCTGTGCTAAGTTTACCTGCTGACCAGTATTTTATGCACATTATCTAGACAGCATATGCATCACATAAAGTTGCTCCATTGTTTTTTCAGCAAATTGCAAACCTGGTCATGAATTAACCATTAAATAGTATGAAAAAGTATTCTGCTTCTCAGCCTACATTAAATACCAGCTGCTTTGATCAAACATGCAAAAAAATCTATTACTTTCTAATGAACATAATGTTCTACAATAAACTTGGTTTGTACTATGTAGGGAATTACAATTTTACTCATTGTTGTTGGGAATGATATATTCCACTAGCGCATCAGCCAGGCCTCAGAGATAAGAGGCTTTAAGAGTTTAATTAGAAAGGTTTTCAGTCTTTAAGATATGCAAAGAAGATTAATACTAGTGGGCTTGAAAGCTACATGTGATCTCTGATGACAGCTCCTGCTTTGAGGCAAATACTTGTTTTCTAACTGAAACCCACAGTACAAATAAATGTGCAACCATTCTTGTTCTCCAGTTGCAGTGACAACCAAAATATTGACAGTAATCTGGTCCTCTGCACTCAGATGTACTGAGGGAAACAAGGGAGATTTGTCCATGGAAATTTCCCACAGACCTAGAGCTATCTTTAATCTCCAGTAATTAGCATTATCCGTACATGATCATTACGCATGTGAACCATCACTAAAAGAAAACCACATACATGTTTTTGATGTAATTGATGAAAATTCTGTTTTTTCCTAGACATTTATTGAAGGTGAATAATTGGGATGATCTGACTTTATCATGGGAACTGTTGGGAAAAAGTAAAAACATACCATTAGTATTTAATGAAATACTATTCTGTCACTCAAGAGCTTTATAAATCCTCACTGGAATGACACAGAGATTGTGCAAACTGCTCCATCAGAGTTGAAGTCTTAGGAAAATTGCACTGCAGTGTATAACACAGGAACACCTAAAATCCTAATCATTATTCACAACTTGAACAATAATTGCACATACAAGTAAAAAGTACTGAAAATGGAACACAAGTTTTCTGAGATAGGAATTGTGAGATCGAATTTGAGAAGCAGAATTGGGAGGGAACAACAGTGACCTATTCTAGCACATCTGTAGATTATTTTCTAAATGTATTTTGTGCTTACGTATGACAGAACACAGTCCTACCATAACTTCATGTTCTAAACTTGGAGTCTTACGGAGAATAGTTATGTCAGATACGCCTTGTTCATACTAGACATTAAATAGACTTTAACAGATGTCTTCCTGGCACTGTGAATGCTGAAAGTGTTATAATAATCTTGGCAAATAAACAGTTATAATTGGATGTTAAAGAAGATGCCCCATTTCAATAAACAAATCTTTTTTTTTTTTTTTTTTTATGGTACTGTGTTCTTCAAATATTTTATTGTAGTATGCTAAATGTCTGTACTGAAAGAAACAAGATGGTAAAGATTTTGACATTGTAAAATGGTATGTCTTCCCTATGAAAACTGTTACCTTTGTTTCTAGAAAGTTTATACAGCCGTAGAAAAAACAACAGCTCACAAGGAACAGATGTCTTCTTTACTGAACACAGCTGATGTCAGCATCCTTAAAATAAATAAATAAATAAATAAATAAACACACAACAAAAAAAAAAAGAAAAATGAAAAAAGAAAACAAAATAATCAGTCCTGTTTCTTTGTAAAAACTAAGAATAACTTAATACTAGTCAGAATTTTAAGAAATTATTTATTTTCATTAAGAAAAAAAATAAAAAAATTAAAGAAAAAAAAGAAAGAAAAAGAAAGAAAAGAGAATAAAGAAAAAAACCAGAAAACAAATAGTCATTGTGAGTTGAAGTCTTTGGACCTTACTGACCCATGCACCACACAGACAAGGACGTGAAGCATACTTGGCTTCTCAGGTGATCAGTTCGTTCTAAACCAACAGAAGAGCAGGAGAAAGGAGAAGGGGATAGATTTCAAGATCACCAGACATATTGCTTTCGAAGGCCAACAAGAATAGCAAAACAGATATGGAAAATATAATTTTCAGCACCACAGACATTCACACTTGTACTGTGCAGTTTTACATCTGCATTTAATATTTGACCACAGCCTGAATTCAGGCCTTGGCTCAAAAGGCCTCCCCATTCACTATTGTTTTATCGAAATTAGGATGGAGAGGTGTTTGTGTGAGACAATAGGTAGTAACTTAGTAAAACTTGCCAACAATCAGTGCTTGATATGCAAGACTAATATCTATCAGCTTACTTTTAAGGTGTGTGCATCAACGATATTCATTCATAGTTAAGGCTAGTGTGTTTGAAGGCACAGATTTCACATTAAAGGCTGAGGAGAAACCAGCATATCCCACCAAAATAGGTAGTTTAAAGCAGCAGCAAAATGAGGTGAGCAAACTCTTTTAGCTAAGAGTGGAGCCTTACTCTACCAGAAATATTCAGCCATTACACTGAGTTCATGTGGAAAGATAATCTGCTGGATAGAAATGGATCAATCATGGTTTCTATCTCTAATGAGAGAGCCAGATACATGTAAGTCATCTTTTTATTCTGTTGTCTTTTAGCCTGCAGTGAAGGAGGAGCTTCACACAGCAAGGGCATGAGGCCTACTTAAAACATGCCAAGTACTACTTGCATCTGAACTACTGTTTTCCTGAAGTACACCAATTTAGCATCAAATGGAAGAGAAATTTCAGTTTGCCAGGCAACGTTACTTAAAATACATTTCTCATGTCTGTATGAATATATTAAGATAGGTTTTCTTCCTCACGAGTACATAGGCTTCCCAGAATTAATGTGCACTGGCTGGTCCTATAGATCTCAGCCCATATGGGAACACACGTATGGGAATACCCATAGAATTTCTTTGGATTTTTTTTAACTAGAAGAAAATGGGGGCAGGGAGAGGAAGTAAAAAAAAAAAAAGGGGGGGAAGAAGGGGGAAAAAAGGGGAGGGAAAAGGGCTGTGAGGGGAAAAGGGGGGAAAAAGAACGAAAGAAAAGAGGAAAAAGGGGGTAAGAAGGGGGAAAAACTGGGGAAAGAGTAGGTGAAAAGAGATCTGTTGGAAAGATTAATTGAAGTTATTACAGACTCAGAAGTAAAAGATGATTTCCTACTAGCTGATCTTATTTCAAATATCTGAATGGTGAGGAAGATGAGAAATGGTATGAAACGCAAGTCTGAGTAACTCAAATGAACATATCCCCATAGATTTGTTTCTCACTGTAACAACATGTAACTGCAAGAGAGTAATTCCCAGTCCAGGAGCAGTATAGGTTTCTCAGTTGTGATACTCTTTTCTTCCCCCTGATTTGTCAGATGTGTCACATTTTGCTGGTTCCCCACTGAGTTATGACTTAACCTAACCTGAGCAAGAAGATATTCATGGCAGTGTTCTGTTTCTAGATGATTTTGTACTGAAAGATAGGAAGAGTAGAAACACGGTACTGTATAAAAGGAGAAAGGTAGAGAGATAAACGTTTTTTTAAAGCAGTTTGCTTCAAGTATGTGACAAAGACAGACAAAAGAAATCCATCACATATTAAATTAGTCACTGGAATAATAATTATTTTTATATAAAAGCTAAGCATTAATTGCTAGTAGAGTAAGTTGTACCTAGTGCTACAGGGAGTTTATAAAGAATGTTAAATATCCATATATGCATATTGGAAAAAAGGAAATTAGGTGAATTTCAGAAGAAGTTTTGTGGTACATATATGTATTAATTTTACTCCATAGTAAAATGAGGTGTGCAGTAGGCATCTTCTTCCATAATTATGAACATTTCACTCATTGAATGAAGTCATCATAGATAGGAAGTTTTGAGGGTATGTCTTCTGGTTTTTTGAAAGTGACTCATTTTCAGTTTTGCACTTTTTTTTTTTCAATTATTATTATTTATGAGCTTGTTAAGAGGAAACATTTTTATGAGAATTTTGAAAAACAACACATTTTACTGTCAACCTTGCAATTCATAACAAGATAAATCAAAAACGTAAATGAATAGAGCAACACAAAATTATTGAAGTCTTACTAAGCACATAATCAATCAAAGCGATGTTCATACAAAATGAAATAAATTTGTATATTTGGATTTCTGTATTTTACGTACTTTTATGGAGGACTTCAGTGACAGAAATCATTGTTATCATTACATTAGCAGCCTTCAGCTTGACAGAACATCTACTGGCTAAAGTTTCATTTTTGTGTCATATTTTCATGAACTTCTGAAACCCTTTCAAAGTGACAGAAAAATCTGATATTCCAGTTTTCATACATGTAACATAAGTATATATTAAGCCTAAGTGTTAATTTAAAAAATATGGATTATTTGCTGGAACGCATCTTAATATAAAAATAGTTATTTGGGTTTTGGAAATGGCTATTTTTACATACATATTCTGAAATGTCACATGAGACATTGAAATGCCTTTTTTTTTTTCTCTAGTTGGTTTAAAAATATGTGAGATTAAAGAAACCAAAAGAACAGTGTACAGTTAAGAAAAAGTTGTGAATAAACTAGCTGCTTGATTAGAAAGTAAGCATTTGTCATTAAGGTCTAAGAGAAGAATGTGACAAGAGTTAATATAGAGTAAAAGTAAATGAGCCAATATTGCATTCTTATATGGTTTGAAACAAATTGATCAATTTGGGCAAATTAATTCCTTGGGTTACTGTGGAAAGATTTTTCTGAAATTTGTTCTAAGATCAAAGAAGACAGCAGTTCTGTTAAGGGAGACAGAAGAAATTAGTTCTAGAACAAATGATTTCAGACATGTCTGAACACAGAGAGAAAGATTAGGCAGGGCCATGTCAAATCTAATTAAACTTTCAGGTACAATACATGGCTTATTGAAAAGCCTGCCACAGATTTCAATGAGGATAAAAAGATACTTCCCTTTACTTCTTGATCCAGTCAAATTCACACCAGTGTCATGAGAAGGGTGGGGGAAAAAAAAAAAAAAAGGACAGTAGGATGGATGAAGGATTATTTCCTGAAATTTCTTGGGTTCTCATTCTAGGAATTCTCTATTGTTGAAAAATTATCAGGTATAATCTCCATCATCTTTGCCCTTCCAGTCCTTGGTATTTTTTTGTGTTGTCTCACAAAAATGAATGACTCCATGGAGCTCATGAATGAGGTCACACTCCTGAGGTCATGCTTTTCCTCCATGCCTGGTAATTAAAACCTAATGTGATATGTTCATATCTGTTTTCAAACAATGAGATCTAAACCTTTACACAAACACAACTAAAATTCTCTCTAAAAGCAATTCATTGTGCATGCAAAATTTAACAATAGTGGGGCATGTTTCACAGTGGTTCCCAGCTTCCAGAAGCACCAAATTTCACCTTAGCTTTGACTCATAAAAATGAATAAACCTCCCTCCATGTACACAGTGGAAGACAGATCTCCAGTGTGTTTTTTAGAATTGAACATTAGTCATTTTGCATTTAATTGCCTCACTATTCGTAGTATTTTCAATCTATGTATTGTAGAGCATTTCAAACAGATACTCATGTTAATTTCTTCCTGTTTTTTGTCAGCGTTGGCAGAAAATATAGTAATGAATGGAAATGGAACAAACCAGCCCTACCTCTTCAATACTCTCAGCTAGCAGAATGCACTCTGAGACAAGGTTTGTCATGTAATGTCATGCATTTGAAACGAAAACACAAGATGGCAAGAGAACATACGTACATGCATATGCATGCTACAGACTACCCAAAACTAACTCCAGGGAGTGTTATTATCATTCATTAGTTTACCACAAAGTAAATTCTCCTCCTCTACCAAAAGTGAACCTTTAAAAAGTTGACAAATTTACCAGCATCTTGAGCTTTACTTTCTGTGTTACTAACAGTTTGCCACTAAGAGGATCATTTATGTTAACCATGACCATGTATCCAATAAGATTATAACTGATTAAAAGATAATCAAGAAAAAAAAAGAAAGTGCCAGATTGTACCAAATTGGTGATTTCTTAAATCCAAGAGAAAAGTATCTTAAGAAAAGCAATCTGGAATCCAAATAAATTCTTTACACTAATCAGAACCGTGTAATTCTTGCTGATTTAAGGTTACATAGGAGACCAATATAGATATTTCCATAGATGGACTTTCTAGGGAAAAAAAAAAGTCTTAAATATGAATTGTTTGAATTTCCAGAATGTCTACAATATTCCTGCAGTTTATTGTTCTCCTATTTATGGTTATATAAACCAAACTGACCTTTTTTTCAAGAGAAAGTCTATGAGATTTAAGTTTCCTTTTTCAGAAAAATATTAAGCAATTTCATATGTTGGTCATGTAGTCTAACTATACAGAAATATATTGAAGCATAACAGTTATTTTCAATGACTTTGTGACAATTTCACTGTAAATGAATGCAGAAGTGAAACATTCTTAGTGTATAATTACAGTGAACATCCTAATTTTCTAGAGTTCCTGGTGCCAAGTTCTTTTTGTATAAATAGAAGGGGTTTTGTTCCCCAGGATTGTATGCAAATAAATAGACTTCAAATGTTTATATTTACTAAAAGTCATCCAATATTTAGTGCAAATATTCAAACACATATTTTTTTTAGAGTCAAAAACACATGAATAAAATATACACCATCCTCCGCTTTGCAAAGATAAAGAAATGTAATATGTATTAATGACCAAAAAAATTTAAGAAAATTCTAGGTATTGAAAGGAGAGCTGCTAATCAAACATAACTTCTACAGAAAAAGTGAAATGCAAAAATTATCCTGTATATACAACAGATCAACTCACAACCATAAAATATACATTTGTTTACATATAATTTACATTTCAGTTAAACTGTATAATTAATCTCTTTAAATTATGTATTTCAAATAACATAATACCCAAATGTAAATTTCCAGAAATATATACTCACAAATAAGAGCAAGTTCACAGTCAACCAACCAAGAACAATCTATTGCTATTAGATTCAACACAATTAAACTTGGCACAATTGCTCGACAACATGCATGCAATAAAATAAAGAAGTAGAAAGAACAGCAGTATGGTATTTTGGTGTAAAACCACCAAACATATGCTGTAAAAACATGTTTCAAGACCACTTTGATAGTATTTTCACCTCTTCAGACTTCATTGCAAAATGGTTTGGGTCCCCAGTGTAAGAAAGATGTAGATAAATCGGTGTTCCTTCAACAAAGGATCATCAGTATGTTTGGGGAGTGGAGCACTTGCCTTGTGAGGAGACGTTGAAGGAGGTAGAATTAAAATAAATAAATAAATAAATAAATAATCCCTATAAGGATGATTGAAGTTGCCAAGACAGATTGTTTCAAGACTCAATTAGTCAAAGCTCCACCACATCGATATGTGAATCTAGTGTTGATCATGCTTTGAGCAGGATTTTGAAGTTAACACTTTCCTGAGACCCCTTCCATCTTCAATAATTCCATGATTTATAATATTGAGAGAAGTTGGTAGGAGGATGAGGAATATTAAAAGTTATTAATATTATTAATATAAAGTTATTAATAACTGATTTATTTAAAATATGAAGCATGAAACATTTCAACAGAAGAGGATGGTATCTGTCTACATTTTGGTTGGATGTATTTTACCTGTGCTCAAGGATCAGACAACACCCATATAAAATTATAAAAAGAAAAAAAAATCTAGGAAAAAAGGAGCAAGAACACTGGTTGGAAATAAAAAGAGATTAAACTATAGTGACTTGAGAGATAACATGCGTAAGTCAGACCAGGTGGCACTATACAGAAGGGGACTATATGATACGAGCTGGGACTGGGAAGTGAGCCTTAATAGGAGGTCAAGAGACTCTGGAACACAAAGGGCAAATAAGGTTTGGAAAAGAAGAGCAGGAATTATCAAAGAAGAGGTCACAGTTTACCATACTTTGTGAAGCGAAAGACAATAAGCAGGGTGATTCTGGTAGATATGGTACTTGAGATTGTCACAGTAAGTCAACTGGAGGTGAAAAACAATGTGATTTAAAAAAAAAAAAATCCAACATTCGCAATAAATTAAAATCTTGTAGAGATTGATTCATATTTTAAAAATTCTGTAGTGTCCCCCACAGTACTGATGCCAGGCTTCTTACTCATGATCTGTAAAACAATCGCATAAATTGTGTCAAGGCATCAGAGTGAGAGATTAAGCACTGAGACAGTTTTGCTAAAAACGTTGAGTATGAAATATTGAAAACCACGTTTAATAGAGATGAATAAGAAAAGACACTCTATTTTTATCTAGTGATTGACTATAATATTAATTAGAGTTCATTTTACACTTTTTAAGCCATGATCACAAATGAAGAGTTCAGATAAAGATCAGAAGAGCTTTACAGAAATATCAGGAAAAGTCAGTCAAATCTGTTGTTTCTAAATGACTAGTACAAAAATAGCTTGACTAGGACAGATTAAAGTAAACTCACATCCTCTCTACTAATTAGCCTTGAAATCCATACACCTGTAAAGTTTAATTTCTTAGATAAACTCACTAGATTAAGAACTGACTTTATTCAGAATACAAAATCCAATAATGATTTTTTTTTTTTTCCCACTGAATCTAAACTAAGATATAAGAATACTCCAGGGCCCCAAAATTCTGTTTCCTTGGAGACATAAATCTTAGAAATGCTGCATAATCTAGAAGGAGTGAGAGATTCTAAAATGCCAGCAAGTCTCTCTCCAAGTTCAAGCACAAAACATTTGCTGAACTAAAAGATAAACATATGTTTGTTTGTTTGTTTGTTTTGGTTTGGTTTTTTTATTTTTTTTCTTATTTCAGACATGGATTATGGTCTGAACCAGCTCTCAGAGTTATTTCATAATACCAAGGTCACTCCTTCACTCATTAGCAAATCCAAAATATATGACTTTCTCTGAACTAAGTATTTAAACATCTGTGTAGGTGAACTATGTTACAATTATCTCAACATGGAATCCTGCACTTCTGTTTCTGTGTTATACAAATTGATCCTGACTATTTAAGTCCTGTTTTAGCAATCCAAAACCTTTATACACAATATTATATATCGTATGCTGTGCAATTAAAATATATGTGGCATCAAATAAATAATGATTTTCCTTCAGCTAAAACAAAGTAAAAAAATATAAATAAATAAAGACAAACTGCTATAGTGTGGTTCTTCATAGTAGTTTAGGAATTTAAAGTAAATTACAAATAAATATCAGTAAACACTGGCTACTGTAACATCTTGTCACTTCCAAGTCCAAGGATGTGTATTTCTGCTTAGAAATGATTGTTTCAATTAAGCAGTGTTCCCATTCTCATATAATTATCTCCATATAAGTTGTCATTTTACTTTCAAATAGCAGACAAGAGACAACTCAGCTCCCAACCAGAAATAGCAGTTGTGCTTTTAAGTAAACAGAGATATCAAGAACTGAAAACATTCTTAAGCCAGCTGCCAAAAATACCATAAGCATACTGGTATTTTTAGAAATCATTCTATTACAATCACTGAAGTATGCTATCAAATATCATAGACATACTTATTTTAGGCAAATTCTGAGGATATCTGATGCTGACATCTGTAGAAGAGATAATTGAATAAAGGCTGCAGTTACACCAATTCCCTATGTTAATAACATATTAAAGGACTCACTTGCATTTTTGGAATATGTAGTTTCCACTGAAACTAAATTATTCACTCTCATACTAGTCTGGACCGATATTTAGAATTTATTTGTCAATCAAACAAATGAACACAATTTAAGATGTTAAAAGACTTTTTCTACATCTTTATTTTATTTTTCCTATTGCCATATGGCCAGGAACCCCCCACAGTTAAGTTACAAACAATTATCCTCTCCTTGCAGGGAAAGGAAAAGAAAAAAAAAAAGGTTTACAGTGAAACACAAAACCAGAAATAGAATAATATGCTTTTTGTGCTCAGCATTCACAGCTCATGGACAAATTCAAACATAATTCCAAGAAATGAAGAATCCTAAGGTTAGGCAGGGAAAATGTCAATACTATACCCAAATATTGATACACACATACAGATTCTCTAATACCCTGTTTTCCAGAATTTACAAGGCTTTTATTTGGGATCAGGTTTCAGAGACTTCTATTGTCCCTGAGTGAGAGAAACAAAGACCTTCACACTGTCACTCATCAACCTTGAAAGCATTTTATTCATCTAAAACTAAGAACAAGGGGAAAAAAAAGTATAGTTCTGTTGTGGAAACATGACATTCTCTATTTAGGATTATCTGTTTGCTGAATAGCCAAATTTCCATAGGATGGTAAGTAAAGCCAGCACAAGTAAAATGTGGCTCATCTGACACAGTTAAGAGAAATCATCAGATTTTTGACCGCTTACATAGTGTCTAAAACTTAATAACTAAACACAACACCTAGAATTACAATATTACATTCCTTTCAGGTACTTAAAAATTAATTATTCAGTCAATTTAGCCTAAAATATTTAGTTATGCTAACTATATTTATCACCCACTTTATAAATAAAGAAATGTAAACAAACAAGTTGCCTGAGATATCAAAGACACATTTGGGTAAAACTAGAATCAAACTCTCTCCTGTGATTTAACCTGCAGCCCATCTCATTAACTTCAGCTGATCAAGCCAATTGGCTAGTTGTTAATCACCGCAATAGAGAGGTGACTTACAGTGTTCTTAAGATAATTAACAGATCTGTAGCAATCTGTCCTTCTCCACAGCGATTAGCACACTCCAGTCTTTACCAAGAGACCATATCAGAACTAGAACATGAAATAACAGAGTGTCTGCAAAGTGTTTAGTTATAAAATTATTAGGATGACATCCAGCAGGAAACAAGCAGTCATTTGGCCGTTACCATGTCAAATCGCTTATAGAATAGGAGAAAATTACTTCAAACAAATGACTACACTGGGGAGGAGGCTCAAGACTTTTTAGCTCTGCTGGTAAATCTGCACCTGACATTGAAGACAGCTGGCAGGGTTTCACTGCACACCTTCTAAGCCTCTCAGGAGCAAAGGATAACACTGTTGGCAGGAGCTCCTGACAAAACTGTGTTGAGGGGGATGTTCATGTAACTTTAAAGCCAAAATGCAATTTCCTCGCCGATCCTCCACATTAGAAAAGGATCTTGGCTGCATCTTTAGTCCTTTTTTTAGCCAGTAAATATCTCCTTAGGGAGAAAGCATGCATCAAACAGTACTAATAATCATGTTTTTACTGTCTCAGGGACCATTTCATGGGGGAGGAGAGCTTAGGTCAATAAGCCCCTGGTTCCAGCAAAGCTCATAATCTTGTGCTTAACTTCAATCACATGAACACTTCTGTTAAAATCTCAGAATAACTTTTACTTGGAATTTAACATATGCTTAAGATATTCAGTCAGTTGGCTCTCTCAAAAAAAAAAAAAAAAAAAGGAAGAAAAATTGATTTTAACATTGCATTAGTCTAAATGAAACAAATTACCAAGGTTGAAGTGTTAAATAGGGAACACCATCATAAACTGATATGCTGCATGCAGTCAGAAAATGCTTAAAAATTTTCCACTTTCTTTGCTGTGATTTCTTGTTTAGCAAATGAAATCTTCCATTCTAGAAGTGTTCCCACAGACTGAATGTGGGATTGTGTGCAAACTTCCATGTATGTAGCACCAGATATGAAAGCAGATCAGGAATGCAGGTTTCTCTAATTTTGATTTGCATGAAGGTATATTCTAGTTTATATTCTATATAAGGAGCTCAAGTTCATGCGAAGCAGTACAGCTTAGCTTGTACTGATCTTGCTGTGAAAAGCTAGGTTTAAATGTCATACTAACAACAGACTGGCTATCCTTTATCATCATAAATTGGGGAAGGACATTCACAGTCACATTTTCAGAATTGATTAAAAGTATTACAGCAGTTGTGAATCATATTTCATGTCAAGCTCTGTAGTATTGATAGGGATATTCAGTGTGAATTTTGTACATATATGCATCCCGTGCATTTATCTCCTTCTATATTCAACAGCAGCCTTGTGCCAATATCTGAGCAAAGTTAGTACTTAGAACTGTATTTCTATAACCTTATACTGATGCTGAAAAAATGTGTTCTAATCTACAAAGCATATCCATTTTCATAAGAGATGATATATATCTCCAAGGGTTTTTTAATTACATTAAACCCATTTAAACCTCTGATTACTGCAGTGAAAATGTGTATTCTTTAACACATCAGAGAGAGCAGCTTTCCAGAAGCACATGAAGGTACTTAATTCAGTTTGCAGTTTCATTAACGCACACTTCAAAATAATTTAGAGACATAATCAACAGTGGCAATTCCCCTATGGTTTTATTATATATGTCTTTAACTTCTTTAATTATCTTTACTTAATACTTCTTCAAAGGTTAAAAAAAAAAAAAAGCATTATTTTGAAACTTCACATTGTGTTTTCCTACTACACAATACTGATAATATTGTATGCATTTGGAATCTGGTTTATTTCAAAACTAGTGACAAGTTCCAGATAAAAAGATGAATACTGTAATGCATCTTTGCCTTACATTGCTTTAAGAAAAAGATTGCTTACAAGTTTGCTGCTTGTCATGTAGATGTTCTGCCTGACTACTTGAGGAGATTTGTTAATCTTTATCCTGGGCTCCACTTACATCTTTACAGCCCTGAAAACATCCAGCACTTATAAAAACCCTGGGACACGGTCTGTCAGTGCTGAATCCTATCAAGAAGAGAACTTCATACTTATGCTTTTAAGGTACTTTGGATTTATTCCTCTAGAAAAGGCAATAACCCTGTAGTTAGTGAAGACTTCACTTTCATAAATTCCTCACAAAATCATTCCTGGCCATAAACTCTCTTGAAAGGAGAGGGAAAACAGTCAGATTTATGTTCTGATTCAGCACAAAGTTTGAGAACTGAATTCATTGTCAGGACTGCAGAAGTTATGAGAAGAAGAGAACAAACAGAAGTCTTGAAAAACAGTTGAGTAAACTTTCATGCCTTAACTTGTTATCATAGATCATACATATGCATGTTTTGCTTCAGATATGTGCAGTTAAATGCATTGTAAACAACAGTGATATCAATACAGGAAATCAAATAAAAAAGAAGATTGGATGCTCAGCTTCTTTATGACTTTAAAAGACAATGGGAACCCAAGTCCAAATAGCTTTTAAATGTTTAAATATTTTGCTTTACTCTTAGTTGATCAGTTTGGTTCTTAGTTCACCTACTTGGTTTAGGTTATGAGTAAAATAGATTCTGCTACTTCTTGTGGTGTATTATAAGTATTCATTAGATCCAAATGAGCCATACATGGTAAGTGCCAGGGATGGCTCACTAGTCTTTGCTATACAGTTGCCCTTGAACTGAATCACATCACTTACCAAAACAAAGTCAACTTTTTTTTTTCCGTTCAAAGGATTGAAAGCAATCTAAGACAAATTCTTACACAAGCAATCAAGACACTACCTTCTACCTCAGATAATCACATTTATGTGGAGTTGAAAAGCATTGTCAAAGATCTACCATCACTCAAACAATAAATTAGTTGGCTTCAGCAGAGCAGCTGTTACCTCAGTAGTTGTTGATGCTGAAAACTCATGATTTTTGCCCTGCTGTGTCAACTTTGGATTGAAACAATAGCGGCTTTAAGGAGTTGGAAAGCATTGTGGAAGGACACTAACACAGGCTATGGTTATGCTGAGGAGGGGCTGTGGGAGCTCAGTTTGCTTAGTCTCAAGAAGAAATGGTTAAGGGAGATCTATAATAGCTATAGTTTTTAATTGTTATAAAGAGAGGAGCATTACACAGAAGACAAAATAAGACTCACAGCAGCACAGCTAAAGGATGAGAGGCACACAAGTTGCTTGAAGTGAGATTTTGACCTATATCTTAAGTAGAAGCATCTTCACTATTAGGATGATTAAGTACTGGAACTGGTTCCCCAAGAGGTGGCAGAATCTCTGTTCTGGAATTTTTAATTTTATTTCTTGACCAGACAAGTCCCTGATGATACCAAGTCTCAAATACTCCTTACTTCGAATAACATGACCCCAAAGGTCCTTTCTAGTCTTTATTATTTTATGATCAAATCCTGCAATCCTAGCAGATATCCTGGATTCTGCATATATGGAACTCAGACCCTCCCAAGACCATGACTTCTTATTGATAGCCCTCTTTGTATAATTATGTTAAACTTAAAAATGAAGGCAGTCCTGTTAGAAAATTATCTTTGATCTCAGAGAGATCAGGATCCAAACCTTTCTGTAAGTTAAGCAGTAAATCAGAA